>NC_073697.1:5095000-5704000 GCF_023634085.1 Falco cherrug
GTTTGGGTTTGGGGAGACAACAGGGAAAAAAAAGTTATTTTTAGCACGTGAAATATTCAAGGGCATATAGGGGTTTGGAAGGATGGGACTAAGTTTTAGCTCGTAGCTGACCTCTTGCCTTAGCTCCTTCTTCTCAGATGCAGCACTGAAAGCTGACATTCATCCTCTGTCTTAATCATTCCTGCCTGTTGCCACAAGCTGTCTCTGAAATCTAGCACAGGCTACCAGTGTAACTCTAAATGATACAGCAAACTACAAGGGCATAGCTATGATGTATGCTCTGCAGTACAGACTACGATACCTTTGTAGGTTTGAACCATGCCTAGCTCACTGGGATCTATAGGTGACACTATAACTTCTCAATCAGCATCATGAAAACATGCAACCTTTAAGAAGCTCATCTGTAAGGCAAAATAACTGTTCTGCAAGGTTGTGTGGCTCTTTGCTTTTCACCTAAGTGACTTGGTGTCAGTGTTCCCTACTGAAGCTATCAGCTGGGAGAACAGCTCACACTATTTTCGCACTCTAATTTCCTCTTTTTATAGAACAGCAGTAAATACATTTGCTAAGGCAAATTACTCGGGATTTTCAAAAGCATTTCTTATGTAGCTGCTCAATCGAAAAAATGAAGTTTGGGAGGAGGTTTAACCACAGTTTTCACTGACATCGGGGTATACGTTCAGCACTTCTCAAATCCTATCCTATTGGCATATATAATTTATTCCTGCATGTACTGTATGAGGAATGAACACAACATAATCTCCCTTCAAATACCGAAGGAGTCAGTTCCAGCTGTGCCACTCACAAGGCAAGAGTGACAACAAAGCTCCACTGTAAGAGGCGAGGAATCAAAAGTACTATTATCAAACAGAAATCAAGAAAACTGAGCCGATCTAAACCTTCACTTCTATGAATACACAGTGAGGGGAAAGAGGTCAGAGGCAGGAACATTGCAACCAGTGCCCTGATTCTGCCATACCACCTTCTTTCTATTTCGTGCACGCTGTTGCCTGCTACCACTACAGTCAGCAATTTGCACATTTGGCAGTAGGAGCCAAGCTACTGATGTATTTGCTTTCTGGGTAGCTGCCTCCTCTTGGAGTCTATGAGCAGTAAATGCCACCATAATGTGACTAATTAAAGTCTAAAGCGTCCATGATTAATGTCAGATGCACACATATTAGAGCATTCAGGTAATAGTGACATGGTCTAATTAGGTCAGCTGATACAGTTAGAGATAACAGACCAGCTTTGAGCACATAAGCCTGATTCTACCGTTCCAAAATTAATATACAAAATACTACTATTCCTCAGAAATCTTGTCTCACTTATAGCTAGTATACCTATAGCAGACTCTTAATAACTTTTGTCTTAATTAATACACTCACCATCCTTGCTAGTATGAAATGCCATTATAGAAAAAGAAGTTAGATTTTACTGTTCTTGCTACACTAAACCTCTGTATGGTTTATCTATGACCATAGCCAAAAGTTTCCATGTTATCCTTATTGATTGTATTCCCTCAAGCTCACAAACTACCTCCTGCTTCCAGTCAGAGAAATTCTTTTAAGTTATCCTCTTGTTTCTATCTGTGAGACTGGGAATGAAGATGCTGTTCAGATGCTGTGTCTCATGGGGCTCATCCCATACTATTATGGTCTGTCCTCAGGCCTACCTGGCTGGATAACGGGGGAAGGATGAGGGAGACAAACCTTCACAAGCCAATGCAGAGCCATTTTTCAGCTAGACTTAGATCTTTTAAAAACGCTCCTTTCCAATCAAAGTAACACCTTATTTGAAGATAAACAATACATTTAGTTTCCTTTATTCCCAATTTAAATGTTATTTCAGTAAATGAAACCTCTCCATTGCCATTTTAATGAGATTTCTTAGAATTTCCTAAACGCTTCTTTTAACTTCCTGTTTCATAGAAGTTACTTGAAGATGAACAGGTATGAAAAAAATGAAGCAAGATTTCTCCTTTCATAAGAGAAAACAAGCAAGAAAGGTCCATGGAAGCAAGAAGCAGTCTGAAACTACGTCAAAACTGAGACAGCTGGGAACAGCTCCAGACTCCTGGCCTGGCTGTCTACTGAGGTTACATCGTACGTTCATTCAAGGGACACGGGTCGATCAAAGCATCTCCTTCCTGCACGCCCTGCCGCCAGTGGGAAGACCAGGAAGAAACCACAACATATTCCAGACTCAGCCTTCATATGGAGAAGCCGGAGCTGTGACTCCATGGCATGCTGCAACTCATGCGGACTGTGTGATTTAGACATGGACTTGACTTATCCTTAATGGTGGTATCTTATGTTCTCCCCTGGCAAACGAGCTGCCAAAGGCCCGTCGAGAGGGAGCCCTCCCTCCATGGGCAGCACACTCACATGGATAGCTCTCTGCAGCAGTGCGCGGCGGCTGTCTCCGGCCAGGTCTTCTAAACTTGTTAAGCAGCAGCTGCACAAGGTAGGAAGAAAGCATTTGCACCATCTCAGAGCTACAGGAGATATAAATCAACTCAGCTACTGCAGATACATCACATTTCCCCTGCCTTCCAGAAAAGGCCCTCCTCCACCCTGGAATGGACAGCAGCCCGTGGAAAGCCCGTGACAGAGCAGAGGAAAAGAGCAAGATGGAAGGAACAGCAGAGAGAAAACACTACAACCTGATCATAACCCCCTCCCTGCTCCACACCACTTCACTGGCTTCCTTGCTGAAGGGACCGAGTGTAACTGGTGGCAGTAATGAGAGGAATCTGGAGTGAAGGAATGAAGTTGATCCTGGGCAAGTGGGGGAGAAAGGTCTTTTACTTATGTCTTAATATTTCTCTTTTTTCTTCCTAAATTAGTAATTATATTGTCATGGGTTTGCATGGCAAGGGTTTAGTAGCGGGGGGGCTACAGGGGTAGCTTTGGTGAGAAGATGCCAGAAGGTTCCCCTGCCATGTCCAGTGGAGCCAATGCCAGCTGGCTCCGAGGTGGACCCACCACTGGCCAAGGCCGAGCTAATCAGTGATGGTGGTAGCACCTATGGGCTAGCATATAAAACGGGAAAAAAAAATAAAAATCTGTGCCAGCAAGAAAGAGGAGTCAGACTATGTGAGAGCAACAGCCTTGCAGACCGCCAGGTCAGTGAGGAAGGAGGGCCAGGAGGTGTCCAGGTGCTGGAGCAGAGATTCCCCCGCAGCCTGTGGTGAAGCCCACGGTGAGGCAGGCTGTGCCCCTGCAGCCCGTGGGGAGGTTAACGGTGGAGCAGGTACCCGCCTGCGGCCCGTGGGGAGGTTAACGGTGGAGCAGGTACCCGCCTGCGGCCCGGGGAGGTTAACGGTGGAGCAGGTACCCGCCTGCGGCCCGGGGAGGACCCCACACCAGAGCAGGTGGATGCCCGAAGGAGGCTGTGACCCCCTGGGAAGCCCGTGCTGCAGCAGGTCCCCAGGTCCCATGGAGAGAAGAGCCCGCAACTGAATTCAGAAAAACTGAAACAGGTTTTCTGGCAGGACTTGTGACCCCATGGGGGACCCATGCTGGGGCAGTGTGTGAAGAACTGCAGCCCACGGGAAGGACTCACATTGGAGGAGTTCATGGAGAACTGTCTCCTGTGGGAGGGACCCCACGCTGGAGCAGGCAGGGGAAGAGCGTGAGGAGGAAGGACTGGCAGAAACAACGTGTGGTGAACTGACCATAACCCCCGTTCCCCGTGCCACTCGGGGGGAGGACACAGAGAAATTGGGAATTAAGTTAAGCCCAGGAAGAAGGGAGGGGAGGGAGGAAGGGTTTTTTTCTGATTTGAATGCTAATAAACTAAACTAATTTCCCCCAAGTCAAGTCTGTTTCGCCCATGACAGTATTTGCTGAGTGATCTCCCTGTCCTTATCTTGACCCAATGAGCCTTTTGCTATACTTTTCTCTCCCCTGTCTGGTTTAGGAGGGGAGTGACAGACCAGTTTTGGTGGGCATCTGCCATTCAGCAAGGACAAACCACCACAAATATATATAAATTGGCAACAAATTAAATTAATTTTTCCCGAGTCAAGTCCATTTTGCCTGCAACAGGAGTTGGTAAGTGATCTCCCTGTCTTTAGCTCAACCCACAAGCTTTCTCTTTCCTATTCCTTCTACTTTCTCCCTGCATCCCACTGAGTGAGCGAGCAGCTGGGTGGGAGTTTGGCTGCTGGCTGGGGCCAACTCACCACATAGAGCAGAGAATCTGGGACAATGCCTGAAAGCAACATTTGGGTTTGTAGGAGGAAAGACATGGGGAGGCAGATGATGAAAGTGAAAATGATATCTCAGTCCTACCTTGTGTTCTCAGTTACACTCTGGTTTTGCAGAAATGATGTCATATTAACATAGAATTAATCTGAAAGAAGCATCTGGCCTCCAGTTCTCACCATAAAGCACATACAGAGCTATCCCTTAAGCTATGCTATGGGGCCTGTGGACTCTCTCCCACTTGACTTGAGCAGCAATAGTTCCAGTGAGCACATATAATTATTTGTTTGGATCACATTCGAATACAGAATTATGCCACGGAAGTTATAATGATTTCTGTATGAACACTAGTTATTTGTAAACAACAGGTGTAGGCATGATAATAATCTTCAAAATTTCTAGGTTTAGTGAATTCTGAAGGTTGACTTGGAAATGAGACAGATCAGTTAAAAAACAGACTGCAGAGAAGGGATTTCAGCACTGAATGATCAGGTTCTGTTCTTTTTGTTGTGACAAAATCCAGGCTTAACCTTAGTCCCTAAAATACCCTCCTCCCTTATTCCAAGTTTCTAATCTAACAGCTCTTTCTCCTGCAATTAAGACAGACCACTTCTTAGAATATTCACCCTCCTTTTTATGGTCTGCGTTTGAGTCTGACAATGCTGGTATGTCTGAGGGTTCCCTGGCAAAGAAGCCCAGATGTTGCTGGTGCCCGTGTGTCTAACCTAAGCCAATTCTTGGTAGCATGTGACAGCAAAACAACGACTTGGCCCATATAAACCCCCACTCGTGCAGCTGACCATTCAGATTCCAGATGTTCTGAGGAGATCTCTTAGTATTTCACTGGCAAGAGATGGTAGTTCAGCTTCTAGGGTTCCATGATTCTTTGTGGGAAGACAGGAGGCCAGACACGTCCATAGGTCCCTGGCTGACCTAGGGAAAAGAGTTTTCACAATCCCATAAGTTTTTTTTTCTCTTCCTGTGGCATTTGGCTGCTATGTTTCCAGGCTCCCTTCCTAGCGTACCCCATTTACAGCAGGCAGCTTTAACTTGCCAATTATTGTAGATTCCTTCCTTCATTGCTTAACATAGCTGCACCAAGTGTTTTAAATTACTTTGGAAACTCGGCAGCAAAGTCCAGGGTGTCACCTGTGGTTCCCTGCTAGGTGTCAGCCTTAGAGGTGGGTTTTTATTTCCCAGGGTGTTCCCAGCTCACCTCGGATTGCAGAGGGCCTAAAGGTGGCAGAGCTAGGCTAGTACAAATCTGGCTTCCCACATGCCCCTACAAGCCACGGTGTTCTCTGTTGTTCATGGTCCCCAAGAATGTCAGATGCAAGCCTGCTTGTTAACTACTATCTCGCTGACAGCCTCAAGAATATTACAGAGCACAGTTTTTTTACTATTGAAATAAGGGCTCAGCGACAGCTCTTCTAAAGGTCTGTAAGTAGCTGTGAATACTCTTAGGGACACACTTCAAGACAAGGTTGCAGGCAGTGGTACACCCTGGGCTGAATGCAGCTCCTTTGTGGTCCAAGTGTGTCACTTTAACAACAAGAAACGAAGTAAAGGCAGTGTCCAGATCCATCTTAATGCATGGCTTGGTGCACAAAGACAAGACACTGCTGAGAAGCATCTTGCCTCAGCTTCTCTTCATTTCAGAATTTATCTGGACACGGGAGCTGAAGCAACGTGTGCATGAGAAAGAGGCAGGAAGCATGGAGGAGGGATACTGCAGCCGAGTGCACAGCAAGGAGGAGGAGGTAGGGTCCGGTGTTGTGCATCTCTGTGTATTTTAATTTTGATGCTTTTGGTTTCTCAAAGCTTGGCCAGCTTTTCTAGGCAGTCTTTATCCTCTGTCTCCTCTTTACACCCTTACCACAGGACAACCAGGGAAAACTGCTGGAGCTGAGACACTTCTCACAGAAATTCACACACAACCAAATCCAGGATAGTTTCAACGCGGCCAGCAGGCTATAAAAGGAAGAACTGGAGAGGAGGCCTTGGCAGTAAAAATATGCAAGGAACAGGAGCCCACACAGATTCATTCAAGAGTTATTTGAGACACTCTTGGAGATCGCCTAGGGGATCCCATTCTGGAAGGTCATATGCGTCTCATGAATCCCGTGTCATATCCGATAGTCCTGTGTGTAAATGTACAGCAGGAAGACAAGGAGTGAGGAAAAGAAAGAGAAAGAGTGGAAAAGCAGTTAATGGAACAGGAGGTAAGAAGCAGTTGCATCAGGTCTGCAATACTTGGTTGGTTTGTTACCTGAAGTGCAGAAAGGTACCCCACGTGGTTCCAGTGCACTGAACTCAGACTTCTACCTACCCTTCACGTGTGTATGCAAACTAGATACACCCTTACCTGCTGAGTAACTGAAAACCATTTGCATTCCTGTTTGAGCAGTCTAACTTTTGTGTGTACATGCAAGTGTGTGTGAAAGTGCTGGAATTTACATCTCCAGATTTCATGCGTGGAGTGGCTTTCTCCAGTCCCAGATTCCACAAGACCCTCACTTGCCTCAGCAATGTCACTGGCTTCTGCCCCACTACTGGTGTAACAGTTTTGGGGATCGAGCTCTAATTTTGGGAAAACAATAAAATACATCTATCTAGTCCAATGCTTTATTTTGATAAAACTCTAATTCACAGCTAAGCCTTGGAGGCTGAGTAGAGTTTCTATTAACCAATATCACTGTCTCAGAAGTATTTCAGACTACATAATAGGGCCTGTAAACATTTCACATTCTGAGAGAGATATGAAGTACATTTATTACCATTTTTGGGAAAGAATTAGGTTTTTTTAAAGTCTGTTTTATTTCCCAGCCTTCAGAAAGCATGATGGTATATTACATACGTTTGAAGTCTTCCTTCTAAACCAAGTGATTAGCTTATAAAGAGCAACTAAATTACAAACAGTATATACCCATAACATCAGCTAATTTTAAATGTAATCAGCATATGCCATGAAAGAAATATGTCATAAAGGAGCACACTCAAGAAATGAGAATCAGTCTGGAAATGTTATGTGAGCCTTTCAGATTAAAAATAATTCTACTCACAGATGAGAAATAAAATACATACGCTGCATACCGGGAATCAAACCTGGCCATCAAGTGGGGGTATCTGACATTTCCATCTTCATCAAGGGGGATTCTGTCAAGTGGCAGCTCAAACTCTTCATCAGTAATCTCCACGCCAAACCTGAAACAAACAGCAGTTAGCAGCACTGGCTTGCGGAGTTCACATTTGGGTCAACAGTACCCACAATACCCTGAGCATATGGCTGCCATTAACTCTTTGTTACTGCTTCGGTCCTCAAGATCAAGAGCACCACGTGAATATCAGAGGTTAATCAGGGTTTTGATCGCTTCAGCTTTCTCAAAGAAAGAAATTCTACCCTAGAATCCCGGCATTGGTGGGGCACAGAAATAGAAATACTAGCATATTGAACTGTGTGCAATTGTCCTCTATAAAAAGTTATTCATTACACTAAAACAGTGGTATTGCTTAAACTAGTTAACTCTGAAAGGCTTTTCATTTGGACTGTTTAGCATGAAAGAAAATGTAGAGAAAAACTGTCTTTTCGGGAAACAGCTTCTTAGTGCTTTTGGAAAGCATTTCATAATGGCTTTAAAGACATTTTGCATACAAATATTTAAAAGTGGCAGTGTTTATTCATCAGCAAGAAAGTGTTTTCACCTCTTCAGAACAATTAAAACATAATCCTTGAAATACTGGCATAAGTAGGAATGACTTAAGCAATAATAAAGAACAAGGCATTCATTCATCATTTTGCAAAGCCACAAAAACTCAGCTGACTTTTGGGGGGATGTATTTTCTTTTCGGCAAGGCAATGAAAGTGTATGCAAAACACACTATTTATTTGTTGTTTTGGTTTCATCATCATGCTTTCCCATTTTACGTAACTCAAGAAACCCTTCTGTCAGAGTGCCATTTGTCCTTAACTGATTTTGGGGATTTCTGACTCAGAGGTTTGGAGCATGGAGAATGGCTCATTCTGTAGAATCCTTAACCCTGCTTTATTTCTGAGGAAGTCTGCTGAGGAGGACAGATACAGCTGCTTTTGCATTTGCCCTCAGCTGACAGCATCTTATTTTATTGGCTTTCAGCTTCACTTATCTACATTCACTTTTCATTTAGACACGTGCATTTAGGGAAGCTGGAGTTCTGTCAATATACATAAACCCACACAGAAAGAAGGTAAACCTGTAGAGTTTTTTACCTATGAAGAATATAAAACCTAACTTGGCTGGGGAGTGTCAGTAAGAACAACTTTTCAGGAATCTATAATGGTTCTGGGGTTAAACACTGTTGCACAGGTCGTTCAAAGACCAGCTATTTGCATACGTGATTAATGGACAAAATCTATTTACTTCCACAATCAGTTAAACAAAATCTCCTGATTATTGCTGTCTCCTAATCCTTCTCTCCATCACTTGCATCAAGGGATGCCATCCCAGAAACTAGTTTAGTCTGTACGTAAGGCATAAGCAGAGGGGAGTCTATGCTGAGAACCAAAAAGTTAGGTAAATTGGTCAACTTCCAGCTCTGCAACCAAAACAGACTGTTCAGTCATTAAATTATTCCTCTCTGTGTAACCATGGTTAAGAAGAAAGCTAAACAGGTTCCCTGTAAAGTAACATGAGATCCAAGGAAGAAAAAGAACAGCACTTAGTGCAATATTTACGGATTTGTATAGCAAGCATATGTATCTGGGGTAAAGAAAAAGGCTTTTTACATTCATCATCACTATCTTCAAACAGACAGGAGAGCAAAAAAATCACTTACTGTTCAAAAAGCAAAATTAAGCTTTTTGAATATTGTTGTGGAATTAAAGACAAAGAATTACTGTGACCTAAAAAACTGGAACAAGGAGGGGAAAGTAGTCTCGTAAGTCTGGAAGTTATGTCTTAATGTTTATTACCCATTTTGTCCTCACTTTTAGAGTAAGACGAAATAATTACTGAAGGGAGGCCCTACTTTTCTCGCAGCTTTGTTTGCCGCGGTACAAGAACTTGTAAAGCCTAGAAGGAGACAAAAAGTCACACACAGGTCACTCCAGCACCTTTAGTTGCTAATAAATAATCTTTCAATCACTAATTAGGCAGACTTCTCTGGGGGCTCTGGCTTATATTATTTTTCCCTCTCCATAGAAAAAGACGGGTGCTCTGATTGTGCCACTATTAGTTTTTGTATGAAAAAAACCCTCCCATAAACTATGGGGATTTTGTTGCTGGCCAAGAAAATTTTTGATGTAAAATGAGGGAGAAAAATCTTTACTTCTTCTGGTAACCAATCGGAAAAAACCCTCAGCAAAACCCCTTGACAGGCAAATGAGTAAGGATTTTCTTGGTACTGAACCCGATCTGATCTTGACTTGTTACTCATTCTATAGGTTCAGTATAGCCCTGAATAACTGCTTCTTTGATTTCACTTAGGGAAGCTAGTAACTTGTTATTGGCTGGTCTGAGCCAGATAGGCAGTTCTCTAACAGGGAGTGAACCACGTCCCTGCAGCAATCACAATGAGGGTTTCTGGTCATACTTCTTTTGTAAGAATAACGTCTCAAATTGCTCTCCATACGAAGCTACGTGAAGACACTACCGAAAAAAAAAAAAGGTTGTCTAAGTTTAATGCTCAGAAAAGTTACTGAACTGTCACTTGCCAAGAGGGACTGACTTACACACGCACGGAAGAATTAACTGTGTCTTTCCTCTGTATAATTTCCTATTCCCAGCATTAGCCTGTAACTGATCTGTGATACCCCACCTGGGCAGCTGATCTCTGAAACCCCAGACATATACTTGACAGTGTACAAATATATTTTATGAGCAAAATACCACCATCATTTAACAAGATAAATAAATAATGCCATTTCAACGAGAAGGCTGGGTAAGAATCACGCTCCCTTCAACGCTTCGCTGTTCACCTCTGGTAGTACAAAACCGCCTTCAAACTGTTTTGACTGAAGCATTGCCAGTGACACACAACTCATCCCTGAACACGGCTGGGGAAAAACAGCGGTCTGGAAAGACCCCAGAGATCTCTGGGTGCCACAGTCCCCCTTAGGAGATGGCAAAAGTAATTTCAGTGTTGAAGGTCCCCAAGCTTCCCAAATGCATCCAGGGAGATGGGAACTGATCCTGAAGGTGTGGTCTAAAAGTATGCCCATATCCATTTACTTCGTAGGGTGGTGAATCCTATTGGAAGAGGAGGGGAATCGATGCAAGGTTCTGGAGGGTTTCTATCCCTGCCTTACGTCATATCTGCAAGGTCAGAAGACAGACTGGTCTAAAGGAGTAAAACCGGGGGAAGGGAGGAACAAGGCTGCACCAACTTTGCATACTGACATTTTCTCCATTATTAAAATTCCAAAGACCTATTTTACATTACTGATCTCAGGATTTCTGGAAACATGCTGTGACTACATTACATCCATCGTGCTCACTGGTGTGGAAACAGAAAAAGCATTGAATGACGAGAGTGTATGGCCTATACCATTTGTTATCCCAAACACTGATATTATACCTTCCATTCTGAACTTCCCCTCAAGCTTTACAAACACTTCCATGATTTACAAAAGCAGTAAACAGGAGGATCAAGTGCTCCAGCATGCAAATGCAGCCACCTGAAACTAAGCAATGATTTAATCAAACGCAGCAGCACGCAACAAATGAATCACTGGGTTCTCCAGGGCACATTTTCAAAGGCAGGTGCAATGGGCAGGGCTTGAGAAAAAGATATCTATTAACCGGAGGGCTAAGCCTATTTACACAGAAGCTGATGCAAAACGCAAGGGACTGGTTAACAGTGAGGTTGAGAGAAAACGCTTTGGCAAGAAGCCCAGAACCCTGGCAAAGGGAACACCTGCAAAAAGTCACATGTGGTTTATCGTATCAATACCTACATTTGCACATGCAGACTGGGAAATTGTTATTTCCATTTTATCATATGTTTAATATCTGCAATATCCCCAAACAAAGGCAGTTCTCACCTCTCAGATCTTAAATCAAGGAGACAGAGAGGAAGATAAGGTACATTGGGAAATTCAGCAACTGTTTTAGTCAGCGTCTCTTAATCATCTATAAAGACACCACTACTGGGTACCAAAGTAACTGTGCTTTTAAGAGGTCATTAGTGGAACAGATGCAAAAGAAATCCTCTGCAAGAAAGCAATTGGGAAGAAGCACAGAAAGCAGAGATGAAAAACTTAATAGGGTGTCAAGACTAGCACGCTACAGGAGCAGAGATGGCAAGGCAAATAAGACAGCAGACCAGGTCAGAGGGATAAGTAAGCCTAAAACTCTGATGGGCGTTTGAAGCAAGAACGAGACATTTATAGTGATATGATTGTAAGGAGAAGTAAGTGGGAGGAATTTTCAAACAGGGCATGATATAGCCAGAAAGATAAGCTGAGGGGATTATTCCAGCAGTGTGACCTCAGATCTGTCCATGGAACAAGGGCAAGGCAGAGGGACTTGGAATTGTTGAGAAATAGCAGGCAGTTGTGAGGTGCACAGCCATAAGGTTCCTCTGTGCAAACCTGTTGGAAATCATGGTTTCTGCTGGCAGGCAGAGCACGAATTCACTACATGCTGCATTTGCTTATAAAAACATGGCCTCTCTGCAGCACATGTTGTGTATTTTATACAAGATCATGAGGTATCTTGACTTGGAAAGCAACATTAACAAATCAGAGAGTCGCAAAGGAATCAGAATCAATCTCTCTTGGCATTTTTTAAGGAAACAGCAACAACAGGTTGAGTATTTCAATATTTATGAAAAGAGAATTTAACAATGGACTTCAAAGAATCTAAAAATTTCATTTTATTGCCATAAATCATAGGTTCTACCTCCCTCCAGAAAACCTTCCTTTTTCCACCTCTCATGGTACAAACACCAAAAGTATCTGCATGTCCTCATCTGTGGTGTTGGTGCCTATCTGGCCCTTTAATCCTCTCATCACTCTTAAGGAAGACACCAGATGTATCTCACCAGTCTTCATCTGTCAGGCAGCTTTCCTGAAGGAGAGACCTAACACGTAAAAACTAGCTTAGAAAGCTGAACCACTGCAATCTCTGTGTGAAACACTGCCTCGGAAAACTGATCTGCAAGATTCAGAGGCAAGGAAAGGAAAAGAAAAACCAGATTGCCTCCCACTCATTCTTTCCTTATATGCTCATGTCCCTCTGCTTTGTAATGCTTCAAATAACCCAGGCGCTGCAATTCAACTCCAAGTCATCGTTAGTTCATGCTATTGCGTAACACCTTTCTTGCGGGATGTTTTCCCAATTAACCCATTTTTTTCACCCTTTCAGAGTTACTCCCCAACATGTCAGATTAACTAGGCCCCTCCATTCTTGGCATTTAGGGGTGCTTTGTCCACAGCCAGACAATGCTAGGAAATAGAACCAGGTCCTGTGAACTCTCATGCTGTTTAAACCATTCCTTTAATCCAATACCTTTCTACCCTTACCACAAGGAATCTCACAGGTCCCAGTTCTGTGCATCTTCCCCTCAAAGCTATTTCAAATGATACCATATGTTTTTTGTAGTACTGTAAAAGTCACGCTCAGAGGAGGTCTAAGCAAAGCTGTGGTTAAAACCTGCCAGCTGTCACCACCTGTTTGTACTAAATATGGTCAAGCAGTAGAAACAACAGGAACTGGGAGAAAATGAAAATGGGAAAAACGTAGCTGTGCTTGCCTATTACATACCTTTCCCTGGTAAAACTGACACCAGCACCATTAAGGATCTATTGCTGCAAGCATTGTCAGCTACTGGGGTCCAAGCTCCGAGACATCAGTCAGTTTACCAAATGGCAACAGGAGACTTACATTGCCAACCGTACGTTAATTACGGGAAGTACAAGGCCTTACTTCCATCTCCTTACTACTGCTCCAACAGCAGGTAACGAGACAAAAACCACCTCAAGAGGCCTCGCGGGGATTCTGCCAGAACACAGGACCAAGAATTATCAGAGTTATCTTTCTGCGGGTGCTAAGCTCGGAGAGGTTGTCATAAGCAGGGACACCGTGCAGGACCACTGCAGTGTCCCCCATATACACTCTTGGGGCTGCTTTACAGTGTGCTCAGATGTAGCTTTCATGTCACTGGGGCCTAAGAACACCTGTTATCCAACAGTTACCCAGCAGCCTCCCATCACCTATGTGAGATATGTGAAGGAAGGTGATGTAAACCCCAGCTGTTCATCCAATTGTTGACATTATATGCAATGGAGGGTGTGAACTGCTTTGGCTGATCCTAGTAGCACTGCCATGCCTATAAAACATGGGTGAAAAATCCAGGCTGGGTAACAGGCTATCAAGCAGAATAAAGGATTATTTCTTGCTTCTTTCAGAAGCAGCTCCCTGACTCAAAAGCTGCAGTGTTTGGTACCTGGAGGGTACAAGAGGTGTCATTTCCCAATCCCTGGAGATGTTACATCAGATTTCCAAACTTAGATGCAGACGCAGCGAAAGAAAGCATTCAGATAGTGCAGGCAGCAAAAGAATCTTCGTTACAAAACACAAAAAACAATGATACAAAAAAGAAGAGCTTTTCATCCACACTGAATGTTTTCTCTGAAAAAGAACTTCTGAAACGTCACAACTAACTTGGAGGTATTTTTGCTACAGCAAACCAGAAATCTTACATTATATGGACTAGAGCAGTTGCTACTCCATTCATTTTCACAGAGGCTCTCTGGGCAATTCCACCAAGCACCCCTCAGCTAGAAGCAGTGTACCAGCTGCAGCTTTGCCGGCACCGCCTGCTCTCCTCACAGCTGGGATCTGCACGCTGCAGCTGCTCCCTCATGCTCACAAGGATGCTAAAAATATAGCATTTCCTGCTGAAGCACAAGAGATACCTCGTGTCTGATACCCTCGAAAAATAGATGTTCAACTCCAGTACAGATGTTACTGGAGGTCCACCAGTGAGATCACCGTGCTCTAAAATCTGCCTTGCATGCAGCTGAGTAAGATAGGTAAGAAGGCTAAGTGCAAAGCAAGTAGTGTACGTGCAATGCAGGCAGCCTCAAGAGAGCTATATCCTTGTGTAACAGGCTAGGAAAGCTGATAGCTTTTTTCTCTGAAAGCAGATGTAGATCTTTCCCAAACTGAGTGTGGGCAAAACTCGGCAAAAAAATTTCATTAAAGCCAAAGGATCCAAGTCATGATCCAACAGACTTAAGCAGGGTAATTTGTAACAAAGCTTAGCCAGGGCAAATACTACAAGTAGCTTCTGAAAACGTCATTAAAAAATTGCACAACATGTCACACCATACACCATCTGAAAATATCTTTTGCACAAGTTAACATTTTGAACAATGCCCTCTCTGAAACAGCTTTTCATAAAATATTTGTTTCACTGGACTTACACTTTTGATTTTGTCACCACATTCCTTTTACAAATGAATTTATATATTTTAAGTGACTTTTAAAATTTTTGGAATAAAGTACAGAAAACTATTCCAGAAAAAGATAAACTAATCAATTTCAAACACCACAGCAAATAAACTTGAAAATGCTGACATTTTTCTGAAACAGCTGATTTTGTTTTGAGCTATTGTATTAAGAGTATCATATGCCCTGATAAAGTTAATGTTACCTTGTCATATTTTTTAAATGAGTCAACTGATTTTAAAATACAGCTTTCTATCAACTAAAAAGATAGAAGTTCAGAATTCTGAGAATTTCCCTGCAAGTTTTCTAGATGCATTAGTAGATAAGTGTAATGCTACAAAAAACATGACAAAGCACCCGGTTAAGTACATCTTTTAACCTTCGACTCATTAGCTCACAGGCTCAGTGATGTGGACCTGTTCTTAGTGTGGTCACTTCCATTTGCCGATGTGTAATGCTCCTTGCAGGCATGGAGGGGTGTTACACCCATTTTTCCCATATGCACCTATATACTCGGGATCGGTAAATGCACACAACTTCCTCATCTTAATATTCTAACGACTATAACAACTCCAGCTGAATTCTTAGCACAATTACACAGGTTTCATTCAGTTGAATTACACTAAGATGAAATTGGTATGAAAGAGTGAAAATTAGAGCTCTTAACTCTTCTAAATGCTAACTGGACCTTCCACCTGCAGCAAACTGTCAGTCCAAACCATTTAAAGCCAGATTCCAAGGTCACGACTTGGGCCAATCTCCTCTTTGCAATTCACCTCGAGGACTGATTGAGTACTTCAGAACTTGGCACAGCAAATGCAGCACGTGTACAAGAGGCAGAGATTTCTCCAACAAATTCACCAACACGGACTTTAGGTTTAATTGTAGCTGAAACATAGCTTTTCTTCATTCCCTTATTATGTCAAGCTCTACGGAATTCAATTAAGACATCTATTGTACTGGAGAAAATTTAAAACTGCATGCCAGTACTGTCAAGGGCTCATAACATAATTACAGGTCTCTCCCGCACTCCACCCACTCATTCCAGCAAAACTCCCCATAAATTCAAGGAGAGATCTGCCAGGCTGAGAGCAGCCGAGTGTCGAACACAGCCTGCCGAGTGCTTCCCTTACCCAAAGGCGCCCTGCCATCTAGTGGAAAGGACACTCGGTTTTTCAGAAGAGGAACATACGGACACCTTCCCCAATTGTTGTTCATGTTTCAGATGTAACAAAAAAAACCCCCACAAACAAACAAGTTGCAAAACATCGTACACTGTATATCACATTCTAAAGACCTACATAGAAAGCCACGAAGAAAAAACACAAACACGTGAAGTAAAAAATGAATCTCCTCTATCCATATTGTATTGAAATAGATAGCGTATGACCAACTTTTTTATTTAGTTCTGTAGCATACATTAAATATCAAGTTCCTTTTCCTAGTTAACTGGTAATGAGAGATTCATGCATCATAGCTTCAAAGGACCAAACCACTGGATTACTTTTTTCCATATACAGTTTTCTCTAGCTAATTGCTCTAAAGCTGAAGCAGGAATTACAGACCACATGGTGACAAGTAGTCATTTAGAAGGGAGTAAGTGGAGGTGGGAGAGATTAATTAGGGGAATAAAGGAATGATGAAGTACAACCACAGTATACCAACCACCTATGTCACAAACTGACAGGTCTATTCCAGAAAGGTCACTTCTGTCATTTTCCCCATCCCCAGCCAAGACATTCCCAACCCCCCCACCTACACAACAGCTTCAAACCAGTATTGAGGATGTGCTGAAAACTCAGTTTTTGCAAGGCTGCACGATTGCTAGTGCTGACATGAGAGGAGATGGGGAACGTGATGGGAAGGGAGAAAGCTGAGAACTGCCATTGAGTCATCAGGATTCTTACACCAGCTATGAAACTGTACCCTCAAATTTCTGATCTACTATGCATTAATGTTAAGCAGCTGGCTGGAATTGAGTTAACTTCATAGCAGCCCGTATGCTGCTGTGTTTTAGATTTGTGACTAAAACACTGGTGACAATGCACCAGTCTTCTGGCTATTGCTGAACAGTGCCCGCACAGAGTCAAGCCTTTCTCGTTTTCTGCTGCTGCCCCCCTCCAGTAAGTGGGCTGGGGGAGGGTGGGCACAAGAAGATGGGAGGGAACAGAGCCAGGACAGCTGACCCAAACTGGCCAAAGGGTTATTCCATACCGTATAATATCATGTTCAGCAATAACAATTGGTGGCGGGGTTGTCTTCCAAGGTAACCATCGTAGCTGTTGCTCAGAGACTGCCCTGGCATCAGCCTGCTTGTGGGAGGCACTGAGTGATTGCCTTTGCATCACTTTGTATTTTTCCCTTTGCTTATTAAACATCTTTATCTCAACCCAAGGGTTTTCTCACTTTTGCTCTTCCTATCCTTTCCTCTGTCCCATCTGGGGGACAGTGAGAAGCTGTGTGAGTACCCTTCGCTGCTGCCCAGGGTCAACCCATCGCACCCATCCAATTAGTTTTTCATAGCAGATACCACAGACAGACATTTCAGAGCTGATGGTCCAGCTCCAGTCTTTTGCTCTGTTGATAATGCAACAATGTACTGAAATGGCACCTCCAAGACAAGGAGGTCTTTAAATATGCCCAAAGGAAAAGTGAGGTAGAAAGCAGCAGTGAAGAATTAAAGCTCCTGGTGACAACCGGGACAGCTGTTATTTCCTTGTGGAAAGGAGACTGCAGGAGAAACAGCAGAGCCTGCTGTTTCCAGCTTGGAATAAGCAATGCAAAAAAGGATTTTATTCCCAGAGCTGAACACAGAAGACAGCTCTCTGTGAACACCAGTTTCTAAGCTGTTTGACAGGATAGCTTCATATCCCCCACAGTCTTGGGAGACTTGGGTTGTATCTGTGGGAGCGGGAAGCGCGATCTCCTCCTCTCTGACAGTAAACCTCGTTTACTTTCCAGCTCAGAGTGACTCCTCTCCATCCAGGACAACACCCAGAAATGCCCACTAGTGAAACGGGTGAAATGACTAGAGAATCCTGGACACTCAGCACCAGCCATCCACAAGCACACCATGGCCAGAAAACACAGAAGCTGGGCACAGCTGGGCTTCCATCTGAAGGGATCAGGAGGGCTCTTATGTAAAGGCGTCTGTTGCTGTGAAAACACTGACAGCAGAAAAAACTCAGTATCTGAAACAAATCTGACCTACAGGAAAGTGCTGAAGAAGAAGAAAATTTGTGCTGAAGCAATATAAGTTGGTGACTAATAACCCCCATGAAGCTGATGCCTCCATGCATGCAGGCAGACTGCAATCAAAGCATTATCAGGAGCTGTCAAACTCATTCCTGAACAGTGCTGAGATTTCCCTGTTAGAGATGGCAGGAAACGTGTACCCAGGGAGACAACTCTTGAAACTTCAGAGATGTGTCTGCCTTGCTTACCTGGTGGTAGGGGAAAATTGCTCTAACTGTTCAGAATGAAGTGCAAATAAAACCAAGTAGTCATGCAATATTCCCTTTAAAGCTACACAGGATTATATAGTGACCTTTACAATCATTTGAAGCTACAGATATGACATTGCCTTGGACAAAGGGCAAGAATCTTGAACGTGACTGACCAGGACATGCAGGAATAATCATTCTAAGAATAATGAAAAGCTTGTCATGTATTTAATCTTCAGAACATCAATACATTGGGCACACTGAGGATGGGGAGGTAGCAGTGGATGGTCCAGCTATGGCTTGAAAATGAAAAATAAACTAGAAAATCCATTATTTCCCTGACTTTTAAATAATCTGGTTACTTCACATAGTTTCTCTTACACAGAAACACAACATGTACGTCTTGAATGCACTTAGCTGCAGGCACTGTGAAAAAGTGTGCTTAAGGAGACACTCCTAGGAAGTTAAAATTCTCCCTCCCCACAAGCTAGATGGTTCTGGATAAAGAAAATCATTCTTACCTGCACTTAGTTGCTGCCTGAAACTCCTGCTGACTAATAACCTTTCTCTTAATTTTTTCAGGTTTTCTGAGAAAAATAGAAAAAAGACAAAACAATACTAAGAAAACACAACTTCATACACATTGAAAATAAATGAGCCCCAGATTAAAGGAGTGACTTACTTTAACCAGAGATTCCGTCACTTGGAGAAAGGGTCCAATTCCATTTCAAATATGTTGCCTACCCTATACGGTAAGAGGAAAATGGTTTCCCTTCCCCCTCCCTGTATACAGCTCCAGCCCACACTGTACAGGAATGGCATAAGACTTAATAGGGTTTACAAAAATACCGCCTTATATAAACAACATATCAGAGATCTCAAACAACTGAGCACAGTGGTGAATCATTCAGGATGCTTTGCTGGCATGTTTCAAAGTAAACATTTACTTCTGAACTGGTCCTCTGTGACCAGAACTCCTCCAGAGTAAAGGCTACTGCACTGAAAAGCACCCCAGTCTCCATTTTAGAAGCATTAGCAAAAAATATATAGCATGAAATCCACACTCAATTTTTGTTAACACTGCCAAACGCCAACTGCAGGGCAGATACAGCATTCTGCAAAGATGAGACCAGGCATCATTCTGGGGTCCAGCAGCTACCATTTCTGGTAACCGAGGGGCAGAAATAGGCAGTGAATGGAGCATGCCAGATACCCACCAGCTGATGGCCAGATGCTAAGGTTTCCAAGCTACCAGGGATTCTCTTCCACAAGGCATATTTCCACCTGGCTCCTTAAACCATTTATCTGTCAGCTTCATGTTGCAGGAGGAGTGCAAAGGTGATAAGGACTGACAATTTCTCCACTGATCACTGCTTGTGGTTTGCCTGCCTCTGTTAAGGGATGGAGAGCACACTGATGGATGAGCCTCTGCAGAGCAAGTCACAGTAACAAAAAAAAATAAATTAGGAGGACCCACAGTATCAAAACACCTAGGATCTATAAAAGCCACCTAATGGAAGAAGGCTCATTGTGCTTGAAAGTGTTTGCAAATTTCCCTTCCTGAAATGAACTTGGGGATGCTGCCGCTTTCCATACAATGGAACCCCTGAATTCTCAGCAGCTCTCCTTTCACATTGCAGGATTGGTGCAGGCAGGAAACTGGTACGCAATGCACCTTGTCCCACTGCAGATACTCAGAGTCCTTGTCTACATGTCAACTAGCTAACTATAAAGGAAAGATATAGACATATCTAATGCATGATTTTTTGACACGTCTCAGAAGGTGCTCATGTGGTAGCATCGAAGTGTGAGATCCTGTCCAAAGACTATTACCTTTGGCAAAAGATCCCTCTTTTCTATCACAGGAGATTTTTCTGTGTTTCGAATTTTGCAGATGTCAGCAGTTTACACTCACAAAGGGGTTACAAATTAAACAAAGTAAATGTGGCTGATTGCACAGATGCTTACTAGAATGTAGCAAAGAGTGAAATGAATGAAATCGGACTGAACCAAACAAATGTCGTCACTCCACATGCTGGACTGATTCTCCCATCTCCCACTTCTGTGTGAAATCTCTGAAAGAAAAGACACAGATTTTACCCGTTTCCACTTTTCTCAACCCACACCCTCAAGTTCTAAGACTATAAGTAAAAGTGGTCTGGTTTTTATCTTCCATTAGAATTGTTTTCCACTGCAAATGCTGATGTGGTGGAACCAAATACTAGCCAACCAAAAACCTGAGCTATGTAGACAGCACTTGTAGTCAACCAGGTCTTCCTTGTAAGGAATTTAGTAATTCTACATAATAAGAAGGAAAAAACCAAAGTTACAAAAGTCTGAATTACTGATGGAAATTTCAGTGCTGCCCACTGAAACACAAAGAAGCATGCCAGAAAGTATGATTTCTGGGTCACAAGATGCTCTGCACAGCCATGAGGACACTACTGGTCCCCAAACCCAACAGAACTATTAGCTATATTCCGTTGCTACAAACTGAAATACTTGTGATGATACGAGGGCACATTTCCACTGGCTGAAGCACTGTAAGAAATGAGAGGATGAAATAATACACGTACTCACATACTGCTGCTTTCCTAGTTATATTTTGTTAACGTTTTTCTGGATCTTCCCTGCCTTTTCTGTTTTCCGCGAATCCCAACAGCAGAGGGCAGCGCTATCGCTTGGTTTAGTCTGACACCAGCCTCTGAAAAAAGACCCCACGTGGATTTTTTTTTCCCCTGCTGTTTATCAGAAAGGCTATTCCAGGATACTTGCACTGGGCACAGGCCCAGCAGTTAGAGGCCCTGTCTACTTCGTAGGTATCTCCGGCTTCCCGAGTCACCCCGGCTCTGGAAGGCCCTGTCCCAGGCTGACCTTTTCAGGGGAAAATTAATCCTGCTTCAGAAGGCCAATGCTAAAATAAACCCATGCTTGCTGGTGAGTGGTGAGGCTGCAGGGAAAAGGACCCTATGTAAATGCATGCTTCTCATCCCTGGCTGTAACCAGTCTCCTTCCATCCCCATCACCACTGCTAAAAGCTGAGAACAACCTCCCCTGCTGAGCAGTGCCCAGTAGGAGAAAGTGCATAGCTTTGGGACAGCTTTCCCAAAAGCCCTGTCAATGGGACCTCTTCTCTGGAAGTGAGGGTATTTTAGAAGTGGAGGGAAAAGGGGAAGAGGAGTGCTCCGTCTAAAGGATTTTTTTATCTTGCTTTGCAGAGGTGAGGGGCAGAACAGGAGACCAATGTGTGTAATAAATAAGCTGCTGGGTACCAGGGGCACGGCTGTCTCACGTTCCATTACGTTCTTCCTGCCTGTGGATTAATACCGGTGAATGCGAAAGCCTGCACCTTCACAAATGCTTCACAAAAATGAAGCACGGCACTAATGGAAATACAAGGAAGACACAGAGACTACTTTCAACCGCGCAAAGATCTGTGTATTGTACTTGAACTGTTACCTCTGACCTGAGTCACTGGTCTAGTTCTATGTGCAGAAAATGGGTGCCAGTCTACAACACTGTAATATCTGAAAGGAAGGGCAAATAATATACAAGCAGCAGACTCACACAGCTTGTGGGTGACCCCTCTTTCACTATGATCCTGGAAGTAACTTAGAAGGTCCAGATAATTTATCTCTGTCTATTTCAAGACTGTTTCATATCTGGATGACTGTTCCCACGATCTCCATTTTCCCCACTACATATACTCAGAACATCCACTCTCTTTTTTTTTCCCCATTATAGTTTTATGGAAGATAGACAATAGCTTAGTTTCTTCCATTACTGCACCCTACTATAAGTTAGAAGAAATTAAATAGAGCAGAAGGACAATTCTTCTACAGTGTTGACCTGTAAAGACACTTTTACAGCATATATTCATTCATACCTATCTATGATACAACTTTAGACACTATATATTAATTTCAAATAATATAGCAACACTTAAGAATGTTTATTAATACAGCACCTTCCTTTCTTTCTTATGACTTATAACAAAGTATTAAAAGGTCTGTTATTCGGCGGTTCTGCAGACCTTTCTTTCCTTCATGCATATATGCTGGACTTGAGGATTTTTTTCTGAAATAAATACATTTCTTTGCTTATGTTTTAATGATTTGGGTAGCTTCTGATGAAAAAAATGCTGTTCTTGGTGAAGTCCTGACTAGTTCTGCTCCAGGTAGTTTTAGACGAAAAGGGTTCATGAGGAAAACACCCAGGCATAACAAAGGATCCCAGCTGGGGAAAAAAATGAAAGTTGCTACTAGCATGCCTATAATTTAAAAAGAATCTAGGCTCTTCATTTCACTGTCCCATTTCACCAACCTCAGTTGATCTGTTAAATCAGAATACAGTCTTTTCTGGAGCAATGGCCCCAGATACCACATTTTCTGGAGCAACAGTCCCACTCCGTCATCTCCAACATGACCTGAAATTAGGCTGCAGACATACACATCTATTCTTAACAACTACCTATCTATTCCTTCATTGTGGGAATATCCTGTATACAGGTGTAGGGCAAGTATATGAGCAAATACAGAAAACTGTTGCACGCTCAAGGATATCTGATAAAGCTAATTTCTCTATTAACAAAGCTCCTTAGCAGAGAGGTAGCTTAGAAAAAAATAAAGATTTTTGCTAGCTGTGTGGAGCTGGCCTTAATTTGCCATTTTGTTGGAAAATAAAAACATGTCTGGCATAATAATATATTTGAATTATAATAACAGTGTATTCGTGAATATTCAACAAGCATGTAGGGTGATAAGAAATTGATGATTCAGCCACTGAGCAATATAATTCGTTATTTCTCACTCACTTGAAAATAAGCTTGAATGTCTATTAAAGCTGTTGTGGCAATAGCTGTTGCAAGTATGTCTAACAGTGACATCTACACTTAATGCTTGCAATTGTTTCTGTAATATAAAAATATTACTACGTTGTTTTGCTATTGCACTGCAGGTTATCTGACCAAGCACGAAGTTGTGATTCAGTTAAACACGTATTGTTGCCAGAAATGATTAAAGTTTGTCCTATAACATATGAAAATAAAATTACTGTAAGCAAGAAAATTACAAACTAGTTCACAGAATACTAGTCTAAAGTAAAATCACAGAATGAGAAACTCTACAAAATATCTGAAGATGGAAAGAGGTTAAGCATGAGCTAACAATATTGACACTGTTATTAAAAAGAAAATTATTATAATAGATGTATTGTCAGAAATACGAGATGGAAACCAAATAAATCACTTCAATTATTTCACTTAATTCAAATCTGTCAGCCTGAAATGATGAATTTTTAAAAGATAAAACAACCAGAACAGTAAAATTACACACAGAAGCAACTTAGCAAATAGAAGCGAGAAGTAAAGATGACAAACATAAAAAGATGAACATAACTTTCTGACACTCCAAAATTACTGCACCACAAAGGATGATTTAAAAAAAAAAAAGAAAGAACAATGCAAAGACCAAGTACTTTCAATAACCCATTAAGACTGATCTAAAAATGTTTAGAAAAGTAAGCTTGAGCAAAACAGTAAAAAAACCCCAAACACTAAAAAAGGCTATGAGATTTCCTCATATACACTGATTTGCAGCAATGTTCTATCAGTGATTCAAAAGGATAATTACTAGTTTACATGAATATAAGAAGAAAGAACAGGTCCCCACAACTCTAAGCAGGCAATTGAACAATATGCAAGAGTCACAAGAGCTATAGAAAGCTGCACGAGACCCACCACTCAGTATTGCAGGAACGCTGAGAACAATGTTGCACTATGCAAAGAGGGCTAGGTTACCTACTAGATGTTTTTTCAACCCAGAAGATTTTTTGAAGAAAGAAATGTTGCAAACAGCCAAAAAGTCAGAAAAATTTATTTTAATACTTTCACTTTTTACTAGCATTGCTTTACTAAGCTTTGAAAAGAAATCAGACCTGTTTTCTAGGTCATGCAATTCAGGCAGGTGCATCTGCATTCTGCATTCATGCAAACCAACGCTTCTCCCGTTTGGAAACAGACAAACATAAAAAACCACCAGTTAAGTAGGAAAACTAGCTTAACAACTCATTTTCCTGATCAGGACATAAACCAAACTGCTGGAAAGTGTTACCTGCTAGTAGCAAAGGAAAATTTTATCGTGTATTATAGAAAATACAGACTGTTTCAGCCCATAACTTAGCTTTTCTCTGATCACATACCTGCCCAGATATTGTTGATACTATTTGCAGCAGTCACATCTTCCAAGAAATCTGGTCAACACCATGAGAAGCATATCTCTTAAGAGTGAACTGGAACATGTAGAAAAGCGAAGTATAATTTTAATCATCTCTTAGCACTGATTTAAAAACCAAAAGCAAACTAGTATCTTTAAGAAGAGTAAGACAAAAAATGGTAGGAAATAGAACATTTCAAGGTACTAAGTAGGAAAACTAATCTTTGAGTATCTATCAAACATAAAAGATCAGCACCCTGGACATGTAAGCTCTTCTTGAGAAAAAAACCTTCCTGACCTTCTCTTTGCCCAGAAGGTCACAGTTTCTGAGCACAATGATCTCCAGATCCCATTTCTTCATACAAAGTATGTTCCAGCTAGAATTTTTTTAAAATTGAAAATTAAATATATGAACATCAGAGATCCTCTCAGCATGTATTTTTTTCTGGAAGCACAAAACCTGAAAATCTCTGAATCCAAGAAGGGATATACACTCCACCATGTAATGATGCATGCTTGGCAACAACTATTTTCTGCTGAGATCTACACCAAAAGAAAAAGTACAATATTCCTTTCAGCTGCAAGTAGGCTTTCAAATTCTGCTTTGTGCCTGTTCTAAAGAAGCTTTGCTGGTATTATTGGAATAAAAGTGATTTTGACTTTTCATATTGCAGTGGCTTATGTTGCCAGTTTACAGTTTTGAGAAACCTATTAACTATTAGCCCTGTTCCGACACCCTTACTTGGTTCCTTTCCAGACTCATTTCTATTGTCTTCAGCAGGTCTTGCCCATGAATAATAGAGTGAGGGCACGGTTCAGTGTGGATAAACTGATTTTGCAATAACAATGAAGTAGCGTGTGTAACACTATGCAGTTACGCGCTAATACCTGTGCAGAATGTTACTAGGTAACTGAACTGTACAAATTCAGGCCAGCTAACCCTTTCTGTTTGATTGAGAGCATCACAAACCACCACATATCAAACTAGACAGGAAACAGAACTTCAAAAGCAATGGAAACTACCAAAGTTACTCTTTTGACAGCAGTTATTTGAATACAAAACCCGAGTTCAGGATGTGCGTTACCCCATTTACCTACTTACATGCATTTGAGCAGATTCCTAGCTCATCTACTTCAGCTCTAAGCTGTGTGCCAGACTGGGACAGCACCCTGATTTTACTGTTGATAAAACTCTCTTTGCTTCTGGCTCAGTTTCCAATGTTAGCTGGTTGTCCTGAGCCATTAAAAAATAGAGGTGAGAAGGGAAAGGAAATTTAAAATTTATATACAAATAGTATGTAAAGAAGAACCTGGCAAAACTAGGAAACTTACATTCATGCATTGCTCTGCCACATGCTGACAGAATGACCTTGAGCAAGTCACTTCACTTTTCTTTGCATTTTCTTCCAAAATACAGTCTGAGGATACTGAGTTATACTTGATATCAAAAATATATTTACCAAAAGAGAGTTAATAAATAGTAAATCAACCATTATGGAGTCTTACAGGTCATTCATTTGTTTATATCCACGGCTTAGAAACTGTCCACAATGCCTCTGACTAATGAGTTTACCATAATCTCTAATGTGGAATTATATTTTTGGCATGAATGCGTTAATTATCAAACAATAAACAGATGTTCTAGAGTACTTTAAATGTTTATGAAAGCCTGTAAGATCCATGAATTATTTACCACAATGCAAACCTGTGACATAAAAGATGGTTTATGTTCTCAAAGTATGTTGAGACCTATGAGGAAAAATTACTTAAGTTCTAAATCTCAGCAATATTGTTATTCTGCCTACAGCGTACCAAGATTTACTATACAGTCCTATAGTGAAATGAAATTCATTTCAGAGTAAAGACTGTGATTTCAGTTCTTCAGACAACTAGTGTAGCAGGAATTGACGCCTGACTGATTTGACTCAAAGCAACGTTGTCATACCTGATACTGCAACAGAATTAAAGAAGAAACTGAGGTTCTGAAAACTGTGTGAAATAAACCTCTGATGAAGAGCCAAATCCTACAGGATTACTGCTTGTTTTCTTTGTTCCCGGCTCCCTGTGACCCGTTCTCTCCAGTGACCTTTGCCTTTTCCTCCACTACCTCAGAGCAGCCACTAGTGAAGGCAATGGATCATTGAAAATTGAAACAAATTAACCTTAGGTTAGTTGCCTTCACCAGGGCAACCCTTAACGCAGCAGAAGACACTCAGTCAACACATACACTTTCATTACTAGTTCAGTGAAAAGGGAATGTCAAAAGTATAACATGCCTGGCCAACACACTGCACAACGAAGAAACCAACCAACAGAGACCAGACTGCCTAACCTGGTTAACCCTGCTTGTGGGATACTACTCGACATCTCTCACCCTGCCCTCTCGCTGCAGCTTGTTTCTGTACGCCTCCAGCTTTCCCTCCCCACCTAACCTGGTCTTCTCTCTCACTTTTTATTCCTTCAGCTGCTCCTTCTTTTCTCTTAAACAACCTACCTGAGGCACTGAGCTCTGCCTCTTATTCTGCCTCCTTTTTGCCCTTACTGACATTTGCTGCACCTCCACATCTCCATCCCCACTCGCGAGACTTTAACATTGCTCAATCAGCCCTTCTTGTGTTCCCGTTCTGTCCTTCTGCCCATTCCACTCCCCTTTCTTCTCTTCACTTACTGCCGCTGGAAGATACGCTTCACGTATTTCCCACAGGCCTATTAAATGTCCTGGATTAAATGTCCGCATGTCCTGGATCCCCTTGTCTGACTCCCCCTCTGCAGCTTCAGTCTCTTAAAGAGACCTCTGTTTCTCACACCATCCCACACCTTACTCACACTGGGGCTGCCCTCACCCTCCCTGTCACTTTTGATCTGGTTTTGAGCAACAGCTCAGCTCTTTTCCCCTCCAAAGAATTCTCAGCGAGCCAGCCAGGTCCTCCTTATCAGCCTTCCTCTGTGGTTTCAACTGACTCCCTTCCTTTCCTCACAATTTCTCACACTCATCCTCGTGAAGTTTCCAAGCTTCATGCTGATGTCCTGCTGACACCCTATAGCAGACACCGATACATATCCTTGCCCTGGTCCGTTCATGTCACCTGCACCCACACATACGTCAGCCTGCCTTCAGCTTCAGCTTCCTGGCTGGCCTGCGATCAGGCTTACTTCATCCACAACCATTTAACTGTCCCCCCCTTCCAGTTGTGCCACCCTCCTAACTTTTTCTCCTACTTTTGCAAGTTAACTGAAGACCTGGCTGCCTTTCACCACTTCGAATGCACTTCTCAAATGCTCTCTTCCTGAACATCTTCTGCACAAATTCTTACCAAAGGAAATATTAACATGGTACTCTCCCCTTCCTGCAAGTGTATTCCTGTGTGGCATGTTGGGGATTTTTTCTTTCCTGCTTGTCCACCCCACGTTTGTCCTGTTACAATGAAACTGCTGATCTGTTTCATATCCATTTTCATCCACTTCCTCAGTTTTCTTCTGAAATTTTACAGATGCTCTAATAAACAAACATACCCTATGTTGACTCCCACTGCTATTTCCAGCACTAACACTTCCCTCCTCAATGTGCTGCTTACACCTACTATCCAGTTTTCCCCCTCTCCATCTCGATGTAGGCTCCTAAGCCAGATAATACCAATACCCAGATAAAATTGCCCTCACAAATATTTGCCCAAGACAAAACTCGAAACCCACACTCCTTCATTCTTCTTGATCATCTTTGTCACTACCAACCCTGTTATTTCTCTATAACTCTCATTCTCATTTAGCCTCTTTGGGCATTCTTACTCTCTTCCTCCTGACCACAAACATAAACCTACAGGAGAATTTACTACAACCCTACAAATCCTTCCTGAAAACCCTCCACATACTTTTTGGTATTGGCATTCTTGCCAATGCACTGTCTACCCCATCACTGCCTATGCTGGGAGGCAGGATGGTCTGACCGACTCCTTGTGCTCCCTTGTGTGTCTGCTGTCAGACTCAGACTGCTGACTTTTGAGAAAAAGCTCTCACATTTTGTGCCTGGCCTGGCCTCAACACTAGGGCTCCCGGTGTCCTGGAAATGCAAATAAACACGGGTACACACTATTTTGTAAAAGTTGATCTCCTAGTATTTCGAGCTGGCTATTCACACGTCAAAGCACAATGCAGTCAGTCACTAGTACCTCTTGAAAATGTAAGTCTAGGTTATTATTTTTAGCTCAGAATTTTTAGGAAAAAAAGTGTTTTTATGCTGTCAGCTATAGAAAGCACCCACAAACTCAGCCTAGAAAACCAGCTAATCCTTTCCAAGCTGCAAAGATCTAAGGAAGATGAGGCTTTCAATAATTCAGAAAGGAAAGCTTGCATTTTCAGAACTATTGTAACCATTTCTCTACGAAAGTAACAACTATTCTGAATATAGAGCACTAAACACCAAGTGTATGAAAAGCCAAAGTTCCTTTTGTTTTTTTTTAAAATTACATTTCCAGCTAGTGGAAATGCTTATCCTTGAGTTTGGTGGTACTGGTGGAGTTAGCAGTAAGTTCCTTACAGGATACATTTGAACTCCTACAGCAAGTAGCATAAAAAGCCTCGGTGACATACATAGGAAAGATCCAGCTCGGGCATTTGCAGCAAAAAGCAAACAAACAAAGAATAACTCTCAGAGTAACAGACACATGTCCTGGTCTAGCCTTGCTTTTGCTAAAACTGTTTGGAAGCTGAGTATCTCAAGGCAGTAGATAAGACATCTGGGCTCCAGGAAGGGAGAGCAAAAGCAGAAAAAGTGGCTATTGGCTATTCATTTTTTATGCACTGCTTTCTTAAACACTGGCAGTCACGGGTAAATAGTATTAGTGCTACAGAAATATTTATTAAACTAAAGAGCCTCTGTGGAGTAGGATGATGATGCACAACAGTAACTTCACAAACTAACTGGGATTCTCATGTAAAGACTTTATTACAATGTCATTTTTTTTTTTTTAAGAAAAGGCAATTTAAATGGGCTAACCCAAAAATGGTGTGAAAGGGGCAGGCAAAAGACCCTTTCAGGCTAGATCCCACCATCACACTCTCACTCCAGGCCCCCCACTGTCCTTCCTCCCCAGCAGTATCCCACTGCCACTCTCCCACCTCTCACTCACCACACACCAGTCAGCAGGACACTGGTTGACACCTGAGTGCACACACTGGTGAGACCTTATCAGTCTGGACAGTCGGGCAGCAACTGTGAGCATCACCATCCCACGGGTCTGTATGAAACCAGCAGTAGAAGCTCTGAGATGTTAAAAGGCACGTTTACTCTCCTGTGAAAAGACAAGACACCAGACCTGGGTGAAGTATGAGGAAGAAAATGGAAAAGTCAAGGGTACCAGGCAGCTACATACGTTGAACGGTACTCCTCTCAACTCACAGTCTAGTTCTAGGGATCCCCTACGCTTCTTGCTTGCACCTGCTTTCAGTCCTTGCTCGGAGAAAAGGTCTCTTCAGGGGGGCTCTCTTCCCCTTTCTTAGAAGCTAAGGAAAGGCTGCATCCACCTGCTCAGGATGGCCAAGGAGCAAAGGGTGCTCCTGGAAGTTAAAGCTGTCGTCCACTTCCCAGAGTTGAGGTTCATGAGAAGAGATCTCTACCTCAACAGAGCAGCAGAGGGCAAGAGAGACAGGGGATCAAATTTACCGTCTCATTGACTTGTGCTACCAAACGCGTCAGTGAGAAGAGATTTGCTGTCCTGAATAGAATGTCTTTTTGTGGAACGGCCAATCTTTTAGCACTACATGAAGATGAATCCTATTTCCATTATTGACACCATGTTACCAAATCAAAGCAGACTCCGCTACCCTATGCATTCCTCAGTATAACACTGCCCTAGGGGCACATCTTTGTGCCTCTTTTAAGGCAAACTCCTAAGTATGCATCTACAACCTGCTGCATCAGCTTTCCCGTAACTATTCCACACAACTAAATCACCCAACAGCGAGTGAATCGTAAGTTCTTGCTTTCTTATGGGGGTTAGCCAAAACGAACAGATCAGAAACAGGGAAACGAAGTGAGGGAACCATCTAATCTGCATCTGAGACTCAAAAGTTTCCCTAAGAACCAGACAGTGAATGAAGGCAGGGTTTGACTACAGCCTTGACTCTCACGTTCGGTGTGAGACAAGCACGTGAAGCGTGCCTAGGCAGTGCTGCCCGGAGTCCCCTCTCCTCCCTCCCCCTTCAGAGGGGACTGAACGCCACTCTTGTGAGGGTCTGGCCTCGCAGGGTTGAAATGAGGGTACGATGCAGTAAGGCACGTTGTCTCCTCTTCAGGAAAGCCAGGTCCTGGAGCATGCCAGGGTACTTAAATACCTCGACGCCTGCAAGCTCGTGCAGCGTATCAGACATGAAGTTGCTCTCTTTATCCTTGGTTCAGAGAGGTCTAGCCCCATTCCTGGCAACGGACGCTCGTGAACCAACCACCACTACATCACCTCCAAGCTGACTACGCACCCCCAGTGACCTTTGCTGTAGGGCATGCCGGCCACGCCAGGATGCCTGCCCGGCGCCCAGATCCCCCTCGCTATTCACGGTGTGAATGCGCCCACACGAAGCCAAGGCTTAAAGCGCTCCTGCTCCACCGAGCTGACCGGCCGCCGCGGCCAGGCCTCTCTGGCCTGCGTGAAACAGTTAACGCTGCCACAGGTCCTCCTGCCAGCTTCCTCAGTCCCCTCCTGTGCCTCCCAGGAGCTATTAATACAGCAGGCACATGCTCTGACATAGCGTTCCCCGGCAGCCACCAGATAACTTTAATTTGCCCTTTAAACGTCCCGAGCGCGCTGGCCCTCGCCGTCCCTCCACGGGGCAACATGGCGGCACTGCCCCGCGCCCCCCGACGGGGGCGGGCTCCGGGGGGTCCCAGCCAATGCCCGCGCCCCGGGGGTGCGCCTCCTCCTATCGCGAGAGGCTGCGGGGTATAAGGCGGGCGGCGCGGGGCGCGGGGCCATTTGGCCGGCGGTGCGCGGGGGCGGCCGGGCGGGGAGGTGCGCGGCTCGTTGCCTCTCTCCGGGCAGGGGGTGTCGGAGCGGCTGCCAGCATGGGTGACCAAGCGCTCAGCTTCCTCAAGGATTTTTTGGCCGGTGGGATCGCTGCCGCCATCTCCAAGACGGCTGTCGCCCCCATCGAGAGAGTGAAGTTGCTGCTGCAGGTGAGGCGGCGGCGGCGGGGGGCGGCGGGCACCGGCCGGCCGGGCTAAATATGGGCAGGAGCTCGGCCGGCTCCGGTGACGCGGGAGCCGCCCGGGCCCTGCGGCACCACCTGGGGGCGGCGGGAGCTGGGCCAGGCCCCGACGGTGCCCTTCAGCGGGCCGCCCTGGCCGCGGGGTCACCCCTGCGGGGTCACCCCTGCGGCGGCCCCCTCCCGACCGCCCTGCCTCTCGCCCTGCAGGTCCAGCATGCCAGCAAACAGATCACGGCCGAGAAGCAGTACAAGGGCATCATCGACTGCATAGTCCGCATCCCCAAGGAGCAAGGCATCATCTCCTTCTGGAGAGGCAACCTGGCCAATGTCATCCGGTACTTCCCCACCCAGGCCCTCAACTTTGCCTTCAAGGACAAGTACAAGCAGATCTTCCTGGGGGGAGTGGACAGGCACAAGCAGTTCTGGCGCTACTTCGCGGGGAACCTGGCGTCCGGGGGCGCGGCGGGAGCCACCTCCCTCTGCTTCGTCTACCCGCTGGATTTCGCCAGGACCCGGCTGGCGGCTGATGTGGGCAAAGGAGCCAGCGAGAGGGAGTTCACTGGCCTGGGCGACTGCATCGTCAAGATCTTCAAGTCTGATGGCTTGAAGGGCCTGTACCAAGGGTTCAGTGTGTCCGTCCAGGGCATCATCATCTACAGAGCGGCCTATTTTGGGGTTTATGACACAGCCAAGGGTAAGAAGTGCATGGAGAAGTGACTACAAGGGACAATCCATCCAGTAAGGGCACTCGGTGGTATAAGGACGAGCAGGACTTGGCTCAGCACCCCTTCAGGGTGCTAGAATGTGCACTGGTTTTTCTGAAATGCATTCCTGCACCTCCCTCAACTTGCTGCTCTGAGGAGAAGCCTTGGGTTTGCAGTGTGTTTTTAGACACTTCCTGGTTTCTTTCTGTCTTAACGCTTGTACAGATGAGCTTGTATGGTAGCCTGTTCCTCGTTACTGCTAGAGACCCAAGCCAGGGAGGGTTTTGCAGGAGACACTTTTTGGTCAGGGAGCAGAAAGAGGGCTTAGATCCCAGAACCCAAAAGTCCTATAAACTTGTTTCACTCATAGTAGCTGTTAATGGTCAGCTATGGATGAATGAAGAAGTTGCAGGCTTGACTGAGTGACTCTTGGAGTTGGTGGGCGATTGTTCCTTCCACAGCCATCTTTCCCACAACCTTTTCCCTCTGTACTGACTCTTGTCACTTGTTCTTGACGACAGGTATGTTGCCTGATCCAAAGAATGTGCATATTGTAGTCAGCTGGATGATCGCCCAGAGTGTCACTGCAGTAGCAGGGCTGGTTTCTTACCCTTTTGACACTGTGCGACGTAGGATGATGATGCAGTCTGGCCGAAAGGGAGGTAAGAATAAGTGCTCCTATAGTGTTCTGGCAGCAGAAAGTACCCATTGTATCTCAATGAAGAGATTTTTTTTTGTCTTACGGAAAACTAATGACAGTCTCACTGGAATTCTGGAAAAAAAATACCAAACCCCCAAAAACCAGCCATGGGAAGCAGAGTGCTGGTTATGTCTCTCATGTTCACTTAAGAGGCTGTGAATTTATTTGTTTAGATATCCATGTGGAAAACTAAAATTACTTTTCAAGAATTGGTTACTTAATTTTAAATTCTTGGCTATACTTTGCCTATTCCTTGTTGTTTTAAATACATGAAAGTTGAACCAGTCTTGCTGTGTAACTTAAAGCCTTCTGACCTTTTTGTCTTGTTTCCACAGCTGATATTATGTACAAGGGCACAATTGATTGCTGGAAGAAGATAGCTAAAGATGAAGGATCCAAAGCGTTCTTCAAGGGTGCCTGGTCGAATGTGTTGAGAGGCATGGGTGGAGCTTTTGTATTAGTACTTTACGATGAAATCAAGAAATACGTCTAAAACTTAACATCCTAATCTAGTTCAATTGTTCTCAATCAACTTTTTTTAAAAATGTGCTGTTGTGATGTAGTGGACAACAAAATATTTCCTAGGGAAACGGAATAAAGTTTCATAACATCAGGTTGAGATGAGAATACATTCATTTAAAAATTGTCCACTACAACACAGTTATATTTTGTATGAAAAGTCATCCAACATTTGTATTGGAACCTGTGTATATATTATACTTCAAATTTCAGGTAATACATTTTATCTAGAGATAAGACTTAGGTGGTGTATGCCTAGTTTAAAACTTAATATTCTGATCTCTTTATTAGAATGAGATCTTCAGAAATACCTATTGTACCACGTGGAGTCTCTAGGCTACCCACCACTCTGATGACATTTATAACATGAATTAAAATCATGTTTTCTTTTAAAGCTGTATTTTTTTTAATACAGTATCAAGTGAAAAGCATGTCTGAAGATACAAACTATATTAAAGCACCTGGCTGTTCCTCACTGCAGCCTTTTCACTTGACACATACAGTTGAAACCATCATCTGATCCTTCAAACATACTTTATAGAATATGGAAATAGTGTTTCAAAAATTCCCTTTATCGTCACAAAGCCAAAAGTTGTCTGCTATGATGTTCAATTGAACTAACTGAAGTAATGAAATAAATTAATACATTAATGAACTTTTTTCTGTTGTTTTCAGTACATGTCCTTTAAGGTAATGAGCACATCAGCACACTATTACTGATTGATACTGCCTAAGCCTTTTGGGGTTTTTTTCAATAGAGCTTTAGGTAGGTGAAATGGTTCTTGATAATTCCACAATAGCAAAACCAAGTGGATTCAGCTTGAGGGTACTACAGCCAGCTGTCTTACAGATAAGCTACCCTATAGTCTTAGCTGCTTTGGTAATTCATTTATACTATCCTTAACTTTGAAGTAACTGTCTTTGATAGTGAAGTTATTACTGCTTATTTTACTTGTAGTATTGTAGAATGAAATACTTCCCAGTTATTAAAATAACTATACTTCCAACTACACCATTACTAAACAGCTTGAGCTTTTAATTACCAGTAAGATCAGAACATGCTTAATACAGTTTTTAAACTTTAGTCTGTGAACTCTGAAGAATAGGCTAATTAGGCAAAGGAGGGAAAGTGAGTTGCATCCACTTCAGTTAGACTACATAAACAAGTATTTACTATCCACTAAGCAATACTCAACTTTCAACTGCATCTCTTACTTCATACATACGGCTTCCAGTTATCCCTTTCCTATCTTGGACATTAAATTTGTCAGATGCAGGTAGTCCTACCTGGAAGCAACATCTATCCACCTGCAGAACTGAAGCTTTTGGGAAAAAATGGGTCCAAAAGTGATAGCCTGTTTTAAAATTACCTAAATCTATTTTTTTTGTCTCACAAAGACAATTGTTTCATCTCCCTTCTTTTGTGTTCACCATCTTAAATACTTGCTTTCCTGGATACTTGGTCTGTTTTCTTCCCAGCAGTAAATAACCATGGTTGCAACCTGTTGAACCATAAGTTTGTGAAGAAAGTCTTCCTACTGTTTTTCAAAGTGCTTATTGCATTAGTGTTTGTTAAAAGCTTTACTTGCCTGCCTCTGCCCTTTCTCCTTCCTCCACACGTTCCGAATGGTTCCTTGTGAGAAGCCTGCTAACATGCTGCAACTACTCATTTCACACTTACCTCACTGTCAAGGTGGCATTTGGATGTTTTAGAGATCCAAGCTGGCTACAAAGATACCATAGACAATGACAGACTGTAATACACAGAGGTACCAAACCTTGAGGGGAACTGTATGTGTGAATGAGCAGTAAGAAAATTAAAAGAATGCAAGAGAAACTTCAGGTGAGTGTAAATTAAGTTGTTAAAAAAAAAAAAAAAAAGAAAAAGGGCAAAACCCAAGGAGGGAGCAAAGGCTATTAAAAAGGAGAGTGAGGAATATCGATGCAGGAAAATTCCACTGCGGGAAAAGACAATACATGAAATAATACATACGGAAAACATTTAACAGGTGAACAGCTCCTTATTGCTGCTCAAATGCACATGTACATCCTATAGCAGATTCTAGGCAGTACTCTCCATAAAGATACTTGGGGTCAGAGTTCAAAACTGTCGATGAAATGAAATAACCTTTACCTAAAAGCAGTGCTGCACTGAGTCCATGGCTGACATGCTAGAAGTATAACCTAAAAGTCCAGCTATCAGCTCTGCGAAGCTGGAAATTTGAAGACTTGCAGACTACTAATCACTACTTGAAGTCCAGTCAGATAAACCTTAGTTGTCACTGACAATTGGTATCACTGTCCCAGTCCTTCTGCACCTTTGCAATAGTCATGGACAAACTATGCAGGCAAAACATGCATCAACACTGTTATCCCCCTTACATCTCACACTTGAACACTGGGAAACCTGCTCTGAACAGCCTGGTAATACATCCTACTAATACAGAAAAACAAAGCCCAACTACCACCCAGCATATCCTGTACCACCCAGCTCTGAAAGGATGCTACCGAGGGAGGGAACTGAGGTACATTGATTTTTTGGATGAGATTAATTCAGGAAATTCAGTCAGGTCTGAAAGATAAACTTGCCTCTAAAGAGGATGGCCTAGTGCATAGAATCTATGACAGCAGATTGAACCTTCCCTACCTTTCTGAAGGTGATAACCTCTACTCTCTGCCCTACACTCATCACGGAAGGAGCAGCCATCAATTCTTTAAAGACCATAGCGAAAAGTTGAAGACATGGTGAGAAGCACAGCAGAAGGGAGAAAACTGTTGTTAACCGTGCCCCCCCCCCCCCCCCCCCCCCCCAACAAAACCCAGAACACCCCACCTGCAGGGATGCCACAGTTCCTGGATAATCTCAGCTGGAGATACCACTAGCTACCCTAGGGCATCAGGGAAAGAAGCATCATGCCTCAGGTGGCAAATCTCTGCCACCCATGTTCCCCTTGGGAAGTCCCTCTCACTTAAAACTACCAAAATCTCTCAATAGCTTGTTCAAGTCCTAAAAGCCATGTGCAAAGAACCGAGACGCCAGTTCCAAGCTCTGACCATACACAATACAGTGGACATAACTATGATTTTGTATACAAGCACCATCTGGAACAAAAATCATGGAGATCAGCATTTCAGGACTCTGCAGTGAGTAACACAGGTAGTCCTGGAACCAGAAGTGACAGCTACAAGGATCAGTGCTGCCAAACCCTGTCTCACCTTGGCCAGGAGAAGAGTTACCAGGAGACATAGCAGCTTTCTTGACCAAGTTACTAGAACCATGCATCCTGAAGACAAACCAGATCTGCATCACAAGCATTAGCAATCCCTGCTGGTATCCAAAACAATATGACCTCAGTGTAAGTAAAAACCAACAAAATTTCAGTCCTGGAAGACGGCTCCAGCTGCAGCTCTTATCTCTATGTTTCTCATTCATCAGGTGGAAATAACATGGTTCACCCATTACTTTGCTCGAGACTTGGAGCAGGTAAACACCACAAAGATTGCACCTGATGCTCAGTGGACCTGGCTCATAAGGTACAATTCTGTGCACAAGCAGCCTTACCGCCCACCCCCCCACCCCCATTTTCTTGTTGGTATCACAATCGAAATACTCATCATTACCTGCACGTGACAGTCATGACTGCACAGCTAGAAGGCTTGATGTGACTTCACTGCCCTCACCACCACCACACTGATGTGCAGACTGTCCTCCAGGGAAAAGCATAAGCTCTTACCTACCAGAGGACTCAAAAAGCTACCCAGGTTGGAAAGGCAGGAGGATATTTTTGTCTGTTGACCAAGGAGAATGAAGAAAAGCACTGGGATAAAAACCTGTTAGAAGCAAGTGTCTCAGGCTTTTTACAGGGGTTGATCCTGAAACTCATTAGATGACAACCAGGAAAATACAGCTGATGATACTCTACATACATCGCAGAAGACATAAATCCAGCCAGCCACTTGATTTAGGACAAGTCGGACAAACCCTTACCTGAGCAGCAGGACGACAGCAGAGATGCCTCAGGATAGTCGGTAAAGACTGCAAGAAATAGGACAGAAGACATGCTCTGGCACAGGGAAGCCTACACATTCCATATGAGGAATGTCCTTGTGCAACACCTCCAAATGAGCTTGAGTCTCTTACATTCACCGGGATTAAAACTGAGCTCTGTAAAGGATTCAGTGGTCAGCTTGGGAAAATGCCCTTCACGTGTCACCTATCCAGACACATCATCACACCCTGTTCTCATACAGTCAGGGATCTGAGCTAGGACCTTCTTTAAGACATTCAGTATTGTAGACAGACTACACAGCAGAACCCTGTTCTGGCAGAAGCAGGGCCCACAATGAGGCAGGGAACACTTCCAGAGCAAAAACATGACAGAGGCATCAAGTCCATTTCTGGCAGTGGTGAGATCAACACACCAGTGCTGTCACCCAAACTGGCAATCCTGTCACTTCAGCAGGGCGATCAGCTCTTACCTGAAAGAGCGTGCCAAACCAGTGTGACAGTTCACTTTAAGGAGGAAGCAAAGCAGCTTGCACTTCTCTTTCAGAAACATCTTCTGGAAGGTATAAAACAAACCAAAAAAAGCAGAAGAGAACATGAAGTGGCAGCTTACAAAAAAGACAGAAAACAAGTGTATTAGAAACAGGTTTTTTGCTATAAAAAAATCTTGATGAGCTTATCTAAGTTAGTGAAGACATGTCAGTATGGCTTATTTAAAAAAAAAAAAAAAAAGAAACAAACCCACAAGTTCACTAACAGGTAAGTGTATCAACAAATAAACTGATTCTTTCCTTTTTTTCCACTACACATAGTACAAAACACTTTTATCCCATGACCTTCTTTACACTTCAATACCGATTATAAAATTCTGAAAGAAGCCACTGCACTAACAATTCACGTTAAATATTTTATTTCTTATGATTTACAAAAATGACATACAAAATTGACAGTCTTTCATACCAAAGTTAAATAAAGTAAGATGAAGCGATTAAAAGTAATCCATTTCGTGAATTCCTTCACAGAAAAAAAAAAAATCTATCATACGAACATTCAAAAGGATTTAAACTGTGACCCTGATATTCACATTCAAGGACAAAAATCTTCAAATAGTCAGTAATTTTTATAAGCACAATAGTACAAATAAATACAGCAGCACTATGCAAAAATATTCCTTACAGTCCCTATCAATGAATAATAATTGCAATAAAAACCTGTTTGCCACAATGCTGTTTAAAGTTCAAATATTGTCAATCAGCTCAACTTAATTGGCAGGTCACCTGGTGCAGCAGCTCTGCCAAACTATCACACGGGACCAAGTAAAAAAGTTTGTTACAACGCAGAACACCTGAAAGCCTAAGCCCTCATGCAAGCACGAGCAAAGAATAATAAACTTTCCTTTTCACAGGGCTAAGGCCCAGCATTACTGAATACAGCTTTTTTCTTTATGCATAATACAAAGATTTCCTGTGTATCTCCCAGGAAAAAGCTGGGGAAGCAAGCAGGGTTCCAGCGGTATCCATGGACAGTGGCATCACATTTATGCTCTTTATAAGACTACAGTCCTACAAAATAAGTCCACTGAAAGTTTGCTTTTATACATAGAATAAAGCATACCACCTACTATTTACGATTACCAATTCCATTAAATTCTGCTGCCCTTGTAAATGGATGTTACTACTAAAGCTTATGTGACACTACTACAAATATTTGGTATGAACATGACAATAAAAAACAGGTTAAGAAGCTTAACAAGATTTTCTGTTTTCTACTTGGTCTTTGTTTTTAAAAATCCTGGTTAGTAGTCACTCTCCAAATCAGATGTTCAAGTTTCCTGGAGCTCAAGTTTATATCTCCCCACCAAGAAGGGCAAGGATCTGCAAAAGCAGGGCCATGAAATACTTTCCCCTTGCTTAGTATTCTCTACCTTGAGAACTAACTAAAACTTACTCAGAGTGAGTAAGAATGAAACTGAAAATGTTGTTCACTTCAGTCTTTACTCTTGTTCAAATAGCATCAGATGCTTCTTGCCTACACAAAGATCCCAACACAACTTCCAAGATTCTTTTAAATCTGGAAGAGACAGAGCCTTGACTACAAAACAAATGTTCCAACACCTGGAGTGCAAGAGTAGCAGAACATAATCTTCTGCAGCCTCTACTGTAGCTGACTAAGCAGGAACACGCAATCTGCTCGTCATCCCTTCATGCTGTACCAAGAAGATTCTTTCAGTCATAAGAACATGACCTACAAGGTTCAGAAGGCCTAAAGCCAGGATGATCTAGGAATTAAGTATATACGTACGAATTTAATGCAATATTTTAAAGTATTATTATTGTTAATATTTTCTTTACATCTTGCAGCTATCGTGCACTAATTATGTCCTTCCATGTTACAGATACAAATTCCACTTACGATTTCAGAACTAAATAATAATTAGCACTTGCTATTTTAACTTGTTTGTTTAAATACCTCCTTCTCTTTTATAAGTTCTTCCTGCCATGGAAAACACTGACTGAAGTGAAAATGTTCACTTAAAACTGTTTTACAAGCAATTATGTCATATGTAATGCATTTTAATCACTGAACAACGCAGAAAATATTTTGCGCACATAGAATTTACAAAAGCACTAAAAATAGAAGTCTGAGGATCATCTCAGAATGTGAGGCAAAGAACGCCCTTACAACCAAGCAGCACGAACATTAGTGGGTTTAGGTCTCTGTAATGCCCCACTGGCTGAATCAGACATGGGTTTTTCATTCCTCTGGCTCATTGTACTTGGTACAGTGGATGCTCTTGACGTGCCTCCTGTTAACACACACAGAAAAGAGTGAGAACGTGTTACATTAGTAGATTAGTCCTGCAACACTCATTGCTATAGTCTCCAGAAGAAACAACAAAATCGCAGTAAGTTGAATACAAACCCAAAAATGATACGAGTTGTTTCTGAACAGTCAGGATAAAGTTCAAGCCTATGCTGCAGTGCTGTGGTTCTTTAACCCTACATGTATGGCTCTAAGGGAACACACGATCTACCTCCAAACATTACACACAACTTCTAAGAGAAACAAGGCTACTTTAGATTTAGATTCTCTGAAGGAGAATTCGAACATTCTTTGGGATTTTTGTTTTGGGTGGGGTGGTTTTTTTTTTTTTTCTCCTTCTTTCAACAAAGAGCGCTGACAAGACGAGAAATATTTCTTTACAACAGGCATTTTTTTTGACCTTGGAAAAAATTATTAACAAGATAACTGATTAGAAATTTAGGACAGTAAGTAAACAATGCAAACTGTAATCATACTTTCAGTATGATTAAAAAATCACTAATGATTTCTGTGTGATAAATGATCAATCTAAGGAAGACAGAATTTGCTATTCTTCGCAGTAAGTGCTTCACAATCCTGAATTATAAAAAGCTAAACACATGCAAAGAAATGCAAGAATCTGCAACTTCAAAGTACTTACTTGAAGGACTAAGCTGACTGAAAGCAGATTTTCCTCTTCTTACAGAAGGTGAAGAACTTAGATAACTCATCTGGCGCTGATAGTCCATCAGTTGTTCAGAACGCCTCATACCAGCTGTTGGTTTCACTGCTTCCAGTCTTTTCAGGAAAGCCTTAATATCAAAGAAAAATACAAGAAAGTAAGAATAAACAAGAAGCTACAAAACATTCACAGCTTTATTTTTATTTGAACTTCAAAAAAAGCCCCAAATTTTTAGCACTGCACAACACAAACTCCTCCACTGGTGACCAGCACAGGTTATTCTGCTCACATCCGAATCTTTTCTCAGTGTTGCGACACAACTAATAACTACCCCTTAGATGTCATCAATTCTACATTGAGGATATCTTCAGTACTGCATAGTTCTCTGAAATTTATGATAACACATTTGTCTGATGATTGTTAAACGTGGTGGGAAAATAGGCTGCACTCTTCTAATCCTACCTTTGATTACTCCTCTCTTCTAAATTTCCAGTTGTTTTTTGGGGGTTTTGTTTTTCTTTTTGTTTTGTTTTTTTTTTAAGCTCTGCTTTGCAAGCCTATTTAGACCATTTTATACTGCCCTACAGGATCCCCACGGAGAATTACTGACCTCAATTCTGTGAAAGTAATGCTGAAAGGAAAGCACCAACACCCACAGGACACTATTTGTTTTATCCATAGTATAATTTTAAAAAGATTGTTACAGACATAGTTTCCTCTCGTTGAAAGTAACCCTGGCAATCATGCAGCAAGTATTAAATCAGAACAGCTGCTTACACAGTATTTGTAAGATAAGACAAGTTTCCCGTTCTGCATTACTACTTCTACTTGAAACAGCATCTATGGTTTAAGAAATTTCCATACTCCAAAAACAGAGCCTGACGGCAGGACAAATTTGGAAGTACCTAACTACATACAACTTCCAATTAACAACTTCCTATTTTTAATATATTTCGCCTCCAGTGCTTGCCTCGCATAGATTTATACATTTCCTCCACTAACTAATCTCGATTCATTTGATGGCCTACAACCATCTGGCAATGACACAGCCATTGCTGGCCAGGGCTGTGGTATGCATCCTGTCAATGACAGACAATGCAAACTGCGATTACACAAGTCTCCAAAGTACCAAAAATAAGCATGTTAATAAAGATGTATTGTCTAGGTGCGTAATTATATGGTAGGAGCCAAGAATCTGTACAGCCATTAAACTGCACTTTGTATGGAATTATCATTCTTCTCCACTCCCAATCAGGTACGGATTATTCTTCTTTTAGAAAAAATAAAAAAGTTTACAGAAAGTGACTTAGGAAATAGTACAGTATTCCCAGGATGTCAGCTGTCATTGTCTAGCTGTAACAGGAATCTACAAACTCTTGGTAGTTTATGCATAGGCACTGGAAACCTGCACAGAGTGCACAAGAGAGGAAGGACAAGTGATTTTGGCTCAGAAATAGTATGTCACAAGTGCTTGCATCAAGTGCCAGTCAGTTCATCGAGTGGAAATACCTAAGTAAGCAAAAGTCAAAGGAAGACTTCAGCTAGAAATAGCTCTTCACTAAAGCCTGCTGCAGAACATGAAATTGTAGACTTATTTCTAAATGTTACACCCACCATTTTACTCACAACTTCATCTGCATCTTCTCATACATCTACACACATGTAGACTTTCAGAGATCACTTATTTACCTTCAATATTAAAAATGGAAGCTCTCAATACATTCAGTTCAACCACAAATGGATCAGGTAGATTGTAGAAGTGACTTCCCTGTGAAAGTCGAGCATGTTTCGAGTCTACACTGCAACTGTAACAGCCCCATAGAATTTGCATACCTCAACACTGCAGTAATTTCAAGCTTGAATATTTTTATATGCCTGCTTTGTTCTAGCTTAAATACAATTCTCTGCTTTTGCTTTTACGTTTGCCTTTTGACAATTATCAAGTCCCCATTTACTAAAGAAGAAAAAAAACCACCACCAAACCAAAAAACCACACCTCTCTCCATACTGAAGTACTGCTTTTTGAGCAGGTTAACACTGGACTTGATACAGCCCTGAGCTACAGAAAGAGCAGATACAGATTCTGCGGTGCACGAGTGTTCTAAGAAAAGCACTTGCAGAGAATGAGAGAATCGCTCCCCTGGTTGCCTTGCCCTCTGCTGTGAACTGTACCAAGGGCATGTTAACTTACACGCTATTTGTGGTCATGAATTTTGCAGTTTGCAGAACAGCTTGCTGCATACAGAAATTAAACACCACAGTGAAAAGGCAGTCCTGACCTACTAAATCTGTAACCCGGAACTAATCAGATTCTTATGTTTTTATTATCAAGCCTACAATCTTGAGGTCCTTAAACAGAAACAACCTTGTATAATGGCGCAAATACTTTGAACAAATGTTCTTTTTCAATTATACATATAAATCTACCAATTCTGTCATTATGTTTTCCTTTTGAGAGACGGACTGAAGAATACTGCCACTTTCCTTGTTCTCTTGCAGTGCTAAATCTCTGGAGCCTTAATCCTGCACCACTAAAGTAAACAGAAATTCCATCATTGATCTTGATGACGAAAAGAATCAGAGCACATAACACAATCCAGGTGTTCAGAACCAAATACATGTTCCCAATCAGACTTAAGGAATAATAAAAAAAAAAAGTAACAGACACCAATGGCAGGAACGTCATCAGTTGCTCTAAATTGCATTGTAGCTCCTCAGAGCTCTTGATTTGAGCTCAGTACATATATATCACATCATTGGCGACCTCCCTGCTTGGCAAAAGTCCCCCTAGGCTTCTATGTCTGCCATCTTCTTTTACTTTAATGCTGAGTTTACAATAAAAGTAAAATAATAATATATAATAAAAAAGAAAAAAAAAATCACAGGATGATTAGCTTCTAGGAATAGAACAATCCTTCATAAATCTAGGCACCTGGTCATAGCTTAGCATCTGTGAAGACACTATAATATATAGTCAGTGACAAAAGGAAGTGTCAGATTGCCTACAATAGGAGAACAAGGGAACGTGACACTGGATCAGAAGATTGCTGCTATACAGTGGGCCAAGATAAATGCTGCTAATTCATTTTTTTGCATATCAGGAGAGCACTAAAGCTAGTTCTAGTGCTGTCAGAACAAGGAAAAAAAATAAATAATCGGTACACACTTTTCTGCAGCTATGTTGAAAGAGGAAGAAAAACCCCATTAAAAACGCAGAAATGTGGCATTCCTAAACTGAGTTCAGAAAGAAGGCAAAAAACATTACTGTTTGTTTTACTTTGCTTTTTAAACATATAGAGGCTTCAGTTTCACCTCCTTTCAATCCTAACCAGCTGACTAGCGTGCCTTGACAGCTGTTCAAATTTATTTATATTATGCCTCCTCTAGTGTCACTGATGTTAGTGACCACACTGTCCCCTTTGCAGAGTCCAGGTGGGGGAGGGGGAACTAGGTAACAGTGCATTCAAGGACAGCTTTCTGGTTTTATTAATACAAGTATCTGCAATTTTCTTCAATTGCCAGTTACGTTAATTAGCTCTAACATGACAAACTCTAAATGAAGAGCTTCTAAGAGTTTTTTGACAATCTACAGAAAAGTATTTTTAACCGAACAGCTATCAAGTTTACATGTAGCTGGCACCACCAAGGAAAGCAGGCTAAGAGTAAAAAAAATATATCCCACAAAACTCAGCAGTGTGCAAAATAATCAGAACTTTCTTTGAACCCGCTGATTAGTCAGTCTTTATTATAATTGTTACAGCAGCATTCAGGATTCTTGAGTCTGGGTCAGGAATCAGCAGACCACACACAAAAAAAAAAATAATCCAACCACAAAAGAACCTATAGCCTAATTACTATGATCACAGAACTGCATTGTATTTGCACTGTACTGCAGTATATTGCAGCAAGGTACATCTACGTGCCAATCCCATGTCCTAATAGCTCCCCCTGATGAGAGGGCCGTGGAAACTTCTTTTTTGCACTGCACTTTGTAATCTCAGAAACCACCTTGTCTTTAGTCTTGGCATACAATGGCTTTAAACCACTAAGTGGAAATACCTTAAAAACCCCTGTATGCTCGAGTTTCTAAGGAGCCACCAAGCCAACGCAAATACTTCTGAGCTCCTAAAGCCCAGAAGACTACATTTTCTTCCACAACTGCATTCCCTACGGCTCTGTCCACCAGACTGAGACCAGTAAGGCCGAACAGCCTTGGTATTCTTTCTACAACCACATTAAGTATGCAGCATCCAAGACTGATGCTTTCAGACTCCAGGGGTGTTCCTTGGGGACAGGACAAAGGGAAGGCAGAGAAAAAGCAGAATAAATCAAGAAAGTAAAGTACAAGGTGCCCAGGCACAACCCTCAGACCAGTGCCATTCCAAATCCTGTTTCTTTCCATGCTTAGAAGTTATCTCCCTGGTTGTGGCGTGGCATGACATGGATAGCAGGGCAGGTGCAGTGTGGCACAGGACTGAAGGCTGTGGCTCAAGATGAGGTGTATTCTTTGTACGCGGTGGCAGCCAGTCAGGGGAATGGCCAGAGGCATTATCTTTCCCTTACCCTCTTCTCCCAACCCAACTGCCACAGCACGTCAGCACCATTAAATCAAGCTGGGACAAATTAATATACATTGATTTATAGCACTACAGTACTTGCAATTCTAAAGGAGGTTAAGGTTTCCCAACAAGACAAAGGCAGCCCAGACTGCAAGAGAAGGGCAACAGTTTCGCTGAAGGATCTTTGTGCTGGTAGAGGCCACAATGACTAGGGCAAGTGGTGGGGAGAAGCATTAATGGCATCTGCAGCACCGATGACTTGGGGAACCAAGTAGGTGAAAAGAGAAAGACAGTCCTGGCAGAGAAACAAAGTGATTATTTTTTTATTATTTTTTGTGTGGGACGGTGACTATACTGGAGCTGGGATCAGAGCTGGATCTGTTGGGGCTTAGGGTACATTTTGGGGGAGTATGAGGCCAGGGAATGAACAACATGGGAGTGTTATACGCAGTAATAACAGCATGGGGTAGGAAGAATGCACAGGGATGCAAGGGAACACCAAATATCCACAGAAAAGAAGAACACTCTCATCCCCCTTGATCTAAGGTTTGAAAACTGCTGTCCCAGATCTGCTGAGATCTTCTAGTGAACTTCCACTGTGAAATCAAAAAGTCACTTGTTCCCTAGAATTTGGCTGAACACAGCAGCTTAGCTCACCAAGGTAATCCAACAACTAAATCCTACTCAGAACTAATAAAAATTATGAAAAAAACCCAATACAGAAATTAATTACTCCTAAGTTTAGATGACGTGACTGAAAAAAGGTGTTGTGGCGGCAAATCTGTATTTAAGGGTCTGCAAAGATGTACCTGTATATACCAGTATACATTTCTGCATGACACCATAAACCATTAGAAGTTTACATTGTGTGTAGTGTCCTGTCTATGAAGTTGACTATCTTATTTATAGTGGCAGAAATAATATGTCAATATAGACAGAGACACATATATACAGACATGGGAAAAAAAGAAGCACCAGTCACATATCTCCCTTTCCACAGGAGAGGGGACTGGGTTGACAGTACCTTCAAACACAAGAGTAGAATGTTTTCCAGATCAGCAGCATCCTCTATTGGCAAGAGACAGACTCTGATCTTGCTAGTTCAGATAAGCAATCAAAAGCAGGTTCCACTTGTGAAAGCACACAGTCAAAAGCAGCAAGTACAAAATTCTGACATTAATTTTAACAGCAATCTATTTTGGTAATTGTGCTTTTTCCACAAATATAACTACTGTTCTTCAGAGCAATGAACCTTTTCATTCCATCACATCTCTTTCTAGCAGAGTCTGTGGGAGCAACATATATTCCCTGTACGTCCCTGTGCGCTTTCACAAAGCTAGAGAGCACCAGACCACTTAAGATTCCTTTCTGATTTCCTAATATTTGAAACACTTTTCATGCACCACCTCCGATGCCAAATGCCTGCACCAGAACTTTCTGATAACAGTAAATCTAGGCATTACTCACAGAATGCTCTAGCAGAACAAGTGAAAGTTTTGCCTAGACAATGGGGAAAACCTAACCTCAGGGCAAGGAGTTACAAAAGCTGAATCCAACAAGGGAAAAATAATAATAATAATAAAAAAAAAAATCTCTGCATCAAGACTTTTAACCCCCTGCACAGACTACTACTGTAGATTTCTATTTTTGAATTATTTACAGAACTCTGCATCCTTCTCCAACAAACATTTCAAGGATGTATCAAGCAGCATATCCTGTATGTAGTACCTCAAGCCTTGTATAAGAAAAAAATCCTGTCAAGTAACAGAAGAAAGACTGATCAGGAAGTTCCATGGAATTCTAGCTCTTCAGTCCACAAAAGTGAAGAAAGCAGTTTCATAAAGCACATACTTTTAGCTATATAAAGCAGAAAACCTCATCAAGGGGCAGGGTAGGGCAGCTTTTTCATTTACGGTCTCTGAGAAAAGCATGTCATACTTGTAATCCCAAAAGGTAATGCTAGAAAAATCAGTGTGTTACAATTGAGATGCTCTAGGTGCACATACCCTTCAAACAGAATAAAAAAGTAAAACAGAATTGCTTAAAAATTATAGCAATGGTAAATAAAATGTAAGTAAAATAAAACTGATGAATCACTCTCACACAAAGAAGGGCAGAATGTATCATCCTGAGTTTTGAGAAAAGAATAAACCAAATGTTTTTACAGTCTAAAAGAGCATCATGTCCTGACATTAATTTCTAAGGAATGACTCTGATATTAAACATGTCTGCTCATGTTGCTGATGATAACAAGTATAAATGAGTAAGTAAATGAAGGATATTATTTCTTGGACTACAAGCAACCACCATTAATTGCTAACATGTACTAAAACAGCAACATGTGAAGTGACTGTATGTGTTTAGGTTTGCTGAAGTTTTGATTCAGAAGTTAGAAACGCAAGACATTCTTGGGCAAAATTGCAATATATCATAAGACAAAAGGTTTGTGGCTTTGAGAAAATGGAAACATATTGTAAAATATCAGTAATCATCTACTGTTACATAGTACAGCGTATTACTAGCAGATTGTAAGCAACTGTGACACAGCACTTCCTTCCCATAGCCTAAGAATACACTCTGATATTAAGTTTCATGTGGAAGAGCAAGTCCTGCTTTCAACCTTTTGAATAAACAGAGGAAAACACCCCCCCCCCTTGCCCAACACATGAAGAAAGCCCTCCGACCAACCTAAACACATCGAAGCCTAAAAACATTTCCTCCCCAGACAATAAGAAGTATCACACATCTACAGCAAATATTTATGCCAAATTCTTTCAGCTTGTGATGTTCTTTTGGTCAACTGTAGTCTAGTAGAGCTGAGAATAAAGTTTCCTACTTTGAAAAGTTTCAACGATCTAGATGTCTGAAAGCTGGAAGAACTAAAACCTAACACATTTTCCTGAATAGGTCAATTAGATTTTCTCCAAGTTGAATCTATATTTCAGTATCTATATAAAAGGAAATTGCAACCTACAGAGAAGAAAAGTCAATAAATTATTTCCACTATAAATTTTCCAAATATTTTCACTATATTTCATTTCCTTTTCAAACACACTAAAGAACAACTAGAAGATATGAAGGTGTCATTCTATTTATATATATATATATTACAATTAAATCACTACAAATATCTTCTTCAAATCAGTATTACTTTTTATATTAAACAACTCTGCCAATATCCTTATGAGTCTATTTGTTTTCCACTGAAGTTATTGTGATTGCCATTATATTCAAATACTGTGACAAGCAGAGCACTGCAACTGCTGAGAGACTGAGAGCTATAGTGAGTCAAAAACCAAAATTGACATTCACGTTGTATCCTCTGTATTTCATATACAATGGGTTTGATGCCATCACACTGACTGATTCATTTTTTGCAAGCCTGTTCTTAAGAGACTAGTAACCATGATGCATGAAGCAGGAGGAATAGTTAGACCGCTCTCCACAAAAAGTTACGAGCACGTTAATAATAATGGTTGTTCCTCTTAAACGGACCGATACTAAAGCAGAACAAACTCATAATAATAGCACATCCCCCCACCAAAAAAAGAAAACCCACCACCCCACATATGAACAGTTATGCAAACAGCATAGTAATGGCAATTCATTGCAGACCTACTGCAGTAAAGCACCAAGCGCTGCCTTCACAGTTTTGTACGTATTTAGCAGTAGTTCTCTGACAACAAATAGTTCTTCATTTACTGATCCAAATCAGTTCTCAAAACTTACCAGGTTTTCTCTTTCAATTCTTTGCTGCTCCTTTTGCCTGTTGAGGGCACTGTGGTACAATTTAGGAGGCGGTACAGATGGCTTCTTCAATGTAGCACTTTTTCTTGGCTTTGCAGACTGTCTGGACAGTTCTTTTAGCAACCTTTGGTTTTCCCGATCAATCTGTCTTACTTCTTCATTTGTGAAAGAATAATTTTTCCTCGTTACTTTAGATGGTTGATCGATGGTTAGTTTTTGTTCTTTTTTGTCCAACTGTAGGAAAGCTTTGAAATGGCAAAAATGAAGATACTTAGATTTAAAAAAAACCCAAGCCAAATACAAATCTTGCAGTCTGTTATCAGGGTTTATTTACAGATCTGAAAGAACAAGGTACATTTCACCTCCCCCAACTGAATTCCAGATTTATGCATTTCAGAATTTTTCAGGGATGCTCAGATGTCCTCAGTACATTGGTTTTACACAAGTTTCACCACAAAAATCAGGCCTAATTTTGGCCTTAGTTAAAACCCATCTGCTTCCTTCTCACTAGGAATTACCCTCCCGCCCATTTATGATTAGTAATCCAGAGGAGTTGAACAGATGCAGCAAACAACTGAGCGATACAAAAGAATCAGCAATATGCACACACCCTGTAAGCATTTGCGTAAAATACATTCTGATTTTTAAGTAACAGATATGTCAGCCTTATGTGCGCTGTCATTTCTTCTGCACTGTCAGTTCTCCTGATCCCTGCTTCGACCGTGATCACCCCTGATCTCTACCCTTACCAGTATGCTTGTGCAACTTCTACACTAACACAATATGCTCAGGCTTCTGTCCTGAAATATTTTTACTGTAGTTACTATGGTACCAGCAATCAGTACAGGCAATTATATCTATCTATCTATATCTATGCCAACAGGGCTACCGTTATACAGCACTAAAACAACATTGAACGTAATCATCACCATGGTGGTATCATTTGTGGTACCAATATAAGCATCAGAGGAGTCTTCCAAGCAATAGGAAACACAACTTCAGGAAGCCAGGACTAGAAATAACTTAAGTAACCAAGAATTAAACCATAAATTAGTATTTAGATGTGTCAGATGTAAAGAGTTAAACTTCACTCCAAAGCTATCTAAAATACCTGTCTCAGCTGAGAAGCAGAGCAGAAATGATGTTTCAGACAGAAAACTGACACTTGGAAACGCATGACTCAGACACATAATGCATTTCCTGAAGTTATTTTGTTGATCCTTTGCTCCTGAAGCAATCCTACATCATATCGGTGCAGGAATTGCAAAGGGAAAAATGAAAATTAAATTAAATGGATAGAGAGAAATGAATAAGCACATATAAGAAAAGAAAAATTACTGGGGCCTGGCAATTTAACAGTAAAAAAACCCAACAAGTTAAACCAGGATGTGAGGTTTCAAGACAAAAGAACAAAGAATGCACACTTATAAATATACAGCAAGGCAGATTTGCAGAATTGCAAGACAGTAACTTGAAAACTTCACTCTCCGCCAAATCTGGTTATGTTTATTATAGTTCCACTGGAGCTTTGCTATTGACCTACTTCTAAGCCTTTGCTTTCTAAAGCTCTGCAGTAGATCTTCTAGCAACTGTTTTAAAAGCTTTGCTGTCACGTTACCCCCAAATCCACTGCATTAACGACGGTACAGGGGTGGCAATACCAGGTTAGATCAAACAGATTTTTGGAGCTAAGACACAGGCAAGCAAGGCTTACTCAAGCCATTCCCCATGTTCCTCCCATATCACAGTGTCTCCAGAAGATACCCATCACTCTTACTCCTAAAAGCCCCACGTAAGTAAAACAAGCACCCAAAGCAGAAAGAAAAGCAGGCATGCAGTAACATTTCTGCAGCAAACACTTTCACATCGGCAATTTTTAAACTAAGGATGTCCAAGGCATCCTTTAATAGCTTAAAAACCTCAAGTAATGATGAGCGTGTTCTTACTTCAAAACAAAATGAAATTAAATCTGTCTTGCAGTATCTCAACTGAGTTTATTCCAGAACCGATGCAAGAAAATATTGCTACTGTCGAAGAAATTTAGAAACAGCATCCAGAACTCAGAATCCCTCTGGAAATCAGTAAGCGTGCACCGTCAGTATGCTAGCCAATATAGGCAAGAACTGCCCCTAGGCAGCTCTAACCGTGAGGCTGAGGCGTCCACATTAGCAAATACTGTTTTAATTTGCCAAGAGGAGATGCAAATTATTTCAAAATCAAGACACAATGCAAACTAGTGCAGATCAAGTGTGCCAACCAACAGGTTAATAGAGTATAAACGTCTTTGAAAGCATTTTTACAATTCAGGAAGTTATTCTCAAGGGAAAACATGTACAGCCATCAACACCATTTCAGGAGACAAACCTGGGATGAGACTCATCTGGATACACCTACAAGGTATGAGAAGAAATGTACAGACAATAACTAGAGCCACACAATTCACACTGTAACATCAAGCTACAGCATTTTTCTTAGTAAAAAAATTAATTAAATACGTCCTTATGCGAACATACAAAACCAGCACTGCAGAACACAGCTGGAAGAAAGTAATCTGAGCAGACATCTGAAGAAGAAACTAGAAATCGTGTCCCTTAATTGATAATTGTATTATTACACAGCTATGAAAGGTAATTTCATCTTCTGCCTTACAACCATAGCATCTCACAGGTTAAACAAGACCACACATCGTATCCAAGAGCAGAAATCAGGTAGTGGTAAAGAACAGTTGTTCAACTGAAGTCTTGACCTAGCTTTGTAGCACCAATGCTATTATGATGCTGTCCTGTACAAGACACATTTAAGCTTCTGAATAACTGTCAGTGAAAATTCCAAACAGCTCTTTTCTTTCTGTGAAAGATGTGAACCAGTCAAATTCCATTTAAAGCAACAGCATTCTGAATGAGGACATTTCTAATTAGAAATACAGGTTTCGTGTCTTCACTGGTACACGATCATTTTAATTCTCTACAGGGTAGCTGGCTAGACTTCAGTGAGGAGCGTATACTCTTTTGATGCAGCTATGAACTATAACCAGTAAACACAGATTAAAAATGCTTAGAGATAAATAAGCATCAAGGTAATTACTTATGTTTTGACTTGCTCATTTTTCTGGAAAACCTCTGTTAACTGTGATAAAAAAATAAAACCAGAGTAGTGACATGGAACAAACACCTTTCCCTTTCCCCGCAATGCTGGTCAGTAAATGCTTTCAAAAATAAGGATTCAAGGAAGCCTGCAGCGATTGCTACCCGCAGGGCTCAACAAGCCCTGTGTTAATTTGTCACTCAGATCTCCTCAGGGGCAGTGGTATGCAACTTCTGTAACATTAAACACCACTGGTATTTTACTAACAGCTCTTAAAACAGTGTGGATACGTTATCTATGTACATCCCCATGCATTGCTCTACTGGATGCTGCTACTTGCGCGAGTAAGGCATGAGAAAATTTTACTAACTTCACTCTTACCTTCCAGCTTCTTCAGTCACACACTCCCCAACATACACACTTTTCCTCCTTCATTCACCTCTCCTTTCTTCCTCCTTTCCTTAGCCTCTGCTAATCTTTTTCCTTTCAATATATTTTCCTTCTGCAGTGTCTCACCCACACCTTTTATCAGCTCACCACAAAGACAGTTTTTCCCACTTGCAGCAGGCAGAACAGAGACATCAGCCCACTCTCTTCAGTCTGCTGTTCATTCTTAGCCTGGTATTTATTATTTATACTTGGTGTAGAAACTGACTACTATTGCAGACAGCTTTCTGTTAACCTTGAGTTTAAGGGCTCCCTAACAGCGATAACAAGTTCATCACAACTCAAGAGAAACATATTAATAAAGTGAAAGGATTGTTAAGGTCACGATGAAGGTTCTGCTGTCAAGTTATTCAGCAAAGCTGGAGCAGAAGACTGCCAAAACCCAGCAACTAATCTCTTGATACATTGTTGAATTACAGAAGACTCATTGATTTTGCACCAAAAGTTCAGACCCGATACAACATAGGCAGCAGCAAATTTTCTTCAAGGGCATGGGGTGAAAAGATCAATCTAAAACTCTCTTGTTCCTCACTAGTTTCTTCAGTTCCTCAACTTATCTTTTTATAGTTAGCCTTCTGTACAACCTAAGGAAGAACCATATTTGAAATTTCACAAGTAGCTCTTCGCAGCAACAGTGCTGCAATACACCAAGGCACTGGATCAGACAACACATTAAAAAGTAGTTGGTTTGTTGTTGAGTCCCTACCCCTGCAGGTATTTCAAAACCATGTAGATGTGGCACTTAGGGACATCATTTAGTGGTGGACTTGGCAGTGCTGGGTTAATGGTTGGACTCTATCTTCAAGGTCTTTTCTAACCTAAATGATTCTATGTTAAGTTAATAAATTAGAGTTGTGTTTTATTTAGTTAAGAATATGTTAAGGAAGAATTTAAGCTGCAAACACCGCTTCAAAACAAATGATAACTGACTGAAACCTATCTATAGGTAACCTTTTCTAAACCACAGCAAATGCAACATTGATCTCCTTAGGAACTGAGCAACAGTAGAGTTTGAAGTTTAGGAGGAAAAAAAAAAAACAAACACAACCAAGCAACAGAATGCATACTGTGTCAACTGCTGAAAGAGGATCACTAGTACTACAGGGTAAGTGCTTGTTCCCCAAAAAACCAAGCAGAAGGCAGGGGACATCCATGAAATCACTACACCTTAAACAATGGTCAAATAAACTGCAGCAGCAATCTAATGAAGCAGTGAGCAAAAGGTTCTGCCGGTCTTCCTGAAGCAGAGGTGACACTATTTCCACAGTCCAGAATAAGGCTTCTGACCCCAGAACTCCAAATCTGTAGTAATAGCTTCCACTAGTTCCAAAGTTACCAGGCTAAAAATCTGTCCAACCTGCACTCTGCAAAGTACTACTTATACAGCATCATACTCCTATTCTCTGCACACTTACTACAACAGAAGATTAGGTAACCCACAGCAGGTATGTGTGTCCAGTACGCCTTGAATGCATTTCTAACGTTAACTGGCAACAACCTTGTTTTCTTGACAAAGGCCGTAGGTGTGTCTAAGCAAGGTCAGCATATGCCTACAAAATCACAGCGAATTCACCACCAACAAACAAAAAGGAATCAAGACCCCATGTAAAAAGGTAAATACATTTATTCTAAATGCTATTAAGTATTTCAGGTACAGTTAGCATTGTATAACTCAAATAACTGAGTTTCAGAGTTATTTCAACGGTTTATGCAGCAATGCACCCACGCTGCTCTTTAATCACAATGCATGTTTCAATGGTTTATTAGACTTTTTGCAGTAGCCAATGACAACATGGGGTAACACTAAAGTTTAAGGTCATAATTTAAGGTTCCAAAGAGTTTGTAAGCCTTGGAACAGTTAAAAATTATTTACATGTAGCTTCATATTCTATCAGTGCATAATAATTCAAATAAATCCCTACTTACCACTTCACTGTCAGCCAGACTATAAATCAGTAATTTCAGGGAGGGGGATAACCAAGCACCAGCATTTGCATAAAGACTTGCACAGTGTGCAGTCTCCTTCTCATTTATTAGTAAACAGGAAAAGAAAATTCGCTGGTATTCACAGGATTTCTATGAAAGCTGGTTTCCATGGAGAGACACCTGACTTTCTTTTAAGCAATAAGCAAGCTGTTTATTGCTTTCAATTTGCAAGCATTGAAATGACCTTGCAGAGTGAGAAAGGCCAAATCTTATATAAAATACACGATAATTAGCAAGTCAAATACATTAAGACAACAGTCCTAACAGCATTAACGCTAAAATTAAAATAATGCCAGTTAAATCCTAGTAGAGGAAAATGCATTCAAAGTGCTTCAGTGCTTACACTTTTGAATTTGCCTGTTGTTTTGTTTTATACTGCTCCACTACCACATCTGTAACACATCTGAAAAATGTAAGAGGATTAAGTCACAGTTCTTCATCAATGTCTAATAGTTGCAAGCTAAAACTATTTCCATGTAATACCTCTAAACAAATATTTCCTCAAATATCCATTATTTCATTTCACAGAATTCTTTAAAAAGGATTTTAGAGAATTCATAATTTTTTTTAAGAATGTGCTTTTCAAGTATAAATTTTCCCTTTTTAAATATGCTTAAATAGAGCTGCTAGTTATTTCCTGATGTCATGAGAAAGCTAACAGATACCTTACAGATGCAGAACTAATTTTTCTTCCCCAAAATTACACTTTTTGTTATGGGTGTTGGGAAAGTCTGATTCTTTTTACAAAGATTTTTTCAATCTGTTTTCGAGTTCTAAATATAAGAATAAGCCTGTAATTGCTCTTCTACCTCAACATGAGTTACTAGACTTGTGAAAACGATGCAAATGTATACATATATACACACACAATTAGTTCAAAACGTTGAACATACAAACTAAAAAACTCAGTGAAAAAACTATACATTTAGTTCAACTGTAGAGTTTGGGTGTTATGTACATACATAAGAATTTGCTTTAATTTCAGATACTGTTTAACAGTTACTCCACAAATATACTAGTTCAGCATGAATGAGCACACAGATAACATAACCCTAAGAGGGGAAAATTCCAGTTATAAAAAGCTTATTCTATTTCCTGAGTGACAAATTATAGCAAAAAAAAAAAAGTTACAGAATTGCTACATGTTCTGCTGAAGCTATTTAGTTTTCTACAATAGCTTTTATTCAGAAACACAGAGCTTTTATTTTCATAATCATTGTATTTATGTCACAGTGCTTTTCACGAAGTGAGCTCTTGACTATTTTACAACAGAAAAGTCAAAGGCATGGAAGAGGCAGAGAGATTTATCAGAAAGTATATAGGTCAGTGAGAGCTTCAAGGATAGCATTCAGGTCTTCAGTCCACGGCCCACTGTCCTACTTAACCCATCACACCACCTCCTCAAGTTAATAATAGCTAACACCACGGATTTACAGACTAATTCTCACAGAGACTTCTGCAAAATAAGCAGGTATCAACCCCATTTTACAGAAAAGAAAACATGAAGTGCTAAGTTCTTTAGCACTATTGATACCCAACATAAACCCAGATAAATGGATACACAGCATTTTTAGCATACAACTCTGTATTCTGAACTACAGAAATAAAGTGACTTGTCTGAAGACAGAGAGCAAGTCTGTAGCACAAGATGGAAATGGACGAGTTCTTAGTTCACTTGTACGCTTAACCCATCTCTCTATCTACATAACCTCAATTCCTCAAAATTACATGGGACATTGCATCAAGACATAAGACCAAACAAAACAGCATCAGAAGATTTTCCAATCTTTTTATTCCCACCTTTCTAACATGGGAGCTTCATGAAAGTACTTCCAAAACCAATTTTTTTTTCCCCAATTTCCTTGCATTGGCATATTTAGTTCTCTTTTTGTGTTCAGATTACTTAAGTGTACAGCAAAGGAGATAACTCTGACATTTATTATTATAGCTTTTGAAATTGCTCTGAGTTATTATTTTAATTTTCTGAAAGTTCTTTAAGGTTTATAGCAGAGACAGCATTGACTCACAAAAGAATTACATACAAAAAAATTACATAACATCATGAAATAGCTGAAGAACTGTATTATCACCTGAAAAATTATAATCACACTTTTTTTTTTCCCCCATGCAGGTAGCAAAAAGAGAGAAGTAAAGAGTACGGAAAGATCTGTACAATATGAACCCTATCAACGTTGAGTAACTGAAATTGTGAGTACCTTCTTGGCCACACTGATAAGATACTTGAATTCCTAAGCAGTGTGGCTGTCTGATTCCAGTGCTACAATAGTCCTTAGACAACATAATGACAACAGCTACATGACATCAGTCTTCTCATTGTATTGAAGTTATGCAAGCCTCCTAAACATTAACTTCTATGTCTGTAGAAAAGAGGATTCAAGTGACTTATATTTAGCATTGATAAAAATTTTAAATAAGCACGCCACCTAAACAGCAAGTGATTTTCATAAGCAGAAGTAAAAACCACTAGCAAGAACAATTAAACTTCAGCAGTTCACAGCTACCAAAAAAGTATTGCAGATAAACCCAAGAACTTTTATGCACAATGCAGGATTAATAGCTACTCACCAAGTCCAGTAACTTTAGCAACACGGTCCAGGTGGACCTAGATTATAACATGATTCAAGCCGGCTTTAGTACCGCAGGCTCTGCGGCTTCAGGGCTTCAGTACACGTGAGTGGGGCAGGCTCTGCTCCTCAAGGAGGATGCTGCAGAGAGGTGCTCCCTGAACTCCCAAGCAACTCTGAACAGAGCATCAGACACTGCACTGGAGCGATTTGGAAACAAGCAACAGAAACTGACCCAAAAAGTTGAGTTTAACGACCTACCCTGCACCATCTCTGCTTTCACATGGAAAGCACAAACATGCCTGCAGTTTCTACTGATGCCGTTCCCACTGCAAACTGTGGGCTCCTTACATCTGAAACACCGTGAGTGTGCACCCCATACCTTAACGTTGTAGCTCACAGATACATCAGCTCCACAATTTCTTCACTACATGTGTTTATCTGTCTTCCTTCATGCTGCATCTGCTCTCAAGTCTGCTCTATTGTTCACACGCTCCTCCCACATCAGCACGTGCACAAAGCCATGCCAACTCAGCCATACAACCTGCAAGTGCTGAAAACCGCATGGTTTTTTGTACTTCATCCTTCCCTTTGAAACAGGGTTTGACTCCTGTCTAATAAATGCCAATGTAAGGACCACATTCACACGCTTTGACTTTGGCAACACGCAGAACATGCTTCTCCCCAGTTTTCAAGCATAATCCTCACGTCACCCCCAGCTACAGTTACCAAGTAGATTTCTGCCACTTAGACTAAAAGTAGTTCAATTATTTTCCATAGGGCGACCGGAGACTGCACAGCAAGTTGCAGCACCTGGTACATAAAATGACAACTTCCTGATGTAGTAACCAAGTGTTATCACTTATCTTTATGGATCTCTTGTTCAGAGTTCTAGCCACTAAAGAATATTCTAAAACCAGTGATAATGCTGCACAGCAATACCCATTCAAAGTGCAATATACAGAGCATGGAGACTATTGAGTTTGCCAACTAACTGTTATTTGTGAGTTTAAGTTATTCAGAACAGCATCATTTACAATTTGGCTTCTATCAAGAACAAGCATAGCTTTAGGAGATATAAGGGCATGATAAATTTTTTAATCTAAATATTATTGTTTTAAATGCTCATAAAAAATGAGTAGTTTGCCATATGAGCACAAATATATATCACACACAAGAGCATATAATATAAAGGAAAACTTATTTCAACTCTTTTTTCATTTAACTGCAACATTTTTTCTAAATGCTTAAAATCAATTGTTTTAAGATACACAAGCTACCTTGCTGCTTAATAACCAGATTCTTGTTCTAGTCCAAAACTTGTTCTTTGAACACCATGCAGCTTTTAACAGATTTCTTCCCTTTCTCTGTTCTTGTGAGTCTTTTTTAACTGAAGAGATTCTAGTCTTCTTCCCAAATGATCACATTACCAATGCACAGAATTGTACAGAATTACTGCATGCCCCCTAGAAACAACAAGTAACAGATCACACTGACATTCTGCCAGTTTCTGGGGACCTTGGGAAATTAAACTCACGTAACTGATGTAAATGCTTAGGCCCAGCTATATTACAAGCATATTTGACAAAAATCTCAAATGGAATGCTTCATCAGTATAGATTACTGGTAGATTATTATACTTCAAAACCAAATCTGAGACATTCTGATGATCATTTAAATACAGCTTCACGCACTCAGGCCTGGGTTTATACTGTTCTCGCTTGACAGTGTTCATGCCTATGCAGTTCCAATGAACATTCAATGCAGGCTGGGGATGGAGCGGGGTTTGTTTTTATTTTACATGAGTATGGAAAAACTGGAAGCAATAACTCAGAATATGATTAGCTCCTATTTTCCCAGACTAGTTAGTTACTTTCCACCGTTAATAATCCCTCCTCGTTTAAACCTCAAAATACTCGAAGTAATTAAGCTATGCTGTGCTTGCAAATTTAGGGAGGCACTTAGGAGTAATATACATGTAAATCAGGAACATTAGCTGTCAGACGATATGAATTGTACCTCTCATTACTCAATCTTTACTATTGTTATTTAGAATTGGTTTTCAGTTTGGGGAAAAAATTCTTACCACCACCACCTGCCCCCAAACAGAGATTCATCTCTGAGTATACGTACTCTGAGCTCTAATGCCCATTTGTTTTGGGGATGAGATTAATCCTTCCATAATCACCAGTTATTAAATAGCTTCTTGCTATCAGAGAACAAATAAAGATGTAGGACACCATAATTTCAATTGCCTAGCAACAACTCTTCTAACATCATGATTTGGCAAGTGGTTGGAGCCTTTTCTAGTATGAAAGAGTTGCTGGAGCACAAGGAGTGCCAGAGATGAGAATCGGCTCTACCTTTCTGGATGGCTAGCTCTGCTTTTCTTACCATCAGAAAAATTTCCATGTAAGTAAAATCCTCATTTCTACTCATAGGAAAGTTAAATGATGCACACAATATATTTTGAATTCTTACTCACTAGAGGCTTAGCCTGGCAAGGTGCAAAGAGAAGACAGTCAACACAGTTTTATTCATGCCAGACCTACCACAATACAGCAAACTTGGGTTGAAAAGTACCAGACAAAGTGTAAGAGGCTTTCCTCACCTGAGGTCAGCAGATTTCTTGAGCCAAGTCTCTTTTATACTATAGATTTTACTACTGAAAACTGGGCCATGAAAACAAGTGCAAAAGCACTGTATAGACCTTAAAATATGCCCTTGAGATCATCCAATGCATTCTCACCCCATACAATTAAGGTTTGCAATGAATGCAGTGAAAGAGATTCCAAGTTCACTCTCTTAGACTTCATTATTAAGATTTAAATCTATTTAAGAAGAAACCACTTAAGTTTTAGTAAAGATTATCTGTTATTTTTCTCTTTAAAATACCTTTACTCCACTTTATGGTATTTTAGAAGGCAGACACTCCAGAAAAAGAATTTCAATTAATTCTGTTTCATTATCAAAAAGGTACCAGAAGTTTAAATATGAATACTATTTATCATACAATGTAGTTTCGGATTGCCTTTCAATTTGGAAGGTTGATAACTCAGCACTTTATCAGAAAGGTTGGTGTTTGAATTTAGATTGTAAGTTGTGGTATAGTCCAGAAAACTCTCATTTCTCAAAACACACTTGCAGTTTTATCATTCAGTTTGTTAATACAACAAATCTTTTTTAGAGATTCACCCCATCTATATATCTTAATTCTAGGTATACGCATACCAACACATGCTGCTTCTTTCCACGGCAGAATGAGTACTATCTACATAAATAAGAATTCAAAGAATTTGATCAATGCAGCTTCATCACAAGCCAGTTTTAGGAATAGACGTGGCACATTAAAACCTCATTCTCTTCTATTAGAACTCAATTGTTCCCAATAATATACAGATGTCATACTTTGCAAAAAAAAATAATTTAGAAGTCACCTTTCAAAAGCTGATTCAGGTCCATGGCATCATGCAAGACTTTTCGACTATATCTGCGATCAAACTCGGAATCTAATGAAAAAAATACAGATATAAGATTGGATTTCCCAGCCCCATTGGTTTTACAAATTTTGTGTTGTACTTAAATTCTTGAAAATTACCATATAATTCTTGGTTCACATTTTCCTGCCTCTTTATTTTTAGTTTCTTATCATTTGAAGCTGCAAGTTCAAAAGACTGGATAGGACTGATGTCTGGAGTTGACAGAGGTGTTACATCAGTCACTGTGTCTTCAGACTCCTCCAAGTAGTCACCAAGCTTTGGTTTTCCTTCTGCTAATTTCATTGCCGACTTGAATTTTTGCTTTGGAGACAGAAGAGCATTTCTACAAGCATTTCTCTTTGAGGAAGAATGAGATGAATCTGATAAACAGCTGTCGGAATCTGTATCAGAACAATCTGTATCTGAGCTTGAGGATGAGGAGGAGGAGGAGGAGGAGGAAGAAGAGGAAGAAGAGCTGGTATTAGTATATTTTTTGCTAGCCTTCTTTATGTTGTTTGACTGCTTAGCTGACTTTGGTCTAATCTTCTGGGTTTTGCCGTCATCACTACTATCTTCTTCATCTGTATAGTAATCTTCTTCACCTTCTTTAACTATTTTGGGGATACCAGCAGGAATAGTCTCCTGTGTTCCCCTACTTGCTACAGATGTCACTTGAAATGTATCTGCATTCTCCGCAACTGTAGAAACTGGTAAAGATGAAGCATCTCCAGGATGATCTGTGCTATTTTCTAGGGACTGATCCTTTCGCAAATCTTCCTGCCTTTCTTCACTTTCCTCCTCACAACACTTCGCATCCTTTAAACTAGAAACCAAATCAGGGCCCGCAAGAGCTGCCTTTGTACTTCCTTTCTCTATGCATTCACCATTTTCTTCAGCTTTCTTTTTCTCTTCCTCAAAATCACTGTCAAAGAAAGCATGATCCACTTCACCATCCGATATATCTTCAAAGCAGTCCATAGTGAAATAGGAAGAGCCACCTGCAACCATCACAAAAAGTTTCCGAAGGTTAGCATAAGAACAGATCCAACTACACTTTCAGTATATCAGTTTTGTTCTTTACTCTTCTAGCTCTAGTAATTTACAGTTCTGAAATTAACGTTATGTTGCTAGGGACAACTCTGTAGTGAGTTCTATAGAGAAATTTAGTGCCACCTTATCACACACAGCTTACATGTTAGACTGAAACGCTTTCCTTTAAGACAACAAAAGCCATCATGATTTCAAAACTTTTACTCCTAAGGAAATTAGTCAAACACTGTTAGCAGCTAAGGAGTCTTAAATATTATAAATGAGCAACTGAAGTGTTTTCTTGTGTCCCTTTAAGCTAGAGCCACTAGTGAGCTATCATTAGTTTGGGTTTTATATTTAAAACCTTGTTTGTGTGTGGTGGTCATTGTCTTGGCTGACGCAACCATTCTGCTGTAGATTTTCACCACTTTAAGTAGGAACAATTTCAATTTACATCAAAAGATCCATGGCTCTGTAGGTTAAATTGTAGCATGTACAGTGTGTCAGTGACAATGTTTTAGTTTGATCAGGAGCCTGCTTTTCTTGACAGTCCTCTAACTCACACTGCGTACAGTGAGCAAACTTGATTCTTTCAGATGAAACTAACCTTTAAAGCATGCTCTATGCATAAAACTTAGGCACTTAAACCAGCAGTCACCATTCAACCCATGGAACCAGATTACGGCTAGTCCAAATACATACAAAGTAGACATCACTTCCTAAGCACTAACTGTTTCGCTCTACAAATCTCGTTTCTACTGTGTCACACTTCTTGCAAAAATATATGGTGTTAGATCCTATGCATGTGGCAGGAGAAATAGGAAAGTGTCCACTCATTAGTAGGATACACACAGAATTAAAATACAAAAGCCCAAACACTCCACAACCAAACAAAATTAGCCAGTATCAAAAATGACTGTTCCCATCTAGCCAGCAGCACTTTTCTCCTATTTGCAACACTCTGTAGAACCAAGAAAACCAAAGGCAGTGGAAGCAACTACACGAGGCAGGAGAACCAGAATCTTTTACAAGATGGTGGGTCTGCCTTAAACCACATATAGTTTGTTGCCATGGCAAACAAAGCTGCAAAAGGAATTCCTAAACTTGCTTTGAAACTGCAAGACTATTCCCAAGAAAGCTTCTAGCTAAAATTACTTCAAAATACGGAATTTTTAAAAGTCTATGTCACTCAGTTATTTTGCCACTTCTCAAATAATAACTCAGTTTTAGAGGAATTTGAAGCACGCACCCCAAATACAAAAAGCACAACACAAACCTTAAAAACAGAAAGTGTGGAATTCCTATAGTTTAAGATTCACAAAGCCAAAGAGCTGAAGAAGACTTGATAAGGTTAGGTGTTGTATAAAGCTGAAAATGCTATTAAACCATAGAAGCAGAGGTCAGCTTTGGTACTACTGAAAGAGAAACTCTTTAAAGCACCTAACTCCTCCAACAGCAACAGAACAAAGGAGTAAACCACCTGGGAGTTCTTAATTTCAAATGCTACATGGAATTTAGAAATTTTTTATATACATGCCACTTCTTGTGACCCCTGGCTTCAGGCAGCTTGCACAGTCTGCAATGCCCAACTGCCATGTGAATTCTTGGAAGTTTTTCTAGAGCAGCTTTCTAGAAGATAATGCATTTTAATATATTAAAACATGCACAATAGAAAAAAAATAATCAGAAGAGTAAAACATTATCTACATTTCATTTTCTACTTCACGTAACCTAAACCAGAAGGGAACCAAGCAGAATTTTGGCATTACCTGTAGACTATAGATCATGAATTATTTATTTAGCAAGTACAACTTGGGCAAAGTAAATTCTATGAACAAAATGAATATACCAAGTACAGTGTTAAAAACAAAACAAAAACCTTTCTTGTCCATGACGCAAGGTTTTTATTACTTAAAGCACTAGCATCTCACCAGTTTGTAGCTTCAGACAGATTATGACTGAATGGTAAAATAGGCATTTGGTGTATTTCAGTTGTCTCAAAACACATTGACTTGATACACTGTTACCACTGTTGTACATGTGAAAGCATAGGGGATAAAGCAAAAGCCAGGTTTTTGCAGGTGGATGCAAACCAGTTAGTACAGCTTGAAATATAAAGCGTTGACTGTAATATACACAACCATGTATTTTTATGAAATAAAAGTAACTACTATATAAATAAAAATAACACTACTCCTGCAAAGAAGACTAAACTAACAGTATCTCACCAGCTATAAACATCATACATGGTCACGCCACAGCTTCTCAGATGTCTCTTTTCTGCACACAATCTCTTAAGTGAGGATGGGATTTAACCCAAGATGGTGGCAAAAGCTGATAAAAGATAGCAAGGAGGCTGCACATTCCTCTCCACCATTAGCACCAGCCAAGGAGCGCACAACTTCCCCACTCCGCATGCCTCAGCGATAGCCTACCTGCCAGTGGGCTGTTTCCCGTGAAGGCTGAGCCATAACCGATTCATGGACAGCAACCACTGCTACAGGAGACATGCAGTTTAGCAGTCTGACTGCCCAAGGAGTAGCAGCTGTAACACCAGTCATTTCATTGCCAAATGCCTCTTCCACTTTTCCGGCACAACCCCCTAAAGACTTTAGCCTTGATCTTAATGGAAAACAGACATGCTGTGTTGGTCAATTTATTTCACCGACACTCTTAATCATTCAAAAACTAAACATTAATTCATTTTGTAGTTTCCATTAAAAACAAACAAGAAGAAATAAATGAAGGGATGGCATTCTTGGTTCCTATTCCCCTCGTGAACTAGAATGTCTTTAAGGGAGCTGGAATTTGCCAAGAAGCAACAACACAGAAAATGCAATTTCGCTGATAAATCACGCCCAAAGTAATAAATTGGCTATGTGTGCACACACACCATCCCCCTCTTTATATACAGGGCAGAGTGTAATTTTATTTCTGTGAGAAGTGCTTAGTTCTGCTACGCTATCAATTGTTAAAATACAGAATCAACAAGTGATATTCTGAAATCCCAAGAAAACTTTTCATTAGAGTCAAATACTTGTCATTAACTGCTAATTCTAATGACCATTGTATTTATTTACCAAAAAAAAAGTTTTCTGTGGCTTTCTGCCATGAAACCTTCTAACACAAATAGATTAACTCAAATGAGCCATTATTAATGGTTGGCCATTAACTATTTGCCATACCTCCTTGTACTGCAGTATTTCCTCCCCCCGCATAATTCTCTACCTCTCTCCCCCTATTTTTTCGTAACTGTAACACCCATCCATTACCACAGCCAAGGGCACCCTTCCGTCTTTGTCTCTTCCTCACGACAGTTCCTCCTAGTTTATACCACTTTTTAATCCCTTTGCCTGTAAACACCAAGCTTGACCCATTTAAGATCACAAAGCAGCCAAACAGCCAAGGAGAACATGCAGTCTGGCTGCCAGGAAAGTAGGGACCCACACTTTCTGGTCAAGAGCTTGATGCACCGAGCATCTGACTGAGACCACATCCACGTTCTTACCAGCCAGACAACTGCAAAAGCAATGACCACTCAGCTCCTGTACAGGCCAACCCCTGCCAGCTGCTGCACTGCCCAAAGGACAAGCAGCATTCTGACATCCTCCCTCAACATTAAACAAAGATCAAGATCTTATTCATGCTAAACAGAGTGATCTTCCCCTGCCAACTACAAACCCGCCAGCTACAGCACCAAAATATTTTTGTAGGTAATGCCTAACAGCAGGCCTTTAGGCATGGCAGCAGTATAAAGTACCTTATACAAAGGTAGGATAGTACATAAAAGGTGATACAGTGAGGATACAGGTTTAGATGTGGTTTTGTGTTTGAATATACTGCATATTCAAACAGCATATACTGCCTTTTAATAACATTTTTTGAATGTTGGGAACTAACACAAAGTGCATTAATTACCTACTGAAAGATTCAAGGCGTTTTAACCTTGGTTAAACTTTAACAGTTATCCAATCAATCTTTCACTTTTCTAAATGCAGGCTAGCTGCAATACATACATTAGAGTACTGAAATAAGCCACAGAAGAAAAAAAACCCACACAAAGTACAAGCAGTGATCAACTTTCTTTTCTTTTTAACATTCTACTTTCATAATTGCGGAAGAGGATAGTCCATATGGAGAGGAAAGCTGGGGTTTTTTTTTTTCCCTATCTAGTAACATACAAATTCCTAGCATCCAGAATACCACCACACTGAATTTCTATGCTATACATCCTCTGAAGGCCCTAAGTGATTTCAGGACATCTTAAGATTCTGGTATTTAACAGAAGTGGAAAACAAGCCCCTTACACATGCTGTGGGCTGAAACAGAAATTTCTGACGTTACTGTGTGCATACTGTGCATCACCATAAAGGTCATAATACAGCACAGCTACGGTACTCTCAGGATGAGTCAACGATATGTTTCCTGCAACAAAAAGGAACAGACATCTTAGGATGTATTAAAAATATATATGTAAAGTATCAGAGCAATAATAACGTATTCAGCTCCAAGAAGGCACCTTCTGATTTAGGGTTATTAGTTTTGCTTTGTAAGCATAATTCACACTGAAAGACGTAAACAAGCAGGCAACCTTCTCCCAGCCCATACAATTAGTGCTCCCACAGATAGCACCTCTCCTTTCAGCTGGAAATTTCTACCTCTTCGGAAGAGGGACCCACCCTCCTGATCTCAGAGAGCAGAAACAAGTGTTTTGAGAGCTAAGGGGTTGGAAAGCTGAAGTGTTTTAATTAAAAAGATTTATACCGTCAATGGCACATGTTCTTTAGCACACTCCAAACACCCCTGTTTACTTATTATTGCCCCTCTGTCAAGAGATCCTGCCCCCTTAAACCTGCTGACTGCCAAATCGCTTCTTTGTATGGTGAACCTGAAGGAGGGTGAAAATGCTAAACATTATCATTTGACTAACATTTACAAGAATAACAATCATTAAACACATTACTATGTAGAAAACACACTAGTCAAACCCCACCCACCTCTGTCTCATTCCCTTCCTCATTTTTCGCTAAGGCTTAAATAAATTAATAATTCAAAAAGACAAATTTGAAAATGTGTAGAAGAGAGCAATAAAAATTTTAAGACAGCTAGAAAAGTTCAGCTTCTGGGGGGTTTGTTTAGTTTAAAAGAGAGGAAACAAGTCTCAAAACCTGTAAAAGACTAACCCAAAACTTAGTTTGTTCTCAGATACAATCAACAGTGGTAAAGATCAACTAGTGCAGCTGCTTCCAGCCAGGTGACAAACCATGCATACCAAGCCTATACCTACCATCTCTTTAATGAAAGCTTTTATTTCTGCTACTAAGAAACAACAAAGCACGCAAAGGTGGAAATACACCTCTCAGTAAACTATCTCCCTTGAGGGAAACCTCCAATGAATGAAAAAGCCAGCCTGTTCAGTAGATATTCTAGTTTTCCAAGCTCAAAGCACAGTACCTGCTATATCTGTTCTGCACACCATATGCTCTCCAAACTTGGTTACCAATTTCCCCAATCCAAACCGTGACTGGTTCACAACCAATCTATAAAACCCAAGGCCTCAACCCCAGCTCACAATAAACCCCAACACTACAAACCTATACAAGCTCTGCTCCTCCACATGGTTATACATCCTGCCCTAGAGCTGTTCCTACACCCTGAGGTGGAAGGGCTGGTTGAGGCACAGACAAATTATTCTGCAAAACACTACAAAGCAGACAGGAGCTGGAATTAGAATCTGAAACATTTAGGTTGGAAGGGATGCTCTGAACATTATCCACCTCAGTCCACTGCTAAAAGCTGGGTCACCTTCAAGTTGGATTTCGTTTTGCTCTGGGCCTTCCTTGTACAACGAAGTTTTCAAAAACTCCCAAGGATGAACACTTCACATCCTATGTGGGCATCTGCTTCAGTGCTTAACAACCCTCACTGTGAATTTTTTTTTCTTTAACCAGAATTTTTTGCATCACATCATGCAACTGTTAGCCTTTGTTCTTTCATGGTGCACCTCCAAAAAAAATCTGGCTCTGTTCAGCTACAGGTAATCACATCACTGTTGATGAACCACCCAGATATAACTACATGGGAATGAATCCCTGTGCTCAGATTACAACCTGCATGTAAGTATTTACTACTGATTTATTACAAACTTGTTGGCTCGTAAGACTGTAGTAGATTTGTGCCTGAACTCAGTAATCTGAACAGGCCGCAGAACCACCATTCATCCCTTACAGACCAGATCTGACAGGACCTAATTCAAGCTCAGATCAGAACTAGTATTGTTTCCAGTGTACCTCAAACCACTTGTCCAGCTGATTCTCTGTGCCTGTCTACAGAAGAGGAAGGAGGGAAGACCTGCTACTTCAAATTTATGGGGTCAATATACGCAACTTGCCCTTTTTCCTCTTCTTGAGTTTTTTTGTTTGCTTGCTTTGTTTGTTTTGGTTTGGGTTTTTTGCCCTGGTTCTCTCTACTGGACACAAAGGAAGACTTTTTCCCTGTATGCTGAAAGATACAGTTTAGTAACTCCCAAATCTACGACAAGTTAACTCTCAGAACAGCAGTTCTGTCTCCAGACGCAGCCCCACTGGAGATGCTCCAAAGCCCTTTAGAGTCCTTTTAAAAGGATTCCAATAGAAAGCCCTGAGTCTCCTAGCTATTTCAAGCAAGGATTCAATTCAACAGATGAGCACTAGAAAGTTCTGGAACAGAGTCAAGTCCCATCATCTGTTGTAGCAAATGCAAGCACATGACCACCAGAGCACCCTAGATGACTGCACGGTCAAGGCTTTCAAGTTAATGTACAAGGCAGGGGCAGTGGTGGTGATAGTGGTGTGGAGGTGTGGGCAGAGAAGCAAAAGAGGAAAAAAAAGGGGGGTGGAGGGGAGGCAAGAAATGACCAGAAATAAGTCATTCTCCTACTATGACAAACTGCAATACATCATGCTGAGAGGCATGGATCTTTGATCTAGGAATTTGCTGGTATACACCACATTAAATGTTTGCTCTTCAGCAAAAGTCATCTTGTGACCTCATGAGCAGAAAGGTTGGGCAGCAGACTACTGAGCTTAAACGATGGGCCATCAGACCTGTCTAAACAGGTCATGACTACTCACTCACTGCTCAGAATTCCAAGAAAACAACCAGCAAACCCTCCAAACCCAGAGGAAACAGAAGCAGCTTACAATTAAAATAAAAAATAAAAGACAACAAATCATACGTTGGTTGATGAAAGTATCAGCAGCTTCTGGAAGGATTTCCTTCACAAGGCCCTCCATCCTTACAAGCTTAAGTGGCACCACCCACATCAAAGTCTCACGGGCCTACTGCCATACACCGTTTCTCGCTGCCTGAAAGAATCCCACCTCCAGCTACCTCAGGGACCAAAAGGCAGTAAGATGCTAGCGGGAAACTGGTCACAGGCATTGACCCTTCTCAGAAGTGACCCAAGCCACAGTCTTTCAGTCACAGACAGATGTTCAACAGTTCCCGGTGGCAAAGTTATTTGTATACTGGCATGAAAAGCTCAGAAAAGGACAGACTCTACTGCCAGCTATTGAGAGTGAAGAGGAAGGTAAAAGAGAGCTGAGTTTTCTCATTCCTACTGTACTGGTAAAGATCTACACACAGTATTTCTGCCAGATATCAAGATTTAAATATTGAGACAGCACGCATCCAACCAGGTATCCACAACTGAAGGAAATGAATTTGGCACGGCAGTCCACAATGGCGTGCAAGAAAAAGGAAAACAATTCTTCTTATTAAAGCAAAAATTCAGTATACCTGATGTGTCAAGGCTGGAGTTGTGTGCCATCGTCCTGGTGCACCAGATTACCTGTGCATGCCTGCCTAAAGATTCAAGCACACCAGACAAACATCAGATCCCTTAGGATCTGCTGAGACTAGACCAACCAGTTGCTACAGACTGTTGGGAGTCAGGTATTGCTATCTTCCAAATGACAATGGCTACATCACTTCATGTAAGCAACACTCACATCTTTATCAACTGTCTCAAGAAGTACAACCCAAGGGTGGCACAGACCTCAGCAAAGGTCTCTGTGTACATCTCCAAGCTCTCAAACCACTGATCATTCCCCATTTGAAACTACACGGAGGCACAAAACCACTCTTTCATCACAGTTCAAAAGTAAATGAGAAACAATTCTTTCACCCATATTTGTACAGTAACTTTCCCCCTACTCTCACCTTGTAACAGACCAGCCTATGTTCCTGCCTCACTCACTGCATGCAGTACAGGTACAGCCGAGAAATGTTTATAATCCACAGATACCCATCTGCTACTGGTTGAGAAGCCAGACCTCAAAAATAAGTCTGTAATAGAGTTCAAGAGCACTGAAACTTTCCTCCAGGAGCTGACCATCTATACTACGCACATGCCACTTACCTTGGCATTTTCTGGATTTGCCTGAGCCAGTCCTGAAATAGATGGCAGGACCACAAAGGAAGCAAGTACACTTCGCAAACCACTGACAGACTTCAGCAGCAGATAAATCACAGCATACCACAAAGTATCAGGCCATCCCTAACAAGCGGCACATGAACTTCAACAACAGAAATGCTCACTGAACTAGAAGTTTGTTTGTGCTTCTGATGTTACGGATTTAGTACACTTGGTGACATGACAGCCCAAACAGGCACGTCATCAGCGTTTCCCTCAACACTGCATAGATGTGCTTCTACACAGATTAAAGAGATAACAAATTTTGTGACCACAAGATGACACCTAATATCACAGTTTGTAGGACAGACATCCAGTTTTACAGAGGTAACGATCACATTCTCCACAGCCATTGAAAATAAGGTGCAATTCTTGTAATTTCCTTACTTCTATGTAAGAGGAACAAGCACGGTCTGGTACAGATGAGCACGGGAAAGGACAGAAATTCAGTCACTAAATCACTATATAAAGAACAGCTTGAATACCACTTAGGAATAGTCCAAGTATATTTATGTTTCCTCAGAATGAGTGTAGGGGGCAAATAAGGCAAAGGCCTCCCGAGAACTTCTCTTGCATTGTATTTTTATGACCTGTTAATTTTTTCAGACGAAAAACATCAGTGGGGAAAAGTAGATAAAATGCTAAAACACAGGGCCCCCTTAAATGCAAGGTAATATGGGTTTCCTAGAGTTCCAGTAATGAAAACCTTCAAGAATGACAAATACCCATTATTGAATGGTGACTTAAACATCAGCTGAGATTGCTGGATAGAAAAAAAAAAAATCTTAACCAAGGAACACAGGTTGTGTTTTAGACCATTACTATCACCAGTCTTGGTTGAGCATAAGACCAGGAAGCAAAGAATGCAAAAGCTTTAAAAAGCAGCTCTGGTCGGAAGCACTAAGGTACATCTGTGATAGGAACAGTCTACCTATCTCTCATGAATTTAAGGGGATACCCAGGCTCATCTAGGAACTGACTCACTTTCAAACTCTTACCTCTAAGCTTTAGGTATATTATGATGCCATACAACTGGGCAGACCTTAAGAAGCCTGCAGATGCTCCTGTTATCTATGCCACAGAAGACCATATAACCACCTACCCCACAAACTTTGAAAGACTCACACCTGTACGTGTTGCTGGGTCAAGCCTCTAAAGGGAACGGCCAATTACACTTTCAAAGCCTCAACAGGGTCTGCAGTCCTGATGGCCCTCTGAGCCCAGGTAAGTCTTACAGAGAAACATGGGACCCTCCAAGTGCCCTTTTAAACCCGGGCAACTACAAAACCAAAACCCAAACAGGCCATAAAAGCTCTAAGCATCCAGAAGAGTATGTCCCCAAATTACTTGTTCTCTCCTTTTCTCTGGTCTCTATTCTGTGCCACTACAAGGATTATCTAGGCTGAGAAAATACAAAGGAACAAGATATGCACTGCAAAAACAACCCAGGAAAAAGTGGTGGGAGAACTTGCAGCATTCCAAAAGCCAAGTCCAAACTGTTGGAAACTGTATTTTAAAATGCTTATTATTTTTACAAACCAATTCTTAAGCTAATGTCAGGTGACTAACTGTCTAATAATGATGACTTATAGCTCCTCTAAAGAATTTATCCTTGTGGTATTTTGTTCTCTCTCCATTAACAACTTCAGTAATGGCCTTTATTCAAAAAAGAAAAAAAAAAAAAAGAACTGTTTTTTCCATAGAATCAAAAGTGTGCACCATACACACTATGCTCTGTACTGAGCACCCCATAACAGACCAAAAGCAGGGATACAAAAGAAATTTAGCATTGCTATTTGTTATGTTCATTCCATCCCATAGTTTTCCTGCTGTTTCTATGAATACCGCACAGAAATTTTAACCAATTTTAAAATATATGCATGTCAAAATGCAAACACTAGGTGCTTTTTGTATACGTTCTATAGGAAGAATGAACAAGTATAAATATTTGCATATTATAATAAAAAGCAGTTTCTGAAAAATTGTGTTTAACAGAACTGTAAGGGAAAAACTTCAGCCAGGCATAAAAGTTACACGACCTTCAATTACGTCCCGCCATAAGCCACGCTGAACTGTATCTTAAAATGCCAATTTCCCTAACATGCTGTGAAAACTCCAGAAAAAGAAAACCAGAACCTTACGAGTGCAACATACACTGCTTTTTGTTGTATCATCTCACTGAGACACTTCTGCATGAATTCAGTACTCTGCTCTGCTGCGAGGGATGCACCAACCCCCCGGGAAGGCCCGGGATTTACAATTACCCCTTTTGCGATTCCCACAGGGGCCAAGAGGTTCGGTGGCTGGTTCTTTCTCCAAACTACAGTCCCACCTTGGGAACTGCTGGTGCAGAACACAGCCCCGCGCACGGCAGGGCGCGTTACAGCACCGGCGCCTCCAGGAAGCCGCAGAGTCGTGACTATTGCGATGATTTAACACGCTTGAGGCAAGCCGTTTACGACAATCATTTCAGCTGACTTAATTCCCACTAATTAAACCCAACACTTCACTAAACTCTATTCAAGCATCGCTTCAACCTGTCCCTCCCAGTCGGTAACTTTAAGGATGGCACGCACGACGCAGCAGCTTGCTCCCAAAGCCAACGAGGGCCAGTGCCCTGGAAGAAAGTCTCCCAGGTCTTTTCCAATCCCCCCACGGAGCAAAGAGGGCAGGCACAGCACTGAAGTGGGGGGTAAAATACATATTACAGCGGCATGACTAAACTCTGGCCAGCTGCAGCCCTCCAAATAGAGCACGCACAGCATGCCTGGGAGACACCTAGATACACGTCACTCCGGCAGGGACCCAAAGACAGCAAATTAAAAAAATAATAAAAACATAAACTATAAAATAATTAGAAATAATATAGGTATATATATCAAAAACAAAACACATCCCCACCTTCTCTGACCTGGCAACAAGATTACCACAGGCGGGGGAGGAAAACGCCCGGCTCCCGCTCCCGCCGCCCCCAACCGCCGCGTACCGGCTCTCCCGGCACCCTCCGTGGGGGAGGAGGCACCGGCCACCCCCGAGACGGATCACGGAGGCCCTACCGCCACCGGGCCGGGCCGGCAGCTCCCTGGAAGCCGCAGCAGCCGCTGCCTGCCCCCCCGGCTTTGTTGTAGTAACCGCGCAGGCAGTCGGGGCGGATACTCACTCACACACACACGGAAGAGAGAGAACGGGAAGCGGTAACCGCGCAGTGCTGCGGCTCCCGCTTGACTGCCAGGCGCCTACGCAGCCCGGGCCGGCCCCTCGCGTCGTCGGGCGGGGAAAGGCGGTGCCTGAGGGGGGCGGGAGACAAGCGGGGAGGCGGTGGCGGAGGCTCTTTTCCCGCCCCTCTCAGCTCCGCGGGAACGGGGGAGAGAGCTGTGACTCTCGCTGAGGCGATGGGGCCCCATGCTGAGGTGGTGGTGCCCCAAGCTGAGGTGGTGGTGCCCCAAGCTGAGGTAACGGTGCCTCAGACTGATCTGGTGGTGCTGCAGTTTTGAGGTGATGGGGCTGCGTGCTGAGGTGAAGGTCCCCAGACTGAGGTGACAGGGTCATATGCTGAGGCGATAGTGCCCCAGGCTGAGGTGATGGGGCTCCGTGATGAGGTGACAGGGCCACGTGCTGAGGTGATGGTGCCTCAGGTTGAGGTAATAGTGCCCCAGCCTGAGGTGCTGGCACTCCATTTTGAGGTGATGGCATCGCAGAAGGAGATAACAGTGCCCAAGGCTGAGGCAATGAGGCCCCATGCTGAGACGATAGTCTTCCATGTTGGGGCAACAGTGCCCCAGACTGAGGTGATGGTGCTCCAGATTGAGATGATGGTGCCCCAGGTTGGGATGACGGCGCTCCTGGTTGATGTGCTGGCAGCCCATATGGAGGGGATGGTGCCCTGTGTTAAGGCAACATGACCCCATGCTGAGGCGATGGCCCCCACATTACAGTGGCAGGGCTGCGGTGCCGAGTGACATATCCTGAGGAAATGCAGGGGGAAACTGATCTGTAGAGCTTCTAGGGACATCTGACCCAAATCTTTGCTTTGGATCAGGACCTTTCCTGGAGTGAACCTGATCTCACCATCCTTGAATCTCAGTATAATTATCGAAGAAACATGGATGAAGCCTTCAGGCAGAGTTCCATTCCTTCTAGAAGCACTGACTAGGTAAGTGGTGACTACCTACTAGCGATCTGCCATTGGGAAGTGGTTGTGTCCTGTGTAAAGGTGGGAAAGGTTCCACCTCTTTTGAAAGGGTCAGTTGCAATATCAGACCTTGGCATTTCTTTAATAACAGTAATGTTACTTTGTAACGAAGTAGGAAAGAATTATATGAAAAGAAAGACTTCCAGATTACTGATCCACACATTCAAAACTAAAAATTTAACTTTACTTTGGCCCCGTTGTCCATCATGAAAAAGATTTAATGACATAATCACATATTATTTTCTGAGCATACTGAATTTTGAGTTGATTTGGGCTGTACAGCTAAGACAACTGTCGTGTATAGCCCTATTTCACTTGGCACATGAACATACACCAACACAGAAGCACATACATATGTGACTATACATACATATAATCAATATATGTAGTAAATGTGCCAGAATGCTAAAAGTAAAGAAAGAAAATCTCTTAAGACAACGGAATGTCCCTACATTAACCAGAGTCTAGTCCCACTTGTGCTACAGTGTTTAATGGAGGTTCTGCAAGTAATATAGACTAACTTTTCATACTTAGTATGTGTTTCATTGTTATTTTTCTGGAACCCTACTGAACTCACTGTTGAAATATTGAATAATCACAATTGCAGCTGAAATCAATGGAAGCTGTATTTGGAAAACATCAAGTGCTACAAAATGCTGAGCCCTTGCTGACCTCACAATGTGAGGTCTTAGGTACCTTATCTTATATAGTACCCACTTATCTAAGTGGGTGCATTTGTCCTTTTTACCTGCATGTTCAGGTTCCTATCTGCAAACAGGCAAAATACAATACCATTGTCTCAAAAGGTGTAGTGAAAAACAAATAGTTAATGTTAGTGTAACTTACATATTTTGTGGAAATGTGGGCCACAAAAATCAATAGTTATCTTCTGTGTGCAGTTCAGCTGATTTTCAGTAAAGGAGGAATGGGCCTAATGGAAAGACAGTGAGTGTATGATCCTGTAAAGGCTATATCATAATGTCTTTACAAATTCTTGTAAGGAAAAAAACATGTCTAAGTAGAAGTTTTGCAGTTGTTATATATAAACATTGATGTAAAGTTTTATCAGACAAATTGTGTCTGCTTTTATAGAGGCAGATTGTTTATAAGGTTTCCACTGAAATGTGTCTGCATTTTAAGTTTTCAATCAAGTCCAAAGCATCTATCGTTGCAGGGAATGTTTTAAAAGGCAACAAAGGTTGACAATTTTGAGCCCTTTCATTCTGCAAGCCTTTGAGAAATAATCACAATCATTTTCTTGATTGTCTTGAAAGGTGTCAAATAAGATTCAAGGTACTGAGAAATATGACAATCCCCTTTTCTCTTGCTTGATTAGCTAGGGTTAATGAAATCAACAGCATCAACCCAGTAAAATTGTTTTCTCTCTCTCCTATGGTTGTTTCTAACAGTGTTAGTTATCACTCTTCCATACCAAGTTTAAGACTTCACAAGTACTTCTGGGTTTTGTGCCCGAGAGGCTTTTAAGAATTTCTGTAAACTCTTGACGTGACTGTAACTACAATGCAGCACCACAGCAGTTATGAAAAAGCATGAAATTACTTCAGAGTTGTAGCTATGCTAAAAATATAAACTATGTACTTTACACACCTTTATTTTTGCCTATAATAAATTTCTATTTTAATTTGCTAACCTTTATAACAATATGATCTGAGCCAGAAGGGCTCACAAAACGAAGTAAATGTGAAAAAGCCATTAGGAAAGCGTTCATTTTAAGCTTGTCTAAACATTTTCAAGGTGCAAATTTATTGACGTTTAAAGTTTGCAGTACTGTGAAGGTGCAAGTTGCAAGACAGTCACTAAAAGATGCAGAAATATGTTCAGACCAGTGTGGCTTTGTCTGGGCTATGTTATAAACAGGTAAACTATACTCGTAGCTCAAAGGAAAAAAGTGAAAGTGCTGACTCTTCTCTCAAATAAGACACAATTTACATTTTAAAACAAGATTAAAATAGTCTTATCTTTGTAGGAAAGGTATTTGCTGTAATGCTTGAATAAGGTAGAAATTGAATTCCTTATCTCATAAACTGGTTCCATGGCTGAGTAAGTAAGTTACAGAAAGAGAATAAAATAACCCCATGGACAGAAAATTGACCTCTGAAGCCCTTTTGTCTTGTACAGGAGGGTACTCTTTGAAGTACAAAAAGGGAAGTTCAGATAACACTGAAGGAAACTTGAAAATTGCCATTGACTTCAGCGGAGCTAGGATATCCTCTAATATATTAGGAATTGTCCCTCAGGTTGAAAAGTCATAGAATATTACTAAAAACTGAAAGAAAAACAATAGACTTTCGCTCTAACTCTATGGATACACATTTCAGTTGATTTAGACATATCTAATTCATGTAAGCTTGGTAAATCATAGCCAAAATTGGTGAGATTACTCATTCAGACAAGAACAGGTTTTGTGCATTAAGCGCTGCAGGACTAAACCATTATTGCAGGTAGGTTTATTTTTTCCTCTTCCTCTTCACTTCTGAGAATTAATACTTTAATAAGAAAATAATTTCTGTTGACACAGGACTAACAACATTACGTGGTCTGCTTCAGGTTAATTTAAAAATTCAATTCCCTTAAGTAGTTTTGACAGAGGCCCAGGCAGTTTCCTGAACGCATTTGCAGTAGGAGGCATCTACACACTCTGTCTGGTTTCTTGTGTGGATCTTTATTAAGATCCCAGAATAGATCTTGAACTCGGTCCAAAGTCCTGTATTTTCTGAAATCTTTGAGGAATAAAGTGTGTGCTGGGAGTTGGATCTTTGCTTTTTCTCTTCTACCTGATGAGAATAAAATAGCTTTATAGGAAACCTTCTGGCATGTTGGGTCTTATCCAAAAGCTTTCAGACTCTGCAAGAATCTGTTGGTCTTAATGATCAGACATACTGAAAGCACCATGGTCCCCAAGCCCTTTGGTGAAGCATTAGGATGTTTTGGCACATGGTAGTTCACATGGAAAGGGACTGTCATTGCAATAGTGTTTTCCATTATTATGATGTAATGATTTTCACCTTTAATCACATTAGAGACATTACTTAAATCAGTTTGGGACACTGTGAATGGTTTGAGCTAGCACTGAAAAGGTCTTTCTGCAATCTAATATCCACTAAATAGAATAAACTGTGTCATAAAATTATATTTAACTTACTGTAAGGACTTTGGATCAGATTAAGGAGCAGCGTCTCTTTTGGTCAGTGACTAACACCGCAGCTAAAATCACTTCAAAACTACTTCAGGATTTTGAGAGGAAATCCATTGCTACGTAAACCTCTAGTAGATAAAGGCATGTGTATATGGAGACAGTTTCATACACGAGTCAGATCATACCATCAGGCACTGTGGGTTAGGTTAGAACTAGTTTAGAAAATACTGTTGTGGAGTAAAACTTTTGCTGGAACGTGGAATCCCGATTAGCTCTGTGCCTGTAGCGTGCACGTTTCTATCACAGTTTTTCACCAAGAGCTGACACCGAACCCCCTGTTACAGGGCAGTGTCAGGGCTGTCACTGAGCCTTTGGACACCTGTACTATTCATGCTCAATGCCTCGGCTCGCTTAGTATTACAGTGGCACAGGGAAGTTTGGTGTCTGGTTTTGAAATGGTGCTAGCTGCACTCATGAAGTTATGTGGAAATGTAAATATTCACAAGATCAGGGCCTTGATATTTGTACCTTTTTTTCATCAGGCTAATATAATTAATTTTCCAGAAGAAACTTTTTCACAGAATGTGAATAAATCAAAAGGGCTGTAACCTCAGCAACAATAGCTGTCGTTTCAAGATAAGACTGAGGGCTATTTTTCACATTAAGACCGCCAGAGCCGTGGCAATCTGAAAAGGGCTTCCCAGAAGTGTAAACATTTCTGCAGTGCTTAACTTTCTTAATGGGGTATCTGCTCTTAAAATGAAGCCCATGAGTAAATGCTTGTAAATCCACTTTTGCGCAGTCTGGCTGCCTTACGGAAAGCATTGCCCTTTAGGCCTACTTTGAAGGGATCAAGGCCTCTCACTTTGGCTGTGGTTGGAAACTGCTACACACCTGCCAGTTCAGAGGAGCTGTAATCGCACCAAGCCTATGGCGAGGCGAACGTGCATCCCCAGCACAGCTGAAATACGGCAAGGCTTCTGCCACCCGAGGAATTTGTTCTCAGACTCTGCCACAAGCAGTTATAAAACATCAGACCGGCGGAGGGAGGGTAGCAATGGGAGAACTGGCAGGCTTCGTGTGGGGCGGTGGCGCTGGCTTTTGCACAATCGCTGTTGTATCATTTCAATCACTGTTCCATCAAGTTTTTATTTCTGAAACACAGTTATTTAAGTTCTCCTCTGGCTGACCAAGGGGGTGTAGGCAGAGGGGTGTGTACAACGCTTACTCAGGAGGGGGCCTGGTCTTCAGTGATGCCCCAGGTCAAGGCACTGTCCTGAGCTCAGGGCCTCGGTGCTACAGCCAAACCATCCTGGGTCCCGCTGGGCCGAGCCGCGGCCTCCAGCCTGCAGCCCCCCAGCTCTGCCAGGCTGCCCGTGTCAGAGGGGCGCCCGGTGCTTTCCGCGGGGCCCAGCTCCACACCGCTGCCGGTGGGAACCCCCGTGGGGAAGCACCTTCGCCTCCTCGTTTCGCCCGGGCGCGGACGGCGCAGCGCCGCGGGCCATACCCCGGCGCAGGGAAGCCAGGCCACGCCGTGGGGCGGAGCGGGGCGGGGCGGCCCAGCGGGCCCACAGGTCCCCGGCCCTCCCGCCTGCCAGGCGCCGCCCGCGCCTCCTCCCCTTCCCGCTGCCGGACACCGAGTGGCGCGGCGGGGCCTCCGCGACGCTCAGCGCCCGCCGCCCACCGGCGGACAGGGCTGCCGCCTGAGCGGCCGCCAGGAGGCGGCTGGGCCGCCGCGCGCCCGCCTGCCGCCGGGCATGAGCTCCGGCTCCCCCGGCGGCCGCAGCGGTGCTAGTGGCGGCGGGAGGCGGAGGAGGCGGCGGAGGAGGAGGCGGAGGAGGAGGAGAGGGGGGAGCCCAGGAGCGGCGACCTTCGCAGGGGGCTGCCGCGGCGGGAGATGCTCTTGCTCCCAGCGGCGCCAGGAGCAGCATGTTCCCCGGTGCTGACAGCGCTAGCAGTACGGCCGGGCAGCCCGAGGCAGCGGGGGCCGCCGCCCCTGGCCCGCTGGGCTCGCACGGCCCCGGCGGCGAGGCCGGCCGCCGCAGCGCCCCGGCGGCCGCCGCTGTGGCCGGCGACGGCGAAGAGGAGGCGGCAGAAGACGAGGAGGACGAGGACCCCGGCTCATCCCGCTTCGTGCTGGCGGCGGGGCTGGGGCTGCTGGCCGTGTCCGTCGTCCACCTGGGGCAGGAGCGGGCCGAGGCGGGGGGCGGCGGGCCGCCGTGCCTGGCCCTGCTGCTGCTCCGCATCGCCCTCTACGCGGGCTGCGCTGCCGCCGCCGCCGCGCTGGGCACCCTGATCGCCCTGATGTGTGGCGGCCGCCGCCGCCGCCTGCCGCCTCCGGACTTCGCCGCCGCAGCTCCGGTCCTGCGTGTGGCGGGGGTAAGTGGCCGGGAGCAGGAGGGGAGTGCAGCCGGGCGGGCGGCTTCCGCGACGCGGCCTCCCCTTCCCGGCAGCGGGAGAGCGGGGAGGAGGGGGACGGAGGTGGCGCGGCCCTCGCTCCCGCCGGGCCGCCCAAACCCGGTGTCCCGGTGTCCCCCCGGTGCCGAAGGAGTCTGTCCGCTCCCTGCCGCTCGACGGGGCTTTAAATGGGAAAAGTTGTGCTGGAGGGTGGCAGGCGTACAGGAAAAATCAAGACTGCTCTGAGAGAGACCTTCGGATTGCGGAGGGCTCCTGCGACAGTTTGTTGGCTGTCCCTCGCATCCTTTTCTGCTCCTTCAGTTGAGATGTCATTAGTAAAAGAGAGGTGTGCTCAGAGAGCCAGCATAGTGCTGCATGAATGCATGCTCTGAAGTTGGACAGCTTCAGATGGTGTTTTCATAATGCCTTAAGGGAGTGCCAGTGTGTTCTGAAACTGCTGCAGACTTCTGTGTAAAACACAAATTTGTTTCCTGTACATTCTCTAAAATGTACTAATTAGTGCTTGTGAGCTCTTTGTAGCTCACTGCTTAGTATTTTTTGGTTTCTTCTGAATGGGCCTGGTAGTATAAGGTATTTGGAGACTGACTACAGGTGCTGGTCAAAATAACTTTCCTCCCATCCATGCACCTGCCCCCCACTGAGTCATCTGGTGCTCCGGAGCTGAGCCTAGACGGGCCTGAAAAACTGCTGCTGGAAATGAGGATCTGCCTTGTGCTGCCAGCTTGCAGGGATGTGGCATTTGACATCGCAGCTGGTGACGGCAGTCGAGTGCCCTTGGCCTCTCACTGATGAGTTGAAGACCTTGGTGGGGTGTGTTAGTGTGTGAAGTGCTGCAGTAGTAGACAGCACCACCTCAGTGCTATTTCACTTCAGTAGTGTCAGGCAGGATACCTGAGAGCAGTCTACAAAGGCAAAGGAGCATAATTGTGCCACCTTGGCATACAGCCTAGCTGTTCTGGTGACCCAGTTCATTAAGTTTAGTACATGTACTCTTCCTGTTAGCAGCAAGCAAATAATGCTGTCATTTCAGTGTTTCTGGGATGCAGTCGATGCAGCTGAATTTGCAGAAAGCAGAGGGTGCTGGCAGGGCAGAGAACCTGTTAGAAATCACTTGCTGGCATAGTTGGTTGTCTTTCCTTCTTGCCAATCAAATCAGCTAACAACCTGCAGTAGTAGTTCATTGTTCTTTGACCAAGGGAGGGAAAGAGCCAGTGTTTGCGAGCAATATGTTTTTCCAGGCCTGCATTTAAGGAAAACTGGCAGGACATTATTGTCAGTAGAAGGGATCATTTGGCTGGAGGTTGGTGACTTCAATGAATAATACAACTTGTAAAGGTGCATTCAGGCTCTATTTGTGGTGGTTGGGTGTGTATGGTACTCATTTTGTCTTCTCAGTAGACTTTAAATCCTCTTTGCTTTGAAGACTCGACATACTCAGTTTTTTTGAAGGGAGCAAAGAATAGTGTGTATGAGTTTTAGAAATGGGGAAGTGCGAAGACATAGCACACAAAAGGCAGCAACCGATAAGCAGAAGGTACCTATTCTGTGTGTAGTGTAGGAAGTGGGTACAGCTAGGGATTGTTCAGCTGTTTTTTTGTCATAGGAATGCTGGGAAACAAATGTGTGTTAAGCACCTGAGTAGTAAAAGACTATATGCTTTTGTATTTCACCATTCAACTACTTTGCACCAAATAGGGAAAAAAAAAAAAAAGAAAAAAAAGAAGAAAAATGCATCGGTAATAAATTCCTGTTGCCTTCAGATTTGCAAGATTAAATATTGCAGTGATAATGCCATAGCTCCAGTGACATTGATGTGCTGATACACTTAGCTGAACACCTGGATGTGTGTTAATATACTTTTAGGAGAATATATGGTCTACCTAGTACAAAACAATCTTTATATAAACTTAACTGAAATCTCTCTCCCTGCTACTGCAATGAGGAGCAACTTTCATATTTGTGAAACAGCCAAACGATGGAAATCCTTTTAATTTGGGAAGCCAAGAATTGAAGGAAAAAAAAATGTATTGCTTGCTTTCTCTCTCCCTTTGTGAAAAACATAATACATGTTTCACTTCTGTTCAGTGGTTTTAGAACTGTCCAGAAACAAACACAGTCCACTTCAGTATACTGTACCATATGCACTTTCTTTTTGTGGTATGTTACTGCCTGTTATTCAACATGTTCTATTGTGTCCATCCATTGGATTCATATGCATAAACAGTGCATACCTGCTCTTGCTTTTTGTAGTCTAGTATGTGGTATTTGTATTTATTGTAGTTCTGTGGTATGTGTTCATTGTTTCAGAAGGTAATTGAAATCTGGTATTTAAAAGCTGCTACTAAAGCAGCAGTACCTGCTGCTGCAACCCCTTTCCAGGATTCTTTCTTTACCCTTTCCCTGATTCAGTTAAAATTTTTCTTTACTTCTGCTTTTCACTGTTCTTAAAATTTAACCTGGCTGTATGAAAGAGACTGTCAAAAAAGGGTAAAATACCTCGCTCCTTTCTATTTAGAAGCTGTAATTCCAGGCAACTTACGGGAGTTTCTCATGCCTTTAATTTAGTTTTGTTGTTTTCTTTCTCATACAAAATGGCTTTGGGGCTGCAACGCTCATTGGCATACTTTTTCTGAACAGAATTTTGTATATGGTAAGTAGATTTCTTCACCTACATGTCGCTGAAGAACCAGTTAGGTAAATAGTAGTGCCTATATAGTCCACGTATGGAAGTGTTGGCCATTCACTAAAATGTTTTTTGCAAAGTTTCATCCATACATTTATTTTTGAAAAATTTTGTACTGTTTTTGAGAAATTGGTAATCTTCTTATTGTGCATACTTTTATGTTTATACTGATTTATTATCGCTCAGTTGTTACTCTTCCATTTTTCATAGAGCCTTATGATCCCGTTGTCTCTTCTGGAAGCCAGTAGAAGGATGACTGTAAAGCTAGAATTTCTTCAGCCTTGTTGCATCTTTTCTTCAAGAATAGGGAAGAACCCTCTGTTGGCCTAATGATTTAAAATATTTTTTTTTTGTTTTGTTAGGAGAAAGTCTAATGGCTGGCATCTTGCTCTGCATGTGTCGTATGTACATGAACTCAAGGCAGATAGGTTCATTTTTTGTTCTCTTGAGTGAGTTTCACGTTGGGGTTAACAAATGAAATACTAAGTGTTCGGTAATAAATATTTACTCTAGTGGCAGTCAAGCTCAGCTCTTGGAAGGTGAGTGGGAGTACTCTTTCAACTTCAGAGGGATTCGGATTGAGTTCTTTATGCTGTGCTGAAAAAAGAGCTTTATGTAAATTCTCAGCTCTGCAAGCACTTACTATGTGAGTTTAGTGCTGTTGATTTTCATGGACCTGTTCATGCAAGCGAGTAACTTGGGTGAGGAAGTGCTGTGTTACAGGTTCAGAAGAGTAAGGTGTGTGCCTTTTTTACTTGAACTTGCTACTAGAGAAGCCATCTTTCCAAATGTGAAGCTGTGCTTTGTCCTAAATACTGTTTGTGTAACCCCTTTGGGACTTGAAAGGTGAAGACTTTCTGCTAAAGTAAGGTACCTCAGCAAGAGCATCTGAAATCTGCTGAGAACTGCAAAACAAGGTGCACAGTTTATATCCTCGTGATGAGATGTGCTTTCAGCATAATCTTCCTGTATGTGAGAGCTGTGATCACAAGGTATATCTGGGTAGTCTTCTGGCTTCCACATAAAGCTTTGTGTTCTTTCATATTTTCCTTGGAAAGAGAAGGGAAGAGAGGTGTACAGGCAACTCATAATATTATTTACTTATTAATTCAAGCACTTGCAGGCATTAATAATACTGGCAAATAGTTTCTATTGATATTAAAACAGTGGGAGTCAAACAACCTGAAATTATATATTGTTATTGGTCAGGTATTTTTAAGCACTTCTCAGGAGCTTTTTGAGGACAAGATTGATTGTGGTGGTGAAGGACAGCAAAATGCAAGACAGTGAAAAGGCATGGTGACCCAATTGTACTTTCATGAAAATGCCTGTCTCAAAGGGGATTTTAACTTTTCAAGTATCAGTAGACTTGTTCATACCAAAGATAGCCCTGGTTAGAGCATGGATCACCTCTTTAAATTCAAGCTTGCTACCTACGCTGCTTTTAACTTGTGTGGTTGTAGGGGAGGTGGCTTTGACTCATATGAAGAACCATGTTAACCAAATTAGTCGGAAGGGGAAGGAAAATGCTTTTTCCCACACTTCTAGCATGAGTTGCTTCGCTGTCCAAAAAACTGGTAGGACAGAGTTTTCTTTTCAGCTTAATGTTTTGACTCTGGTTCAAAGCAAAAACTCTGAAAAATAGAGTTGGATTATCAAATTAATTTAAATAAGTCAAAACCCAAGGATTACTGTATTAGATTTAAGTGCTGCATTTTAAATTCAGATTAAATGAAGGCTACTGTGTATAGAGAATGATCTACCTAGTCTGTCTTGCAGGACTAATAGAAAAGTAAGTAATAAACAAGTTTTATTCTAGCAAAAATGGTACACTGGTTCTAACGTCCTGGGTTTAGTTTCTTATGATTAACTGTTGCCAGTGATTTGGAGTATCTCTTTAAAACTCAAATATTTGGTCACTTGTTCACTTCTGTTTAGTAGCTCTCCATTTTCAGAAATACTTTACCCTGACTTTCTGGCCCGAGGGAGACATACCCAACTGTGATTTATGTTCCTAAAAGCTTGTTCCATCCTTGAACATGGAGTTTCTGTGAATCTGGCATTAATGCAGGGGCATGGGTAAATCTTTTCTCATTGAATCAGGTGGTTGTTGAAATGTCTGGATCCTGGAAGATAGTACTAGTTTTTGCTTGAGCTGTAGGAGGTTGAGTTGTGAGATTATTGGAACTGGTCCGAGTGATTCAAATAGGATGGCAGCTCAACCTAAGTTGAGTGTCTGTCGTGGTATCCAAGCTGAGTGCTCTGTTCTTTTTCAAGGAACATAAGGGAAGCAGAGAGAAAAGACGCACAGTTTAATTTTCCTTCACTGTTGGACTTCTGCCATCAGATGAAGCTTGTGAAGGTAAGCTTGCAGGAGCCCCAGCAGCTGTAGGAAGTGGAAGGTTTTGCCATCCGTGGGCATCATTTCAAGCATGATGCAAAGCAGTTCCTGAGGTAACGAGCAGTTCAGAGCAACTGTGAGGCAGAGGAGAAACTTCCTAACTCCTTTCAGTATTGATCTTTACACCTTAGTAAGTCTTCAAAAGCATTTATGGGGTTTTTATCAACCTAAACCAAGTGTGCAGTACGGTCTGTCTCATTCTCTGGTCCATTAGGGATTATTGGGGGTTCTGATATTGCAGGATTTCTACTGTTACTTTTGCCAGTCATTAGTCTCTGCTTGCTGCTCTTCTGTCATGCTTGTTTTGGATCCTTTTGGGCTTGCAACCAAATACTCTGATCTGCTGCCATTCTTCTAATTTATCGGTTGTTTCTGGGTTGAAAGGAGAGGATATGTTTGTTTGGTTTGTTTTTAACAGAACTGAGAGTCTGATGCTTTTATTCTTAGTGCTATCTCTTATATGGGTAGGTTAGCAATCCGCTTTTGATGATGCAGATGAGCTTACTACTAGGGAAGTAATGAAAAGGTATTGTAGCATTGCCTACCAATTTCAGGGATATTTTAAAACTTTAAGAGAATGTTGCATGAATTGCAAATGTTCACTTACAGTTCAGTGGAGGCTGTTACATATATACATTTCTGCTACAGTTTATTTTTAGGGATCTGTGGAATAGCTGTTAATGCTAGGGATTTATAAGCTTTTTCAGAATTGAAGTTTTGTCAGGACTGCGCGAGTTGATTACCTGCAGGTATAACTTTGAAGTGATAACTTTATCCTCACAGGAGACTGATCTCAGGAAATGAACTGTTTTTCAGACTGTCTCTCACTTATTTTTCCCATAACTCCTTAGTGGTGGGTAGACTTAGTTTTCCCTGTATATTTTTATTCATCATGTATATTTAGAAATTTCTTGTCTTTGTCATGCAACCCTTTCTGTTTCCTTCCATTGTATCTTGTGTTGTTTTCAGCTCTGCATTGTATTGTGCTTGACATTTAATTTTCTTAACATTGTGTTAAATTAGGCTGCTTTTACCTTTGTAGGGACTGTTTCTCACTTGAAAAGGGGTTTATGACTGAGAACTAGTTCATTTCTCCTGATAACCAAGCCACGCTAAGTCAATAAGGTGGTGATCTCATTGGGAGCTTTCTGTCCAGGTCTCTGGCAAGGGAGTACTGAAGGTGGAACCAAAATCTCTGTAATAAGATCAAGAGTGAAAAGATTTTTGCATTCAAGATAGGCCTTGGGATTGAAAATACTATACACATGTATTAGAAACAATCTGGAAATAAAATCTGATCAAGTTTCTTCTTTGCCTGGTGTTGGTTCCTTGTGCTCTGCAAAGGAGAGCAACAAAATTTACCCAAGGAAGAGGCAGTTACATAGAATAGAATATCCTTTCCCAAGCTACCACCTTAACTAATTTAAAAAAAATAAATAGTAATATTGTGTAGTTATAAGGGGAGCAAGCTTGTGTTGTGTCCATGGTACAGATTGACTGATCATATAAACCTCCCATTTTTTCCCCTATTAAGTATGCACAGTGAAAGAGGACAAGGTAATGTTAATAAAATCAATGATGACAATTCTGCATGTTTTGTGATGCTCTCTTAAAAAGAGAGAGCACCCTACCTTTGTACAGTGAAAAGCTGTGTGGGAGGGAAGGTACAGCAACAGACAACGCAGGAGTTTGTGATTGTCAAGCTGAGACTGCGGCTGAGGCGTGAGTCTGTGTGCAGGTTTTTTGTGGCTTGCCAGCAATTCAGTCTTCATAGCACATGGCTTTTTTGGCCTTGAAGTATAGGCCATGGGTTCTTGTTGTCTTGTTTTTAACAGAGGAGGAGAGCGTGGAGATGTTTAGTATACTGACTGGGGCTGTATATGTACACTGAGAATTTATGTAAGCCTTTATTTTGGTGGTCATACTAAACATCACAGCAGAGAAAAATGCTGTATTTCTTGCTGTGCAGAAATTTGAATGCTAACTTACCCATTATTTCTTAGCTGTACTGATAGGAATGAAGGTATTACCTGAGGAAAGTGTCACTTTCATATTCTTACCTGTCTAGTATTGTATGAAATCTCAAGTGAAGGAAGTTCTGCCCTGATGGTAAGGTTGTTATGCTACTAGTTTTATCAGTTTTGAATATGGTACATTTAAGATAGAAGTTCCCAATATAAGAAAAACGCAGTTTGTGTTCCAGAAGCTGTGTTAGTGGAAATAAGATATGCTGATATTATAAAATAGTTTTTGAGATAATGATACTTAACATAATAGGATTAATATGCTTTAAGTATGTTGATTTTTAAATTGGTAGTTATGGTATCCCTTAATATATGTAGATTAATACTTGATGTGACACGTTCATACTTGCTTTGCAATCTTAAATACCACTATAGGTATTAATTAAAAATATTAACTCTTGTGAACAGAAAATTTATTTTTGCATCATACGTTGAAGAAATATTTACTACTATAAGAGATCATCTATCCAGATCAGTTAAAGGTGAATGTCTATCATCAAAGCCCAGTCTGATGTTAATATATGTTTTACAAAGAAAAGAAGTTAATAGGGCAGCAGTGGGTGGAGCAAGTAGCTTTGGGTAACTGGATAATTCCTGTATGCTGAATTAGATGCAGTCTTTGCCTTTTAGATCAGTGATTAAACTTAATGGCTCAAACGCCATGCCTATTTATATTGTAGGATCTGTCCTGAGCTCTGTTCTAGTTTTGTTGTAATTGAGTTAATGTAATAGAAATAATTGTGGTTTTTTTCTCTGCTTCTGGCTTTAATTCCATAGCAGAGTAAGTCTGTGTGTGGTGTGCCTGTAGCATGTGCCTGGCTTTCTGCTGTTAAGTTTCAAAAATTGCATTTGACGATCCAGTGTTGTGAATGGGTCTCGATATTGGAAGGTACTCCTGTGTTGTTCGTGCTTTGCCATTTATTTCGCATAGTTACTGAAACAACTTCTTAATTCTTTATTATTTAACATTCATAGTTTTCTTCATCATTCAGATTACTTAAATTGTTTAAATAAATAAATGACATTTAACTTAGTTTTTGCATCTGTAGGTTCTTGAACCTAAGACAAAATTTCAGGCTCAATGCCAGCCATGAGTTTTTTTTTCTGGGCCTTTCAGACTGTTGTTTTCTGCATCTTAAATAATTCTCAGAAGTTTCAAACAATGAGTATTGTTTGGAAGTCTCCATGAAATATGTACGTCCCTTTTTTTCAGCCTATAAACAAAGTCAAAATTGGGGAAAACTTGAACTGTTCCAGGAAACAGGCTTCCCTGTTAGCAACCTCATTCTTTGCACGTGCTTTTGAAATGTGCTTCACCCCTACCCCTTCAAGTAATTTTGTCAAGCCTTATTTAAGTTTCAGTCTGATTTCTGCCTGCCTTCAACAACAAACTGTTATGGAGTGGAGCCCATTTTTTATTACTTCTGTTTTTAAAAAAAATTTTGGTAGTGGATGTGATAGTGCAAGTCAGGACTAATGGGAATATAGCAAGTTTTATTCAGTATAAAAAAGCATATAAGCCAGAGCTTTGACTGTTAAATCTATTTACGAACGTCTTTGGCTCAGTCAGGATTATGCCAACTGTTTCATGAAATGTAGCACCATTTTCCTTTAGATGAGTGATGTGAAAAAAAAATAATGAAAACATTCAAATCTAGGCTTTCTGACTGATCCTGTTCTCTGTATATGCCCTCCATCAGACTTGAGGCAGAGGTGGGAAGAAAATCTTCCCGATTCCAGCAGATTCCAGAAGTGAAATCTGCTGAAATCATATCAGCTGTTAGAGCTGAGTTTGGGCTGTGAATCTTCATAAATCTTTCTCTTATCACAGGCGCTGGTACACCTGTGTTACCGGGTTGTTACTGTTGGTTTTAAGGTGTTTGTTGCTGTGTGTCAGCTGACTCAGGGGTACTTGCTTACTTAGGTAATTCATCATTATTGTTGTCACAGAAATGGAATTTTTTTGAAAGCAAATCTAAGCTACCAGGACTTGATTCTGCTAAGTGCAGGTTGATAAGACTGAAAGGAAAAGGAATTTGATCAGCTGTTTAAGAGAAGGCAACTTAAGATCTGATCCATTATCAGTCACTAAATTCAATTAACAGTTCTCTGAAGGATCATCAAGAATCATAGAAGACTTTGAGTTGGAAGAAATGTCTGGAGGGCATCTAGTCCATCCTCCTGCTCAGAGTGAGTCCATCTAAGATTGCTCAGGGCTTTCTCCTGTCGATTTCTGAATATCTCCAAGGATAGAATTATAGAATCATTTAGGTAGGAAAAGACCTCTGAGGTTATCAAGTCCAACCATTAACCCAGGACTACCAAGTTCATCACTAAACCTAAGTACCGCATCTATGCGTTTTTTAAACACCTCCAGGGATGATGATTCCACGACCTCCCTGGGCAGCCTGGTCCAATGTTCGACCACCCTTTCAGTGAAGAAATTTTTTCTAATATCCAACCTAAACCTCCCTTGGTACAACTCAAGAAGTGACAGGACAAGAAGAAACTGCCTCGCATGGGAGAACAGACTGACACACACCTGCCTACACCCTCCTTTCTGGTACAGCGCCCCCGTTCTGGTATTTGATCAGCCTCAAAATAGTTTTGACTTGTAATTGATGGGAATTTCCAGTATTGCAACCTTGCATATTGTCCTGTGCATCTGCAAGAAGAGTCTGGCTCCCTCTTTGTACCCTTTCATTCAGTAGTTGGAGACAGCAATAAGGTCTCCCTCAACTGTTTTTTCTTAAGCCTGAGCTAACCCGACCAATGTAATTCTACTGCATTTAAACATTTCTGTTTATGCAAATATTAGATTTTCCATCTACTCTTGAAAACTTGTTTTTAAACAAAGTTGAAACCTTGTTTTTAAGCAAGGTTTGTTTCTTGTTCTGCTTTTCCTCCAGACCATGTGGTGTATGCAATATCTGTGAGTGTGGAAAATTTCTCGGAAAATCTGATATCCCACGTATCTTCCTTTGCCCTGCAGTAATTACTTTTGTGCAGCAGCAGAATCATCATTGCTGCTGGTGGTATTCACTTACCTTTTAAATTATTTGTGATCATTTGTCTTACTACTTCCCGCTAAACACTGATGTTACTTTTTGGTTTTTTTTTTTTTTTTAAATGAAAAGCCAATGCCTTTTAGAAGGCAAACATACCAATCATAGAGGGCACTGTCAATGAAATACATTTTTGCAAGCTGAAATGTGAGTTTGTCTTGGTATTTAAGAGGCAGCATTTCCCTGAGGCAGTAATTGTCTTGCTCTTAGCATGAATTTTCAAGGTGGAAATATAAAAGGATCAGTTCCTGCTCTGTGCAGTTGTGTAGACTGGATGGTTGGGTGGTGATGTGGAGCAAGGTACTTGCAACCATGGATCTCCTCTGAAGTTTTGGGGTTTTTTTTGGTTTTTTTTTTGTTTTGCTCCCTCTGCTGCAAAGAAGTCTAACTGAGGCAGGTAAGGAGGCAAAAGTAAGAGTTCAGCATTTATAATTTTCTTATGTCAGCTTGTATTTAAACTACTTTTGAAAGGAGTAATTTAGCTAGTGCTTTGTGAGAGCACTTACTGATGCCTTAGGCAGAAAAAAAACCCACTTCCTGCAAACTGTGTACAAATGAGAACTGCTGGTGCCTAAGTTAGGGGCCTGAGGTTACTGACCTCTATGCATGTATGACTCAGTTTAGCAGAAGGATTAGTCTTGTAGGATACCTAAGCTAAGGAAGATGAGTATGTTGAGCATAGAGCTTCAGTGAGGATTGTGGCCTTCTGTTGAGGAGTGTTTTCTTCAAAGACCTGTGTGACTTTGCTTACTAGAGCTTTCTGAATCCCTTCCCCCTTCCCAAATGTTTAATGTTTCTGTGAGTGTGTCTCTTCTCTTTTTAAATTGGGGTGGTTATGAATCATCTGATTTCCTGCTGCAAATAAAGCATAAAAATCCTGAAGTAATTGTGTGACACAGCTTTGTGGGGAGGAAGCACAACAGCGTTAGCAATCAGAGGTGGTGTGTTTGGGCCTTACAAATATTGTTGTATTTTGCAGCTGTTTAGGTGGTATGGTTTAAGCTTTTGCCAGTATTGTGTTCAGGTAAAAGGGGGCCGTGAAAATCTGAAGTGGTTCACTAATCAGATAATACTCTGTTCCTACCCTTACTTAACTATAGTTTTGGTAATAAGGAGGGGTTACAAATGGAAGTAAACATGCTGAACTCTTACTGTTCTTGCCGTTGATAGTGTTGTCAAGGGGGGGAAAAAATGGCTGGAAGACCACAGCCGTGGTCTCAACTGCGCAGTTGAGTCTAGCACTGTGCAACTGGGAGAAGTCTAGCAAGTATTACCGTGTTCACCCAAAAGCTGAAACAAATTAACTGTGGATGGAAGGAGGGCATTCAAGGCCTGGAAAGAATCTATGGCAGTGCTGTGTGTTGGAAATGAGCAAGTCTGAGAAGCTTTATATTTGCTGTTAGTGTAGTGCTTAGACTCCTTCATTGGTGTCCCGTTAGGTGTGCTTCATACTAGACACTATATGTGTGTATCTGCAGTAGAAGAAAAACATATTACACCAAAATACACTAATAGCCTACAAATTGGCTGAAATAATGGCATACTAACTTTAAAAACAGTGTTTTAACTTAATTTCATACTGCTTGCTTATTCTCTATTTAGTGAATGTTGGATGGATTGGGACGTTTCTGAAGCGGTCTCGTTACTGAGGAGATTCTGAACTCCCATCAAGGGGAGTGAAGTAAGCTGAGTGGCAGTGGGGACACCTTCTATTTCTGATTCGAATTGTACTCCTTTCTATATAAGGACCATGTGAATCATGCCTTTTGTCTATGCCCTGAAAAATGTTTCTCCGTCTGCCCACCTATTTATACACTATAAAAGCTAATACTCCAATGTAGACAACTATTTATATAGTACGGCAGCTTAAAATTCAGTGGCCAGAAGTGTCTTTGAAGGAAGAAGCCCAAGAGAATGTGAACCAAATTTACTGTAGCAGATACAAGGGCTTCACTTTCATTTTAAAAATCGTTTATGAGGCTAAATGAAGTCCATTGTGACAGTAGGATGCAATGATGTTCTATTTTCTGTTGATCTATCTTGGAGATCTTAGAAAGCTGTGAAAATACTGAATAGATGAGTTCCAGTTGTTTTATTAAATGCATGTCCTATTGTTAGTGCATTGAATTGCAAGTCAATACAGCTCTCCTCTACCAAAAATACAAGATACCTGGGAAGTTGTACAGTGTACAATATATAAAAATGGGTGTTAATATGTGCTTAATGAGCAGTGTAGAATAACCTCACAGACAATTAATACTTGTCCTTTTTAACCATATGGGGTGACAATGTATAAAGACCAAATGATACACTACTGTCACCTTGAATTCCAGTTTTATTCCTTCCATCATTTTTTGGTTTATTCCTTCCTCTTACGATGCATGTTCTCTTTAAATTTCAGAGTAATTGGTCCGGAAGCTCCCATGATTCAGTCCAATCTAGGAGAGTGGTCATTTCTCACAACATGGATAAAGCACTGAAAGAAGGTAAGTCTTAACTTAGACAAAGGAGCGTTAAACTCTGAATATTTTTTTGTCCTCTTAGCAAACCACATGACTGCACAATAATCCACAATTTTAGAATATGACACTGATTTCTTCCTTGATATAAAAGTGCAAGGTCTTGGTCTTCCCAAGAGGTCCACTGTAGTAAGTAGTGTGCTGATGTTTTTGCAATTTAGCTGATACCTTGTCATTTTAGTGGCTGTTTTTTACAGAAGTATATGGGTCCTTAATGCTTCTGCGCAAAACAAAAGGATAGCATTTAAAAGATTCTTGATTTGCTTTTCCTGAACTGATAAATCCTGTAGACCCTTACAGTCTTCTATTTAGTGCAATTCTTGCCATGAAAACTGAATCTAAGATCAACATTTTGAATTTCTGGCTGATACGGTTTATGAATTCTGTGGATCATTAGTACATTCACTAGGATTTGCATTGTAAAATGTGAACTATGATCATATGGATTTAAAGTATCTTATTTACAATTCTTTATTTTAAAGAATAACTCCTACTGCATGCATTTTTTTTTCAACTGAATCCTGGTAATATAAAATATTGTAGAATTTAGGATAGTGTCAGTTTGAAGTACGAAATAATGAAAAAAAATTGCTTCAAAGAGTATGCTAGGTCGGAGTGTAAAGATGATGGGGGAAACTAGCTTGTATATTAAAAGAAGAAAACATTTAAAGAGTTGTGTATTGTAGCTTTTAGAATATATTTATAGTATTTGATGTGATTTCAGTTGTATATTTTTTTTCCCTTATCTTTTTTTCACATCTGGAGAGTGTATTTTAAAATTATCATTGCTTTAAACAGGTTGGTTGTCTTATGAAAACTTCTTGGGATGTGTTAGTTTTTGAAGTTACTTTTATGAATAGCTATTAGCAGTATACGTAGCTAAAATATAAAAATCCTACTGTATCATGTTTCTGTGAAGGTGAACTATGATACTGTAATTTCATTTTAGGCAGCATTTTCATCTGGAATTAGTGAGATTATAGGATTCTTAATGATGTGAAAAGGATAGTAGAGTCTAAACATTACATGTATGAAACAAGCACAGACAAGCTGTTTGCTTTATTCACTCACACGCATACTTTACATTTTGGATAATCTGCCGTGGAATCTGAAGCGAAGGCTTGACATAATTAGCACAGAATTGGAGATAGTGGGGTTATTTGGAGACAGATAACAGGTATTGTAGAATACTGGGGAAAACATAGTTGTGTTACACTTCCTTCCTGTCATTTGCACATACGAGTAACTTGTGTCTGTAAAAAATATGGGAACTGTCTTCATCTAAGGTATTTATCCCATAGATTGTTCAGATGGATGCATGAGTCTGTCCTTAGTAAGGCTGAAAGTAAGTTAACAGTATTTAGGTGATTCATTTTTATGGAGTTAAGGATGTTCTGTTGTGACAGCTTACTTGCCTTTCTGGTATTTCTTTTCAGAGTAGCTTTTACTCTCCATTCTCACTCTGAATTTTGGAGAGCAAATGTGTCGGATTTGGTTGTATTTCTTCCAGGCCTAAGTGACAAAGCCAACTGCTCTTCTGTTAGGCGGTTTGACAAGGATGAGACTGTACCTTTCACTCTACCACACAAAGACTTGAGCAAGTGTTTTGATTTTGGAAGGTGTCCGAGTCAACAAGTTTGAGATACTGAATGAATCACAAAAGAAATACTTCACTTGTTAGAGTAAAACGATCGGTCTGTCTGAAAATAGACAGGATACATTCCTTGCCCTGTGACAGTTCTGAAATTTGTAGTTGTCTTGATATTATGATTATTTTTTCTTTTAAAAGTGCATGGTTAGATAAAGCTTTATTACTAATGATAAAAAAAAGTGCTGTCTTTATTTCTGTTTCCAGTCTTACACTGATGAAGATGAAAGTATTTGTAAATCCCAGGAATTGTTGCCGACTTCTTGCTGTCTATATGTAACATGCTGTTCAAAAAATGTTTTAAAAGGCCTTACTCATTTAATTAGGAGACACTCATTTCTCCTGAGGTTTTAATCTTGGAGACCAGTTCAGACTCCTACTGCCACTTGAGATGTTGAGTAGGTGTTGTCAGATTATCATAGTCAATGGTGTTTTGCAGTGTTCTTTTAGTCTGATTTTACTTCTCTTTAACTCAGAGATGCAAGGATAACTTGTTCGGAGGAGCTAGCATAATCTAATTTCAGAAATGCTATTACAGGTTATGAAGAGATGGCCCTTTGGTTAATTCTGACTCCTTAAGTTTGCTTAGAGTTTACTGTTAGTTGCTAGCTATCTTGCACCCCTCAAAAATTGCCTGTTGGCACTCACTCAGTCATGCCATGCTTTTGGTGGTGCTACAGCCAGTCTGTAGGGATTTTTCTCTCTGGGTTTAAAAGTTGCTTTCCTGAGGTAGAGTGGTATGTCTCATTTGACAAGCTGTCACTTGCTTTACTGCATTTTTCCTGATATTCTCATCATAATCTGTTAATGGAGTTGAAAGAATAGATAGCAGTCATCATCCTTAGTTTTAACTAAAGGAGTCATGCATGTTTCCATTTTAAAACCATCATTCTGATTTCAATAAAATTAAAAACATGATGGTGGTTAGATAGGTTTCTTGTGATGGTCATTGGCTGATAATTGTTGCCTATGTCCTGGATACCTTCTTGTCTTGCCAAAGCCTGTGTAAGTGTTGTTGGGAATTGTCCTTCTACAGTGTTAGTCACTTAGTGCCACCAAGAAGGGACTCCTGCTTGCATTGGTTTACAGCTCAGTTCTAAATTTTTTTCCTATCTCCCACTGACGACAGAGTAGTATAAAAAGATGGTGATTCAGAGTGCTACTTCATTCTGAGTTATAGTATACTTGTAAAGGTGAGGGAAAGCTGCAGATTAGCCCTGCTACTGTGAGGTGTGCTTTATGAAATCTAAGTGCTCAAAATTAGAACAAACGTAACATTATAACAAGATTTTCCTTGTTGAATATGGCAGAAAGAGAAGGCCTTTTTTGTTCTAAGCTCCTGAGTCCCTCTTTCAGCTGGTAATACTTGAGTGACTAACACAGAAATGTTGTTTTCAGGGGTTTTTTCAACCTTTTTCTCCATAGATCGATTTGGTCGTTCTTTTGCTTTCGTTTATCTTATGTGAAGAAAAGATGACCCACTCTTAAGATAATTTTAGCCTTTTGACATTTCCTGTTGCATATCTGGTAGCTTCATGTTTTCAGCCCGTATCATATGGTAGTTAAGGAATGTGTCTCTTAGGAGAGACTGCTTAGTCAAGACTCATGCTGCTGTTGCAGCATACAGTCTGGGCTGAAGGCTGTAGCTGTCAATGAGACTTACCTGCCCTGTGTGTAGCCATTCTTCCAGGAACTTAATTTAATCTGCCATTTTTATTGTCCCGTATCCTGTGGTCTTTTTGTTATTATTCTTTTGCCCCATATTGTGTGGTCTTTTTGTTATTCTTCATAGTCAGGCTTTGTTTTCACTGCTCTAGTAGTGCCAGGAAAATTGGTCTCCGTATTACTTACCTGCTTTACTGGATAATTTATGAGTCAGTAAAATAGTGTGGGCCATGGCGCAAATGCCAGCAAACCTCCACTGGTGAAATTCTTCTGCTGTGAAAATTGACTGTTTATTAGTTTTCTGTGTTCCTCGATTCTTAAAATATTTCATGCCACTGAGCCAGCTCTTCTTTCATTGTGACTTATCTTCCTTTAACCCTGTCTTGAGGTGACCTTGTTTGAAATATTTTTGGAATTTAATTAGATTGTATCTGTGGATCAGATCTTGCCTGTCTGTGTTCTTATTAACCCCTTAGAAGAATCCTGTTTAGGATGTAAGGCAGGACTTCCCTTTACAGAAAGCGTTTTTTCCCATCTATCTCATTTTCCAACTTAAGATCCACACACTGACATTTAGGAAAAAAACACAGTAGCTTCTGCCACTCTTTATTTGAAAAACTGTATTCATTTTTCACAGCTCTGAAAAAATGAGTTGTTTGGGTCCAAAATACAAGCAAGACTTAATTTGAATTCATATTCTCTCTGCTACCAGCATTCAAACGCTTGGAGCTAAGAACTCTTGGCAAAGGGTACATGGGCAAAACTATTTGAACAGAAATATCTCTGATTTTTTTTAATCTTTGTAAACACTTTTTTTCTCTATTTTTTTAATATATTTGGAAATTTCTATGTGTTTTTTACACATAATTACTAAAGAAGCAAATGTCAAGAAGATATTAAAAATAAACCAAACAATGTGGAATGGGAGACTGTCAGGGTAATGATCCCTTTTGCAGGTGGGCTATCCATCTATGCACAATGATAACATCTAGTCTATTAAACTTAACAGTTTCGTAGAGTTTGATTAATGTTTTGAAAGGCAAGTAAACCAAGAAATGCTAGTGTTTTCCTAGCACAAACTTCAACAAGAGAACAGAGAGAACTATAAATCACTATCATTAGTGACTGGGGCAGGTTCCTAGTCACTGAAGTCTGGCCATTTATGCAGTATTTTGCCAGCCTTTAACACCACAGTCTAAATAAAGATTTAGTGGGCATGAGAAACTTCAATAAAGACAGATAATACTAAGTATAAAACTTCATCATCTTAATTTGTATTGTATAGCTAAAATATAATATAAAATACAGTAAATGAATAATGGCCTTTATCTCTTTAAATTTAGAAATTAATGTCTTGGAAATGATAGAGGTGCATATTCAAAGTATTTATTAGCAACTTTTAGGGACTTCAGTATAGGGGCTTTAATATTTTAGTTTGATTTTTGAGGATGAAGATAAGGTACTTTTTGGTGTGGTTTGGTTTTGGTGGTTTGTTTTTTTTTTTTACTGAATTGGCTTTTGGCAGGGGGGAAAAGTAGTAGCTGTAACAAATAACTAAGTATTTAACATTTTCTTCTATAGAACAGTTCTTTGCCAGGTACTTACAGTGCTATAGTCTGTCATCTTTTTCCATTAAATTTTTATTGAAAGTATTTTTGTTCAAGTATATCTTATGATAACCACATCACACATGTTAAACGTAGTGTTGTAGTAGCACAGCATTATAATAACCTTTCTTGACTCTGGTGGTTTCCCTATGCAGCTTCTCAACACAATTCATATTAATGTTGCATTTCTATTTTACAGATTGCAATACTTGCTGTCGCAGCAGAACTCAAGCTGGTGTTGTAGCTCTACTTTCTCTTCTGCTGTTTATAGTCACAGGAGAGTTGGATTTGACTGTAATTTAATATAATGATTCTGGTCTCTCCAGTGTTTTCAGGAAAAGATATTTCCTTCTTGCTTGAATCTTGGAAGTCGGTTTCTGCATTTGCATAAGGAGAATATTTCTGGGGTTTTTTTGAATGGTGTTTTGGGAAAATGGGTAGGAATTTAGTCCTTGTTATTCAGACTTGTATGTTATTTTTCATAGATTTGGGTAATGAATCTTAGCAGCACGAAACTTTATGTAAATCTCTGCAAATTTCATGTTTGAACCTGGTCTGATCTAGTGGCTTTTGTGGTACCGCAGAACCTCATCAATGAATGAATGTGGAAGAAGAAGAGAGAGCAGTTACTGTAGATCTGTGTGGGGTTAGGAATGAAGTAAGGACCTAGAGGAGGTGTCCTCGCTAATCTCCACACAAGCTTCTGGCTCTCTACTCCCAACGTTTTAGTTTACAGTCTTTAAAAAGAGTAGTTGAAGAGGCTCAACTGCACATTCACACGTTAGTTGGATTATAACAACTGGGGACTTGGATCTTGTGAACTAATTTAGAAAACCCAGTAGAAGTTTCTACAGTTATGCACTAGACTCATTGCTGTCACTGCATCTAATTTGATCAGAAGAAATTGGTTTGATGATTGTAGAGACCAAGTTAGTGGTAGTAATGTACTGTCCTGAAAGTGTGTTCTGCTTTTCTTATTTTCTTGTATTCTGACCAGTTCTTTTCAACGTTTTAGGGAGCGTGCAGTGTAAAAAAAAAAAATGCGAGTAAATGCATGGGCAGATTTCTCTGAAGGAAGCAAGTTGTGCTCTATCTTACATTTCTTTCCTGTATTTCTTCAAAGTGCTGAAAGAGGCACTGGTTGCATAGATAGGCATGAAACTAAAGCAGCAGCAGTACATCATGGCCAGGATGCATCACATACGCATGAGGCAGTGTCTTACACTAGCACAGACTGCTGTTAGTGTCTGTAGCGGGTGTCCTTTAAAAAAATTTCTTTAACAGAGGCCTAAAAGCTGTCTCATTAGTAATTTAGGCATACATTCTAGGCTCTAAAGTACCCCAAATTTTATAGGGGACAGCATGGCTGAACTGTTGTGATGCGGGAAGGGCAACAAGGCTCAGAAAGTGACAGGGAAACTACAGAAAGCACGTGAAGGAAGAGATTTGTATAAGGTAGGTGAAGGAAAACATGGTTTAAAGTTGGATAATCCATTTAAGGTATTGAAAGTGTGTAAGTGGCAGAGGGAAACAGAAGTGAAGTATTTCATACCTGCATGACTTAAATTTTGGTGATGATTGGTAATCTTTTGCCTTTAGTTTGCTATTGCCACTAGATTTCATGGTTCTTTTACGTTGATACACCTAGATGAAGAACCATACCATCATCTTGCTGTGTCTGATCAGGAGTCTTCCTACCGTAATAGATCTTGCTTCAGGTATTTCAGTTGGGAGTATAGTAAAGTTGCAGGAGTTGTACTCTCTTAATACTTTACTAATAAGTATTGCTATATGTTTGAATGTTGTGCTTTGCCAGAGCAGAGAGACTTAACATTGGATGTGCGGGGATTATAGAGTGAACTAGGAACTGAGCTCATCTTGGAGAGGAGTTGCCTAAAAATACAGTAATAAATTAAGGGTCAGTGGCAATAGATCTATGTTCTGAAAAAGAATATACTTTAAGGGATTGAATTACAAGTTTTCTTCTGGTTTTGTTGAGTTCTGCCCAATAGATACGTGTAGGAGGCACCACTCTATACCAGGACTTGGTGGCTTAGGCAAAAGGTGCTGAAGAAATAACGCTGCTTTGCACCCTTGCAAGGAGTAGAGAGGGTGTCTGTAAGAAAATCTGAAAAAGTCATTATCTGGCAGTGATGACTGTAATAAATACCACAGTGCAGTGTTCTGCATGCACTTGAGAAATTACGGGTCTCCTGTAGAGTAGATGAAAAGGAAAAATCCGTGCTGTGATTTGTTTTCCACAGCATTTCAGGTATTGCAACAGAAGAGAGTTAACTAAGCTATAACAAAAAGGTGGTTGCAGAAGGACATGGGGACAGCTGTGGAAAAATAGATACTTAAAATGTGTATTGTGATGGGAGACGAGATAAGTAATAAACTTAAGTTTTTAAAATGCTGTTCCCCTTTGCTCTTTAGTGTATTAAGGGATTATCCCTCAGCTTGCTTATCAGAAGACTGCTACCTTTTATAACTGTTTTTATTGCTCTGTAGATTTTGTGGGTGAGAGTTTTCAATTAAATATGATTTCTTCTGTTTTAGAGAAGTAATGAAATTGGATATGTTTCAACATTGGAAGTGTCCATCCTGCAGTATGGCTCTGCATATTTTTGTTTTCTCTCCTGGATTGGAAAAAAGAATCAAAACTACTCCCCCCCCCCCCCCCCCCCCCCCCAATAATTAATTTAAAAGCCTTGAAATGACTTAGCAAAAGGCTTTTAACTATATATTTCAGCATACTCGGTTTCTCTATAAACCTGAGGAGGTTGATTTATGAAGTATTTGACTAGAAGTTTTTATCAATTTTAGCATTTTGAAATGTTTTTAACAAGGTAATGTTGGATGAGGTCTGCTAGTATTTCAGGCAGGCAAAAGTATTCAACTTAAGTTGTTCTGTTATTAGTTCACTGTCATGATGGCGGGGAGCTTTTTCTAGGTTACTCGGCTGCTGAAGAAACAACTTCTGTTGAAGTGGAAAGTAAGAAATAGTGGAGTCACATGATTACTTTGCACCACGGGTTTATACTGACAAATAAGATGTACTTCTGGTATAAAAAGCCGAAGCTGCTCAGATTATCAGGCACATGGCTTATTTTCCCTTTGCTCATTCAGTTATCCCTCTGATAGATGCAAACTGACTCTGCCTTCTACCCCAGCTTTTTCCCCACCTTGTAACTGTTAAACACAGCTCATGTGCTCCCTGAACAGCTCCTCCTCCCCCCTAGACCTCCAGGGCCATGTGTTATAGTGAAACATCAGTAACACTGGCAGCACGCATACATTGTCAAAAAGGAAAGTCAGAGCAGTAGAAGATGGTGTTGCCATGGGACTTGCATTTACAGTAATCTTGGTTATTGCTTGTAGATGCGGTTTGGAATACCTCATCGTTTTTGAAGTTCATGCTGTCTTGCTAATCTACTTGTTCTCTCTTAAGCTCTTGTGATCCTATAATGTACTTTCTGCAGTGTTGTTCCGTATTGTATATGTCTTTTGAAATCCAAAAATTCCACTACCTCCCCTTCTAACTCTGGCTTTGGAGTGGAGGCTGTTGAATTCCTCTGTAGAGAAGGCTGGTTTCAGTCTGCAACAGCCTAGACACAGTCAGATCATATATGATGGTTCATATAACCAAATCCACTGTTGAGAGACAGGTATTAGTTTGTGGTCTGTGTGAGCAAGTAACCTGACTGAGCAAATCCACTTACAAGCTTTGCTTTGCAAAGTGACCTCCAGTAACCTGTTAGGTGTGTGTTTCTGTAACTTCGCCAACCCTACTTTCTTTGGCAAGAATTTAAACCCAAAGAAGAAGATAAGTAACATATTACCCATCTAATTTTTGAGGAGGAGGGTGGAGGTTGAAGCTTTTTCTTTCTTGATGTGCCTTCCCCTTTTGCAATGTTTGCTATTCAATGTTTTGTTTCTCCTTTCAGTGTTTGACTACAGCTATAGAGATTATATCCTGTCCTGGTATGGGCAACTCAGCAGAGATGAAGGACAGCTGTACCAGCTGCTATCTGAAGATTTCTGGGAGATTGCCAAGCAGCTGCGACAGAGGCTGAGTCACATTGATGTAGTTAAAGTTGTTTGCAGTGATGTAGTGAAAGCTTTATTCTCACACTTCTGTGACCTTAAAGGAGCCAATACCAGGTAAAAACAAAACTCTGCATTTCATTGGCATTTTCTGTTTCTCTTTTTACTTTCAGATGTGCTACATCAAAGTAATGAAGAGTGTAATGCTTTTGTAGGCAACCGGTAAAGAAAATGGTTCAAGTTTATTACAGATTAGGTTTTACAGATCAAGCAGACTTCAGTGCATCTATAAGATCTGTGGAAGGAAACACTTGTCCACCTTTTTCTCAGAGTTCGGATTCACTGCTGTTTGTTTTATCCTTGAGTCCTTTGCTCACGGTAGGAGGTGGGCTGTGTGAGCAGTTCCTGCAAGTAGTGTGAACCTGTAAGGGAAAGGAGAGGCACTGTCAGAGCAGTCAACAGACAAGAAAGTAAGTTATTTGCACCTTCCCCAAAATAGCACCAGAGCTAATTCCATTCAGTGTTGCATTTCTTCAGCCCCAGAAAGCAAAGCCTTGTGGCTTCTGTAAGTGGCCTGTCCTGCAGTAACAAGATTTTTCTACTGGAAATCTTGTTGGCTGGATTTTTGTTATCTTGCAAATTCTATGCATTTCCTTTTTGGCAAGGCTCTCTGTCCACTTAAAAAGGTCCACTGTCCACTAAAATACTAGAGTTGAACCCAAATTGTAATTGCACATAGGAATTCTTAGCCTATGCAGTTCCCACATCTGAATGCACGATTTGTGTAATTGTGCATGAAATTTGGGCTTATGTCTGCACTTACTGTGTTTCAGTTATCCTAATTGAAATATGCTTTGGTCATTCAGATTTAAACTATACATTTTAGGCTATGAAGTTGTTTTGCGTATAGTTAAATCCACATTTTTAATACCCCTTCAGAGGAAAAACATCAACATTTTTCTGTCGGTGACTAGTCTTGTGTGTTGCCATACATGCTTCTTTCTGTTCTGGAGCAGAAGATAGGGTTAATGTATCTGTGGTAGACGCCAGCTTTATGTAGGCTGATGTGTAGGAAATAAAGACCAAAAAACACCTAAAGGGTGATTTACATTCGAGAAAAGAAAAAAAATTAAGGTGTATGCACATTGCAGCAGATCTTGCATTGGATTCCAGATAGTGCTTTCCTTCGGCTCTGGAATGTGATAGAACTCTCTGTCAGGTAAAGCTCCTAAGTGTGCTCCCCGATTTTTAAGCATTGTGCTTACACTTGCCCTTTATTGCAGTAAAGAGCTTGCTTTTGGTAAGAGTTTGATTTGAACAGTTAAAGGATGAGGATTTACACTTAAAAAAAGTATTGTTTTCTTGTTTGAAGCTGGGGCCACAGACGTGTAATTCCAGAGTTATTAATTATTATTAATACTGACTCTTGATGTGGTTCCTTCTCTACTGAGAAATATGACCACTTCGTTTAGGTTTTTGTTGGATTGTTACTTCCACTATATAGAGCTAAAATAAATTCTCTTGGGTATTTTCCAATTAACTTTATCACTTTGGAATGGTAAATGCACCTTAGTCAATGCTGGGTAAGGCAGGCTGCATTAATGTGGTAATGAAAAACATCCTATCAAGATAATGGGTTAAAAAACCCCAACAAACCCCACAGCTGTAACTGCAGACTTTGTATAGGTTGAAATAGGATCCATTGACTGTTTTTTCACATACTGCAAGGCTGTGAATTCATAAGGGGGAAGGTCTGGTTTTAAGGTGCCCGAGAGCAGATCAGGGGCATGGTGCTGCATGATGCAGGATGTGAAGCACTGGTATATCCTCATGCTGCTCATCCAGACTTTCTCAAAAAGTCTGGGAAGCTTTATGGAAACTGCACAGGACTTGCTTTTTCTTGGCAGATGGAGAGAGGGCTTAAATGCTGTATATGTACTGTGGCAAAGTCAGCAGAAATGTGACATTGTGCTCATATGCTACAGTCTGAATTTGTACTGCTAGGTGATCTGAGCATGCGTGTAATAAGCCTGGAAGCGCAGCTGATACTGTTTTCTTTTTAAGGGATTTTGTGGGTTTAAGAATAATTGAGTTTTACGCTAAATGGCCTACTGCTATGGATTTTGCTGTGCTAGAACCTCCTGACGTTTTAAGCTGTAGGCTGAGAACTACGAAGTCAGTCACTTCTAGCTTGGAAGATAGTTTCTTGGAAAGCCTTCAATTAATTTCTATTTTGCTGTCCTGCTTTTGGCTGGGATAGTTAATTTTATTCTTAGTAGCTGGTATAGTGCTGTGTTTTGGTTTTAGGATGAGAATAATGTTGATGACACACTGATGTTTTAGTTCTTGCCAAGTAGTGTTAACACTAAGTCAAGGATCCTTTTCGCCTTGCCCTGCCTGTGAGGAGGCTGGGGGGGGTGGGGGCCAGCGGTGAGCAGGTGGGCACAAAAAGCTGGGAGAGAGCATAGCCAGGACAGCTGACCCAAACTGGCTAAAAGGATATTCCGTGCCGTGTGACATCACGCTTAGCATGTAAACTAGGGAGAAAGCTGGCCAGGGGCCGCTGCTCAGGAACTGGCTGGACATCAGTTGGTGAGTGGTGACCAATTGCATTGTGCATCGCTTGTTTTATGTATTGTAATTCTGCATTGTTGTTATTATTTTCTTCCTTTTCTGTCCTGTTAAACTCTCTTTATCTCAACCCACAAATTTTACCTTTTTCCAATTCTTTCCCCCATCCCACTGGAAGGGAGTGAGCAATAGCTGCGTGGTGTTTAGCTGCCTGCCAGGTGAAAACACAACTGCCACAATTCAAACACAGAAAATTCTTTTTCCTAAGGTAGGGGACACAGATCTTCTTGATCTATCTTTGCTTTCTGTCAGTATTTTAAAAACACTAGTAAATTTAAATTGGCATTCATGTGTTTCCTCTCTGTGTCTCTAATAATGAATCCAGTTAGTTTTGGATGGTAAATACAGTGGAACAGAGACTGTAATTGGAGCAAGGTGTCTTTCCTGTTGTGATGCCTGCTGGAGCACTGCATCTTGTTTCCTGTGCTGAGTTTTTACTGCAGTGTGACAGCGAAGGGCATTTTGTCTGTTACCTGGGCTTTTGAAATTTGAAATACCTCTCGTACCATCTCTGGAGGGTGTGCCTCATAAGTCACTTGGTCTTGGTTTTCCTGTATGACAACAGATAAATCCACTAAAGTAATGGAAAGGAACCTTCTGTGCACAGGAACACAGACATGTCTTTTTCCAGTGTAAAGTTCACGTGTTTTGTCATTGGATGCATGTCAGCCCCAGAAATCCTTTTACTTTTCTGCTTCACTGACTAACTTGGACCTGTGATATCTGATAGATCAGAGTGTCTGAGAAGATGGAAGTAGGTTGTGCAACCTTTCAGAAAAAGGAATGGTATTACAGTCCTTCCCTTTGCTCTTGCATTCCTTCTGGCTTATCTCAATCATTGTGAGGCTCTGCTTAGTAGTAAACGCTCAAGGTAAAGGCCAGCAGAGACCAACAGATGAGGAAAAATACTTCTCTGAATGAGGGAGAGTATGAGAAGAGGAGAGCAGGGAATTAGGAGAGAGAAGCCTGGCAGTGTTAAGTCTGTTTCTCCTTTCTTTATTCTCTCTCCTGGCTTTCTTCAACGGTGACTGTCTTTCCTGTGCCTGACAGACACTTCTACAGAGTGAAATAAGGGTAGAGACACTCCTCTAGCCATGAGCACAACGGTCCGAGGTAATACAGAGCCGCGTAAGCTGTAGGCAAGACAGTTTTTCATCTTTCTGAAGTTTTTCAGCTTATATGCTTTCCTGGGGTGTACCTTGAGTTCCACTTGGTGCTCCAAAGGATCCTGTCACTTTTCACTTAAAATTTGTGGCAATTCAGAGTATTTTACATAGGAAACCATTTCATTCCTAATATTTGCTCAGCATAGAAATGGAATGTGATACTTTCCTATTTCCAGTGTTAGCTAGTTTGAGAGATAGAAGAAAAATCACCCTTGGATTTATTGATGGAAGCCACTGCTTGTTTCCCCTACGTTGCACGGAATCAGGAATGCGTTTATAACAGGATTAGCCAAGTGCATCCTGCAGGGTAGAGAGGACAGTATTTGGCCATTCTTACTTTGTAGCAGCTTTTATCCCTTCAGTTCTTTATAGTTCATTCAAGTGTCTTTCCTTGGCTACTTTAAGCAGAATATAAGCAAGCTGAGTAAAGTGGTGTATAATGCTGGAAACATCCTTGTTGGTATGCGGGTTCAATGTTGTCTGTGGTGGTAGTATACTTTCTTGGGGGCTAGAATTACCTGAGCCTGGGAATGTAGTCTTACTGTGGTAACATATGTATGTTGAAAGCAAGAGGCAGCTATTCCTCTGGATGAATTGCACTGTCAGTATTGGAAGGTCTTGGCAAAGTGAAAACAAATAGTGTCTTTCTGTAAAGCATTCACATGAGAGGAAGAGGAAGTTCACTTACGCTTATTGTAGGCCAAGAATAACCACATCAAATAGTACTACAGAACCAGTAACATTTAATAAATAACACGCTGTGCTGGTGGTCTCTAAACTGCAGTGTAGGCAAATAAGATTTGAAGAGAGTTTGCCTTTTCTTGAACCACCTGACAAGCAGCGCTTTTTGAACAAATCTCAGTGAGAAGAGGTCACTGTGCTACTGGTTCCCAACCCCCTAAATCATTTGTTTGGGAGTGTTTTATGTTTGTCTTTTAACCTATACCTGGGACATCTTGATCCTAAAGGCAGAGAAAAAATTGTTTTATGCAAATACAGATATGTGGTGTTGCAGGCTGCTTCTGGCAACTTGACTGCTACATGACATCTGATGGGATGCTCAAGAAGTGTTTGTGTGGGTGTTTCTGGACTTGCAGCATAAGTCATGAGTTAACAAAATGAATGCTTGAGGGCTGTAGGCTACTCTCAGCACTGATGTAGAACCCCGATTCAAGGGCTGAAAGCTCTTGAAAAATGTGAGAGGGGAAGTGCTGTGGGAAAATTGCTATTTGAGTGATCACTGTGACGAATGATTTGGGGATTTAAGTTCATGTTGTACATGTTTTGATAATATTCCTTTTGGTTTTTTATGTATTACTGCCACGGTAAGGAGAGAAGACAACTCTCTTTTCTTGGCCCATGTGAACACCTTTGCATGTATAGGATACATAAAGGTGGTATTTTTTGTGATTACAATATGTAGCGTGATATGATACTAAGAAATAAAAGGTGCTGCCATCACAAACTGATCAAGAGCAGGTTGATGCAAAGGGAATTTAAACATTTGAGATTTAACTTGGTTAATCCTAGAGATGCATCCAAGTTGTCAAGATAGCTACTAAACACCTCCCACAGTTCTTGTTTTTCTTCTGTAATTTCATTTGCCACCCACAAACCAGGAATACCAAGAACTGCTTATCACACCCAGTCTCTGGAAAGGAGTAATAAGAGGTTTCGTCTGAAATTGTGGAGGTTTGTTGCAGTGGGAGCAGCTGTATGAAAGTGCTGAGAACAAAATAGTCATGAACAGCCAAGGTCTGCCCACGTTATTAAAGTTAACTCATGGGTAGCACCAGGTCTAAAGCTCACCACTGCCTTCAAGCTTTGGTGTGAAAAGTTTGTGTTTCCTGTTGATGATTGAGTATGACCTAGACACCACAATAAGCTTTAGGACCTCCTGGTGCTGATACGATCATACCACAGCTTGTAAGCCATTCATGAATTCTTGGAGTCTGTTGTCGATATGACATGTCAGATGCTCTTTCCTGAAAGAGGTAACTGACGCGTATAAATGATATGGTTATCTTCACAGTAAATATTAGTTAAAGTGATTTATAAAGCTTGCTGCTGTATGTTGATAAAAATGACAGCTGTGGAAATTTTGGTGTTGGCTTTGTCTTTATTCTTTGTTGTGCTTTTTGGGTTTGGTGTGGTGGTCTGTTTTCAGAGGATGCGGGGTTTTTTTTAGTAGGTACTTTTTTTAGGTGTGTTTATGATGTTGACTTGTAAGTATTTCTTAGAAAACTCAAATAGATCAAGCAGTTGTCATTCTGCATTGTCAAGAAGCTTAGAGATCTGAGTGAGGGTGATACAGGTGCAGAAGTGCAGGCTGCATGTGGTTCTGTTCTCAGAATCAGTTTAATGAACACGTGGTGTTGAATGTACTGATGAAAGTCATTTAGAGTTGTATGTGTGCTTCAGCTCACAATTGCACTGATTGATACTTAAATGTAACTCTGCAAGACTGTCTCTTGAAAGACTAAATAAAGAAATAACAAGGCTGAATGGAACATTTTGCGATTATTTATTTAAAGAAAAAAGACCCTTACGTAATTTCTTGTATAGTTACTAATTTTTTTACAGACTCCTTGGGGTTTGGGGTGGGTTTTTGTTTTTAGTATTTATTTGCTTGCTTCCTATTTTCAAAGCACATGGATTTATCTAGTTTGTCAACACTAAGTTCCTGATCATGCATGTTTCCTAATCATTGTCTTTATTTTGGGGTTTCCTGTCCTTGAACCAGTGGTGCTGCCAACCCCAAAGCTGCAAAATCCCAAGTTGCATGGACAGTGATAACTTTGGGGTTGGCTTTTAACTTTTTTCACCCCTTTTCAGATTCATTTTTAAGCTTTTCCATGCCATCTTGAGGGCTGAGACTATACAAAATAAAAACAATGCTTCACATCAGGGGCATAAACCCAACCACAAATACCAGGAGTTTTTTTAATACTTCTGACTGTTTTTACAATGACAGTCTTTAAAATGAATCTTTACAATATAGGCAGTTACCAGGTGGTCCTTATTAAAACTGTGGGTATCTAGAGTAGATCCTAGATAGAGATTTCCATGAGGTCTCTGTATTGCGAAACCTGGAAGCCCAGTTGTGGATGATAGTCCAGTATTAAGAACTGCAGTGGGTCCTGCAGCCCTGAGAAGTGGGGAACTGTTGTCCAGAGGTATTGATAGTGGCTCAGAGTTGCTTAGTTATAGCATAGGAAGGAAATTATGTTACTTCTGTAACACTGGTTGTAACTGTTTTAACTGCTTCAGCAATACCACAGTAAATCTACTGTTGTGCTTTTCTTTATAAAGTGTTGGATGAACTCGCAGGTTTGCAACAGGGTAAAGTCTTAGTAATGATGTTTAGGGGCACACACAATCAGTTATTGCACAAAACAATTTCAGAGCACGGGACAGTTAAAGCAGGTGTCAGTTTAGTCCCAAAGAAAAGTACTGCTTGGAACAGACGTGGTACAAAGGAATTAGCTTTGTTAGACCCCGCCTATGGATCTATATTCACAGACCGCTGCCCGATCTTCCACTGGTTTAGGGGGTAACTGAAGGAAACCCCTTTGTTTTCTAGCACTATGAAATAGCAATAGATAGCGTTAAAAATTCAGAGCAGGCTTAAAGATTTCATAAAATGAAAATTACAGAAAAGGAACTTACACAGGGTTAAGCCTGGCTTTGTAGCTCATGGCAGAGTGAAGAGGGATATGACCTGTAAGCATGCTGTGTGAAGCATGGGTTCTGTCTACTGTTTTAAATCACTGAAGACACCTGCATCTTGATACACCAATATATGTCACTATTACTTTGGTATTGATTGTTCAAGAAGACACAAATGAATTAAGTTGCCACTTGCCATTATTTTTCTATTGCCTAAAGAGATTAAATGAGCCTGGTTTACAAAGCCTGTATCATGCCTGTTTTGGAACTGTTTGCTAGAGTGCCACATTTATATTAGTTCACTGCACACAGTTGTGCTCACAGTTTATGGATAATTGGCAGGGCTTTCAAAGCTCTCTAAAAATATCTGCACACAGTTTTACTTAAGAGTTTTCTGTGATTACTAAGTGACCTTGTGTTTGGAAAATCCAACCACACATTTCTAATAACATGTTCAAAATTGAATAGGAAGAGAAATAATGCCTTTGTTACTATTCAGGTTATTTAATGGGGCTTAATATCTTTATTGACACTGGAGTTGTGTAGCAGCACTCTGCTTTGTGTACATGCATGCAGACTGCAGTTAGGTTTCTGCTTTTCCTCTTGGTCTGTGCTAAATGAACAGCGCCTTCCTTTTTTCTTGATCCCATTCTGACAGAGTTGAAGACTGAGGTTTTATATCAAGCCTTAACAATATGCCTGATCAGAACACCATTGCTTCTGTTCCAGGAGAGTAAGTGGACACGGTTTGGTAGCTGAGTGGTGGTATTAATACTTCCGTGATTACTCACAGCTCCTTTTTTTTTTTTTTTTAATAGATATCAGTGAAGGGGAAGCCCGAGTTACAAGGGATGCTTTTTCTGGGCAGACCTTCTGTTGATGCGCAGTACGTTTTCCCTGCAAGCTGATCAGTGATTACATTGAGGCAAATAGAACTGTAATGCTTCATGTATAAATGCAAAGGAGGATATAAGCCCAGATGTCTTTTCTGTTTTACCACTGGCATACTGGTTTATTTTGTAGCTGTTAAGCCTTCCCCCAAGCTCCCTTGCCTGCTTTCAGTCTCCCCTTTATTTCTCTTGCCCAAACAGCAATGAAAACTGCAGGATTCGTTGACACAACTGTTTGGCATTGATATGCAAGGCTTGATTAGAGTTAAATTTCCTGAAGACCTTGTTTCTCTGGTTTTTGGTTGTGGTTTTTTTGGGTTTTGGTTTTTTTTTTTTTCATAAAAATCTGGTGGGGTATTGCGCTTTCCCTTCTGCTTTTTAGATCACACTGTAGGTACTGTTTAGCTAGGAAAACAATGGAAATAACCCCTTTTCTAGGGAGTCATGTATTCTTAGGTAATGGAGAAAAAATTAAAACTCTTCTTAAATGGCCTGTCAATTGGAGAGTATGCAACTCCACGCCCCCCTTGCATTCCTGTGGGCAGGAACACATTAGATCAGGAGGGTAAGAATCAAATATTTGCCTTTCTGCTTGTTTATTCTGTTCCACTTTCTGTTTGTGTTCTGCTGATTGTGTATCAGAAAAGTCCTGGCATAGGTACAACTCAGCCAAGCTGTATGTCTTGGGTATTGACTGGGAATGAATTTGTACAATGGGGAGACAGAAATTCTGAGAAAGGACTTCTCTTGCATGGATGATAGTATAAGTGCAGTTAATGCTCCAGGGTGTTTGCAGTCACAAACAGACCAGCATTCCTCCAGAGACTTGTAGGGAGGCAAAGACGATTCATCTCAGTTGAGAAATTTTATGTGTGTTACAGTTCTGTTTTCTGCTTTGCACATGTTGTGAAAGTATAGCTTGATCTAATAACTATGCAGTATGTCCCACAAATAAGGGAAGAGCATTGAAAAACGATGGTGTGTTTGTGTTCACGGGGGGGAAAAAAAATCTTGCTTTTAGTGTTGTTAATACACGTGACCAAGTTGTTAGGTTAGTTTGCTGATAGCCACCTGATGTTCGGTGTAAGTCATCCTGTTTGCCAGAATTTTGGGTATGCTTCTAGCTGTGTTTCTAAATGGCAGACTTTGGGTGGACCAGCCTGTCCAGAAAAGGAAGCCTTTGCTTCCTAGTAAGAGGTACGTAACAACTTTCACGTAAGTACGTAAACAACTAAGACTTCCTGTCTGCCAGTAGTCCGCCTGGGACGTGTCTGGTTTTGGATAAATAATGAATGCCTTTTAGGGAAAGCATGTGATGAGGAATGTTTGATGCAGTGTAGAGAGGGCTTTAGGATATGTCTGGAGTATGCATGAGGAATGGAAATGTACTGAGTGAAATAGCTAGGTATTCAACTGCCAGAGAGAAAAGATCCTACCAGAACATGATAAACAGCTTTCTGAGCTCAGTCAGCTGCACCACCTGTGCTGGTTGATAGTGAAGACAACACATCATCTTCATAAACCAGTGCTCCTCAGAAGAATGGAGTATTTGCATCCAAGCTGTTCCAAGGGGCTTGTTTTGAAATTTGTCTTACTTGTAACAATTGAAACCCCCTCCGTGATCCACGTTGGATTTGGGATTGAATAAGAGGCTTCAGTCAAATTGAAACCAAATGTTATCTTTGCATTCTTGTTGTTCTGAAAATTAATTAAAATTTTTGTCACCTTGAGGCAAACTACTTGTATTACTAGAACAGAATTAGAGTTATTAGAGTGTTGTTACTATTCCAACATATTTACTCCCTCCTGGACTGACTAGCAAATATGAGTTGTTACACAATGCTGCCTGTCACTAGTGGCCACGTAGCAGTGCGTAACTGAAAGCTTTTACTTTGACTGTATATAGTTCTTGGTCGCTTTTTCATGTAGAGACTGCTTGGAGCAGCTCTCTGAGTAACATTCAGTTGACTCTAGCCAGGACAGCAGTGTCCATCTCTGGGAATGAAGCAGATGTTACGGACAATGGGAGGAGGCACTGGTGTGAGATGTGACAGACCTGAGCCTTTGTTAACAGCTTAGAGCCTTCTACTGAAAACTAGTCCTGGCTGCCTTGGAAATTGCTGTTGTGCCTCTCAGGTGACACTGCTTCTGTCTTGCTGTAACCACTGTCATGCTCACCTTGCTGTTAAACTGTAAATCTGTGACTGGAGCACATCAGGCACATGGCCGTGAAACAGCTGCTAGGGCACCTTGTCTCTGCTTCTGCACCTGTTTCTGTATAAAGAAAAGGTCCTGCTGTGACCTGCACTGAGGAGTTCCCTTGGCAGGTCCAGTCAAACATGTTCTGAGAAGTCCAGAAAGCCTTTGGCACCTGCAAGGAGATGAACCTGGTTGGTACTGGGCACAAAATCAAGGTGGGGGAGGTTTGCATGGGGAGCTTGCAAACAACACAGGCTGTACTATCATGAGCTTGCTCATCCAGCAGCACATTGCTGTGCATGTCCCACCCAGTGCTTTACAACCATCCCTTTGCTGTTAGTTCTGAAAGACTCTGTCTTGCCATCTTCCCAAAATGCGCCTACTGTGATTGCTAGGAGCAAGGAGGACCCATTTGCCTGTTCAGTGGCAGGAAGGGGAATATGTTTGTATAATACATAGTATAGCACGTTATACCTGTTCTAATTCCAGGCCTGATGTACTTCCTTTAAGTTAGGAGCCTAATTCTTTCACTAAGTGCAAAGTGAAACCAGCAAGAAATTTTGAATTTCTTCCATCCATTAGTATCCAGCTTGCATAACCATTACGGTTAGTGAGTGGATGATGGTGAATGCCTTCTGCTGCAGGCTGAGAGCAATTCTGGCTTAGTGTATTCTCCTGCTCCTCTTGAAACTGAATCGGAATTAGCCAAAGGCAAGGACACGGAAGGCAGACAGGATGGGACCCTCACTCTAAAACATTTAGGATGTGACTTTGTTCCCTAGTTACTTGTTCTTTAATCTGTGGTGATTTATTAGTATAAAACATAAGCATATTCCAGCTTCAGCCTGCTGATCAAAGGACTCAGCTTGAGGCAAGTTCTCTTGTTTCTTCTCTGAATGGCTCTGTGATCTCTGCATGCCTGAGATGCTTGGATCCAAGCAAGTCTTGTTACTTGATTTGGCCAAGAGATGAGTCACCAAATCTGTCATTTGATCAAGAGGTGACTCGGGATGGCACTTGGAAGATGCAGGTTCAAACCTATCCGACAGAGCAGAGCCTAAAGTGCAGGGCCTCTCGCCCACCGTGGGGTGAGCATGCTGCCCGCAGGGATATTGCCCCAAAGGTAGGTTTGCACGCACACTCTGAGCCCCTGCAGTTTCTCGCTTTCCAGTTTCGTGCTTTGTATACCCCACTGATACTGGTAACAGTGTGGTCTGTTCTCACTTGCTGAGCTACTGAAGGGACTTGGTAGCCAGATTTCTTTACACTTTGGGAGTCAGTTCACCTTCCTCTGTTTGTCATCATGATTCCACCCTCTTTCTAAATCTGTGGGTGGGTTTTTGAAATCTTTTTCTGAATTGGTTTTCTACTTGCAGTGTAGATGGCTGGTAACGCCAAGTTTGTTATTTTATAGGCAACTTGCACAGACTAATCTGATGTAGGCTGCAGGTGGCAAGTTGGAAACTCCTGTTACAGGAAAATTCATGTCAAACAGGCCAGTTACTTGCTGGGAGATTTATTTGCCAGTAACAAAGGAAAGGTGGTAGCTTCAGTGTCTTAACAGGTAGACCTGTTTCTCAAACCGGGTATGATCCCAAATCCTCTGCAAGGTTCAGGTTTATAAATAGTTTGCTCTACAAGAATGTATTTGCTAAGTTTGTCTTGTCTGAAAAACTGGACAAAATTTCACTAAGTTCAGTGATGGAACAATTGGGCTTTTTATTCAGAGAAACTTTTCCTCCTACTTGCTAGGCTGTTGCTTTTTGATGCAGTTTGAAAATATGGTATTTTGGCAGGTGAAAACATTGACAGGACAAAGGAATTTGGAAAAGTATCTTAACATCATGCAGAAAAATCAGCAAGCTTTGAAAAGTATACATGCGTTAAAGTGTTTCTTGACTGAAGTTACATATCTGATAATGTTACTTGGATATTTTATCAATTAGCAACTAAACATGATGCAAGTGGTGTGTAAGTTCTCTCTTTTTTTCCTTTCTTTCTCCCCACCACACTTAGGCAGGAAGAACCACCGAGACCTTTTTTGCTGCATCCGTGCTTGAGGAGCTCTGATGAAGAAGTAAGATTCCTGCAAAAATATTCTCAAATTCTGGTGTATTGTCTCCTACCCTCAAAGGATGTCCAGTCTGTCAGCTTGCGCATAGTCCTTGCAGAAATACTTGCAACAAAAGGTAGATCAAAGATCAGAGATGATTAACCATTTGCACCTGTACAATAGTAGTAATTACAGACTTCGTTATGTTAAAGTCTTGATACTTTGCTTTTAAATTCTGAAACTTAATTTCTGTGATAACCAGTAGGACACTTAATATTCTCAAAATCAAGCATATACTTACCTGGCTCTTGATGCCAGGCTGTCTAGCACCTTGCAGGATAAAACACAATTTATCTGTTCAGTTTTCCTATTTTTAACATAGAAGAACACTTTTTCAGTCTTCTGTGGCATTGTTTAGTGATTATATGAATAATTCTGGCCTTTTATATTTTGTTCAGATACCAAGAATCCATAGACTTAAGGAGGTGATTATAACTGAATCATGATACTAGATTTGATAATTTTTTTTTTTTAGACTTGGATTTAGCCAGTGTGGGTTTTTTAACTAAGGGGTTTCTGTTCTGCTTTTTAATTTATCAACTACACTTCAATCTGATTACAAATACACTAGTCATTCTTTATGTCACTGAAGTCAAATTCAGAAATTAGGAAGACTAAAGTATATTACGCGATTCAGTTTACTTTTAATTTTCGTTTATAGCGGCTGTAATGTTATAGCCTTCAAGGCACAGCAGAAAGAAAAACAATGGGAATTTTCTCAGTAGAACTCTGTCAACTTAAATCTATTTGTGTAACAGAATAAACAGTTTTATCAAGAAGGTACATGCAAGCTCAAATGTACCATGCAGTCCAGACAACTGGTTTTAGATGTTTATCAGCTTGCATATTTATTCATGCCTTTTATCTGCAATTTTCTTTTAAAGGACAGCAGTTGTTCTTCAGCATAAGGATTTTGTTTTAAAATATTTTTCCTCTCCAGTACTGAAACCAGTGGTGGAACTGCTGAGTGATCCAGATTATATTAACCGAATGCTGCTCAGCCAGCTGGAGTACAGAGAACAGATGAATGAGCATCAAAAGAAAGACTACACATATGCTCCTTCTTATGAGGAGTTCATCAAGCTCATTAACAGCAGCTCCGATGTTGAGTTCCTGAAACAACTGAGGTATTTAATGTTTCACTGTAGCTCATTCAAAACCAAACATGCTTCTTTTGCCAGCCCGTTACTGAGATTTGAATGAATGGTGATTTCTCTTTTTAAATTCAACTTCAGATTTCTTTTTCTTTTGACGAAGCAGAGACAGTAAGGATGATAAGCCGCAACAGTGGTTAAATCTCTGATGTAGTCAGTATTTTAGCTTGGTGGCAGAAAATGTTAGAAAATTCTGCTTGGTAGTATACTGGAGATAACTGTCCTGTTGAAAGGCATACTGGACCCTTCTTTACAGCTTGCCTCGGTGGAGTTCGATGAAATAACATGTTGAATTCCCACTGGTGGGTTGTTATCTCCTGATTATCTTTATGGAGTATGGCTGGCCATGGTGATCTGGTGGCTGTGAGCCATAGTGATCCTATGGACACTGGCTATTCAGAGCAGCTTGCTGTGTTTCTGTGACGTGGAAAGAGGGGTTCGATGTCGCAGCACTCTTCAAACTAGCCGGCTGCAACAAGGTCTTTTTACCATCTCATACCAACATACTCTTCACGACAGTCCCTCTGCTGCCTTCTCCTGGTCTCTCCTCACCCAGGGCCCACACTCTCTCCCTTCTCTCTGCTTCTTCCTCCTCTGTCTTCCTTGGCTGCTCTCTCTTCATCGGCTGCCCAACCCCTTAACAGAACCAGCCACACCTGCACCTTATCTACATCGGCCAACCCGCTGCCCCTGAAGCCAGCCACAGTTGTAGATTATCCATGGTAATTAACCCAGCTTCATTCTTCTACAGTTCAAGTTCAGCACATTTTACCACTGGATCTGAGGTTTTTCTGTACTGTTGCAGGGGAGGGGTTTCCCAGTTGCATCCTTCTTAACATGTTAATGAACTCTGAAGAATTCCTTAAAGACCAAAAAAACCCCAGCATCGAAGCTCCTACGTATCATGGGCTTGTTCAATGTCCTGTTTTATAATAGCACCTGCCCACTTTCTTACTAACTCCCCACCCTCGAAAAATTTCATCTCTCTCCTTCCATCTTTCATCGTGAGATACCACTTGCATCTCCAGCCTGCTTACCCAAGTAGAAGATGTTTATGCTTGCCTTACCTAGATGAGCTATTTCTCCTCAGATTTCTGATGGAAGTGAAAGGATAAGGAACAATTGACTGGGAAGAAGGGAGCAGACATACTGCTGCATCTCCTTAGATGACCGTGAGTTGGTTTTGTTGAGCTGCATCAAAGCTTTGGAGGGACTGTTGAAGCCATTTCTAGAGTGTTTGTCCTAACCTGTTGTGACCAACTAGAACTGGTATTTTTCCCTCTTTGCTGACTCCCTTCAGTTATTGTTGCAGGTCAGCTCTCTCTCTTCCTAAATGGCTGCAGCAGCATCTGAAAGACACAAGCACATTGATCTCCTTCGCTGCACTGTTATCTGTTGTGACCCACGCCTTTTATTAGACTTGACTTGATCAGGCCAAGTGATGGTTTAGCAGGGTGGAGTATGTGGGCTGCATAAGTAACATCTTACTTTCTCTGACTCTTCTTTTTGAATCTGAAACCACTTGCGTTTCTGAGATTGGAAAATACATTTGGGTGATGGTGAAATGATTCTGTTGCCTGGCTACTTATTGTTCATCTGCTTTAAAATTTGCTCTTTACTCTGGGCCAGTGTGCCTTTCCTGAGAGCAGAAATTAGTCTCTATTAGACTGTCTAAAACCTAATTGACATATTTATTAGCATAATCACACTAATGGATCTGTTTCAGAAGAAACCCAACTATTCTGTTGTTGTTGTTCAGGCACATTAATGCTCGATGTGCTCTCTTTTTAGCTAATAGGTCACTTTAAATTGTGTTCTTTAATACCATCTAGCACATTCGCTTTATGAAATTATGTGGGTTTGGCTGCACTTAGGTTTTTTCTTCCTAGCCTGTGGAGTCCAACTACCATCATCTTGAAACGGGTTCCTCTACACCCAATGAAATGTTGAGCTGGTCAGTATTTGAATGAAAAATGTCTGAGAAAATGTATCTTGTTTTTGAAGAGAGGCAGCGCTGCTCTTTCCTCTGTTTCTATAGGGCTGGTCCCTGGGAAGGTGGTTAAAGAACATGTTCCCCTGTGGGGGGAGAGATTCCTGTTCTGTTTGTTCTCCAGCACTGTAGGTGCACCTAGAGAGAGATGGACCAACCTGCAGTCATCTCAAAGTTGTGTAGTATATTTTGCGAAGCTTTCATAGTTTACCAGTGAAAGTTTCCAAGTTTATGTCATGAAAACTAAACAGTGATCCATATATGGATGGGGGAAAAAAAAGTGATATTTTAGGTGAACAAACTAAATGGTATTTCGGGTTGTAATTCACAGTAGTGAACCATGGGAAATATCCATAAGGAAGGAATTAAAGAGGAAGAAACAAGCCACTGTACAGTTACCACTGAGAAACCCAGAATCTGTTAGAATGACAGGAGTGGGGAGAATGCTTCCAGTTCTCTTCCTACAACCAATAAATTACGGGCATGTTGCACTTAAACAAGTTTTCCAGTTAGATGCTATTTTGGGCAATAATATTTTGTTTATCAAAAATTCCTTTTCTTGGTTTTATTTAGAAATGATTTTTCACTGTCCGTTCAAAGCCAGTGCATGGCATTCATGCACTAAGCTTTCTCTTATGACTTCTAGCATTGCCATGTGACATCTTGGTAAAGAACAGATATAAGTAGTAACAATTTTCTGTGTAGGCTTAGCTTTGAGGGAGATTTATCCCAAGGCACTACAGTTGCTGGGAAACTAGGTTTGTGTTGGTTTTTTTTTTTTTTTTTAAACATTCCTGCCATGCTCTTATCTGCAGATTAATTACTATCTAGTTACTAAAATAAACATAAAATACCTTGCTCCATGAGGGAGGCCATGAGGGACTGGTAAACATTTCTTCAGACTCTTGACTGACCATAGTCAAGAAAGCGTGGACTCCTGGGTGCTCCTTGATGGATGCACATGACATTACAGGAGAGAAGTCCTCTAAGGCATCCTTCCACGCTGATCTCATTAACAGAGTTTTACTAGGATTTCTTGTGACTAGAACCAGGTATTTGTTACAAAGTAAAGACAGATCCCCAGCTTGGATCGGTGGAAACCTGTGGGTGAAGGGTGTGTGTTGCTTTTGCCCAGGAAATCAGAAAAGAGTGGGAGTCTGTGTATGTTGGATCTCCTTGTAAGCAGGTGTGCCAGCTCTCTGCCTTGCAAACAGCTGTCCTTGAAAGGCTAGTAATGGTACTAGGATTTTTTACACTTTTTTTTTTTTCCCCCTCTCCTTGCTTAGGAGCAGTATCTTAAGAAGAAATATCGTATTGATTTTTTGCATTGCTTTTATGGATTTTATTTTTACAACTTATTTAAATGATGCAGGAACTACTTATCATTAATTTTGGAGATACTTTTGAATTCAAGGTTCGTTAATATCTATAGCAGGCCTCTAACGTTTGGTCACTGTATCTATTAGTAGTACTTCTGTCCGTGTTTTTTGTGGAAACATCCCTTTCATTTTTATAGGGGACATTTGGGGACCTGATGTTTGTTCTTATTTTGCTGATTTCCAAGGAGCTTTTTGGTTGTTTGTGGGTTTTTGTTTTGGTTTTTTTTTCCCCTTTCATACCTTTGCAGTCTGAAAACGTGGATTTGTTTGGGGTGAAAAACCCCAAACTAACAAAGCTTCCAGAGAAGGGTCTGTTATATGGTTATCTATAAACATCCTTCAAAGTCACTTTTCATAATGTTTGCCTGTGTTGTTGCTAGTCATGAAGGGAGGCAGTTTTATTCCTGTTTTATCAAGTTTCCACAAAAACCATGTTGCCCCTGTTTCTTTCAAGAAGGAAAAGTTAAACAGTGAAATTTCCCCTGCGTTTTCCCTCAGATTTAAGTTAGCGTGGATAAATTCGAAGTCTCCTACAAATAAGAAAGAAAAGATGAATTCTTCAGTGTCAGATGTGAAACAAATTTACTTGCTCTGTCAGAAGACTAGAGATAAAAGATGTAATGAGTTAACGTAGCTGAAAATAAATAGTGATAAGGAAATAAACTGGTGGATAGTTTTCATTCTACTTTCAAGATCAGTATTACATTTATTCTGTTATTTGTTAGTATAGCAGCAAAAGGTCACTGCACAGTTCATGGTAAGAAACATTATCACTGGCTCTGTGTCATCTTTTACTTAAGAAATGGGGGAAAGAGATTAATATAACTGAATAGGGAAGAGGTAAGAGTGGGAAGAAGTTACATGGATGTGAGCCCATGATTGGTCCAGTTCACTTATTGAAAATAAAATTAATACATGACATTTCAAATTTCCTTAGATGTTTACTTACCAGCACCAGAGAATATGTAGCAGCTAGAATGTTTGGAACAGGATTTCAAGGAGAAAGGTTTGTGGTCTGGCAGTGTAGCCAGAGTGGTGTCTCTGTGGTGCAGTGCTGTACAGTGCTCTCATTGAGTAGTAAACAGCAAGAGTACAGCGCTTAGGAAGAACAGACTAAACAGTGTTTTGGAGGATGTAACTTGGAGGATCTCCCTTGCTTAAGGTAATATATGAGGAACAGGAAACAAAGAGATGCTGTATTACAGTATCGGTAACAAAACCACATAAAACCATGAATGTGAACAAATGGCATTAAATTTGGAAGGAAAAATGTTGCAAGGTTAAATTGGAAACTACCTTCCATGTGCAGTATTTACTTGGTTGTTTGTACCTTGTTTGATAAAATCATAATGTTCACAGTTACCGTACAACACCTGAGAGAGGTGAATGAGTGTTGTTTATAACGCACTTACAGATACATAACCTAAGGCAACAAAAGTCCATGTGAGCTGCCCAGAATCATTTGGGAAGTCTGTGTCTGAGCAGGGAATGAACTGTGGGACTGCTGTGCACAAAAATACCACCCTCACTTTGGTGCCCTCCTTCCTCTGAAGGACTGGGAAAGAACTGGTGGGCAGATGGAAAAAACCAAGATAGAGTAATGGCAAAAGGAAGTAGGCTTAGAAAAAGTAAAGCATTGCGAGCAGGTTCTGAGGTTTCAACTTGGTAATTGAGGGAGTTGAGTAAAGATTACTGCAGAAAAAAAAAAGATAAACTCTGAAAGTGTAGTTATAAGTGAGCATATGCTGTGTGTGTAAAATGGTATGTCTATACAAAGAGGCAGCGACAATCAAAATCCTTAGAGTTATAGGAGGCAAGAGGAATGGGGGGAATTGAATAACGTTGGTGAAAGAAGTAGACATGTAAGAAAAGGAATATATTTTAAGGGTCGTAGACCCTTTCTTAAACAGAGAATTAGTAGTCATGGACAAAGCAGACGGTACAGGAGGCTTCAGCCTTCATCTAGGGGTTAACGTGATGAGGTTAGGGAACTCCTACAGGAATGAGTTAAATTCTCTAGAATACTTGCTTTATTACTAGTATTAATAGGTGCCAAAGTAAGTGCAGTGAGAGGAATTTGAGTGTTTATGACCAGAACTTTGACATTTATGAAAGATTTAACTGGCAGTCGTTTTCTTTGCTGAGTGAATGGTGTCTGTTAGTTACAAGATTGGTTTTACTTAAAACTCAGCTCGTTAACTGCATTAGCCATCTTCCATTATGTGTAATAGACTTTTCGGTGATAAACAGGTTTTAATAATTCCTGGAGTGTGGTACTTTTAACTTATTTTAGTAGAATACTTTTTTTTCCTTCTAATTTATATATGCTCCATATATGTATTGAGTGCATTAGCTAGAATAACATTAAAGACAGCTTTTTGCTTTTGAACTGAACTCTAATCCTAGTTGCCTACAGAAAACTTGGGTTTAAGAACATGACTTCACATTGCGTTCATTGATATTAACTGGCTGTGCAGTGCCAGCAATTGAGAGAAGGGAGCAGTATTAATGTTAGTTGGATGTTTTCCTTTTGTTTCAAGATAATCTTTTTCCCCCCCTACTCTACTCCATATGCACAGCGACCCTTAGGTTGCAGATATTCTGAGACATGACTGTTTGCAGGTGAGGAGGAGGTGGAAGTCTTTGGGTTTTGTTAGTTCTTAAGTGTCCTGTATGAAGAACACGTTGTGAAAAATTAATACATGTCTTTTCTTCTCTCCTTTCTCTTCTCTTCACCCTTATTCCCTACTGTTTTTAAAACTAGGTATCAGATTGTAGTGGAAATAGTTCAGGCAACCACAATCAGCAATATTCCCCAAGTGAAGAGGCAGAAAGGTAAGATTCCGTTTTGTTAAGTCACATCTGTTACTTTTATCTTGAAAAGCTGTTTGAACTCCTGACATGCATATGCAATCAGTGTGTGTGGGATTTTTAGACAGATTTTAGGAATTCTATGCCTTTGGTGTTTCAGTTCTGTTTCATTTGTCTGATTCTTCCAGAAACTCCCATGGTGTGATTATCCCCCCACCCCATCTTCATCTAAGCTGATGGATCATGAGAAAGGTCATATCTATGATGCATTTATTTTCAGAACTTGCTGCAGCTAAGGATTTTTGGCAGTACAAATTTGTATGCTGAGAATCTTGTTTCCTCTTTCATACAATCCATTCTTCAAAGTCTCACTCTGTTATCCTTTCAAAACACAGAAGAAGGAATGATACAGCATAATTGTCAGTCAGCTTTTATTTTTGACTCTTCATTGTATTATGGTTTTGTGCTGCAATACAGAGTGCTCTTAAATCCTTCTGCAGTGTTTTGGCAATGTCTGCCTTTTAAAATGCATGTGCATTTTACATTTGTACTTATATTTATTATATGTACTGCTTTTTATGGTTCTCCAAATGTAGCAAACCAGTGGTGTATCTTCAGGAGATTATACTGATGGCAAAATTACAGACGAAGTTTTTGCATAGACATATGCTTAAAGTATATCAAAGCATAGTTCAAAGGCAATAGACAATTTAAATGAATTTGTATACAACTCTAAAAGATCTTTCTTTTAGGTTCTCATGTAATCTCTATTTGTCAGGTATAAAAAAAAAAATAAAATCCTTTTCAAGCTCCTTGTATCACAAAGGAAAGCTTTTAAAAGTCAGTCAAGTGTTAATGAAAAATGCAGAAACAGAAAATAAACATGCCATGGTATGATCTTTGGGCAGTCTGAAGAGTTGGGGGTCCGTGGTCAAGTTTCTGAAAGTAAGGCTGTCAACACTGATATGCTGAAATGCCTTTTGCTTACATTCTAAAATAGAGCTAAATGTGCATTCCTGTAGGATAAAGTACTTGTGTCAAACCAAGGCAAAAGGAAAAGAAGGCACTGGTTTTGCTCAAGTGTACATTACAGGAAGAGGTATTAATATTTCTCAGATGAAAGTTAATTTAATGGAAAGTCTGTTTCATAAAGTAATAAAATGAAAACAAGGAAGTTAACTCAGTACATTATGAAAAATCAATGTTTCGAAGCCTGTATTTCCAATTGTGCTGCCATTGGTCTTTGCTGTGACGAGAATTGATTTGGGAAATATTTTTATACGGTTTGGGTTCCTACAATTAATTACTTTCTCACTGTCCTCTGTCTCACTTGAGTTTATCTAGTTAACTATTCAGGGTTCTAAACCCTGAAGAGATGTGTTTCTGAAGCTACAAATGCCTGGTACTGCAGAACAGATACAAAAAAATAATTGCTATTTATTCTGCCAAAATAGGTCTGGTTCCACTTGTTCTGTGGTGAAGTTGGTTCTGCATTTTTATGGGCTCTTGACTTTTACCTGTATTAGAAAATATCCAACAGATATTCCACTAGCTGCTGCACTGAAGTTTTGTGTTAAGGTGTCAACTTTCATTATTAGTTTAGACCTATTAACAGCCTTTTATGTCATTTAAGAGTCGATTACCACCACTGGCTGTATTACTCAGTGAGGCTATTGTGGCTAAACCTTTTATTTATTAAATAGCCAATGATTCATTCTACTGAAGAAAAAGGTGACTTTTTTTTGCTTGACACGTGGAACAGTATGTCCAACAGAGGCATACAATGCAAGGTTAATTACAGGTCACATGAATTTAGCACAGCTTTCTAATCTGTTTCATTCCTCTTAAGGTTTTAATCTACCAATAATTTTCAGACTCAGTCTATACACAGTAAACTTTAAGAGGGCTATCAAAACTGTAGAGGTTTAAAATCTAGTTCTAAAGGCGGCTTTGTGTCATATTTTTTCTGAAGAAGGCGGAGACATTTTTCCTAATGCAGTAACGAATCTAACATGTTTCTGAATTTTAGGAAGAAAAGTTTAAGGAAAGAAGCTCTGCTACCTTCCTTAAAACAAAACAAAGCTAACAAAAAACCCCAGCATCGCTTGCTGCTGATACAAAGATTTGTTGAACTCTTGTAGTACAGACCACCATATTCCTTATGCCACCTTTTGATGTTTTCCTTGCTGGATACCACAGCGTAGTGCTACCTCTGCAACAGCTGGATTTCATAGTGAATAATTAAATGTAAGCTTTATGCAAAATGGAAGTGTGTTTGCACCATCTCATTCTCTCTCTCTTTAATGTTCCCCCTGTACCTGCTGCATGTCTGTCATAATGTATGTGAGCTTGGGTGTTTGATGTATACGACAGTCGTCCCTTTCCAGCTAGTAAACGAGGTCTTGCCTTTTGTGTCATGGGCATCTCTGAGCTTTGATTCCAGCCTGATGAGAGATAGTCTTACTGCTGGCTATTTCCTTTTTCTGATGGTCAAGTTGGGACCTAAAAATGTAACTGCTTCTTCAGTGCCTAGGTGTTCAGCTAGAACAACTGAACTTTGGCTGGCCAGCAGCCTGTGGAGCCTGGTATCTGCTCTTAGACTATAAGCAGAACAAGTATAGAATAATATGTACATGGATATAGTCTCAGCCTCCATCAGTTTGAGGCATGGGAGCTTCCCACGGCAGTGTTTTCGATAGAAAAAGGTACAGCAACAGATGTCAGGAGCACTTAGTGCAGCAGCATGGCCAATATTCTGCAGCAGTGAGTGCTTAGCTACTATCTAAGCAAAGTAAGTGTTGTGCTACGTGACTAGCAATAACTATGCCTGAGCAGGTTTGTGTACCTTTGCTATTGGTTGACAAGACATAATTAAGTCCCTAAAACTGACCGAAAATATTTCATTTATAAAAAGATTAGGTGGATATTATTAAAGGATGAGTAGCCTGAGGACCAGGTTTCAGACTGATGACTTCCCATCTAAGCTACAGTTGCCTGACGTACTATTCTATCTGGTGATACCAAAGTATATACATTTAATGTTGGTGCCCAGAGGGGTTGGAGGGGAAGGCTTGTCTCTCAGCCAGGACAGGTTCTTTATGCTTGATTTAACTAGTGTTGGTGCCACCTATTGGCAAAATATTTACCTATTATGGACCTCTAATAAAAGGATGGAGTACTTTAAAGTGCTTCTAAACATCATTGTATTAAAACCTCTGTAGTCAAAAATGGCATATTATAGGGTCTTTTTTCTTTTCAGATTTCTATCACTTGAATCTTCTGGCATGTGAGCGTAGGAGAGCAAACGAAAACGTACAAAAGCATCTGATTCATGTTAAGCAGTAAGTTTTGCATTTGACTCCTTGAGAGAGTCAAATGTCTTAAAAAAGGCTGAGACGACACAATTTGAGAGGTTCACAGTACGATGCCTGTTGTGGGTGGATGATAAATCTTCATGGCCAAGAGAATTGCTTTTGGTCATTGCTAAAGCTGAATAAGAACCCTAATGAAGCATTATTGTTCGCAGAGGTGTTGATTTGGTTTATTTTGGAATGCTGCAGACCACTGTAAATAGAAGCTGTTATTTTGCATGCTGACACTACACTGCTTCCCTCATTTACGCTTGCACAGAAGTGCTGAATCTGATGTGTACATGTATCTATCTGCATTACTTCTCCAAACTGTGTTCTCCTATGTATCTTCTTCCAGAATGGTCAGGGTCGTTCCAGAAGTGAATGCAGGAGGAGACTTGGTTTTGGGTGTGTTTTTCTGGTTTTGTGGGGGTGTTTTTGGTGGGTTTTTTTAAAACTCATCTTCGGTGTTTCTACCTACTGGTATTTTTGGATTGTGCTCTGCTTTACATTCATGTCTGCTTTGGTTGAAAGAATCGCGTCTTACTTGATCTTTTAACTGTTGTGCTCTCTCCATCTTGCCTTTTGATAAGGATTCTTCAGAAGTGCTGAAGTGGATTTGAGTGAAATTTTAGGTATTTTAGGGGATTTTTTTACAAAAGCTATGTGATAAAGAGGACAAATACGCAGATCAGGTGGTGTAGTGTGAGTGAGAGGGACCTGAGTTTCTATAAGCAAGAGTAGACCTTAATTTTTCTAAAGAGATAAGGCTTCAAAATACAATTTTGAAACAGCAACAAAAGTTAGTTGCTGTAGTAACTTGATATTTGCTGTAATGTGAATAAGAAACCGTTGAAATATGCTAGTTCTAATTTTAACAGCCATGTTTTTGTTTTTTCTCTTACTGATACTGTATTACGGGATCCTACAAGAATTTTAGCAAGGATCCCTTTTTACCAGCTTCTCTCTAAAACAGAACCCCGTGAAGGCATGTACCTTATCTTAGGGGAAAAACAGAAGAAATCTCTCAACAGTTTTATTTATTTTATGCCCCCTTCACAACACACGCACTGTAGAGGGATTTGTTTGATTTGCCTTTTGATTTCCTATGCCTTATACCTGGCTTCACAGCATGATTGGAAACTACCCTTGGACAACCAGATGGGACTTTTTCACACACCACATTGTAATCAACCCCTGGGCATCCTTGCTGAGAAAACTGCTCTTTTCCAATCAGGGATTGCGAGACAGATGAAATAAGCGGCCATTTCTGTATGGAGAGATCTGCTGCGTTGCAGCAGAAGATTCCTCCTGCTGAGCATTCCCAGTCTCCATCTTTTATAAGCGGAACTGACAACTGGTACAGAAACAAAACTGTCTGTGGGCAGGCTTCTTGGGTCCTGTGGTTCCAAAAGAGGCTTGAATGTGTGTCTGTAAAAAGGGATTTTTCTTTCAGCTAACTTGGGTGTGTGGGTTGTGATGTGTGGGTTTTGTCAAGATGATAATTTAGAGTCAAGTAAAATTGGGTACTTCTGCATTCCAGCACATCACATATGCCATCTAAATTGATTATGACAAAACTGTATTATGATTCTTCCCCCCCACACCCCCATCCTCCACACAGGGATAAACACGCATATGCAATTATTTTTGCATAGATTTTTGGCAAGACTTAAAGAGCGAACATTGTGTTTGCATGTCATGCTCAAGCATTAAGTGTGGAAGCAATCCTTGTGGAATGAGGTGAAGGCTACAGTGACTCTGACTGCGGCAGACTTGTTTTGATTTGTGATTCTCAAATCAGTTTTATAGAGGAGGTTCTTCTTCATGCTTCTGAGATCTTATGTCTGTGCGCCACTGATGGTAACGCATCTTGTCCACAGCTGGTTTGGAGAGATGCCTGTCAGTGAAAGAGGGAGGGGAGAGGCTGTCTGGTCAGATAGATGTGACCAAAGGACACACAGGGACCTGTACACAGAGGCAGTAGGTGGTGGATGTTATTTCATTGTTTAGGGTATGCTTAACTCCCGTGCTCAAACTTACCATACTGCCACTTTGCTTTTTGTTTTGCTTAGCTGTGGCTGTGATGTGGGAGGCTGTGTTGCGCTATATATTGCTAATGGTCAGTGCCTAAATTCTTCATGATCTCCCTTTTAAGTCCCTTCCCCCAGGTCTGTTGCTGCAAGTGTTTGGGATTTGGCACTTCTTTTACTCGTTCTCTTGTCTGACCACATTAGAGCTGGTTTTCCCTTTGCTTCTACTGCGGACAGTGGAAGAACTGTATGTACTGTTCTTCTGGAAGTCTGACCTGCTCTTGCAAAATTGAACAAATACTTTTCCAGGCCTGTGTAGGCTTTGAAAATGTGTAATTCCAAGTTTCAGAGAGTTCAAAGAGGTCTGTAATGATTGGTAAATTATATGTAGAATATTATGGTTACTGTTTATATGAAAATGTTAAGTCGATGTGCGCTATTTAAATACTTCAGCGTGGCATTAAGTAGGCACTGCATGTGCTTAACTTGGCTCCTGCAAAAAGTCTTGCAGAAATGCATATGATGGTGTGCATGTGTGTAGCTCCTTCAGAGACTAGTCAGGTGAGTCAGTGCTGTTGTACATGCTGCCAGGTGTCAGGTATCTGTAGTTCTTGAAACCGTAAAGGAAAAAGAACTTGTACTTTCAGCTTTAATCATGTTTTCGCTGTATATAACTTTGCAGTTAAAACAAGAAGTCTTTGTTTTATGCTGCTACTGTTAAGAGAGGGGACAGTTCATGCAGTACTACAGTACAGTTTAGTTTGTGCTTTAAGCAGCCTTTACGTATGTCTTAATTTACGTGATTCTTCTTGTATCCTTTGCTGTAGTTTCTGGTTTTAAAGTTTGTGTGGCATTTGTTGACATGACTGTTTGCAAGGTGCAGCATTCTGACTGAAAAATGGGACAGTGTGAATATGTACAGCATTTTGATGTATTCAGCGCATATAAACCTGACCAAGTAGCAAAACTAACCAAAAAAGAAGAGAAAATAAAATTAGGTCTGAGGAATCCATTCTTAGAAGTGTCTTTGGTGGGTTCTAGGATCTGTTCCTGGCCTAGCTCCAATCAAGGTGGTTATGAATGATACAGAAAAAAGTATGGAAGCTTTGTCAGAAATTACTGTAGATGTGTAAAAATGCATGGAGTAAAAAAGATTTGCACAGTCAGCTTAGCTTTGATTGCTTGGGAAGTCTGAGCTCCTGTGGACCGTTTGCATTTTAATATTGTTCAGTGAAATTGAATTATCAACAGCTGTGGTTTGATAAGCAGAATTCAAAATTCTGCTTTTGGTACTGATTGCATTTGGATGCCCTCGGGAGGAGTGCACAGTACCCCTCTGGGGTTTTGAAGTTCCTCCATGGCAGTATGTGTCTTGTTAAAATTTCCCCTGATAAGGAGAGTTATTTTGGAGGCCATGCTCTGTGCTGGGCTGCTCTTCATCAGCCTCTTGTTTATTTGTGAAGTGACGTCACTGCCAGGCTTTCACAGTGACTAGTCCTGTTTATCCATGGAGCAGGAACAGGCTGGCAGTGTGATCTTCATCACTCTGACCCGAGTATTTCCTACATGGAGTGGCTTCTTATGGATATGAAGACCTGAGTGAGGCAAATAGTTTTGAAGATTCTTGGCTAATAAAGTAATTAATCGCTGGAAGCAAGTGGGATGTAGGGCTGGCTCATTAGCCTCTCCTGAAGGCCTGCTGCAATCACAGGATGCTGAGACTTCAGGTAAAGTAGATGTGTTTACTTTGAAAACCCTTCAAGAATGCCTTATTTTCAATAAGAAGGGTGCTTTTGTTTTAAGGAGGCTGAATAATTGATCATTGTGTAGCACTGTTCGTGAGTTTTCAAAGTGTGGGGTTTCAATATGCATTTTGAGCCCAAAGTAATTAAACTACTGAAAGAATTTAGAACTTCTAAAAATTATCTGCATCAGGTGCAGGAGGGAAAATGTTGGGTTTTAATCTTCACTTTAAACTACTGTCCATGTATTTGTATTAGCTGTAAATGTTTTAAATTGAGGGGGAGAGCTGTTTTGTCCTTAAGGTCTTTTCCTGCCGTTTGTTGTTTTCCTTTTTTTCCCTCATTAATACTAGTACCTCTGGCGAGGGAACTGAAACGCTAAATTAAATGCTCTGTTGACTTCCCTGTGGAGATAACATACCAGGAAAACAGATGGCCTTTTCTTTTTCCATGGTAAACTCATTTTATCATTTGCCTCAGCAAGTATCATCACTGTCGTTCACTATTACATGGAAGTTCAGATGCAAATGATACTTATCTGTTAAAACACTAAGAGTCTTTGAATCGGGAAGGTTCCCTACCAACATACCTAAATAAGTGCAGTGAACGAAGTGAGATTAAAAATATGGCAAAATAATTTGGGAGAATATCTGTGCTCACCATACATGTGGAACTTCAGGGACCTCCATGTACCTTGAGTTGTCCCTTAGTATACAGTGACAAAACGTACGGTCATATGTAGTAGTTACATGTGGCTTTGAGAGGGAAATAAAAGGATGAAAACGGTCCTAAAAGGAGAAGGTACCTTAATGTATTAGAAATGTGTTGAAAATACCTATTTTAAAAAATTCCTGTGAGATTTCCTTTTTCTGTGTATGCATTCACAAACTGAGCTGTCTGGTGGTTTCTTTCCAGCAGCAGTTTTGAAAATGGAACACTGTTTTCATCTACATCATTTTACTAGCATTTGATAGTATGAAAACATAGTAGAATAGATCTCTATCCCTGAGCAAGCAGTTAATCCAGAGCCAAGTACAAGCGAGGTACTTTGCTACCAACCTTTAGTTGCAGCCTGCAAAAGCAGGAGTATTATCATTGAACAAAAGAAAAAAAAACCCCATGTCTATAAATGTGAATTGGTTGCATCCTGCAGATATAAAACAGGAATGATTTCAATGCAATAGGGTTTTTCAATCTGCTTTATCAGCTGCTTCTTTTTTTAGACCCTGGTAATTAGCTGAAGAGGCTGGAATGTAGAATGCACAAACATATTATATCTTGTATTACTAAGTCTTATTCAACTGACTGTCATCTTCATGTTACTTTACTATTTAACAGTACTATACAGTCTTGATGTAGCGTTGTAAGATTTGTTTAAATTATTTTTTCCTTGGTCATCCGATAATTTTGAGTGAGCTTCAGTCAGTGTTGTTGTCTGGAGGAGCTAGTGTGATATGCTATTTGCATCAGGCTCAAGAAATTGGTATTTGTACATGAGATGCAATGGGAATGTGTCCTGCTGGGCTGGAGGGGATCGAGTCCAGTCCTTCGTGACTCTAGGCAGTTAATGTTGCATTCAGTAGGTTACATGAGCCACCAGCTCTATGTGTTACTGTACACCATGACTGTAGGTAACTTCCTAACACCATCTGGTAAATACACATCCCATAGTACAAGTCTTGGGTCTGTGGCTTGCAGCAAGCTATGGGAAGAGAGCTGGAGATTTCACTGGACGTTTGAATAAGGACTTTTTTCTCAACTGTCTTGTATAAGCCCTTGAAATATCATTGGAGAATGTTTCAAAATCATCATTCTGTTTCAAATACAAACTTTCCATATCTGTGCTCATGTGCATAGGTTATTCCTGAATGACAAATGCTTTGATCAGGCAGGTCACAGAGTCAACAGTGCGATGATGATTTCATGTTGTAAAAGACTGTCTCTGATTTGGTTTATTCTTAGATTCAAAAGGAAAAGAAACTGCGGCTATGAAAGCTGACCTACTGAGGGCTCGCAATGTGAAGAGGTATATTAATCAGCTGACAGTGGCAAAGAAGCAGTGCGAGAAGAGAATAAGGCTCCTGGGAGGGCCTGCTTATGATCAGCAGGAAGATGGCATTTCTGATGAAGGCGATGGCCCCCAGAGTCAGAAGGTATAAATTGAAAAACATGTACACTGTCTGAAGGTCCTTCTGAATGTGTTAGCACTGGCTCGCGTTAGCCTCACTGTCATTAATCCCTCCCTTCCCTCAGGAGTCAAGTACAAATTAATTGCAGCATAGTTTGTTTATCTTGGGAAAAGATAGTTGCAGTACCCAGAAGTACATACTGATCACCCAGCTTGGAATGTTGCTAGATGTGAAACTTCCTGAAGCACTGAGCGGCTCCTAAGCATGTGTGATTTTTCAGACGTACTGCATGTAGGGAGTTAATAAAGACATGGTAGCAGCATTTCTGAAAGTAGCAATGTGCTTTCAAATAAAAGATTGCCAACATTATGTGCTGGCTTTCTTTAGCCCTTGTTACATTTACTGTAGGAAATACCTTGGGTGTTTGCAAATACTAAGTTATTCAAAAGCAAACACTTACGAAAGGCAATTGACAATATTAAGGGCAATTGTTGCAGAAAAACTCTGGTAAAGCTGTTGACTAAATGCTGGTTTTCAACATCACTGTGGTCTGGATTTGAAAAACTACTGTTGTATTAGCCAGGACCTGTAAAAATAAAATCATGGCTACTTATCCTTGCTAAACTTTTTAATAAATTTAGTGACTTGTTTGTGTAATCACTTTGTCCCCATTGGGCGAAGTGCAGTAATTCACATGTTCAAATTGGAAAGAAGATTTTACCTTTTGCGTGTAGGTAGAAGAGAAGTTATGTCTTCATGCAGGGATCTTTAATTTTCATTATGTTCTTAAAGTTGTAGCTTAGTGGCGCATAAGAAAAAGTTGCATGACAGAGAAACAGTTCTTATTATTTGTGTTTCATCTTTCTTGAGTAGGGTCTGAAAGACAGCAATTCCCCACCTGCTCCTGTTGTCCTTAAAACAGGATTTCAGATGGTGTGTCATAGATTGTGCCAAAGTAGTCTTGATCTGTTTCCTGAAGATGGGTGTAGCGAGAGATGCCAAGGAGAAAAGGAAAGAGGGAAGCATGTGGCAGCACTGCATGAGCCACTGATGCCACTTTCGGTGCCTGCTGAGATGTTATGGACTTTCCAGGATAGATACGTGGTAATATAAGATTGTTTGTGAGGAGAGATCAAGTAGTGAAGCTGCATTGGATAGGGGCAGGGCTTGGTCAGAAATACAATAAAATATAATATTATTATAATGAAAATCAAAGGACTTAATGTTGCATTTTTTTATAACCCGATGGATTTTTGGGGGGAGCTGCTGACCCAGGGTTATATCTTGCAAACGTACTAATGAACAGCTCCATACTGAGTTAATGGTACTATTAATATGAGTAAAGACTCTCCACAGGCATTTGTTGTAGTGATGGTGGAAACAACGGGGTCCAGGGCTGCTCTGCTTCTAAGTTTTTGACTTGTTTCTGTGAAGAAGCCCTAGACCCACTCCACGCCTGTGTCAGCATGGAAAATAGGAAAACCGCTTTTCTCTTCTGTTGTACCCAACTCTTCGCTGCCAGGAAAAAGGCTGGATGAGAGGTGGAGGCCACACTGTTCTCTTCAGAGAACAGAAAAATGCCCAGGGTTTGGCTGAGGAAGGGGACTGTCTTCACTGTTGCTTCTTCCCATTCGTTTCCTGAACTGTGCTAGCTGCAGTCTGGGTTCTTACTTCAAGGCAATCAGTGTTATTTTGGATGCTGCACCCTACTACGTGGGCAGTATTGACTGAACACTCAGGCCTCTTTCTAAGCAAAATGGCAGGGGAGTGTTCGAGATGTAAGAGATGCGCTAATATTGGTAAGTCACTGCTGGTGTCCATAATTCCTCTCTGTAGTCCAGCTGTGCCGTTTTTTTTGGTTTACCTAGCGCTTAACCTCCAGAATAACAGCCTTGTGTAGAGGACACTGGAAGTTTGCCTTCCTTTCTTCAGCTTGCATGAAATAGGTCAAAATAGGTCAGAAATGGTCATTTACTGATGGTGTTTTGAATTATTTTATGTAAGTGTATTATATACAGAAGCTTGAATAAGTTACTGACTTATTTGGTCCAATTGAACAAAGAACAAATTGGCTAGGGGCCTAACCTTGTATTTTGGTTTCACTTCTGCGTCCTACAGAAAGCTTTCTCTTTCCTGCAGTAGTAGGGGAATAATAGCATTAATGGTAAAAACTTTTAATGCGTGTTCTGATTATGGGCTTAAATGTGGAGATGGATTATTTGGAGCTGTCAGTGTTCTCTTACAGACTTAAGAAATATTTTGTGTTTTGAAATACCTTTTTTTTTTTCCCTTTTACAGCAGAAACTAATTATAAAACAGTGTTGGTTTTCTGTTTAATTATACAGTCCTGTGACTTTTATGTATTTGACTTTGCACGTTTCACACACCTCATTATCCTGTATCCAGCTTCTCTAGGGAAATCCTGAATGTGTGAATTATAACCAAATGTTTATAAGCAAGCAAACCCCAGATACTGTCTGAATCTGAATTCTGTCATTAGCTCTGACACCGATTTATACTCTGCCCTGGGTATTAGATTTCAGGGAACTTGCAGTTTCAGTTAGTGTAATATATAAAGCATCTCTTCTGATCTATTTATGGTCCAGTGCAGTTCTAGTGCTTTTTCTTAGAAACTGTACCTGCACAGTATTGTAGTAATTAATTGAGTTCTTGTTGCCTGTGTGCGTTCAGCAAATCACTTGTGTGATCTGTTGTGTTCAGCGCAACAGCCACATCACCGAGATGTGTAGAGTCCCAGTATCTCCTTGGTGGAGCTGTTCTGTGAACCACGGGTGGTAGGAGCTCTGGGGATCTGATCCACCATCTGAGTGTATTTTGAGGCGGAGGCAGTTCCATGTTTGGAATTCTGCTGACGAGGACCAAGTAAGAACTCCTACGGAAGACCCTGCTTCCACCATATGTGGATAGATACTGATATAACTCGTGACTGATCAGATTTTCACTGCGGTTTTTAAGCTTCAGATCACGTTATGTCAGGATACTTCATGGTACAGAATTTGGGGATATAAAGAGCAAGTGTCAATTGTTGCTCTCCTCTTGCCTGAAGGTAGGGTGTCTTGCGACAGAAGTATGTTCGTGAACATGTGAGTCTCAAGACAGGGGTTTTTCCATTGATGTATGTGCAGTGAAATAGCCAGACACCTTATGTAGTATATGCTTCCTGACAGGCAATTAATCATTGCATTTGGTTCAGCTACTGCTGTGTATGACAAAGCTAGCCTTCTGATGACTTACCTCTTTTTGAAAAATGACGACACCACTGCATGTTTAAATTTTAGTCAGTGGGCAGAGAATGTGTTATTGTTTTTTAAAATGCAGTTTGGAAAGAGAGACACTTTTCCAGTATTATTTTTTATATTCTTCTTCTTCCTGTCCTCTACGAAAAAGAAAAAAACAACCAACCCCCACAAACAAATGAAAACAGAAATCCTGCAGTCTGTGTGCCATCATTCCAGCAGAACATGTGCGTTATTGACTTAAATTCTGCTCAACTCGCCCATGATCTGCAGTGCTGTTACCAGCTTTATTGTGATTATTCATTATAGGCCAAGGTGGCTGTAGCGAAGGGGAACCTGGTGTGTTGTAAAGACATCTATGCCACATCTGGTGCCTATTCAGGCCCTTCCAAATTAAGCAGTTGTTTTGATGTTCCTCTCCAGAGAGAGGTTGTGACTATCTTTAGGGACTTGCCAGGACCAGTTCTCTGCTTTGTAGGGCCAGGAACAAGGCTATTCTGTTGTATCCCCCTATGCTAGGGATGCTGCTTAAAGCACCCCACTTGGGGCAGGGAGGAGGGCAGGAATCTAACCCCTTCCTAGTCGTTGGCAGAGCCTGTCACCAGCTGTAGTGTATTAGCTACTTTCCTGTTGAAGTAGGAAATTGATGTCACTGCTGGTTTTTCCAAGCCCGGAAGCTGTTCTCAAGTTAAAAGGACTTGAAGTGTTGCTGCTGAGGCTGAGTAATTCCAAGATTATGTCTGCTAACTGGATATTGGATTTGAGGGTGTACACATGCCCTAATGCATGCATGTATGCCAATGTAACTTAGACCTTTGTGCTCTTAATTCGTGCTGATACTGAGTCATAAAATGATCTTCTACTGAGGATTAAAAATTACTGCAGAATCTCTTTCTTGAAAATGGAGATATTTGTATTCCTCAGAATACTTCCTGGATTGCATGTGTTTTGTAACGACTTAACCACCTCAAACCTAAAAACATCTTTTGTCCATCGTTACTGTCTTTGAAGGCTTAATAATGTTTACAGTACGGTGTTTGTAACATATTTAATAGTTATAAACTATTCAATAATTTAGGATAGTCAAGCCTTAAACAAAAACCTAAAAAAAGTTTGTGAGGTCTCATTTCTGCAAGGGAAATTTAAATAAGCTTTTCTGTCTATCAATTTTGTTGAAGTATTTCAGTTTGCAAGGTAACTATTAGGAGGTTTGTGTAACAGCATTATTAGGCACCACCACTTTTTAATTACCACGGGGCACCTGTGCAGCGAGCACTTTTGTTAGGCTAGAGGGATGGTTGTACTTGCCTTGCTCCCTGCAGCGGCACTTAGCCACAGTTACTTTTGAGAGGGGAGATTTCTTAATTACTCTCCTTGCTGTGGCAGCCTGAGTAGGGCTAGCTTGGATAATAGAGGCGTAGAGACCAAGGTGACTTCTTGCTCAAGAAGTGACAGGACAGTGCTCCACATTGTGATATATTTATTGCCTCTGCTATCATTTACAGAGCTGAAAAGTCCCAGAGATTAAGACCTCTGTTCAAGAGGCTGGAGGACACTTCTTCCACGTGTATTTTAAATCACTATCTTGATAAAACTATTGAATAAAACGTATGATGAGGCACAGCAATGGTGCTAAGCCACAGACTGGGCTTTGAATGGTCATCTCTCTGTTCTTCTCTTTGACAGTCTGATCACTGTTTCTGTAGCAAGCCTAGCTTCACAAGCCTGCTTGTCTGTGCTGTTCAGTGAGGATTATAGTGAGCTCTGTATCTCTCTCTATAGCGAAGCTCTAAGTTTATGTTCATGTACCTGAATAGCACTGAATCTAAGAGCAAGCCATGTCCAGAAGATTCCTGGTATGGTGAAGTATGGAGAGAGGGATGGCATATGACTGTCACTGAGGAACTTTGAAGATGAAAATGAACATTCCAGCTGAGACAAATGCTATTTACTTAAACACTGCCCAAAATTTGGAGGAGCTGTTTCAGACAAAACATAGGTGGCTACAGTTTTTAAAGAACCTTCTTCAGTTTGATTCATTAAGGAAGTGACTTGTGCTCGTAATTGTGTACGTGCACATACATGTAGTTTCTTTCCGCACAGCTTGAGTCTAGCAAACTATTTTTTTTCTAAATGTGACTTGTTGGTAGAGTCTGAGGTACTAGGTTTAGGAAAAAAAGTCGTCTTCTGAGAGAAAGATGCTGACAACATGACCTGAATTATATTATTATAAGGTATTGAAAAACCCGTATTAGAGAAATTATTAATGCCTCAGTCCTGGTTGGAATTCACAACTTGCTCTGTACCAAATTGTCCTAGCTTCCTGTGACTTGGCGTTTTACCGTAAAGATTCATTAGCCCCAGTGCTTAAGGATCAGATTTTCTTTTAAAAGCAAAAAGTGAGGATTGGTTGGTGTCTGTGAGGTACAAAACAAGAGACCAAGACCACTCCAGTGTATTTGGATTCCTGTCCACATAAATAAAGGCACTAAAGGAGCAACATGAAAACTGGTTCAGCTGCTGGACTCCAAAGTTGGAGAGGAAGGGATGTCTGATTTTGATAGGGTGCTTTGAAAACTGGTCCTATTTTCCAAAGAAAGCCAGGGTCGTTCATTTTGTTCAACGTGGGAAGATTGGTTCTTTTTGTCAGGGAGGTGTTTTATTTTCAGGTGTTTCAAAGAAAAGGCCTGGATTCACAGAAATAGTAGAGGATGAGAAATGGTAACGTCTTTTTAATCCTGCATCTTAACGGCCACAGCATCTGCTGGGGTGTGAGAAGTCTCTTTTCTTTTGTGTGTGACATGTGCATTCCTCTCTCATTTCAGGTAGAGTTCTGAGCATCACATCGCAGACCATTCCCTTACCTGGCTGCGTTTCTGATAGATGCTTTTCAATAACGCTCAGTTAATGGGAACTAGCCACCAAACGCCCTAGCTGCCAGGATAAAGAACTATACTCCATCTTTCTCTGTGGCCTTGGGAGTAATTGAGATACATCTCAAAACTCTGTGGCCTGTGGCATGGAAACTGCTGGTGTTATTCTTTGTTTGGATTAAGCAAAGAGTAGGTTGGTTAGTGTTCAGCTTGGCTCCTCTGCCTTGCAGGAACATTGGAATTTAAATGTTTGGCGGTAGCATTTCATGAATGACTTGAAATGTCATCTTAGTCTTTTCAAATGTAGCCTTAACCTCCTGGATAGAAAACATGTGGAAATATTTTCTATCTGATGGGAGTGTAGATGCCTTTATTTTCTAAATACTTCCAACTCATATTTTCCTTTTTTTTTTTTTTTTTCTTCATTAAAAAATATAAAACCTATTGCCGTAAAGAGTCTGTGCAGTTGAATAGAGTACATATTTGTGGTATATATGGTGCTCTGTGGGCACATAAAATGAAAATATTCTCCCCATAACAGATGGAGAGGAGCTGGACTTAAGTATCCCCCCAGATTTTACTCTTAGTTTTTCTTTCTTCAGATTCTTCAGTTTGAAGAAATTTTAGCCAACCCTTCATACAGAGAGCACTTCCGAATCTACATGGAAAGGATGGACAAGATGGCTTTGATCGGTCTTTGGGAGTCTGTGGAGTATCTGAAGAACGCTAGCAAGGTGGAAGAAATTACAAGTCCTTGTACATTAATGGGAATCTCTGCTTGCTGTGATCTTGATGTTAGGAAATATCTTTGTATTTGTTTTTAAAATAGCAATAGCATAGGATAGCTACTAAGCAATTTAGTTCTTTTAACTTCTTCATGTCAACGTTTGAGGATAATATGGCACTTAAACTGTTGTGATGATGATTTACTGTTGTTTTGTGTAGCAGCATGACTGGTAGAAGGGATACTTCGTATGCAAAAGTAGTAGAATTCTTTCCCCCTTGACCAGAGGGGAAAGTTGCAATAATATATTGGCTTTAGTTGTATCAGCTCATGTGAAACTTTAAAGTACGTTGCTGCTTGATAGTCTGTATGTAAACTTTTCACCTTGCCAGTTACAGGTAGTCCATTCAGTCCCAAACCATGAAATGGTGTGTATATGTGGGGTTTTTAATCCTTTCGAAAGAGAGATTTTGCTTTCTAAGACCCCTTCCTTTCCCTGTTCTGTTGCTTTATAAGCAGCTAAGTTTCTCCAGGAATGCTGCGCTACTGTTTAGAGGGAAGCAACGATGCTATATTGTAATTTGTATTGTATATTAATATGCAATTATATTAGTTATATACAATTATACAAAATATACAAAAAATATACAAAAATACAAATATATACAATATACAACAATATACAGTAAAAAATAAAGGAATGAGAACCCTGAAATAAGGATAGGAAATACCACTTAAAGTTGCAAGAAGTATCCTGGAGTAATGGTGCAGAGCAGGAATGTAGAGGACAAACTTTCTGTTCGTGACTAGTGGGGTGGATCTGGGGGGAAAACTTTTAAACCTCTGGGATTCACGCTAGCATGAAATATGAATTTCATTATTAAGTATCAGTTAACCTTTTATTCACTGTAATTTTATTACTCTCCTATGAAAAAAGATTCTAATCAATTGGAAAATACAAATAATGTCCTGTAACCAAAGCAGCAAATTATGGATCGTGATTAATGAACCATTGATACAATCTGAAGAAATGGCTAACAACCAACTCGGGCTAGAAGGTGTTTATAAAAAGATTTTGTCAGGCACTGTGAAGAGAGCTGTATATCAGTTTTGATTGCAAACTGCTCGTGACTGGAAAAGGTGCTATAAATCATTTTATGACCTTTCAGCTGTGATTTCTCTCTTTGCTTTCAAAACAAATTGTGTAGTGCCTTTATTCAAGACTTACCATTTTTTAAAGAGATTCTAACATACTGTGCTCCTGTTGCCCCTGTGGTGACGGGCAACCTTTATGTTCCATGGACCAGCTTTAATTACAAAAAAGTAGCATCATGCAGCCGTGTAGCTGCGATACTGTCATATGAGGCAGGCAAGAACATTGTGCCGTACTGAGTGAGTGGATAAAACCTTTGTAATTGCAGTCAGTTTAGAGGGATGTTAATTTAGAGAGATGATGAAGGATTGTGCAGCATTACTGCCTCTTTCCTGTTCATTATTACAAAGTTCAATCCTGTGTGCTCTTCTGTGCTCAGTGGAAATACCTGGCCCAGTGTACTAGTAAATGTCTCTTTGGTTCTGCTTTTTTCCTTGTTATTTTTGCTTTCTCCCCCCCCCCCCCCGCCCCAATTATAGAATTATAGTCATGTATAAAGTGAGTTGGTCCTATCCAGCAGAAGACAGGAGAGCCAATACAGCTGAACTCTACAATCTGAACTTAAAATGGTGATCAGAATGTTGCTTTAGCACTTCCACCCCTGCCCCCTTTAATACCAGCTTTTGGAGCATACTTTTAAAAGCAGTGGGTGCAGAAGCTATGTTAATTTTAGAGCACAGCTGTTTCTTCACTTTAAAAATATCCGTATTTATCTTGTGAAATTGACTGCTTAGCATAGGTGCTCAGGCAGAGTGCTTGATCTCAGTGAGAGAGTCACAGATGTGTTCTCATACATCTGGGAGTGAAATTAGCTTGATCATCCTTCAAATTATGCACCTGGATCGTGATTCATCTTTATATTTTTAAAGCTTTTTCATTATTCTCTTCTCCCTTCTTCTCCCTCCTTGCTTCCTAGGCTGAAATACCTCAACTGGTGAGTGAAATTTATCAGAATTTTTTTGTGGAAAACAGGGAAATACCTGTGGAAAAATCCCTTTATAAAGAAATACAGCAAAGTCTCGTGGGAAATAAAGGCATTGAAGTATTCTACAGAATTCAGGCAGATGTTTATGAGACTCTAAAGGACAGATACTACCCCTCATTCATTGTCAGTGATTTATATGAGAGATCAGTCAAGAAGGAAGAAGAAAGAAGTTCTGCTCAGCTAACTCCTGAGGACAAAGACGAAGTGGTGAGTCATGTGGACAATTTCACTGTTGTTTTAAGGTGATCTGCAGATGATCCTGAGTAAAGCACGTAATAGCATCTTCTGTCCTTGACCTTTGGACTGTTTTTTTTTTTTTTGGATGTGTTTATACATGATATCACTCTTGTAGTTCCATTGGGTAAACCTGGTATGTTCCCAAGCTGAAAACACTGAAACAAGGTGAAACATTAGTAGGTTTCTGTCTAAATGTTGTCTTTCCCTGTCCCCTGTGCATTTCCTAGTTAAAAGTTGAAAAAAAAAAGAAAAGAAAAAAATACAACCTTAGTACTCTTTATTTATGGAATAGATTAGTATACTATGTTGGAAGATAGAACTGATTAAAATAGCACTAAAACTGTAAATAGTAAGCCAGAGCATTCAAAATGTCATAAGCAATAACCTAATGGCAGATCTCTTGGGGCAGGTTTTACAGTGGCTTCTCTAAATCGGTCATGTCAGGGGAACTTGTGTTATATTTATCTAAGAACGTTTTGACAAGAGCATCTCTCAGACTAGGGAGCATCTTTGTCAGGCTGCCACTTCAGATCAGCATGGATATCTTCATTTTACATGTGAACTTGCTCAGAGCACAATGAAGTGGGATAGTTTGTCTAATACTGGATCTAAATGGACAAATAAGAAGCAGAATCCAGAGGTGCTGATCTGCATTCTTCCATTTAGAAACAATTTTTCCAGAACCCAAGGCTTTTGTATTTTACTGCTTAAATATGGCTTTAATTTCTGTAGTGAGCTTTTATCGTCTCTGTAGTCCACCTGTCAGCAGATCTGCAGAGATGAGCTGTTCTAAGTAAATTACTTCCAATATGAACTTCGAGAGCTTGCTGAACTTTCACTCTTCTCTCTGTAATCTTTTCCTTGATAAAAGATCCAAGACACGTTTTCTATTTTTCTCACTGTTAACTCAGCTATGTGTTGAGGGTACGAGGTACTTCAAAGACTTTCTGTCCTTGTGTTTGTAGTCATTGGGACTTTGTCCAGAACTTTCTAAGTATTAAACGTTGTGCTTTTTAATCTCTATATATATTCAGTCTAAGAGAGATAACAGTTTCTCTTAAGAAGACTGACACAACACTTTAGGTCTAGCTGTCCTCTGTCAGATAACATTTACTATAGCTGCCAAAAAATTAGATTATTTTTTTTTTAACATCAGCATCATCTGTCCTTTGTCTGAGTCCTTGGATATGTATCTGCCAGATTTGAGGGCTGTGTCAGCTGTGAAACCTTGAAGACTAATGTATTGCCAAGTTTGCTTATATAGTTGAAGTTCTTTTGCGTTTTTAACAACAAATTAAGTATGAAGTAGCATATACTGTTAGAGCATCTCTCAAATAGAGCAATCCTGATGGCTCTGTGCCATGGTTCAGGGTCTTTGAGGTGAGAATAGATTATTTCTGAAGTTTCCAGTGGTCTTTCAAATGTTGGTGAAAATGTGCTACTGGCTAATAGGTTTGGGGTTTTTTGCTCCCCCTCCCTCAACTACAGCTGAGAAATCTGATGTTTCTGGAGGGATCCATAGTGTTACCAGATACTAATTGCTTTCATTTTAGTTTGAGTTTTGAATGTCTCAGGTTCTCGCTTCCTGTGGCACTGTGGGAGTTACCGATGTTAATTTTCTATAAATTCCACTGTTATAGTTGGATAGGTAAAAAGTTCTCTAGTGTCATTGTGGAAGGGGGGACAAAAGGATGAGCCCTGATGAAACACGAGGAGATCAAATTGGAAGACAGGAATCAGGGCAAGGTCAGACTCTGCTGGTTCAACTGCAGGTGGAACAAGCTTTCTCTTCTTTTCAATCAGTCATGACTTTTCACTCCTTGGACAAACCTCCTTTGAAAGATCTTGAGCAGATGTAAAAACCCAGAAGCAAGCAGTGCCTGCATTCAGCACTGAGGAAAGAGGGTCTGGTGGTTGCATCAATGCTGTGTGTGTCAGATTGCTAAAATGAGCCCCAGTCTGTGTTCTGCAGCACTCACAGAAATGGAAGTCGTTATTATCAGTTTAGCAGTCAAGGGAAGATAGCACAATCCTTTACGATCTCAGCTTTGAGTGTGTTGTTTATTTGGTAATTTGGATACAGGTAACTTGTTACCTTGTAATTCTAGTATTTTTGTGATAAACCTAGTGACTCAATAGTGTATTTTGCTGTAAGTGTCTGAAATGTTAATGGCAGAAGCCATGCAGCCTATCTCTGGGAGCAGGGCCTTACTGTTTTGTAATTAATTGCAATCCTTTGATTACTAGTACCACACCTCATATGAAAAGTCTTTTAATTCTTCAGTGTAAAAAATAGAATTTTTGTTTATTTTTGACCTCTGTGCTTCCTAAAAAGGTTAAGGTTTTTTTACTTCTATGGGTCTGTGTAGTAGTGTTTTGAGTAACACCTGATATTGTTAATTATCTGTATTATTGTAGTGCCAGGAGATGATGATGAGCTTCTGTGAGCTCTGTACACGTGCTTGGAGGCAGTCTCAGACCTGAGGAGTTTACAGTCTGTGCAGAATAGACGGAACAAAGGACATGACATAGAGCTAATGTTATTTACTCAGCCGCATAGCAGGCAAATGCAGAACTGGAAAAGGGCATGCATGGATTTCTTAGCCTAGAACTCCTGACTTCTGCATTGTTGCCCTCCCTTATGAGGATTATACTAAGAAGATTAATTTTTGTTGCTACTGTATCTCTTCTCAGACTTTTTTTTTTACTAAGATGTAAAATACTGCAGAATTTACAGTAGGATTGTCTCTAAAGCTCACAGAATTTAGCAGACAATGAGACTTCATTCTGTTAGCTTGTCATTACATACAGATAAAGCTTGCTTAGTGGGAATATAATTAGAGAACTGTAGTTCATGTGATTAGATTCATAGCTTCCCACAGATGTGTTCAGTCACAAGCAGACCTCAGAGATCTTTGAAGATGGCAACAGTAACATCACAGTGCTGTTTGCTGGATCTCAAGGTCTTCATGCCTGTTTGGGGTAGCACAGTAAGAAAGGAGACTGAGGCAGATGCCAGATGATGTTAATGAGAACGTCACTGAAAGGTGTGAAACTATTTTTTCGCATGCCTGTAGTACACAAGATGGAAAAAGCTATTGGTTTGTCTGAATGAATATAAGAAAATTATTTATCAGTTTAGAGTAATGCGTATGTGCTTTTATCACGTTTTTATTAACACTTCTAAAAACAGCAGTAAAATCTGTTCATGCAGAGAAAGGACTTGGTTTAGATTGTTCTGCAGGCTGATAAATCTGTTTTGTGAAGGTTTGTGGGAGGCAGGACTGTTTGTTAGAACTGTAGGGGTTTTTTTGGTTTCGTGTCCCTGTTCCCCCCCCCCGCTCCCCTGTCTTGTTATCTTTCAGCTCAGAGTGAAGTATTTGCTTTTCTATCTGGCTCTGAAAATTGATTATGACTACTAAGCTGCTGTTGCTTTTAAAATAAACTTTGATTCTGCCTCTCATTTACACTAAAGCTTTAGCTTGAAGGTCATTTTACATAGTTGGCAAGAGTTCCCAAAGAGCTGTAGTATAAATGGTATTAGGCTTTGTCTGTTGTGTGTTTGGTTGGGTGTGTGCTTGTTCAGGTTTTTTTAACAGACATGTTTCATGTTGGATCTGATGGTCGGAATATCTGTTAGAATCTCTTATACCTACATTTTTTTCTGTATCAAGAATAAGAGTTCTTATACATAAAAGCTTTTGGAGCAAACAATAACTCTCCTTTTTCATATTAATGATGCAGTTACCCTCATCCTTTATTCCTAGAGCCAAGGTTGCGAAGAAGCTACTGAAGAATGCAGCACAAGAATTAATGAACAGGCCAGTTATGCTGTAAATAAACTTCGCCAGCTAAATGACAAGCTTGAATATAAAAAACAGGCTCTAAATTCCATATGTAATTCACCAAAACCCGACAAAAAGGTAACTACCTTTAGTGTCTTCCCTTAAAAAAAAAAAATAAAATTATGTGTATGTTTGTGTAATATCTAGTTGTCTCAGGCTCTTTCTGGACAGCTCAGATTACTGTTTCAATCGGTCTGTTATAGAAATTGAAATTAGCTTATTTTAATTTTTTTATTATTATTTTTAATTTGGTTTTTTAGGGGTTTTTTTAAGCTGATGTAACTAAAATTGCAAATATTATTTTTTTTTGTCGTAGAATAAAGACCTCTCCCAGTGGGCTTGCAGCTTTGACGGTGATCTATAGTATTTCTTCCTTACTGCTGCTGTACCCACCTGTATTTGCGTAGTTCTTTGTGGCAGTTTGTTTCATGTTCCCTGCCGCGTCTGGCGCACTGCAGCGGAGGGATGTGCTAGTTCTGCTCCCTCTGCTGGCGTTCTGGTAGCATAGCGCAATTTCAGAATCTGCAGTTGTAACTGGCTTGTTCTAATCAAGGGGCGGGGGACACACACCACCTGAATCTGTAAAAGTGACTGCTTTCCTTTATAAGGAGCAGGAGAAGTCTGCAAAGCATGCTTTCATCAGACAAAAAATTGAGGGACATTAAACTTTGGCTCTCCGGGCTTGAATGAAAAATAAAAATCTTTTTCTATTTGCAAAGTGCAACGATTAAGCAATCTAAGAACATATTCGGGCAGAAGCAAGTGATTTGCATTTGGCTTAGGCCAACTCATTTGCATTCCTACTGAGTCTGATACTACAGGACTGTTGTTCAGATGCAGTCGGGCCAAGTTTTTCAGGCGTAATGTGGTTGGTAGGTGGTGGTTAGAGACTAACAAGTAGCCAGGTATCTCCCTAAAACAGCCTCCTGCGAGGGATAGCAAAAATGTACATGGGCATTAGTCATTGTCCAGGACCTGGGTTCTTCATACATTTGTTTCTTCACTAGGGGTGAGTGCTAGGATGCTGGTCTGAGTAGCGGTTGACACCCTGCTCATTCTCTGCTGCCCCAGCAGAAAGACGTGGACAGTAGTGTTTGGGACCACACTGGCTAGCTTTGTTCCCTCTGTCTCTTTTGCATCTCCCTTCTGCCAGAGGTTACCGCAGACAACTGGAAATGTGTCTGCAGCTCTTCTGGTGTGTCCCGCTCACAGCTGCTCTGCTGTGTGTGTGGCTTCAGCGGGCAGAAGATACCTTTTACTTGTCATCCAACCATTGCTCTTCAGAGTAGTAAGAGCACTGATGTGTTTGTGTGTCCTTTATTTTTTAAATGCCTGTATTACTGCAGTAGCATTTACCTGTGGAGCTTTTAAATGGGTTGTTAAGGTTGACAGTGTGAGAGCACCTTGTTACAAGGACTTTTTTTTTTTTTTTTTTTTCCCCACCTCCGGATGTGGCAGATAAAAATTTGGTTCTTGGTCATATGAAGTAAAAACTGTTTCTAAAAATTCCACAGTTTTGTGCCATATGAAGGGGAATGTCATGTACATTTTTTGTGTTAAACTTTTAAACCTCAAGCTGTTCCTGGGTTGTTTTCTCTTTTTGAAATGTTTGCTGTGAGACCCATACAAAACACATATGTGCATCTTCAAGTGACTTCTAGCACCCTGCAACTCAGATGCCAGTCAGCCAGGGAAGAAAACTGCTCATTTGACTTGCATGTGAAACGCTGCTAGTTTTAAAAGAAAATGCTCTGTAGGGAGGTCTCGTTTCAGTTCCTTCTTGGAATATAAAGAGTAGAAAGATGGTAAGCGGTCTCAGGCAATGTCTCCAATGTACAAGGCCCACTGCCATAGAAAATTACCTTGATCTTTGGAGGTCTGTGACTTTGGTGCATGTCTCGTGCCCGAAGCTCGGTGGCTATCTCCCTTGTGTTTGTGAGTGCTGTCTCATGCCATCCTGTGCAGCCACAGTAAATGTGCAGGACCACATTCTTTCTAGAGTTCGGTCTTGTCATTGTCAGTAGCAAAGCAACATCTTAACGTTCCCCACGCAGAGCACCTTCTGGTGCTTGCTAAGCCTTATATTGAAAGAAAACTGTGACACAATTACTGAAATTAACCGGGACCTTACTGAATGGAGAAGTGCCTCAGTCTCTATCAGGAGTTATGTGGAAGCTGGAGGAAATTTCTGTTAACTTGTTCAGATCTTTAGTATTTCCAGTGGACCTGTACCAGGAGTGAACATAAAAGTCACTTGGAAAAATTGTAGGAGGTACTCTTATAACTAACTAGGTGTAAAGTTAAAATTTGCACCATGGGCCATAAATGTTAAAGAATCACCATCAAAGGTATTAGCAAAGTAGTTTTAATATGAATTTGTAGGACTGTGACTTCACAAAGTTTGGTAGCGAGGTTCACTCTGTTACTTATTACATAGAGAAATTACACAAAGACGAATCAAATTAAAATTAATCTGGAATGATTTACACAGAGACTAAAGATGTAAAAGGACAAGGGCGACCCTACTATCTGAGTCATGAGGTTCAGAGTGGACCCCCCTTGCTTTCTAAACTCTTGATAGAGTTTAGGTGTGGCTAGATCCGATCCTAGTCCGACTTGGACAACAGTTTGTATCTAAAGGAATGTAAGGAACATTCACAGTTTAAGGTTGATCATAGGATTTTAGCAGCACTTAGTCCATGATTAATACTTACAAAGTAGGATTTACTTAAATGACAAAATCGGTTTAACTACAGATTTGAAATGGTAATACTTACACTTATGAGGTACCTAAATCAACTCACGTACAAACACAAAAATATAGAGATAAATGTACAGCTGTACAAAGGTGTATATATACCTGCTAAAAATTCTCCTCAAGTTCAGTGAAATATTCATGTTGAACGCCTTTGCATTTCTCAGCGGGCAAAGGTTTGAGCCTTGAGGAGTGGGGTTATCAGCCCAGGCTGGCGTCAGCTTTTGGTGACAGTCCTCCTAACTCGGCGAGCTTGGGAGCTCTGAGAGGCATCCTGCTCAGAGGGAGATGCTGTTTGCAGCCCCCTGCAGTCCAGGAGAGCTCAAAGGACCAAAGGAGCTCGAAATGGTCCTCACTTAGGACCACTGTTCATAGAGTCAGAGATGATTGGCTTTTAGTCAACAGGACTTTTCCATCCTGGCCACAATCTGAGCTGGTAAGTACTGGAATTTTTCACAATCCCAGTGACAGTGGGCTGCAAGGCTCATCAGGAGATGATTCACGTAAGGAGTGCTCCAGTGCTTTTGGGGATGTTAGGATTTGTGTAAAGAATGTTTCTGGCTGTCAGTGCTGTCTCCCAGCTCAGCCACGCAGGTGTTGCTGGTACAGTCAAGAGATGCTTAACTGTCGAACTCATTACACAGGGGCTAAGGCCTAAAGGGGATTCCTGAGACTGTGGGGGGTGGTCTAGGGGAGGGGGCGAGATGCACCACCACAAAGAGTGAGAAGTACTAAACAGAAGTGAGCATGCTTGTGTGTGTGAGTTAGACCATGCCATTTGTTTCTGTAGCACTATAGTTTTGATTTTTTTTTCTTTGATATAAAAAAGTACTATATAACTAAACCTTTACGTATTGTTGCATACACATGGATGTAGCACTTGTATGTTCCCTTTGCATTCTTGAGAAATAATAGCCATGTTCTTTCTACACCTAAGGTCTTGAGGAGGTGGGGATTGTACCCCTTAGAAAGTAGTGGGGTTTTCCCTGTATTTTTTTGTTCCTAAAATATTCTTTGTCTTTGAAAATATATACGTCTTTGAAACAGAATAATAAAATAGATCCAGTATCATTATAAAGTCTCAGTATTTGTTTTATAAGCGTAGTAGCTATTTACTTATAATGAAACCTTACCAGTTCTGTATTTATTGATTGTTCCTGGATGCCACTTGTAGGAGTCAGTGTAAGGTGACTGCAGAGCAGTCTGTATGCCCATAGTAAATATAGTAAAATACAAAATTATTCCGAAGGTTAGGTATATGCCAGAAAGTTGTCATACAGCTGTAGATGTGTAGGTAGTATTTTACATCTTATGTGATACAAAATTCTGAAAAAGACAATTACTGTAGCTCTGCAGGATGTACCACGTGTTTTAAATCTTACAACTAAGACTTGTAAGTTTGACTATGTGGGCTATCATATTTTAAAGAAAGCGTTAGCTTCTTTTGCTGTATTTCTAATGTCACATCTTATGTATACTTCCCCCTTTTCTTGTCATGCTGTCTTCTAGTAGTATTTATGGTTACTTGGTTTTTTTGTTGATGTCATGAGATACGCTATTTATCCTTTATGAGATTATGACTGTGAGCTATGTCTTGATGAGAACGTCTTTTGAAATGCATGCTTTCCACAAAAATAAATCCCTCCCTTTCCAAAACTTAAATGAATTAAGTAGTAATTTTCTGAGTGATTGTTAACATAGCTAAGTTCCTAGAAATGAAATCTGTTCCCAGGTTTCTGTATCTGAAAATGGTAAGGGGGATGTCTTCAGTAACGCATATTTCAGTGATTGTAATTTCACATTTGTAGAAAACATATAATGTGTGTGTGTGTGTGTGTAATATGTAATCCTATCTAAAGTGCCTTTTATGCTGATAGTGCAATAGTAGGACGTACTTCTAAGTAGTTTTTTATTTTAATATTGGAGTTGACTCTTTAGGATTACTGTGTATTCCACAAATTTATAAAAGGCATCATAGGTTCTCTCACTTAAGACTCCCACCCCCCCCCACCCCCCACCCCCCGTGAATTATTCTCTCTCTCCCTGCTTTCATACCTTTACCTTTTTCTGAATAGTGTCCCTGAAGATATGAGGCGTATTGCTCAAACTTTTTCTTAGCAATTATGATCAATAAACTTTTCTCTGCAGATTGTTTCTAAGCTGAAGGATGAAATTACTCTGATGGAGAGAGAGCACAGTGACCTTCAGCTGCACATTGCAAGAACGGACTGGTGGTGTGAGAATCTTGGCATGTGGAAAGCCTTCATTGTCTCAGGCGAGGTATGTTTGGGGTTTTTTATGGCTTTGTCTTCTGGGTCAGTTCAAACTTCCATGAAGAGAAGAATAAAAACCTGTATATACTTTCCTTTTACCTTGGTGTACACTGTGTGTGCTTCATGTTTACTTGGGGCAGGGAGGAAACGCTAACTTCTTTTTAACTCTTCCTCTGTTTCCCCAGTGACTGCTGTGATGCATATATGCAAAACATATGTTCGTCAGGCCCTGTTGTAATGGAGCTATAAAAGTACCTACATGTACGTGAACTGGTTTGGGCATTGGGTAATTTGCTACCTTAGGGGTGGTGGTGTTCATGAGAACAGTCTCTCTCGTTCTATTACCATGCTATCATGCTTGGGTGCAGTTGCGTGTCTGCTAAGTCTCAAAGATGCAGTACTTACTATGTTTTGTATTATTGTATTTAACAACAGTACAGTTTCAAGGGACTAAGATAACCAGAAAGAAAGCGCTTTAAATCTGTGAGTAAGGTAAAGGAGAAGTTAATATTTTTTTTTCAGTCTTGTTCTGCTCTTCTGTTTGGGTGTAGGCAGACAATTGTGGAATGAATGTAAAAAAAATTGTAACGGAAACAAAAAGTATTACCATTTCATAGCTTTCTATCAACATTTGCCCAATAAACGTTATATAGTAACTGTGGGCTCACACCGTACATAAGCAATCGTCTTGACAATATCACTTCAGTGAAATAAAGATTAATTGGATCTCTACTGGATTGCCTTCCCGTGCTATTAAGAAGATGTGTCTTATCTAAGTAGTTTCCTTGAGGTAATTTTTCTTGGAGAAAAAATGATGTGCTGTTGAGTTTATTTGGTTGCATCTTCAGCTCTTACAAACTATTGATAGGTCTGTCAACGGTCAAACTCATTGTCTGTGAAAGAAGAAAAAAATCCAACAGGGTAAAAACTTAAGATGCCGTTTTAATAAACAAATTCTCAATGTAGAAATATCTGGGTTTGGTTTTGCTTTAATGCTGTCTGCAGGTGACCTGGTTGAGAACAGTGAGGGTCTTAAACTGTCTTTAAGAGTGCTCTCTACCTTTTTGAAGTCTGGTTTTAAAAACCAGCAATACTGTGTGCAGCAGAACTGCAGAAAGGCAGCTTTCTGGTAAGGGGTACCATACAGATCTGCCCAGTGTCTCCCTCACTACCAGATGAGAAGATGGTGTGGCTAAATAAGAGGGAGGTTGGGGGAGGCTTCTAATTACTTGCTGCGTTAACTATAATACAGGTAGTACTGGACTGAATAATTAAATGTAGGCTTGCATTAATTGTGCCATTTGCAGCTCTGTGCTTCAAAGAGTAAGCTGGAGAAACCACGACTGTTATAGTTATCCATGTTAATTAATTGCTCAGGAGCGTTCTGGCTGCAGTTGATGGTTTCGGGGGGCATGAGTAGGTGACACTGCCTTCCTGTTTGCAAAATTAGCATGTAGCTCTGTGGTTTTAAATGGAGAAAAGCTTGGTGGCCATATTTTTTTTGCAGAAAAGCTTAGTTAAAAGTAAATTTTGCTATAGAATTTGAGTTGAAAGTGTAATAGCCTGTCATTGACCTTTTAAACGGATTTACTAAACCGGTTAATAGAAAATGCATGCAAAACTACAATTACTTAAAACTTGAGAAAAAAAACTGTGCGTCCAAACTGTTGTTTGTACTTTCTTAGTTTGAATCTTTCAGTCTTTATATAAATGCACTAGCTCTGTGTGTGAAATACTTACTTTTTTAAAAAAAAAAAAAAAAAAAAAATGTAACCTATAGGTGTCCTTTGGTAACTGATATTTCTTATAAAACTATTGTTGGAGACTCAGTGTTTTGGCTGGTAGAGGTTGAAAAAAAGACAGTAGGAACATGAAGAATGACGGGACCCATGGTAACAACTCATCTTAATTCCATGAGTCACTGCCACATGACATGTAAACTTACAGCTACGTAACCTAACCTGCTCTACTTGCTTTAATGGTTTTGGCCTTGCATCGTGTTGTATTGTAGCAGACGTTCTGCTTCCTCTGTCCAAAGAAAGACTTATTTCAGAGCATAATATCTTTTAAAAAATCTATTACTTTCATAAGGAATTGAGTTTGTAGCTTTGAATGAAGTGGAAGAAAATAGCTTGTCTTACTCATTTAGCTGTACTGGATATTAGGATGTTCATGCTCAGTGGAAGTTAAGCAAATTGGGTTCCTGTGAACTGAGGTGTACTCAATACACCTTCTGCATGGTCTTTATATATCTAGAAGCGACTTCTAAGGGACTTTTTGTGGTTTTTTTAAACATCAGTCTGTTTAGCCGGTTTCACTGCCGCACAGCTTGGGTGGGCTGTTTCAGGGAGCTGCTCTGAAGGAAGCTGCTGGTGAGTTCTACAGTTCTTCACTGGCTTAATAACTGGGCTAATTTTTGTTAATGTTTAGTCATTCCTGACAGATGTCTGGATCAGCCCTTAGTTTTTCTAGCAGGTGATTCAATGGTTTTCTTTGGCAGCTTGTTACTTTATTGAACGATTACAGTTTTTGCTAATGTTAAGTTTACATTTTACCTACTGCAGCTAACAGCTATAGCGTCTCCTGGAAAGTATTTAATAATACTTGTTTTTGCAGTATTTCACTGCATGTTTCTTACCACACCACACAACCCAGTAAGAGGTGCTCACCACTGGCATACACCTTGTAGTTTTTATTAATTGATTGTAGGTGTCTCAACATCCTAGGTCATATCTCCACCCACTTTGGGACTTTGTGCCTCACAGGGAGAAGGGAGAAATCTTTACCCTTTGTGGACTAGGCATCTATGGCATGCTAGTAGACGGTAAATTCTGAAACAATTAATCTTTACATTGTCTTGAGGCTATGGAGTTGCTGCCAGTGCAAAAAACTCAGTAGCCTGAAGCCTCTGTGGGTACTTGAGGGCTGATTCTGTTCTTGCCAGATAAGTAGTAGTGAATAACCTGGAAGACTCGTATAATCTGAGGAAAGGGGCTGAGAAAGGACTTTTGGATATGCCATCCTAGGGGCTAATTCTGAGAGCCCTTGCCAGTGCTGAAACAATCAGGGCTGAGACTATCAAAGGACCTTTGGACCTGGAAAACCAAACCAGAGCACAAACATTAAGTTTATGCTCATGAAGAATCAGAGCTGGAGGAGATTTAGGATGGGAATATTAGAAGTGTAGTGAAGTCTTAGAGAGGCATGAGGGGTTTGATGTTGAGCAGGAACTCTGGTCTTCAGCTCCAGCCCCTGGAGTGCTTTTTGGTTGGAAGCAGTAGGTAGATTGGTGGCTTGTCAGATGTGCAGTTTGTCTTGTGGCAAATGTGGCCCTTGAATTCGTCGGGAGAGGAGTTCCCATTCAAGCCAAGGAAGCATTGCAGTTGTTCTGCAGGTGCTGGGCTGTTGCATTCTAGAAGGGTGGATTTGAATGGCTTAAATGAGAAGTGACTGTGAAAGCACTTTTGTTTGCTTATCTTAGCAAAAGGGAGAATCAGAGGAATAGGGCTGTCTATAGAAACACGTTGATAAGGGTAAACATCATAAATGAGGGGTGCAGAGCTGTTGGAGCAGATGAGAAAGGAGTTTGGAAATCGAAAGGGGGGCTTTCAGTGACCAGGGTGAGGGTCCAGAGCAGACTTTAGTGTAACAGGGGTGGAAAAAAAAATTGTTTCACAGGTTTGAATTCCTTCATCATAGCAGTTTTATGATATGATGCCTGTTACAGCAAAGGACTAGACCTCCTGGTTTAGTAGACCACCTAACATTCTGTTTCTCTGTTTTCCAGTTGACTCATTAATTTGGAAAAACAAATGCAAAAGTACTGAAGTTGGTCAAAAATTCTGCATTCTGAAAGTCTTCAGGATCTTCTTAAGATATTTATATGAGGTTATTTGAAGGAAGTTGTAATGTGTCCCAGTCTAGTAATTAGAATGATTTTATTATTAAATTAAATGATTTTTTTTTTTTTGCACATGGATCTTAACTTGAAAGCAGGAAGATTACAGAGTCCTCCCATTTTGAGAATGTGCTTCCGGAGGGATGACGCTCTCCTGACAATTACGGTTCAGATGACCCTACTACACCCATGCAAATCCCTGTCCCAGGGATGAATGTGTAATGGAGAACGATATGCATGACTCAAATCAGCATTTTCAGCACTGATCTCCCAGTTCTCAAAGTGGCTGCCAGGAGGTGTTTGTGAGTCACCTGCAAACACAAATCCAGTCTAGTTCAGGCATAGACAGGGCAGGGACTGTCCCAGGAGATCCCAGTCGCTGCTCTGTGCCAGGTCCCTCTGATCTACATTTTGGAGGCTACTCAAGCATCTCTTTCTGCAGTGGTCTGGCAGGAGAAAGGCAGTTTCCCAAATAGCTGTGCTGGGAACCAGACACATTTTCAGATGTTCATGTTGGTGCTTTTGTGTTCTGTCAGGGTGCTGCTGCAGCTGGTGTTTTAGAGATGTGAAACCTAGGCTGCAGACCAGGTTTCCCAGTGGTCCATGTGCAGCTTTAGGAGAGGAGTGCATCACAGGGAATATTTTCCCTGTACAGTTCTGAATAGCATAAAAATGTGAAGGTACATTTTAGCGGTGTGTCTTTACAATTGCATGCAACTGCTTGTCAGATTATCTGTCACTAGCATTAAGTGTTGTCAGACCTTTACAGGCTTCTTAGAAAATGTGTCATAATTGTATGAATTTTAAAGTTTATTCTTACCCTGATTGGCTTAGTTAAAAATTCTGTAAAAAAACCACACCACATACATAAAAAAACAAACCAAAAAAACCCAACACTGCAAAAGTTTAAAAGGTATTACTTTTCTCAGAAGGTGTGAGGGTGGTATTTTATAATTAGCTTTCTCTTATTTGTATGTATATTAACAGAAGCATTTGAGAGTTTGGCTTGGCCAAAAAAAGTGCTTTATGAATTCCCCTTATTTTCCTTTCATAATCTATTTAGCTGTTTCCTTAAGATAAACAGAAGTAAACAAAAATCTGTTACCATTAGGACATAAAGATGAAATTCTGGGTGGCTCCTCAAATTAAGAAGTAATATGGTCACACTGCTGCCATTGTCTCAAGAAAAACGTTTAACTTAATTTGCTGTAGTTTTCTCATTTGGTTAATTGCTCCTCCTTCCTCTGGCTGTTTACAGCTTGATTATTAGGATTTTCATAAAGCTGTGAGTCCCTCAGGAATAAACACAGCATGGATGCCACATGTTCTGTGCGTGCAGAATAGCACAAGTGAGCAGAGAAATCATTCTGAGATGGCACCAGCTGCTGCAAGGTCCAGCTGCAGAGCTGCTGTGCCTGGTGTGTGGGTGAGCCTCAGCACAAGCACTGGGAAAGAAGTGTTGGGGATAAAGGGAGAGCACAGGAACACTCAGGAAAATGCAGATGGGAGAGATGGAGTATTGGTCAGCAATCAGAAGGCTGTGTGGTAGGTGCACAGCTGTTTGAAAAAGACATGTCAGGGAGATTTGATTGCTGATGGACAGCATTGCAAAGCCATATGTAAAGTATACTAGTGGTTAGCTGGAGGCCTGATTCAGGACTGACAGCATTTTGGGTAAAGTTTAGTTCATTAAGGGTATTGCTCCATGTGTAGCCTTCAAACCACAAGAGAAGCGTTGGACTGATGACAACTGAATTTGCAAGCCAACCCATCTGGCAGCCCAAATGTTCCACTGTTTGCTTTCAAAGTGGTATACCTTACCTTTTGGTTCCTTTCCCACAAGGTTTTAGAAGAGAATGGAGAACAAGTGCCCTGTTACTCTGTCATGGTGAGTTTACAAGAAGTTGGTGGAGCTGAAACTAAGAACTGGAGTGTTCCTCGGAAGCTCAGTGAGTTTCAGAACCTACACCGGAAACTCAGTGAGGTACGAATCTTGGTTAGGGGAGATTGCTAAAATTTGTCAGAATGATGTTTGGAGAGGGGAAAACTAGATAAAAATTTCATACTGCTAGTTCTTATACCAGCCTTTTGGCTTTTAGCCTTTCAGAGCTAGTTTTCCATCTGCCTGTTTCTGGCCTCTGCCAGATGCTTATAAAACCTGTTTATAATTTTTTTTTGGGGGGGGGCTTAATAATGAATGTTTTAGTGAACTAACCTGATGTCAAAATGGTATATGTGCTGCACAGTCATGCAAGAGCCTGCTTTAAATACCAGATTTTGTCTCTGGCTTCCAGGGGAGTGTTAGAAATGACAGCTTCTGGGGACAGAGGTGGTTTCCTTTTACAGTGCTTGAACCTGTCTGCTGCTAAGGGATAGATAACGGTGGTGGTGTGAAGAGAGAGGGTTTAGCTATGTTGGCCCATGGCGAGTAAGGGAGGATTTGTTTCGGGGTGCTGAGAGGGGTATGGAAGGGAGATGAGAGTACAAAGGAGTCTTTTCATTTCCATTCTGAACCATCTGTGTTTTCAGCACATGCATATTAAGTGAGCTCTCCTTTCTCATCCACAGTGTTTTCCATCATTAAAGAAAGTTCAGTTGCCTTCCCTCAGCAAGCTGCCCTTCAAATCTGTAGACCAGAAATTCATGGAGAAATCCAAGAACCAGCTAAATAACTTTCTCCAGGTAAGAAAGCAAAGACAAAACCAACAGATATCTAAACAGGAGAACTGAGTGGATGTGTTCTCTCTGTTGTTTAAAGAGAGAGCCTAAAACAAATGGATCAGATGTAAGGTTTGATGCTAAAAATGTCAAAGTTGTCTAAAATGCTTGAAGTTGAGATGAGTTTGGCCGGTAGTGACTATTTCTCTAGTAGTAAGTTAATTTAAACTTTGATTGATTAAGAAATACTAATAATGAATCCTGTAATTGCCACTTAACTACAACACTTCACAACATATTCCATAGAAATGAGAACCTTTTTTTTTTTTTTTTTTTCTGGCTTCTTGAAGTATCTTTGTGAGACATGGATATTTTTTTTCCCTCGCTCTACATCTGATCCATGTCTTAATCAGTTTTATTGGATGGCCTGATACGTGTTGTTCCTTAACAAGAAATATTTAATTGATACGTTGTTTCTGTCATTATTTTTCTTTCATAGAAATTGCTCTCTGATGAAAGACTCTGCCAGAGTGAAGCACTTTACGCCTTCTTGAGCCCTTCCCCAGAGCATCTCAAAGTTATTGATGTGCAAGGAAAGAAGTCCTCTTTTTCACTCTCCTCATTTCTGGAACGACTTCCTGGTGATTTGTTTTCTCATCAGGAGGTAAGTGATAGAAAAGTAATCTTCCCAAATGTAATTACTTACCCAAAATGAGCAGGGAGAACTCTTAATATAATGCATTTGAATGGCAGGTAATATTGGAAGGCATTTCCAAAGGTAATTTTAAATTTACTGTAAGTGAACAAAGAGTCAGAAATAAGAGCTGTCTGTGAATTTAAAAGGTATTTATTAATTAAATAAATGGATAAAAATTGATAAATTTATATGAAAATTTGATAGATATATATAGGCAAATGTGTAATCTATCACAAACTAATTGTAGTCCTGTGGTATTATCTTTTTTTTTTTTTTTTTTTTAAGCAGAATTTCCCACTTTTTGTGCTCCTGATACGCATATTTCAGAGGGTTTTTGACAGGTGAAGGTAACTGCTCTTAGGAAGCTTCTCTGGCAGGGAACAGCTGTGTGTCCGTAATTTCTGGACAACTTCTGAAGCAAAGCTAATTTTGACAAAGAACTGTGGCAAACAGCACAAGCTCACTGCAGACACAGGTGGGAGCCCATGTGGGCAAACCTGTTGGAGGATTGGGTACTAAGCCATAAAAAAACATTGTCCTTCAAAATAGATAAGTGACCGAAATAGCTCATTGGCTAAAATTGACCGTAATTTTTCCGTGGCACTCTATTCTCTGTGGTTCACGTAGCAGATAGGCAAACCAAGGGGCTGTTTCTATTCCCCCTTTTAGTTATACATTATATGAAATAATTCTTTTCTTACATGCTGTAGTTGTCTGCAGTGGGTGGGCCTTCTGCAGGATAAATGGAGTTTGGGGACCCCGTACAGTTCTAGCCTGTTAATAGACAAAAAGGTGGTTTTGCATCTCTTGGGAATAAGAAAATCCTATGTTTTCATTTTCAAAACTGTACTGTATTTGCACCTAGATTGCTGAATACACATATCTCATTTCAGAGTAATAAATATAAAGAAAGCTTTAATTTTTACACCTTGATAGAAGTACTGCAGCTCTAAAAAGAAAAGTGCATTCACTAAAATGACTGTTGGGTGGAGGTAGCATAAAAGCATAGAAGCGTGAAGCTATTTGTATTTCACTATTTAATTGAAAAACATCCTCAGGAAGAAAACCAGACTGCATGTAGATTGTATTACGTGAGTGTGTAGGAGGAGATAGTTAGGAAATATGAGAGAAGGAAAGGGAGTTTGTGAAGGGTATGAGAAAGGAGAGGAAACAAACAAATGAAGCAAGCATACGGAAAAACCGAAGGAAGCAGAGCAAAAAAATGCCCAGAGAATGTGGCAACAGAGAAGTTAGAACATAACTTCTTCCTCGGTTTAAATTGAATACTACTTCTTGCTTGTTACTCATGGGACTAGGAGCTCAATTTTCACTAGACTTATGCCAGGCACTGTGCAAATCTAGACAAAGACTGTCCCACTCTCTATCTACCTTCCACCTCCTCTCCCCTCCTTCCCTAAGCTTAAACACATAAGATGAGACAACAAAAATACAGATGGAATATAAGAAACTGTTAAACCTTCTGAATCAGTAAGGCAAACGTTTGTCCTGGTTTAAAAATAATGATGAAATTAAATGGAGGGAGGAGAATTGGGAGGGTGTCTGGGATCAGCTCTGCTTTTTGTTGGACACCCTTGTCTTTCAGTGTGAGCTTTAGATCAGCTCAGTCCTGCCCAGTGATAGCATTTTGGATAGTTTACCGAAGCAGTTAAAGTAGAGTTAAATCATTTGATACAGGGTCATTAAGGAAATTGTTAAACCACATGCTACAAATCTGTTACAGTTGCATTCTCTCTGTAACTAAGAATTCCTGCTTTCATTTGTATTTTGGACTTTGTATGAGAAGATCCTCTTCTACAGCCCTCTTTGCTTTTTATGTCATCTCACATTTTTCAAATATGTGTTAGAACAACAGTATTAGCTCTTGAGTGCTGTTTTCAGGATTAGGTGCACCAATTTCAGATCTCACATATATATATATACACGGCTCCTTGGACAGGGTTAGCTTTAGAACACGTTTCTTAGCTCTGAAGACCAAAACCAAATCAGGAAAAAATGCGGTTGATATCACCTAGAGGAAGGGCTCTTAGGTTTATGAAGTGCTAGTGGATAGAAAATGCACTATGGTGTAAGAATTTACAATTTCCATTCCATTGGGATCAATGATGGGGATACACTGAACAGCAGAAAAAAAGAGCAGAGACTTCAAAGATCATCGTGTTTACCCTCCTGCTCTAAGCAGACTCAACAGTACCAGGAAAACTCTTGGTACGGGTTTGTTTAACATTTTTAAACCTCTGGTAACTGATGTTCTCTGAGCAAGGCAGCATATCTCAGTTCTCAGCTCTCTTAGTGGTTAGAAACATTTTCTTACCATCTTAACCTAAATCTCCCTTCAGCCAGCTAGCTCTTGTCCTGTCTGCAGCAAACGCAAGAAGTTTGGGTTAGGATCATCTCAGTTACCAGAAGTTACTACTTTCCTTTTTTCTTTTCTTCTTTTATTTCTTAGACTAAGCAGCCCCAATTTCTCCTAGTTTTTGTTAGGTTGTGTTTTCTTTGGTTCTTATGATTTTGCTCTGGACTTAACTGATTAACCATATTTTTCTTGGAAATGTGGTGACTAAAACTTGAAACAAGATGCTTTCCCTGGATTTTCCTATTCAATGTATGAAAGTAATTTTTATACCTGTATGTGTATGTATGTTATGCAGTGTTCATGCTTAAACTTCATGATACTACATTTGCCTTTTCCACAGCAGTATGGCCCTGTAGTATTTTCTGTAGTATTATCGATATCAATTGGTTTGTTTCTTGCATTTACACAGTAAGTTATTGTTGCTTTGCATCTGTCTTTATCAAACTGCATCCTGTGGGCTCAACTACAAATTGAGTAAGCTTACCTGAAAATTCAGTAAGCTTATTCTCTGTTCTGTTGCCTAAGTGCTTAATGAAGATACAGAATGATGTCTACTATGAAAAATCAAATAAAACTCAATTTCTTGAATAATCAAAATGATGAAGGTCAACAAGAAGCTAGTTGACCAAAGGAAGATAGTGAACGGGACTAGAGTTTTGCTCTAGACTGTGTCCCCGGAGAAAACTCTGTTCATCTTCAGTGAATTAATGTGCTTGTGTGGTAAGATGGGTAATGATTTGTGGTTTCCTTGCGTGGCACTTCTTGTCAGATCGGTGTGGCTTTTTGTTCCCTGCCCTCAGTCACAGCTTAGCCTAACATTAGGAGAAAGCTTTAAAAGCTGGGGCCACATCAAGCTGTGGGAGTCAGTAAACAAGGGCGTCTGCATGGATGTTTACAGTGCACTTCACTGCTGTGGGTTTTTTTCTTTTTTTTCTGGTTATGAGGAAAGAAGCAGCGCTAGTGAAAATGCTAAATGCGACAAAGGAAGTGAAGAGTACAGGATATATAAGTGTTGGAATATGCAATGCTATGGAGTTAGTATTTTATATAGTACTATGCAGTGCCATGCCTGGAGAAGATTCAGGGGCTGGAAATGTACCTGAAGTCAATGATGGGATTTTGAGAGTGGGAGGAAGAAGTAAGACAAACTGATGTACAGCTGAGACAGTGTAGGGTACTCGGTATAGCAGGGTTCAAATGACAGGCAAGGGATGACGGAAAAATCATGACCATAAGAACAAGGCCAAGAAAGGCCCCAAAATACTGCAAGCGAAATAAGCTGTGAAGCAGGTTTTGCAGACTAGATGATGAGGGGAGGGGGGGGTAGCGGGAAGGCAGTATTAGATGATGGAATGATAAGGAAGAGATGATAGATTTCTTTGAAAACTAGAAGAAAGGAAGTTTTTTCTGCATTCTGACCATTCCTGAACCAGAGACTGGGGCATTGCACCAACTTCAGTGGCGGTCAGGTCTATCACAGAGGCTTTGCTCTAGGCATAAGCAGGCAGGGAAAGATCCAGGAAAGCAAAGGGATGTGCTGGCTGCCATTAGTAATGGTAGGTGGTGTAGTCCTGATGCTGAAGCAGATCTTCATGACACTGAGAAAGAACCTGACGTCTGCTCTCCATTCTTGAATAAATGGTACTGCCAAAACTGCGGTGGTTCAATCCATTCTTCTCTTGTGAGTCGATTTTGAATAAGTCTGCTCCCTTCAGTACCCTCAGTTTGGGTATCCTCAGACTTGGGTCACTAAGTATTGCCATATTATGTTTCTGCCTGGGACTGATACTCATGAACGGTTGTTGTCTTTGCAGTGGCCAGTTCCTCTTCTGCTGCTGGGTTTGATTCCTGGCTTACTGCAAGGACAACTTGCTGGTGCCTGATCCCACTGAGTGGCTTCAGCTGTGCAGAGCACTGTCTGTTCTCCAGGGGAGCCAGCTATCTGCTGCTTCCTGTGCAGTAACCAGATCCTTGCCCTTTCTTCCTAGCTGCTTGCATTCCGAACAGCTCCAGCTGGCTGGCTCCCCATCCTGGATGTCCTTCATGGGCGTTGTGTCAGAGGAGGCTTTGCAATCACAATGGCTCTGAGTGCCATCTTCTCCTTACATCACCTGCTTCCTAGCAGCACATGGCTCCCATATTAACAGCTTTCACTTCTCCAGCTAGTGTTGACAAGTCAGTATAGGCAGTGGACCCTGCAAATCTGAGCAAATCCACCCAACACTGAGATGCTTACTGGGGCAAGAGTGCAGGTGGAAGATACAGCAGTGGTGATGACTCCAGCGGTGCAGAGTGTCCTCATCACTCTTGTCCAGTGGGAAGTGCAATCCCTTTTCAGACTCCCTGATGAGGTTCCTGTTTGCCAGATCTTGCCAGCAGCAGAGTTGTTGGTTCTAACGCCTTTTCTTGGGAGGGCTGGCTGTGCTCCTTCTCCAGGGCATGGTAGTAGCTAAATCCATTCTGGAAGAGGGATGGGGAACTGCAGTGCATTGCCCATACTGTGTCTCTCTTCCTAGGAAGAAACAGAAGAAGATAGTGACCTGTCGGACTACGGAGAGGAGGTGGATGGGAAGAGGGACTCTCTTGCTGAACCATGTTTCATGCTTATTGGAGAGATTTTTGAGCTGCGAGGAAGTAAGCTGTAAACCTGCTTATTTGCTAGTGGAATCTGTTGACCAAGAAATCTGGGCCACTTTGTAATTCAGATTTTCCTGCTGTTCCCGTAAGCGGAAATGTTCTTGCAATCTATATAGCCGGTTTGTCTGGAACAGAGCTGTTTTTAAGTACAGAATTTTGGAGCTTTCATTCAATAGTGAAATTCCAGTATAACGTGGCAGTAAAAATGTAACTGGGAGGGGAGAGCATTTGTGTTCGATATTCTTAAGTTTTTCATTTAAAAAAGTAAATCTGGAAAAACCAGAAAAGTAAAAGCACATTTTCTGTTAACAGGCTACATGTTAGAATGTATGAATTATGAGGAAGATGGCTTCATTACAGAACATGTCACTGACAAAGCAACGTAATTTTCATGTCCGTTTTAAGTGTATATGCATTTTAGTTCTAAGTCTTGTACAATGAAGAAGATGGCTAGAATTGTGGCATTTTTCAGTACCACATTTCTTTTCCTCCTTTACATAACTGAATGATGATAATAAAGAAAACTGGTTTTGTTTATATTTGAATTGCAGGCACACTTGACACCCTGTAAAATTATTTACAGGGTAACTGTTAGAAAAATGCAGCACCTTCCAAAAATGGCAGATGTATCTGCCAAATATAGACTTTCTTGTGCTGATGGTGAACAGCATGAAAGAAAGATTAACCAGTAATTACTAGGAAGCACTCACATTTGTTCCCTTTATTTGTAATGAAAAGCTAACTGCTTGGCTTATTTGAGTGAAAATGTTTTCAGAATTTTAATGCTGCTGCTGTGTGTATGTTATACTAGTAGGTATGAAAGTGGTGTGAATCTTGAGTTTTCTTTTTTCTAGTATAAAAAGGGTTATAGGTAGTTGTATGGCTCAAGAAACTTGAAATAAACACAAGTTTACAGTACTAACTACAAATACATGTTATAGAATGTTTATGTAACCTTCAGGACTTAAAAACTATACAGCAAACAGTACAGGGAAAACAATCAAGAAAAATGAGACCCATGTACAATTAGTGAAATCTTAGAAAGGATTGTAACAGATGTGTTTACTGTAGGGGTAGGCTGTTGGGTTTTGGGGGAGGGGATGGGGGACGGTTTTGGACATGATCATGGGTTCCCCAATTATTAACCCCTTGATCTTTATTTTCCGTCATTTTTCATTGTTCTAGTGTTCAAGTGGGTCAGAAAAACATTAATTGCACTAGTACAAGTCACTTTTGGAAGAACTATCAACAAGTAAGTAGCTATTGGTTTAAGTGTACCTGCATCATTGTCCTGTGAAAAAAGGGTTGAGAGCAGAACTGTTTAACAAAAAAAAAATTGGAAAAACAAAATCTGGACATTGTTGCATATGATAATCTGCATTTGTTTCCCACAGCTCAGTTTACAAATACGTTGATTAGAGAAGACACAGGTGAATTTTCTTCCTTCTTTTTTTTCCCCTTACACAGGGTTTTGCTTTTGGAAGAACACAATATTTCATGGGAGATGGACATAGAAAAAGAGATTTTTCTTTCTTGTTAGTGAAGCAGCATTGCATATATATGCACGTATATAAAATGGCTTGCTATCCTGTTTTTCTGAATGGGCTGGCACTGAATGGCTTTTGATAGTTTGTGCTTTATCTCAGTGGCATGAAGATTTTTTTGCCAGATCTGAAACTGATTTCAAGTCGAATACATACTTCTCTAAAGTGACTGAAATAATGTTTTATGCATTATGAGAACAATTAATTCATAACATGAAACATGTACACATGTAACAGTGATGTGTTTTCATGAAGGCGTTTTTTGTATCATTTGAAGACAAATCTGCCAAGTGAAGCCTGATTGAGGCTCTGAAGTAAGTGTGTGTGTCTGTGCACACTCTTCATGTTGAAAGATACATCGTTGGTCAGAAAAATTGTGGAAAAGTACCCTACCAGCAGAACAGGCTCTTCTTTTGTCCAGTCAGTGACTAAATTTGCACATGCCAGCATGGCTTTTAAAACCTCTCGTGTGTTATGCAGCAGTAAATTGGACTGGTCTCTGGTGGTGTCCGTTCACTGAGTTTTAAATTGATTGGTTCATTTGTTTACGTGCTGCTGATAACTAGCATGAAAGACATCTGAGAGAGGACAGAGAGAGTGTGTGTGTGTGAGCGTAGCATGCATGTAGAGTTGGTGTATAACTTTTTGTGTGCTGGTTGAATTTCTACCAAATTTCTACCAAAAAAAGATCTTGATTCTAAGGGTTTTGACTGTACTGTGGCACAGTTAGGCAGTACTGCTTGGAGCCTGCTGTACTGCCTCAGACTCTTTTTGCTACAGAAGGCTACAGTGAGTGCCTGCAGCCACAGGATGAGGCTGCTATCTCCATTTGTAATCCCTTTACTAACGTGCTGTTGCTATCTGTGAGGGAGCTTACTGTGCTTTTATCAAAACTTCATCTGTTTCTATCCCAATAGGCATGTCTGTGCATGCAGCTAGCTTGGAGTTTGCTACAGTTACGTAGCTGAATTTTATGTCTTTTTCCAGAGAGGCCTTTGTAGTGCCCATCCTTGAAATGCAGTTTCAATGTACATTTCAATGTAGTACTTGTAATCCACAAACATATATTACAAATTACATTGAAATGTAGCCTCCTCTATATCTTGGTCAGGTTTCTGGAGTGACCTAGGTCCTAGAATACCCAGAGCTGAACATGACTTGTTGTGATGCTGTTGAAATTAGCTCAGGTAAATTGGGATAATTACATGAAAATGAGCATTGCTTCCACTACTTTCAGGAGTAAAAAAAAATAAACCTGCATAAAACATGAAAGACTAGCTCTGATGTGCTCCCTTTGCACTTCTTTACAGGCAAATCCGTGACACTGTGCACTGGATGTTCAGTGAACCGATGCTTGTTTACTACATTGGTGTGTTTCGAGATGCTTTTTGGCCAAATGGAAAGTTAGCACCACCACCCAGAGCCAAGAGTGACGAACAAAAGCAAGAGACAAAACAGAGAGCACAGCAAAAACTACTTGAAAACATTCCAGGTGAGATCACTTTCATTCTGCTTAATCACGGATTTAATAACTAGTAAGGAAGATGTTTAATCAAGTACTGTTTTGCTGCATTTTAGATTTTTACTGTAGAGCTGTAAGTCATGGTTATTTACATAAATAAGGATAATTCTGGCCTTTCCTGTCTGGTAAAAGATGGATTCAGGTATTATCGGTGGATGCAAAGTCCAGTATCACTGTACCTCTGTCTGCATCTAGTATTCATCAAGGAACTGAAGTTAAGGGAAGACTCTGCTGGTTCTCTCTGTGCAAATAGCAGGGGCTTCTGCTACCTGGAACTGCTCGACAAATAGGGAGGGTGGCATCCCCCCAATTACTACTTTCGCTTTCATTTCAAAATCGAAGAGGGAAGTCTACCCACACTGTCAGTGTTGTGTGTTGCTGTCTGTTTCTTATAAGAGGTTTCAAGGCACGAAATGCTAGGGAGGGTTCTAGATTGAGTGGGGTTTCCAGTACTGTCCTTTGCCTGCCCTTACCTCCCAAGCCCAGGCAGCTTCCTCGTCAGCGTGCACATTTCTGGAGCACCATTCTGAGATGCTCTATCCCATCCCATTCACAGGAGTCCAGTTACAAAATTCTGACTCTTCAGAAGTCACATAAACCCAAAGGCGCCTAACTGTGAAGAACCCAAATCATTCCCTTTAGCCATGGGAAATGCACGTAAACATAGGTTGAATGCTTTTTGTCTCCCCTCCGTCCAAAAGAATGTACTTTAATGAGCTATTTTATGGCTTCACTGAGATATCTCATACACCCTCTTGCATTAGCTTGTTTAATCAACTTTTTCTGCAAAAATACTGGCAGGTATGCATGTAAAATAGTCATCATTTGATGTGTAAGCAGCCCTCCATTTACTCGGTTATATACCCACCTACTCAGCTAGTGGTGGCTTCTGGTTTTGTTTGTTTCCATGTTTGGAGAGGTATGTCAGGATATAGCTGCATGCACCTTAATTTAATGATGAAGCGTCAGATCATCCTCTAATATAATCCAAAATATAAATAATTGACTTAGAATTCTCTTCTCTGCTTACTTGTGGGAAGTATTTTCTGTGAAGACTGAGAGGCAATTAAAGTGCTAAATCTATTTTAACCATTGTAGGAATTCTGTCTTTGTGACTGAAGGTGTATTTATTAGGGTGGTTTAATAATGTATGAGATTAGACATGAGTCTGAAAGGTAAACTACCTAAACGTATACTATATATCATGTTGAAATACTTAAAATGTTATCATTGAAATGCATACACTATTATCTACCCTTATTCTCAAGTTACCCAAGTTCTCTTTTCAAGCTGTGACCTAAGTTATGCGTGATTTTTGTAAGACTGATGAGTGGGGACTAGGTATCTTGTAACCAAGAGCTGTGAAGTGCAGTGGTTTTGTTTCCTGTCCTTTACGGGTTAGCTGAGGGTTTTGCCTGGCGGGAATGAAACAATATAAGCTGAAGTAACATTTGTTGCAGATACTCTGCAGAGTCTTGTTGGACAGCAAAATGCGCGTCATGGTGTAGTGAAAGTGTTCAATGCACTGCAAGAAAGAAAGGCTAACAAGCATCTACTCTATGTGAGTAACCAGAAAAGTAACCTTTTAACTTTATAATCCTGTTAATTGCTGAGCTTTCATTAAAAAGCCTGGGGTGTATGTTTTTGCAGAGATCTATGTTGTACTATTGTTTCATATGCAAGTAATTGCTTTGTTATTAAAATAAGTCAGAAAAAACATACTTTTTTCCGTTATCTGACTAATCTTGAATAATGAAAACCTGTTTAAGCTTAAAAACAGTATTGCTTTTGTCTAAAAGAGATCCTCTGCCATGTCCAACTTGCCTGACTTCATAAGGTGCCAAGTAATTTGTTTATACAGCTGAGAAAAATAAACATACCTTGGAGAATCCTGGGGAAGGAGAGCTCCAGGCCTAGCTCGCAGTTAGGAGACGATAGCTCTCCAGAAGTCCCACTGGTCTGCTCTTGGTTGGGAGTGGTTGGAGTATGCAGCTGGATCCAAGTGTATCAGACTTTCCCGCTCAGTCAGTCTCTTCTGGCTCATTTCCTGCAGCAGCCAGTCGCATAACGCAGCCTCAGCATGGGATAGAAACATGGCAGAAAAATTCTCATACGGCACCTGCACTCATCTTAATTCTTCTCTGTTTTTCAGGTTTTGCTGGAACTGCTGCTAACTGAACTGTGTCCTGAGCTAAGAGCTCATTTGGAGCAGCTTAATGCCACTTAGGTTTGAATCTGCACAATTGGACCACTAGCGAAATGTCTATGTCCAATAATAGACATGAAACTTATTTTCCTCTTTTCCATAGAGGGCTGAGGACTGATTATTTTTAGCATTTTTCTTTCCTCTTGAGTTTTTTGTGAAGTAAACAGACTTGAAAAGATCTGATGCTGTAGTAGGGTAGACAAAACAACGCTGTATAGTTGCCAGTTTTTATTTAAATTGTTCTATTTGACTACTCCTCTGTTTCAAATATAGATTAAAAAATAAACATTCATATAAGCTGAAAGAAAACAGAAAATATTTTAAACATTTATGAAAGGAAATTTTGCTTATAGTGGTAAACTAATGAATGTTGTACAGAGTTCTAATCTCCTCACTGAGGATTTGAGCATTCCTTTTTTTCTTGTGTATTGAAAAAGCCTTGTTGTGCAATACTACATGTAAAGCTATTGTGAAAATTTTATCAATTTTGTTTTTACCAAAGATTTCCCATAGTTTGAAGCATTTGTAAGCAATAAAATAACTGGATTGCAGTACTTGATAAGGAGGCTGTACTGATAACTAATGAATGAGTTTGACAGCATTAGTTTCGTAAGGAATATCTACATTACTTTGAAGTCTGTGTCGAAAATATGTATTGTAAACTGGTATGTCCTAACAGAATGCCTGTGTTAAATGTTAGTGCAGAGACTAGTGCTTATGAATTGCTTCTATGAATGATTAAGTACACATTTAATTAAACCATTCTAATAACTTCCCTGATATTACTCAGGGCTGTTTTATTCAAATATCCCGATTTCAAACAACTTTCAAATCTTTCCCTTATTTTATACAAGGAAAGAAAACTATATGTCTTCAGTGGGTTTTTTTAATTTATGTAAAAAATATGTAAATATGGTCTTAATGCACATCTAAATAATTAAACATCATCAAAAATCCCTAGGTGACAGTCATTACTTTCTTTTAAATTCAGTATAGCTGTGCTTTTAGAAAAACTGCTTGCAGCTAAGACCGGCTATATTGTAAGGTACGTAAAATCTGCATGCTATATGTAAATCAGTGTTTTTAGTAACATCTAGCCTTCTGTTCCAACAGATTCAAGAAAGTTCTAGGTTGTGGTGCAGATCCCAAGAAGCAAGCTTTTACAAATAAACAGGTATTTAGAAATGCTCAGGCTTACCATAGCAATCAGCAAAGTTTACTAGCAGTTAATGGAAGTATCTTTTGATAAAAGATTCAGCATAACATTGCTCCGGCGTACACACTCCTAGCCAAAAAGATTTCGACTATTTCCAATACAAACAGAGGCAGTGTAAATGTAGTATGAAGGACTGAGGAGTACAGGCCTTGTGCAGGGGACATGTATATTCAGTGTTGCCATACTAGTGGGCTTTTTTCATAGTTCTGTTAGTATTTGCTAGTTTTCAAAGTTTACAGTTCAAACAGTGTCGAGTTTAGTGTCGTACGGGCCGATTTCTAACTTAGACTCTCTGCAGTCCAAGAGTAAAATGCATTAAGACATGTGAGTAGATTGAGAGACATTGCAAAAGCATGTGAAAGAAAGTATACAGACCACTCACAAGATGTAAAAATGGTTCTGACCTGTGAATGGGTTTTATGTGAAAACTAGACAAGAAAATTAAAATGTAATGTTTAAGTACTAAAAATGCAGAAAAGAAATTTTTATTTGGTTTTGATTTGATTCATGTGCCATTATCAGTACACATGAAGACAACACAGGACATCTGTCCCAGTAACATGTCCTTAATAAACCTGAAGTCTCCAATACCATTTTAAAACATCTGCCTTTGCCTCATCTCAGCTGAAGAAAGAGTGTAAGCATTTTGCTTTCCCTTTTTTTTTTTTAGATAAAGCAATTTACAAATTCTTTTTTAATTTATTGAAAGTTGAAAAGCAGGCAGTAAGTGATGAACAGTCTAAAATTGCTACAGATTAAAGATGGTTTATTGTAGGAAATACATTTCTGTACCAGTCACAGTTAAAGGAAACACTATATTTTCCCGAGATTGGCTGCCAGTTCAAGGTCAGAAGCAACACCAGGATCCAGAAGGCATGCCTTTGAAAACAAAGAATAGGGAGCTCTAGTTGATATCTAAAATAAAATTGTATGTTGTCAATGTAACATTAATAAGGTCTTTGAAGTTTTGGTGACATTATCTGAGATAATGAATTTGTTAAAGTATTAGAGTTAATATATTCAGCTTTAAATCCCTATTTCTGATGCCACGGAAGAAAAATTCAGTATTTTAAATGAGCGTACTTTAGACTATAGTCTTGAGTTTGTTTTTATTCTGTCCCTATGGCATGTGCTGTCACCAGTCAGAAACACAAATCTGCATACAGACTGGGTCAGTTTCATTCACTTCCATCATCTATTTCAGTACCCCCTGGGATACCCATCTTTTTTTTCTTGCCTCTTTCAAAACTGACTGGGTCCAAGAACAGTAGGTCAAAACCGCAGCTGAGCAGTTAATTAAAAAAGCAAACATGATTTTAATTTTAAGTGGGTATAATTGTACAGTTAACACCAGAATATTTTCCAAGTACAAAAGAAACTGAACACAACCACAGCTCTTGTCCTTTACTTGTTCCCAAGTTACGGCTTCGGGTAGCTTTCTTGTTTATTTTCTGCTCCTTCTCTTTTGTTGTTGATATAGAGATGCATGGCGCCAGTCAATAGAAATCATCTCTTTTTACACTAAGAAGTTAGTGACGTTCCTAGATCAGTCTCAGACATATAGCTACAGAATGATGACTGAAAGTTGTAATTTTCTGTAATTACAAAGCAGTGCGGCAATTTAATCCTGATGGGCCTCTTCTGTGCCTTAAGGCTTACCTAGGACTGCTGGCTACAGTGTGCCTTACACCCCAGTTCGTATTTCTTTCCTCATCTGCGCCTCATCCTATCTTCTGTAGCACTTCCCACAGCAGGACAACAAAACATATAAAATGTATGTATTCAGAGAACAACCTGCTCTCCTAGGCCTCTTCTGTCAGTGGCTTACCTGAGTAAGGAGCCACAAAAATTGTTATTTGTAATCTATCATTTACATAACTCTCCATTTATTGCACCAAGCTGGACATCAAGTTATTCTACTTGAGGAAACGAATGGTCTCTACATGCACAAAAATCAAGAGTCTCTCTGAAGCACAGATCCAGTCTTGCTACGCTCTGTTCAGTTGGCATAATCATCTTGCCTCAACAGTACCTTTAGGCATCACTGATATTTATCAGATTTGTCTTCTAGAAGCCATTATCGATCTTTTTCCTCAAGCAGTAAATTTTACTTAAACTTCAGAATTACCAAAAAATGTGGCCTATTTTTTCCCCTGTGTATCAGTGACAGTAGATGCTCAGCTATTGCTAAAAACATAAACATAAAAATAAGCATGACAACCAGTTACAACTGATTAAGTATGGTTAATGAAGGTTGTAATTGTTAGAGGAGAAGTTACAATTTTTTCAGCTTGAGAGAGTGACAGACAGGAAATCATCCGGGGATAAAATTATTCAAATCTTTTGGCTAATTTATCTTGCAAGTTACCAAGCTCTTTGCAGTGGTGATTATCACAGATTTTTTTTTTTTTTTTTGGTTGGCAGAGTTGTTTGCTTAAGCAAGTGGTCAGATAGTACCTTTCACGACTATTTTTAGGTTTCAATATGATTTTATCACTCTTAATTTTCTTGCAGAGATTTTTTTTTCAAACATAAATAATGTTGGAATCTTTAACCAAACAGCAAGTTTAAAGACTCAAATCTAAGGTATCATGCGATTTCCTGAGACTTACATTGGTCTGTAAGACTTACCCAGCTTACCTTAGAATAGTATTTTTTAGCAGTGGCTTGATCTTGCTGTACACCTCGGCCAAGCTGGAAGCATCGAGCCAAGTAGAAAGCAGCCATAGCAACCCCCTTGGCTACGTATTTAGGAAGACAATCAGTTATCTTTGCTAGCATCTTGATGTCATCATTTTCTGTAACCCTGTTGTGGAATTTACAGCATTAAGTTAGATAATGCTATTTCAAACAATAATTAAAGTTGACCGTACATGACTTGACAATGCCTCCTTCCATTTACATCATTAATCCAAAACAAGCTGAAATTTACATGTATGTGGCAACCTGATGAGGATTCTTCTATTGAGTATTTGATTTGAAGTTAGTCTTATTTGGATGTTGTGATAGTAAATACAAAACAAATACGTAACTTTTGCAGTCACTTTCACTATTGTTACATTAGTTATAAAATGCAGCATATTTTATGCTAATTGTTCCTATTTAAAGTATTCCATCAAAATAAATATATATATATGGAAGACAGGCAAAGCTCTTACTTCATACAATTGAGTAACTTCATCTGGTGGAAAGTGTCCCTGCCCACAGCAGGGGGGCTGAGACTAGGTGGTGTTTAAAAGGCCGACCCAAACCAGTGCGTGGTTCTAGAATTCCAACTTCTTGCTAGGATATTGACAAATCTTAGTGATCTGAAGATCCTGGACTTACTTGAGAGCCTCAGGTTATAAGACCCACTTACGACAACCACTTAAAACTGTTTCAGCTCAATTATTTTTGATCTTCTGCATTGCATCTGCTTGCTGTCACCTTATTTTCAGCATGTTGTTTTTACTAAGAACTATTTTAAGAATCAGGAGGACAAAGTGAACGTTTTTTTTTAACTATCAGGCTATAATTGCCTAGCATTGTTACTCTAGTACTAGGTACATCATTTTCTAAGTGGGAATTGATTTATTTTTTTTCTAACTACTGTCTTAAAACAGAAACTCCCAAGCCCCATATCCTTTCCAGAGACAAACAGTAATTATATGCTGCTTCACACATCATTGTAGTTTGTTGTTGTGTCAAATAGTCACAGACTTGACAAAAAAGTGCAAGTCGCTGCAGTTTGTAGCTACTCTCTGTAAATCAATGTCTGTGAAAGATTATTCTGAACTAACCCCCTGCAAGTCAGGGCTTGTTAAATCACTTTAAAGTGTTGAGAGGAATGTTCTCCCACTTAATTTGGTGCCATTAACAAATGCAGTAACACGACAGGAGTAAAAAAAAAAAAAAAAAAAAAAAAAAGCAAGCTTATTGGCAAGAACATTCAAATATAATAACGTTAACCTATTACCTCTTTTATGTTTTCTGATGCATAGCATTTTTGCCTTCCTTTCCAAAAGGTGCACAACAGAATGCTCATGCAAATAACAATATCCTGTCAAGTCAGGCAAAAACTCAGTTCAGCACAGTTGACTTCGAGAACCTACCGTAGCAATGGGTAAGTAGAACTGTGTGGGATAACAAAGTTGTGATTTGAAGTGAAGTATCAGTAGGTGATCTAGACTCCAAATATTAGGCGAGGTTCTACCATACGTAATCGTGTCATGTTTGTATGTTTGTACATAACGTAACAAACTGCATAGTTGGTGTGAACACAGAAGGAAAAATTTTAGAAGAAAAGGTACTGATGCTTGATACAGCTGGTTGAACTGCTGAGGTTTCTGCCTCAAGGCCAACTGCAATCCCAGTTAAGTGGAACTGATTTCAAGTATGGTGGCAGTATCTTTTGGTACAGAAATTGTCACTTCTGGCTGTATAGGGGATTTCATTGCTATTTTCTGCAATCACAATTGCAGCTGATGAAGTGCACTGTTTACTTGTCTGAATAATCCACCATGTAGCTATTGACTGGAGGGGATGCATTCCAAGCAAGACAAGCTAGACTGGACTGAATGGCTATCAGTCTACTTAAAGTGCAAAAGGAAAGAAACAGTTCAGAGAGAAAACAATCCTTCTCAGCAATGAGTATAGCAAACAGCATTCACAGCTGAACTACTGAATTACCGGAGGTACTGCTGTGCAGTGACATGTATATACAAGGGTGCAGCTTTTCTAAGAGGGTAAGTTGTGACATGTTTATTGCTGGGCAGCAGCAGCTTTATAAACATACCACAGAAAGCATGGATAATACTATGTGTAGCTTGTATAAGTAGGCACTCATGTCTGCATCTTATTTCCAGCAAATTGAAATCTGACGGACAGACTGAATTTTTAACCATATACTGGCCAGCTCTGGAGGTTTGTTGCAGAAGTGTGCTGTTGATCAGCTATAGAACTGTCACGAACGTTGCTTTTCTCCTCCATGAGTAGTTCAAGATACAGAAACTTGATACAGACTGGCTATTTTAAATATTGCAGCCTATAACAGAAGTTGCTATTTCTGCAGTACACAAACCACGCCAGAGTATGTAGAGCAGTGAGTCCTACAGCGATTGCCTGTGAAAAGGTCGGTCAGTGCTGCGTAATTGTGGCTCAGAGCTGTACCTCTACGCAATCACCAGAAACTGCTTGCATGCAGATGCCTTTTTTTTTGTCCAGGCTTCAAAATGCCTGTGCAGTACACATCCCTGTAAGCAGCAACGGAAAACTAAAGGGTGGTAACTTGGTACTGTGTGCAGCAGCTACTTGTAGGTCCCAGGCTGTGCTACTCACAGTGCTTAATGCAGGATCCCAGGCAGTATCAATGCTTGCTTTTCCTGTAAAGGACACAGGAACTGGACCAAAGCACGCTGAGCCACAGAGCAAGGGAAATGATGGGATGTAAGATGGTGGGAATACTTGTATTCTTTGCGGTACTGGAGGGGTGAGGTGGAGATAGATGAGTGGTTGCAGAACCATGCTGCTGTGGCAGACACCACAGAGAATGAGGCATCTTGGACCCTGGTGACCCACAAAAGCAGGACTCTGCTTCAGTCTACACCTTCCTGTATCTCAACCGAAAAAGTGTATGAAGCTTTAACAGCTGTAGACAACCGCAAGCAAGGTCAGCAAGGAGAAACTGTAACAGCAGCACGCAGTGGACGCCGAAAAAAGGAACAAGTGCTTGTAGTAGGTGACTCTTAAGGGGCACTGAGGTGCCCATCTGCCAGCCTGACAGGGAAGTCACGAGAGGTATGCTGCCTTCCAGGAGCTGAGGTCCAAGGTGTTGCTGAGAGGGTGCCACAGCTTGTCACGAGCACAGACTACTATCCGTTGCTATTTTTTCATGTTGTTTTGAATGACACTGCAAGCTGGAACCTGGACAGAGTCAAGGAAGGCTACAAAGCCCTGGGGGTGCAAGTGAAAAAGTATTGGTGCCCAAGTTACCTTTTCTTCCATTTTACCAGACTAGGAAGGGGTGCAGCCAGAAATACACGGTGCAACCCAACTTCTGGCTTTGTGGCTGGTGCTGTCGTGAGGGTTTTGGCTTTTATGACAATGGGATGTTCTTCGATGACTGTAGCCTGTAAGGAGGGTTGGGATCACCCATCTAGAAGAGGCGAGGGAATCTCTGGCAGCAGGCTGGCCACCTTGGTGAGGCAGGCTTTAAACTGAAGGACCTGGGGGGCAGGGTACAAAGTGGCAATGCTTGTGCCATTACAACCAGCTGTGGAATAAGCCAGACCAACCAGAGCAGTGACAAATGTTCCTTGGGTGCCTCCCAAGATGAGAACCAGAAGACCAGCAACTTCAAGTGTATGTATACCAGTGCATGCAGGCTGGGCAACAGCAGGAGAACTGGAGATCCACACCCTGTCAGAAAGATACTGTATCGTAGGAATAACTGAAATGTGGTGAGGCAGCTCACCTGACTGGAGAATCATGATGAATGGCTATAGGCTGTTCTGTAAAGACTGGCAGGGAAGAAGAGGAGGAATCATGCTCTATGTTATGGAGAACCTTGGATGTATAGAAGTCAGCTACGATGATTGTGGAAACCCTATCGAATGCCTCTGGGTCAAGATTAGAGGGGGATCTAACAGTTGGTGTCTGCTGTCAACCCTTTACACCAAGACAGTAAGGCCAGCAAAGCAGTATTTGGGTTACTTAAGCTTCAGGTCACCAGAACCTGGTTCTTATGGGTGACTTTTGTCACCCAGACATTTGTTGGAAGAACAATACAGCAGCTCACATGTCATCCATTAGCTTCCTGGAATGCGTAGAGAACTGCTTCCTCATGCAAATGTTAGATATGCCAACCAGGAACGAGGCATTGCTGGACTTGCTACTCACAAACCAAGAAAATGTGCTTTGTAAATATTTCTGTTAGTCATAGCCTTGGCTGCAGTGATCATAATATTGTCAAGTTTGGGATCCTGCTGAGCACGCTGGAGGTTAGTACTAAAACACAGGCGGTATGTTTTAGAAGAGCAAACCAGCTCACTCAGAGCTCATTTGGGAAGGACTCTGTGGGAAGCTTCCATGGAGGATAAAGGAGAAAGCGAGTGCTAGGCATTTTTCAAGAATGTTGTCCTGGAAGCAGTAAAACTGCTCATCCCCTTTAAAGGTAAGGGAAGTAGGTGGAGCAGGATACCCCTTTGGCTTAACTGCAAGCTTCTGAGCCTGCTCAAAACCAAAAGAGAAGCATATCAGAGACAGAAAAGCAGATGAGTACCCATTGAGAGCTACAGGGGCATTGCCAGGACACACAGAGATGCAGTTAGAAAAGCAAAAGCTCAGCTCGAATTGGGATTGGCCAGAGATGTCAAAAACTACAAGAAACGTTTCTCCAGGTACATAAATAACAAGCAGAAATAGAAGGAAAATATTGGCCCACTGTTAAATGGAGAGGTAAATTAGTTGCCGGTGATACTGAAAAGGGAGAAATTCTCAACAATTTCTTCAGCTCTGTCTTTACCAGCCCTGTTGGGTCCCAGGCCTTGGGAACAAAAATCTGGACTAAGGCAAACACAGACCCACCATCGGTGAAGGAGGAGTTGGTATGTGAACTATTACAGGAGGTTGACCCCTACAAATGGATGGACCGTGACAACATCCACCTGAAGGTGTTAAGAGAGCTGACCGATGTCATTGTGAGGCCATAATCTTTGAGAAGTCACGGAGATGGGGGGATGTCCCAGAAGACTGGAAGAAAGCTAATGTCACCCTTGTCTACAAGAAGAGCTTAAAGGACAATCCAGGAAATTACAGGCCCATCAGTCTTACCTCAGTCTTAATTCAGTCCCTGGGAAAGTTACGGAGCGAATCCTCCTGGGAGCCATCGCAAATCAAATGAAGCATGCGATTGGGAAAAGCCAGCACAGGTTCACCAAGGGCAAATCGTGCTTGACAATCCTGATTGCCTTCCATGACAAAGTAACCTGCTCGGTTGATGTGAGGTGAGCAGTGGACATTGTCTACCTGGATTTCTTCAAGGCTTTTGATGCTGTTTCCCACAGCCTTCTCCTAGAGAAACTGGTGTGTTGCAGTCTGGACAAGTGTGGTGCGGTGGGGGCGGGGGGAACTGGCTGACAGGCTGCGCCCAGAGCGGGGTGGTAAGCGACTCTTTTTCACGCTGGCAGCCTGTCACAAGTGGGGTCCCCCAGGGATCGATATTGGGCCCAACACTGTTTCATATCTTCATAAGTGATCTGGATGATGGGATCAAGTGTACCCTGATCAAGTTTGCCAATGAAACCAAACTGAGTGGGGGAGTGGATGCTTCGGAAGGGAGAGCCACCCTGCAGGAAGGCCTGGATAGGCTGGAGGAGTGGGCTAACAAGAAATCTATGAAGTTCAACAGGGACAAGTGTAAGGTCTTGCACCTGGGAAAACATAATCCAGGAGTGCAGCACAGCCTGGGATCTACCCAGCTGGGGAGCAGCTCTGTGGAAAGGGATCTGGGGAATCTGATGGGTAACAAGCTCAACAGGAGCGAACAAGGGCATTGCCAGCAGAGACAAAGAAGTCGTTATCCCACTCTGCTCAGTGCTGGTAAGGCCACACCTGGAATACTGTGTTCAGTTTTGGTCCCTGCTAGACAAGAAAGATGTGGACAGGCTGGAGCGTGTCCAGAGAAGGGCCACAAAGATGATCAGAGGACTGGGAAGGCTGAGAGAACTGGGTTTGTTCAGCCTTCAGAAAAGGAGGCTTAGGGGAGACCTTATCACCATGTTCCAGTATTTAAAGGGTGGCTGCAAAGAAGGTGGGGACTTCCTTTTTCCAACACTTTACGTGGAAAAGAGGTACAAGTTACTTCTGTGGAGATTCTGATTGAACACGAGGAAAATTTTTCACAGTGAGCCATTGGAATAATCTCCCCAGGGAAGTGGTAGATTCCCCAACACCGGAAACTTTTAAGATTCAGCTGAAGAGGGTGCTGGGCCATCTTGTCTAGACAGTACTTTTGCTAAGAAAGGTTGGACCAGGTGATCCTTGAGGTCCCTTTCAAGCTGGGATTCTATGATTGTAGGGGTTTAAAAGGGACTGGTGAAGGCAGGAGCCTAGAGGAGATTGTGAACTGAGGAGACAGGAAGGCAGGGTTGCATGTGGACTTCTGCTTGGTCTACTTGGCATTCTAGTTCAAGACTCCCTTGTTTCACAGGATCAGAAAGAAAAGTTCAACTGTACTAAGTAATTAAGAACCTTTATAGTATTAATTTCATCTGTGATCATCCCTCTTTGAAGATGAAGTTTTGCAATTCATTATCTCAACTGTTTCTTTCTCTTGAGTTTGAGAGACAAGAGTATGAAATTACTAATCATTTTAATCCAAGTTACATGGTCTTACATGAATAACCATAATAAAAGATACAGCAAAATTAACTTTACCTTTTGGCTAATGCAGCAGCGGTTGTATAGAATTTTCGGTTGTAATAATATTCCACCAGATGGCCTTGAGCGTAGATGTTTCCACGTTCTGCTGCTTCTCTCAAATACTCCAAAGCAGCTTTGGTGTTTTGATGTACACCTTGTCCATAGAGATACATAAGACCAAGTGCTCCCTGTGATTCTAGATTTCCGTTGCCACACGCTTCTGAATGCCAGAAAAAGGCCTAAACAAGAGGCACAAAGTTGAGAATATATTTACTTTAGCTGCTTCTGTTGCATACTGTTTACATAAAAGCTTTTACATCAACCATCCTGTAAGAAGTGCTTATACATAAAAGAAAGCAGAATCCTTCTAAGGGTTTTAAACTTGTGTCATTTATGGTCAGAGATGTCAATCAGTGACACCTGCTTGATTTATGAAGGTTACCAAAGCTGACAAATTCATTCCATCGTTCTCACAGATACTCGTATTAAAAATAAAGTTTTAAAAAAATATATAATCTTGGCTGGCAGTGTCAAGTGAGTCAAAATGAGGGATTCTGGCTGTTCATACAGGCTTACATGGGTAATAATGCCTACCAGTACTTAAAATTCAACTTTCAGAGTCAAATACATCACTGTAATCTTCCTGTGAAATTCGAATTTATTTGGGACTTATGACACTGAAAAGGTACAAGTGGGCCTTACCTTCTTCAGATCTTTTACATCTGACGCAGAATAAAGCATTCCTAAAGTACTCTGGGCCTTTATGCTTGCTTTTGGATTGCCGTGGTCTGCAGCAATAAGCCATAACCTAAGAAAATGGGGACAAAGAAAGCTGTAAGTAACACAGCATCTTATATTCATCAGGAAAATTGCTGACTGCCATTACCTTTCGGCCTCTTCAGTTGACTGCTTAACACCACATCCTTCGTAATATGCTCTGCCAAGATTGTATGCAGCTGCGAACTTCAAGTGTCTTGCTTTCGGAGAATCAGAGTAGAATATTTTCTTCATGTATTCCACTCCTCTTTCCTAAAATTGAGACATTTTAGTCATTACACTCAGACTGCAAAGAGGATGAAATAAAAAGCCTGAGAATCCACTAACTTCTGTGAGACAGGTAATTTTTTCCGCTTTGAAGGAAGTCTGAGGCAAATTGGCTGGACAGTCTGGAGAACAGTGTCATACCAATGCAGAACTCATCTTTGGTTACTAATCAGAACCTGGATTTTTGATTCTCAATGTATTTTTAATGTGAAACATTTCCTTATAAATGTTCATCTGATACTATACTATTCTTTGCTGATAAAAATTTTCTGAAAAATATTCTTGTTCTTACATACATTAATGTCACATCCTAAACTTGCTATGTTTTCAATTTTAGACCTCTCTAAACTTTTTCATATTGCATAATGTATCTGAAATCATAAAACAACCTTAGCAGGAGGCAAAGTGATACAATAGTACGCTCCGAAGTCCCTCCGTTAAAAATACGTTTGATTCATAATGGACAACAAAAGAATAATGTTAGATAAGCAAGTGGAGAACATTGCATATGAGGAGCTGTATCGTCTATCATCCAAGGGCCTCAGAAGTGTTTTGGAAACAAGATTTACACTGTTGCAATTTAGCATTGACATCCTGTTTAAATACAGTAGAAGTAGCCCTTTATAAAAGGTTTCTTTTTTATTCACCTCTCATAATATGCGAAAATGAAACTTTACTGAAACGTTTATTTGTGGCTAAACCAATATGGTAATTATACAGGCATACAGAACAAGCAAACCGCCTCTGAAAACCAGCAAAATATTTTGTGCTCTGCTGACAATCCTGTAAGCATCAGAGAAGAGTCTGGTGTGTTAATATACTGTTTCATTCATCATTTTGCCCTTCCGTCTTATCTACCCTTTCTTTCATCCTATCATCTTCAATAAATGTAATCTTTTCTTCTTATTATAGCAATTCATTCCTTTATCTTCCTTTTTTGTAATGTAATTCTTGAATTTTGAGTTTTCAAACTTTTGCAAATGTAATTCTTCATTTGCCTAATTTAAAAATATTACTGTCAACCACTGGCAAAAGCGCAATCTTCTTTAGCATCCATGTTAAGAGAACAGAAAGTACCTTAAAAACATCTTTGTGCAACAGATGTTTTACACTTTGAAATATAGTTATTGATTTTCATTTTTACGCATTTTATTTTAATTTGTATGTACTGCTCATTAGAAATTAAGATTAATAGCGATTTTTAAACATAGCTTCCACACAAAGTACAAACAAACCCTCAGAAGTTGTATTTTAAAATCCAAATTAAGTTTTTCAGACAAACCAATTTTATAGCCATTTTTTAGAACACCTTCAGCCCAGAACCCCTCTCTTTAATGATTCTTTGTAAATATCTGTGCTTCATGAAACTAATTCTAAATCAAAGACTTTATTTTAAACTACATAATCATGCTTACAAAGCAGCTTTTAATAATATCAGCTAACGTTTAAAGTAAAAAGCGTACAGCTAGATTACTCACAGGGTCTTCCTTAGTGCCTAGCCCATCATAATGCATTACACCAAGCTGATACATGGCTTGAAAATCAGTATCCTTGATTTTTTCAAATTGTATTAATGCTTCTTCATACAATCCCTGGGAAAGACAGCATAAACAATGCACTACACAGAACAAGGAGTACATATAGCAGCTTAACTTTCCAGTGTATACTCTCTTACAGTTTTTCAACCTGGAGCATTTCCCCTCATGAGGAAAGGAAAAAGAATTGCAACCATAGAAGTGGCAGAAAACAGAAATATAACTAAGTCAACAACCACAAGTTGGATAGGGTGGAAGCACTTTGGACTTTCAAACAGGTTTTCATTCATTTTATATATATATTACAAAAATCCTAAATATAAGCACTGGTATACAATCATCTCTGAAATTAAGACATTCTGACAACCTTCTCCTTCCCCCAGATGTAGTCGTCTTAGTTTAAGGAGATAAGAATCTAATTCAGATGCCCTGCCCTATCTATCTGACATCCTTAACTTAGGTGAGCTATTCTTCTACCTCCAGGGTTTAAGAGTCTGCTTTTACATCTCAGTTAAGGGTTGGTTTCGCAAAGGCTAAACTTGCATGTCTGAAGACTTTATGGACCCAGCTGCCTGCCCCACACTTCCTATGAAAGCATCACCTGCAACCGCAGAGATACTTTCACTTCTAAGAAAGAATCTTGGAGAGTATATGCTTCTGCATTAAGTCAAAGAAACTATATTTAAAAATACACAAACAACTGTAATTTAACAGTTAACTGAGCCTGCTGTCCTTACTAAAATATTTTTATGCATGCTAGATAAAAACAATACTGAAATTAAAATGCTCTTCTCTATACTTTTCCTTCAAGTTTTTTGTATGTTTTGATAATACCAGACTGCAAAAGCTTAGAACTGCGCAGTAGTCAGTCAAACATCCTCACAATGACAAAATGCCCCTTGTTAATACTGTCCAAACTATTAATTGTCTCAGGAGCTTAGCCGTTACGACTGTGTGGGCTTTGTTTTTTTAAAGAACTCTGGGGAAAAAAAACCAACCACCAAGTGCCTTTTTACAACCAGCTGGCCTGAGCATCAGAAAAAGAAGTATGGGAGGCACCTGTACCTGAGAATTTAGTGCTGTAAGGGGTCATATGACTCTGATCAGGCAGTGATGTTTTTTCTAACACCTGAAATTGCACTACTATGAGAATATGCATTTTTAGGCACTACAGACTTATGTACAAAAATCTGGAAATCAAAATCTGCTCAAAGAATAAATTTAGGGATGAACAGCAAGATATAACATGGACATCCAAGCCAGCTCATCAAGAAAGACAAAAGTCTTCTGCTCTGGATGGGGTCAGCCACAATCATGCTAAAATCAGGCCGTTCGTTAACAGAAACATTGAGGACAGGGCCCAGGAAGCAGAAACCTGAGTGAGTGAATTCTGTCCCTGCTGCAAACCCTGAGACTGATTTACAGCGTGCCGCTAGTTGCATTATACACAGTACCAAATCCATGCACATCACATTTGAAGATACGTGAATCGGTGCTTGTACTACATTCTTTTCCATCTTCCTGAACTGAGTTATTCTAATTTTCACAAGGAATTGTGGTTTAAGCTCACCTGCCAGCCAGTCTGGCCCTGTTCCCTGAGCATTTACTTTCGAATCCATGGGTGACCGAAGCGGGCAGGGACAAGATAACGTGTTTCAACTTGTTGCATCGAAACTAGTGGCTAGGTAGGGGACAAAGATGGAAAGCTGTGCCTTGTGTCAGGGACCAGTACCGTGTAACTGAAAATGCAGCGTGTTGTGTTTGGTCAGTCAGCTGGTCAAGAAACGGCTCGGCTTGGAAGTCAGCTGTAGGGGTAAACCGCCGCTTGCCTTACCTGGTCCTCGGGAGACTGGGAGGCAACTGGAAGGCACCACTAGATGCTTGGGAAAGTGTTGGAAAACCTTACGTAGGGGGAACACCTTGTGATTTTCACCAGGAGAAAAAAAAGACACAGGCATCTCTTGTAGGTTTTTTTTAAAGGTCTCTCTTTTCCCAAGGAAACGGTGTTGAAAATTGTCAGCTTTATAATATTTACTTAGAAGAAGGAAAGCACAAACCTCTTCATAGTACAGTTGTCCTTTCAGAAAAGGTGCCAGAGGATCTCCACCTGCCGCTCTCCTCTCCAGCACCTCCGCTGCCTTGGCAAACAGAGCCATGCGGCTGCCGTGCCCTGCTGACAAACAGACATGCGTTGGGCTGGGGTTTTTTTTCCCAAAACAGATGGAACAGCATCAGTAAGCACACCGAGTGTCTGAAGCTGGTGGGGTCACTTCTTACTGCGTTTTTTAAGACTAAGGCGCCAGCGAGGGCAATTTTATAGAAGGGAGAAGCTCCGTGCGGACAGCCTGACCCTTGCTGCCGCGAAGAGCCTGGAGACGAACCAGAACAGGAGCGGGGCCTGCACGTCGCGGAGCACCTTTCGGTGCGGGCCGGAAGCAGCGAGGCAGGGGGAGCCCACCGGCCCCGCTCGGTTCGGCCCGGCTCGGTTCGGCCCGGCTCGGTTCGGCCCGGCTCGGCCCGGGGTCGGGGTCGGGGTCGGCCCCGGCTCGGCCCGGCCCGGCAGGCCGCTGCCTACCTGGCTGCCGAGGGGCGGGCGGGGGCCTGCAGGCCCGGGGCGGGCGCTCGCTGCGCGGCTCCATCGCGCCCCGGCGGCCTCCCGGGGGGGCGAGGGGGGCCCCGCCGCCTCCGCCCGGTCGCGGTTGCCGGGCAGCGCCGCCGCGGGCCTGCGGGGGGCTCGGCCGGCCTGTGAAGCGGCCGTTGGCGGGTGTCCCCCCCGCTGTCCCGGGGAACCGAGCTCCACAGCCCGAGCAGGTTCGTGACTGCGGCGCCGGGTGCAGCGCGCACAGCGTTTCAACGAGCAGCCCGATACTCGGTATACAAAGCCCCGCATGTACATCAGGTTTCCGAACATGCATCTCCTCCCTCTGGCGCCTCTTCAACACGTACTTTTCATCTCCTTGGGCAGTTACCTGAATTTCTTGTTTATCTTTGCATATATTAGCGGTTATTTAATTTCTGTTACCTTAAAGCACCTGCTGGCTAATGATGAGCCCTTCCTTATTGCCCACCCTGTGCTGGGTTTAATCCGTATCAGCGTGATCCCGGGCAGGGGATCCACCACCTTCAGGGTGGCAGTTATTTGGTTGCTGATCTATTCCTACCACAATTATTTTACCCTGGTTTGTTTTCTTTCAGCAGTTAGCATGTCCTCGTCAGAAGGCTCCTTATTTCCATTCCTGTGGAGCTCATCTACATTGGAACTACCTGTCCCTTCTCCAAGTCTACCTTCTTTCTCAGGTAGCTGGTGGCCAGGCCATGTGGACACAGGTGACGGCGTAGGACAGGCTGTGCTTTGGGGACCCACGGGACCTCACCTGCTACCGCCTGGGCTGGCTGCAAATTAAACTTAGAAGCCCAAAGTGCTCGACCGAAAGTGAATACGGGCAAACCCAGGAACGGTGAGTGCAGTTCAGTTAATGAGGGCACTAGGCTGCGAAGCTTCGGTCTGCCAAATGGGACTTAACTTCCAAGGGTCAGAAACTGTTCGTTGTCATGTAGTTGGTTTCCCCCATATAGATACTACCATATTTTGAGGGATAATTGAGGAAAGATGCGGTTTGTAGCTGGTTTCTCCCAAAATGTAAGGCATTGTTTCCACTTCTGTTGGTAGCTTCTGGCTGTGTCTTCTGTAAAAAGGGATATAAGACCAAAATGCATCAAGAGTGCTTTTAAAATAATCTTTAGCTGCATTCCCAGCTGGTTTTTTTTTTGCTTTTTTCTTTTCCTTCCCCCCAGATGATTATCATCCTTCCATTTTTGGCATCGCAATCTGTTTCTATAGCAACAGGGACAGAGGCAACAGTCAAAACAGGAGAGTAATGCTTGTGGATTTGTGTGGTTAAACCTGTGTGGTTAAACCTGTGGGCTCCGCAGGATGTTTTCCAACAGACACAACTGACGTAAAGCGCCAAAAAACTCCTAAAACTCATCCTGGTTCATTTTGCATAGATGATACAGCCTAAGAAGCTTACAGGAAATGAAACTTTTTTCTTAATTCATCAATGAACGACTTGATTTAACAGGCAGAGTGAAGAACAGTCTGAAAGCAAGGATACCCTTCAGCAAAGGCAGTTAGTGCTGGGCTGCATTGCTGCTTTTGATGCTGAAGGGTGTGAGATTCAACGCCAGGCCTTGGTTTATTTATCTGATTACTTGCAGCCATTTATTAAGACCAGTTTTTCCAATTTAGTTTTCCTGACACCTATGCAAGATGTGTGGTCTGGGATACAAAGCGCAGAGGAAACTTTAGTGAGTTGTGTTCCAGAAGAGCTGTAGCTGGGAAGCCTTGCCCTTAAGTGGCACCTGGGCTGGGCCGTAGGAGATAGATCGGAATTGTTACATCTCTGTTTATAACCAATAGAAGTATCGGTTATTCAGAGGCAGAAGAGTTTTGCAGGCACTAATGAGGTGAGAAAAATGTGACAGAAGCTCAAGAACTAATGAACGGTGAGAATTTGAAGAGAGTTGTGGCTGGCAGTATGCGAGGGTTTGTGTAAGTGGTTAGGCTGGAAAGATGGGATTCCTCAGGTGCAGCTTGAAACCTATGAATTGCTGAGGTCAGGTAGGGGAGGGAAGATCTTAAAAAAACCCAAAACAACAACAAAAAAAACCCCAACAAGCTCTTGGCCGATCCAATCCAAGACTATTCAGTGTTAAACTACTTCTGGATATGTGTGTTTTCTGAAGAGTCTTTATAGTTGCATGAACAACAACTGTGGATTTCTGGCATCTGTGCAGAGGTATTTCATCCCTAACAATGCATAGTTAGAAGTGTAGGGATTTTATTTGTTTATTAACTAATTTGCTTGGCTAGCTGTTCAGGAAAAACACATGTTTGGTAATTACACAGGTCTATTTCTTTCTGTATGAAAGGAGAGGTGAAAACTGTCACTTAATGAAATAATTCTGCTGAACTGATACATTACCTATTTACCTGGATTTCTGCGCTTTTAAAAATTACACATTCCACTACTTAAATAATTTATATTTGCTTTCCCCAACGAGAAGCAGGAAGTAGTTGTTGTAATGTTTGCACATGTATTTCAGGACTATGTATACCCTAAAGGAACACTGTTAGTCTTCTTTTCCCCTAACTTTATCAAAACATGCAATTTTTTTTTAAACAATATATGACTTTTGACCACACCCCCCCTTTTTTTTTTTTAATTATTCTAGTTGTTATGAATAACTTCCATAAGAAACACGTAGGGATCTGACACAGAAGGAAACGCTACAGTGCTAAGGAAACAGCATTGTATACCTTGGACACTGCGTTAAGGTGCTCTTTGTTTCTCTTCGGGCTTTCAGTTGCGAAGCATGATTAGTGGTAATTGAATCCTCTGTCCGATTTGATTTACAGGCAGTTGCTTTTAAACGTAATCTGAGCGAAGACTGTGTCCGTGCAAAATGAAGTCACGCAGTTGTTTTTGAAAACTCGAAGCAGATGGTGATGGAGCGTTCAGCTCTCCCACCCCTGCCTTTCCCAATGCCCCCGAACACCTGGTGCTGATGCTCTGTGGGGGGAAAGCAGGTGTGTCACCATGAAACGTCGCTGTCACCATGTTCAAAATAGATACCAAGCAATTCCTTTTGATGGTAACTCTTGGGTACGGTTGTGGCTGGTTCTGGTCTCCAGCACAGAAAGGTCTATGGGTGGAAAGCTTCTTTGTGACAGTGGCCCATAGTGGCCCGAGCGTCCCTGGGACACGTAGTGCTCAAGGAAGTGACAATGAAGTGTAAGTTTTGCCGGTGTGTTTTGGACAGAGATGTAGTAGGTGGCTGTCCCGACCGGCACCATCACCAGTGCTAGTCCCACTCAAACTGGTGATGCCCGTGCTGTGGTGTGTGCCCCAGTGGGAAGCCGGGGCTGGATGTTGTCCTACCTGTGCAGGCTCCTGAGCCCAGTGGCAGCGCTGGGGCGGGAGGAAAGCAGGGTTTGCTTTATGCTGACTCAAGCTTTTTTGGGGGAAAAATTCCAAGTTAATCCTCTATTTTTTCCTTTCCTAGGTCCAAATCCGCCCAGATCCAGCCTTCCCGAACCCGCGCTAAGGCACGTTGCGGGCGTCGCGCCTGGCAGCAGCAACCCGGGGACCGGGACCGCTGACCCCGCGGTGACAGCGGCAGGAGGGGGCCCCGGGCGGCCGCCCCCCGGCGCGGCCGCGAGTGTGTGCGGGACGTGCCGCGCCGCCCCGCTCGCCATGGCCGCCCCGCCCGCTCCCGGCTCCGCTCCCGGCCCCGCTCCCGGCGCCGCTCCCCCGCGGGAGGCCAATGCGGCCGCGCACTGGGCCGGGCGCTGGTGCCGGGCGGCTCCCCCCGCCCGCCGGTGGACGTGCCGGTGCCGGCCGCGGTGGGCGGGCGCTGGGCCGGCCGCTCCGCTGCGCTGCACCCGCGGGGCACGGCGGAGGGCAGAGCGGCCCCGCGGCTCGGCCACCCCGGCGCGGAGGGGCGATGCTGGCGCTGGGCTGCGCCTCGGAGGTGAGCCGGGGGGGGGTCGGTCTCTTGCGGAACCGTGCGGGGCGCGGTTTGCCCGGGGTTGCTCCCGGGCAGGCTGCGCACTGCCGGGTGCCGGTCGGTATTTCTGGTTATGAGATTTAAAAGCCAAACCAGTCATTGCATTGCTTTTGGAAAACGGGCACTCTCAAGGAACGTAGAGGTCCGATGGGGGGATGTTTTCTGCTACGGTTCGGTGTTCTTAGGCTTGCCGTGGCTTAGGCTGGCGATAACGGTGTGCTTTATTTATTTATTTATTTCTATCTTATTTGGTTTAGTCTGGTAGCTTCAGCAATCTGTTCGAGGCAGGAACCGGTGTGAACGCACCTGCAGATGCCTTTGGTCAGTCTCCAGCTCACTTGGCTGCTTGTGGTGGTGAAGCTTTCTTCCTACTTTGGCAGCTGCAGACAGGAGCGAATTTGAATCAACAGGTAAAAAAATACAGAAGTTTTTCTTCTCCCCTTCCGGTCTGGCATGTCAGTAAATCCAATTTATATTCTTTACGTATTTTTTTATCTAAGAGAGGGTTTATATGCACAGTTGCGGTGCATGAAGTACCTGGGGTTGCTTATTTTAGAGTAACTTTATTCAGGGATGAACCAGAAATCCTCTGTGTGCCATGTTAATGATTTCATTTACTATGTATAATGCAATTTTCACTCTTACTGTGCTGTACAGATGTCAAAATAACTAAATTCTTTTACACAAATGAGTACTCGTTTTTCCTCTGAAATTTTCACCCCATAAGGATTCTTCCTCTAGCTGTGAAGTTTAATTTGTTTATACTTCTGAGCCAGTAGCAGCAAGCTGTTGGTCACGGCAATCCCTGAATGATGCTGAAAGACGCCAGTAATCAGCATAGAGTGGATTCTGTGTAAATAATCTTTTAGAAGGTAAAAGTTGAACGAGTATTGCACGCAACAGTATTCCTACTTTGCTGTGATGAATACACTAAATATTTAACGGCAGTTCCTGAGTACTCTTTACTAGCTATATTCCTTTGGTCTCTCTCTCAACTCACGGCAGAGTGGTATACAGAGTAACATTTCTACAGACTAACGCCCTGTGAACAGTCATGTTGGAGAACAAGATAGCTTCATCCTTTTCCCCTTCCTTCAGGTGATGGTTATGTATAAATTGTGTTTTTAGGATTGCTTTGGAGAAGCCCCGATTCACAAAGCAGCAAAAGCTGGGAGTTTGGAATGTCTTGCTCTCCTTGTTGCTGGCGATGCCAAAATTGAGTAAGTTGAACTACATTTAGTCATTTCAGTATCAAAGGATACGCACATTTTACATGTACTTTTTCTTGTTCAGTGTGCATGCCAAGACTGTAAATGTGGCACAACTATAGTCATAAGAGCAGTATTAAAAACTGCCAGAGACATAAACACCAAAGCAGCACAGACTGTATGCTGCTGCTTAGTTCCACATCAAAGACCTCTACAGTAACTGCTAAGAGAATATTCCTGATCATAAATTCTCGTTGCTAGTTTTCCGTTCTGACTAATGCTGTGCTCACCCTCCTCTTGCCTTTCTGATATACTAAGCCAGTCATAGTCTGTTGACAAATCTGTTTTAAAATAATTATTCCTTGTTGCATTGAATACCAGCCCTCTGTACGAGTAGAGCCCCATGCAATCCTTGACAAGCCTTCTTGGTACCGATACTCCATACTTATTTTTACACCTCTGTCTAAAGTCACCACATAATTAATCTTGCTCAGTGCTTGCTCATAACGCAGTCCAATTTAATCACATGGTTATTGTTAATTGTGTGTTCCAGTTTGTGCAACAACAGCGGACAAACAGCAGCAGACCTCGCACTGGCTTACGGCTTTCTGGAATGTGCCAAGTTCCTCACAATAATTCAGCACACTCAGACAATGAAACAGAGAGGACAGTCTGGCTACCCACGCGGTGACAGACATGGCTTGCCGAGAGAGAATCCAGCTGCGCAGAAACAAGAAAATCAAACCAGCAGGTCCATAAGCAGGAAGCGGAGAAGATCAGGTGGTGGGTAATACTGTTAGTTTACTACAAGTCAGAAATCTTTTGTAATGCTTTTAGCATTTAAGTACATAAATTTGGTGTTAGATAGGTAGCAGTTGGCTTTAGAAGCCAGCTAGTAAGGATTAACTTGCATAGGTATTTATGGTTCTTATAAAAAATGGATAGTACGTGGGGCATGCTATGGAAAACACTAATGGGGGTGGCAGGGAAGAAATGGTTGGTACTTTTACTGTGTACTGATGGAGTAGCTACAGATTTATTCTTTGTTCATATGACAGATCTTGTCTCCTAGCTGACAAAAGAAACAGCTTGTAACCCCACAATGAAATCAAGGGGAATCTGAAGTCTGAAGAAACATGACTAGGCTGTATGTGCGTGCATGCTGGTGCACTGTCTCCTTTTGAGGAGGAGGAAAGCTCGTTTATTTTTACTTCTTACAGAAGACTGTGTTGTTGTTTGTTTTTTTTTTCCAGAATAGTTGTATTCATACAGCTATAAATAAATGAGCATATAATAATTCTCTCACATTTTTTTGTGTAAATATAAGAACAAAGTTCATAAAATTCAGTACATATAGCCATTTTTCTCCCATTCCTCTTCTAAAACACTGTTATCAACAGTTCCAGCAGCAAACAGTGCTTTTGAACAGATTCATAGTGCACAAGACAGCTGGTTATATGGAACTTGAAGGGAAAGGACAGTTCATCTTCTCAGCAAGAAAGAATTCCATAAAATAAAAGGATTGGGCATTTAATCTGTAAAGTTTTTGGCATAACAAAAAATGCTATATAAACATAAAATTGTCCTAAGCAAAAGAAGAATTACAAATACATTTATTAGGTAACTTAGAAATACAGTTCACAGCAGATAACTCTTATTTTTTAGAGGTTTCATTAAAAAAAAAAAAAATATTTCTTAATTTAAATTACTCAAGCAAGATTTCTATGACTGACTTAAAGCATTATTTTGATAAATAACAAGACAGTTGTATCTAGTTTAGCTACTATTGTGGCTTGGCTTAGTATGTTCCAGCATAAGAGTGGAGTTTAAATGGTTTTTGGTCGTTGAGGTAGGCACAGATTATAATAGGCATCCTTGTTCCAAAACTCCGAGCCCTTCCAGCCACACCAGCCCTGTCCAAGAACAAGCAAGACAGGAAAACCAGAATTCTTAGATTTAAACACTATCTGCTACTATTGGATCTATTTTATTTTAATAATTTTAATCTAAGCTGTAAGAATTACTTTCAAATAGCTATAGAACGCAATGACACACAGTTTTCAGGAAGTTCTCTAAATACCTGGAAACACATTATTGAAAAATAGTCTCTCTCTCTCCCGCTTCCTCCCTCCCCACCCCAGCGCAGTTCCTAAAAAACAGCATCTTTTTCTCCCTCTCCCCCACTTCCTTCAGCTGCTACAGAAAGACTAATATTATTCCGAAACTCTGTCATTCTCATAGTTTCCATTTCTCTTGTTGATCTTTCGGAGCCAAACAGAGCTCTTACTATCAGAAGATACAAGCGCCGCTGTTTATCGTGCTTTAGCAGAAAAACAGTGTAACATCGCTCCTAAGTTTGCGGAGTACCACATAATTGTACAAGGGGTTTTTGAAGAAAAGAGCTACAAACTTCCAGTCAACCTCAGTTCCTCTCCTCCCCCACTACTTCTGATGAGGAAGGGGGGTTCTGCATGTGTTTTATCCTCCTGGACCATTCCTGAACACCTTGTAGCTGTAACAGCCTTTGGTTCCAGGTGTTCTTTGGAAATGGTTTCTTTCTGTATTTGTTTCACCCTTTGATCATCATAGGGCTAGCAAGACGTTTCAACAGCTTTTTCAGTTGGGCCTAACCCAAGGGTGTCAGAGATACAATAAAACTTGCTATTTGCAACTTAGTATGAAGAACAGAAAAAAAAAAAATGATTACTAAGCAGCTACAGGATTATTTAGCCATTTTCAGTTTTGACACCACGTTTGCTGTTTTGTATCGTGCTGTGTCATCCCTTTTAGTGGCTTTAAATATGGAAATAACATTACATACCCTTTAGCTCTTCAGAGTTTTCCCGGATTTTCAAAAAAGCTCAGTATCTGCCCTTTAAATTTAGTTCAAGGCCTAGTAGGAGAATGCCTAGTGTTGGATTTCTTTTTCTGCATTTTTAAAAATTTTAAATAAATGGTTATCTTCTCTGCTTCAGTAACAGCATTTTACAGGCTGAACAGATTTTTCTGTTGCATTCAAAATACCAAACACATTTACTGTATGTATTACCAGGTAAAAGGGGAGATGGTTTAATTTAGAGAAAGAACATTTCTTTGTGCTATAGTAACTTTTTGTAGTTGCTGACTCAATATGTCTTCTCCAAAGACACCAAGTTTCAGAAACTAACAATAAGTAGCATATATGCAGGTTAACTTGGATCAGCACTTCCTCCACAAGGAACAGAGGACCCATAGAACAGCCAATTCGTATTTGGCTGTACATTATTTGTTTAATGCCAAAATATATGTATATATACATACATGTGTGGATGTGTGTATACATATGTGCATCAAGTCTCACCTTTTCCAAAATAACGTGCAGATCTTCTCCTCCAGTGTAATGTGGGTCTAGAACCAAATACTTTATGCGCCCTGTAACCTCATTCCAAGCCACTCCTAATATTGTGTGAGCCAAAACACCTCCACCTAAAACAGGAGGAACACAAATTTCTAAGAATTTTTCACGGAGATCGGCTAAATGCGCAAGCCTAAAAAAAATGTACATCAACACTTTCTATTAACAGATGAGCCTGGATAGCAAAATGATTCTGAAGCTGTTCTACATACATTATCTTTACCAGAGCTAGGGAGGATGACTTATTTTACTTTATTTACTACAACTACAGAATTTGCTTTCCAAATTTCTTCCGTGTCGTCAAGGCGGTTTGAGTCCTTAACACTTCCACCAGATGAAGGCACTAATATTTCAAACATCTGTTTTGCTCACTTTTTCTTTAAAGAAACTTAACTGCAGAAAAGCGATCTGGAAAACTTCCTGGTTGTAAAAAGACTAAGAAGAGAAATCAGAATTCCTGCGTAAGGGTTATCTGCTGTTCTCTACTAAGCTCCATCAATGGCTGTTAGGGGCAGAACAGTAATTTCCGACTCCCCTCTCTCTAGCCTGCAAACAGGGAAAAGGGGTATTTTGGGCAGCTGGCCACAGGTTGACTCTTGCATGTTTCTTTCAGATAGCATGAGGAGTTTACGTCCTTGGGATACCACAGTAATGACTTCACACAACAGATAGGAATTGCAAAAAACCCCAAAAGAACAGAAGCAAAAAAAAAAAAAAATCCTCAAAACCCACCAAAAAAGCCAACCTGCACCCTTCCAATAACAAAATAAACAACTCTGCAAGACAGCATTACAGGGAAGGATAAGTTACAAAGATTTTTCAATAACAGGATTCTAAATTGTTGACATTTGGACAAAAAGGCTGCTGAAAGGACAAGAATATTTCATACCAAAATCTGGACTTCTAGCACCTTAATTTGAGAGATTAACACTGTCTTTATGGAGTGCCAAATATGGATTGTGAAAACTGCTAAAATTTTATTAAAGCTGAAAATGGTATTTCAATATTCTTCACTTTATAAATGACAGCTGTCTTTGAAATAGTTCAATTAAGGTTACAGCATTCTTACAAACGGCATTTCTTACGTTACCAACATTTCAGATTATTAAAACTTGTCTTGGAAACAATTTGGCTAATACTCTTCTCTTCAAAGCCAGATAAACACTACTCTTCTGTGATGGGAAGTTCTGGGGAACTGTATGAACTTCTGCTCCTCTAGAGAGCAAAGGTCAGCTCTCGCGTTCTGACTTTAACAACAGTTTTTAAGAGCACCATTTAGAGAAGATTTTTCTTACCAGGTTTAATATTAAGCTTGGGAGAAATACCAAGTGAAAAGATACCAGCCAGACTAAATTGTACCATTTTCTAGGCTCCCTTGGGAATAGCATAGTTTTAAATTTATCTAGAGTTTTGATTAACTCTTGCACAGCAAACAATGAATTCTAACTGAAATGAAATTCATCATAGGGAGGCCATGCACTTTCATCACCATTCTTCAATCCTTGAGCACTTACCGATCATAACTGGAGTTCCTTCAGTCTTGAAATGATTAGCAAGCTCTCTTCCTTGCAACGCTAGTTCAGAACCTTGGCTAGGTAAGAAAAACAATATATTTGTCATCCTCCCTAGGCTTAATTCTCTACCCATTATACTCATTAACCGTAAAGGTAACTGATTAAAAAGTGGCTTAGAGTGTTCCTGTGTAAACGCTCCAGGACAATCAGAAAAAAGGTTTTTAATGCTATGTACAGATTCTGGTTGGCCCAACGCATCCGTTGTAAGCCTAGCTGCCACTGGAGCGCTTTGAGTCACCCAGCTTCTGTAGTGTCTGCTGCTTGTCTCCTACAGCAGGGGCAGCTGGTAAACCCCCACAGGTCCCTCCAAGTGGCTGAAAAACAGACTGGCTACACCTGTCAGCAAGGCAGTCTGAAGTAACAGAAATTCATCAGAAACAACAAAAATAAGATGTCAGTACAGGTGTTTGTAATGACACCTCTTCAGATAGGTTTCCGCTGTAATTGCACCAGCAATTGCAGTACTCATACCCAAGCTGGTTTTAAAAAAAATAAAATCAAATCTCAGATAAAATTAGTCATCTGTCCAAAGCAACACTGAACTTAGCTTTGTCCTGATCTCCTTGCTTTCGTTTTCAACTACGGGGACCAGCCACAGACAAAAGAAGCCCGCATGGAAGAGAAAGGCACACACACAATATGTGCACATACTCCAGGATCTGGAGCTGACAGACGCGTACTCCCCTTAGAAGACTGACAGTACTCCCAAAAGTGGTGACAGAAGCTAGGCAAGGAAATAAATACAGATATCTTTAATATCTTGTCTTTATGTTTCTTCATGTAGTGGTTAACCTTTCGAAAGCCCAAAGAAAGCTCGTTTGCCTGCTTCTCATGTTCTTGGAGAGAGAGATTAAATGCGGACAGTACAAAACCAGAACTCTGGGAAATGGTGCATTTACAGTAACAGATTCAGTACTAGTGTTGCTGGTGCAGCTGTGAAGTCTTATTTCCATGAAGAGTTAGAGGTGCTAGCTGGAAATAAGCCCAAGAAAAAAATGCTATCCACTGCCAGTGACCAGCCGAAAAAGATGCATGACATTTCTTCTCAGCATGGTAGTGATGCTGGCTTTTCCTAATCCTGAAAAACACTGCTGCTTCCTTGTAGCAGCACTATGAGCAATTCTACCCACTTCAGAAAGGAATCTATTCTATATTCTTATGTGCAGGAATAAAAATCTTTGTACTGGCAGGGCCTGTCACAGCTGCTATAAATAATACGTGGATCATCTGCAAATACAAGCTCTGGAACAAAAAAAGATTAAAATTGGCTGTATAAAGCTTTACAGAATACTGAAGAACGGAACTATTTTCCTACCATTAAGATTCACCACACTCAGATGTTCTTTTACAATATCTACAGTAGAATTTATTTTAAATAAACATAACTAATGAGTAGTATTTTGTTTGACTAGAATTTTCATACACACTAAGCTAGTATATATTCTTTATGTCACAACCATATTTATCACAAAACATTCAGGGATTTGTTAGCCTGCTTAGTGCTGCTTAAATGATAAAAATCCAGTCGTTTTACTTCTGACAAGTGCTGAACATTATTCTTTTTCTCCCAAATATATTTCTAGGGTTCTTTATTGTGTATGAGTGCATCAGATTGTCAGAATGGAAACAAATCCCTTGTTTTATCTGTCACACAAACCCAGAAAAAGAGAACGCTATTTCCAGGCTGCTCAACAATTTGCCTCAATCCTGCACTCTCATGGGTTAGCTCCCTGGACAAAGTAATAATTTACTGTCAGTGTGCATTCAGTTCACTATGACTGCCAGAGCACGTGCCTGCTTCAAAGATTGTTTGTGATGCAAAGGAATAGGTTGAATTCCACATGAGTTTAAATATCGTTAAGCAATTTATAGCAACTGCAAACTGGAACCCCAACCCCCCCCCAAGAAATTTAGCAACACCTTCATCTGTAAGCACTCAGCACAACCAAAGGCAGGAATACAGGGTTTATGAACAAGGAACCCTTAAAAGATGTATTATCTCTTTTATTCTCCCTATTCTCCCATGTATTGTAACGATAATTTGCATTTTAAAGCATTCAGTCTTTTTAATAATTACTGAGCTATTGAACAGATATTGATTCTTACCTGACAAATAGTATTTTTGATGTTATTCCAAAAAGCTGATTCAAAACAAGCTGTACCTCAATTGAACCAATCCATTGCCGTGACCCAACAAATGCTGCAGGCTTGTCTCCAGCATCAACCAGTGCCTTTGCAACATCATCAGAAAGAATAAAAACAAACATCAACAACATATAGTAGGCAATTCCACCACTTTTTGTGAACAAAGTTGGTTTATATATACGGGAACGTATTTTGATCCTAGCCAGTCAAAACCAGACAAAACGATGCTGAATTCATTCATTGCAGTTCTGTTTTGGAAATGTTACTTGAATGCTAATATAGAACAGTGCCTGCAAGCACAGAATATAACCCCGGGTCCACAGGCAGACTCCAGGCTGGGATGGTGAGCGCTGGGCTGTCTAATCATGGAGTGCATCGTTTGTCCTGCAGAAGCCACTTCACAGACTGAAGTACCTGGATTCCCACGCAGAGCATCTCAGAAAAGGATCCATAAAACAGTGCTCTGAGGAAGAGGCCAACTGAAATACACTGAGGGTTGTGATTTATTTTAAACTCTTCTCCATTCTGAGCCTTGTATGTTACATGCAGCACTCGAGAAGGGCCTTTTCCGCTCAGGATACAAAGCCCACAAAGTCTCCTGAAGGCTGCTGCCCTCTTCTAGGTGTCTGAAAATACTACAGGAGTGCATGGACTTCAGTTGCTTTTAGCTTTAGGTGTGGACTGAGAAATGTTCAGCAAACACAGCTTAAACTTTAGTGCTCACACCCCTGTTAGGTACGATGAAAGCTGTATTATGACCCAAACCAGACTTTGCTAAAAATGTTCAGTAAATAACACAACGTACTATTTTTAGAAAACTGAAGCCAATTGCACTATTTCTTCCTAGGCATACAATCAATATTAGCTACCCAAGTCTACAGTTCTTCTTCAGTGCTGCTAAAAAATGAACATATTCAGGTATAGAATTTGGGTATTTCACAATAGAAAAAGAAGTGAAGGACAAGTTAAAAACCAGGACAAGCCCACTACTCTCAGAGGCAAAGTTGCAAAAGGTAGCAGTAAATCAATGCATAGCATCTGGGAAACTAATCCAGCTGTCACCAAATACAAAAGTAAGTTTTAAAAATTATTTCAGTACGATACATTCATTGGGTTGTTTTCTTTCATTTGGCAAGAACAGTGAACATGTCATAATCTCAGCTTCTAATAAAACATTAATCCAAGGAAATATTTAGAAGACTATTTTAATAAGTCTTATTCATACAGATCATGTCACCCAATGCTGATAAACATTTGGAGACAGATCTCCTATAACAAAACTTGTTAAAAATAATAATTCAGAACTACTGTAGTTCAATTTAAGAGATAAAAATATCACATAAATCTGAAGTCTACAATATATGAATTTGATATTTTAAAAATATGCTGTGCAAACTTTTCTGGACAAATATACACAAAACAGTTAATCTGCTTAAACGTTCTGTACCTGTTGAATTTCCTTGTGTGTTGGTATAGGTGTATCAACATAACCTTGCTGCTTGAACCAAGAACAGATTGTCTGCAAAGACCGATAGGCACAGCCCCAGCCACTGTCATCAATCCGATCCTGCATATAGTGGTGATAACTATATACACCATGTACTAAATAAACCTGCACAGAAAGGGATAATACAAATGTATCTGATCACGCTTGCATCAATTTTCAGCCAAGTCATACGACTCGTCACTTGGACTGTAAAAGCTTTCCGTTGGGGATTACAAGTCGCTGGAAGAACTGAAGGTTTGTTATTCACATACAATTACTCCTCCTGGTTTTGTCTCCTAAACACCTCCATTCACAGTTTTAGTTTCTCGTCCTGGTTCTGAGAAACTTCTAAAACACATGCTAAAAATACATGCACATCCTTTTCCAAGAAAATAGAATCTCTTTGGGACAAATACAGCCATATAGCCAAAGCAATATCATTTTGTGCAGAGAAAGCTCATATGCTAAAAAGGCCAAGTCAGTTGCTTCACTTTCTCATCTATACCATATTGACTACTAAATGACTTCTTTTAATAACAAATCTCAAGTAAAATAAAGAGTACTTTTTCACAAATGTTTCAATTTAAACTTACCATACCAGCCTGTGTACCAGGTGAATTTAGATGTAAATGTGGATTTCTGAGATATCCATCTTTATATGGTTCATCTGGAAAATGATAAGCATTTGCTCTCTTGAAATACGGTCTGTCACAAGGCAGATTGAATAACTCATGCAATTCCTACAGGCAAGTTCAAATAAAAATAAAGAGCGCGACTCAAATTCTGGATTAAAAGAAACATCACATTGTAAGTAACAATGAATACAAACAATTTTAACAGCACGGTTTAGCGAATTGATACATTACAATCTGCTTTATTAAACATCCAGCATGTTCATTTACTACTAGATCTCACCTCTCACAGGAAGCTTGTGCAGGCTTACCTCCTACCTAAAGGGCCCACTATTTGATACAGTCCTGTTGCAGAACACCTGCTGCGGGAGCCCCGCTGAAGATGCCATGAGTGACAAGCATCTTGTGCGAGTATGAGAAAATACACCATAATAGAAAAGGATTACAGTTTTATCTATGAAGTAGTATAGACACACACTCTGACTTATAATCTTAACTAATAAGACATACAAATGCAACATACTGAGGCAAAGTAAAGATACCGAGCTTACACTTTGAGCAGATTCAGTCTATTTTTAAATCTCCTCAGCGCTGTTTACAACACAGCGGCCACATTTGAAGAGATATTGTCTAATTTCACAGAGCTTAGAAGTGAAAAGAATGATGAGATCATCTAGGATAAAATACGTTTTACGCCGATGACCCAACACTGAACCCAATTAATTAGCTACAGGGACACTTCGCAGTCAGTGGGTAAAACTCAACAGCAGACAGAGAGCAGGAAAGACGTAATGTGCCACCGATGCCCGAGGCCTCTGCAAATGCAAGGAACAGATCAGGTTGTATACACCCAGTAATGCTTCACATGGAAGAAGAAAATGAAAAGTCCCCGCGGCTTCTACACCTCTAAGGCGGCAGGAGACTTTCCCCACTCTCAGTGTGTGTAACTGCGTGACCTGAACCGGCATCGGCCAGGTACATGTCTCTGTCCAAAAGGAGCACCACATCAGAACATTCTTCTGCCCCATCCGTATTCTTTTTTCTAGATGTGCCAACACAGAGGGCAAAACCCAACCAACAAAAGCCAGCTTAAGGCTGGTCAGCTGCCAGCCACAAAAAGCAGGTCTCCAAAACAAACAAACAAAAACCCCAGTAACACCAACCCCAAGAAAGAAACCAAATCAAATAAAAAAACCCAACCCTAAACCTTTCTGGACATCTGTTAAAGCCTGAAAATAACATCACACTACAAGCAATTTTATATTCTGCCATGGAAGTGGAGAAATTCAAATAATACAGTACCAGAAGTATAATTTAGATAAAACCTATCTAAACCAAATCCTATATAGTTTTAAGGTTACTACTGTTCCCTTAGAAAAATGATATCTGGCACATTTTATAAAATAACTTCTGATAAATCAGGCTTCCATGTTCAGTATACAGCTTCAGTTATAATAAAAATTAACCAAAAATATAGCAGTATCTGTTAGTATTTATTCTACATTGGCTAAATGAAAAGCTTCACCGCTGCTTCAGTTACAATAATAATAATTAAATAATAAAAAAAAATTATTTAAATCAGGTTCTGCTAGTATTTGTTGGCTTTACCTTTCTGTAACTTTCCAGTTGATCATCTGAAATACCTGTAGGATACGAGATTGTTACGAGCTGACTTTTTCCAGGTAACATGAAATGAAATTGTTCTGGTACCACAATTGATGTTCCCTTCACATATTTCATGATGCACCTTTCCATGTCATTTAATTGCCTGTGAATTGCTTTCACCAGAAGATTTTGTACCCTGCAAAGTATAAGGGAGAATACTTTTAAAATAGAACAGTGACAGTGGATCATTTTTTCTCCTAGCTCTGACAGTTATACAATCCGTACATGTGTATTTGCATCTGGTCTGAGGAACTTACTACCTCCATGTTCCCACTCCCACAAAGACAGACACAACCTCACCATGCTTTACTCGAAGCATGTCTGCACACAGAAACTACTCCCCAGTGATTCAACCCTCCAAACTGCAAGTACTTCCATCAGGAACACAACCATTATGAGCATTTGCCAAAACAAAAGTTACACGTATGACTATATGGGCTTTTTTTTTTTTTTGCATTTTATCCACCTCATTAGCATCCTTCAGAGCCAATTCCTATAGAAAAAATGTGAGGAAAAAATACAGAGGAAGACTCTATAAAGTTTTCCACCTTCACCTACCCAGCTGGAGCCCCTAACATAGTGCTGGGATTACAAATACTCATCAAATACATGCCAGCTCTTGCTTCTACACACACTCACATACTACAAGAATTTTTAGAACATCTTCCTGACTTTCCCAATTCCTTACTAAGCAATGGTTATGAGTTATCCAATCTATCAGGCACTGATAAACTGAATTTTTTCTAGATAGCAGAAGGGTTGTGTCTCAAGATTATTCAAGCTAACAGCTGTCTAGAGGAGCTTTTAATTATTATTATTAAATTAACACAGTTAATTAATTTAGAAATTAACACAGCTATGTTCCATTATAAAAACAGCATATGCTACTTCATTAAACTGATCAATGATATCGCTTTACTTCATTATTTCAAGAAAAAGCAGAAATGAAGCTGAAAAATTAGAAGTTCAGGGTAGCACTTACTTTCCCCATGTTTCTTCTGGAGAAACAGACACAACCACATCAACTGGTAACTTCATATTTATGTAGTGGTGCTCCTTATTTTCCCTTTCAATGACTGGAGCCAAAGGAGCTAGCGGAGATGTCATTTCCAGCATCAGGTCTACATTGACTATCTGCTGCTGCAGAGAATGAAGACACCAATAGTACATCTCCAACAAACACAAGCACCAAGAAGGCAAAATTAAGACTAGATATTTGGTATCAAACTCAGTAGTGAAATACCTGGGTTAAAAAAGAGCTAGTAATGTTAAAGACAATCTTCTACGTGCTGATCTACTGTAAGTGGATCTCTGCGTTCGTGCTAAAAATGTTTAAATGATGGGTTGTCTGCTGTAATTTATTAGTGTAATGAGACACATACCGTATCTTGTAACTTTTTATCCTTTCTTTTGCCAAGCTTTCGTTTGGTCTCCTCATCTTGATCAAATCTGAAGTATCAACAGAAAGAGAAATTTCTATAATATGAAATTAATCTATTTAAAAAATAATTTAAAAACATACTTACTGTATAAATTGTCTTATCTCCTTACAAGCAGACTCATCGGTCAGCTCTGGAACAGTGTTCACACCACTGTTAGGCCACACATAGACCGAACTGTGGCAAATTCTTAATACAAGAACATCTGAGGACAGTTTGTTTGCAAGATCACTGAAAACATATCCTAATGCCTTTTTTGTTGATGCCTCTGAAACACAATAAGGATACAATTAGCCTAGAAAATCCCCTCACTTTCATTACAGATGCTGGGTGTGTATTTTTAAAATTTTGGATGTGTTTTGTTTTCGAAAAGAACCTTAAATGCTGTTATGATCACAAAAATGGCTATGTAAACAAAAACTGAGACAGGATTGCACTTAGCAGGTCTGTCTCAGACATTCACACAGACACCTGCCTGAACAAAAGCGTACCGTTTCTCTCAGATGCTGCCAAATATGAAGAGCTGAACAAATGACAGAAGAATAACCTATACTGTAGTCGATTCTCACACCAGTAACTCTTGACCAAGCCTACAGCTACAAACTTCTGTGTACAGACAAACTTCTCTGTATGGTTATATTTAGTCTTTTGAGTAAATCCTGGGAAGATTCAACCTGAGTCACATGTTTCTGACTTCAAGTAATTATTCAGAAATACAAACCAAAAACATACTAAATTTTTGGAAAAGCAGGGCCTACACTCCAGCTGCAGACCAAATTCTGGCCAACATTAATCTGTAACTGTAAGCCACACCCTGGTCAGCCTGAATCCTTATTAACTGTACAGACAGCTGTCTTTCAGAGCTTGACTCTACTTTTTAAGTTTCACCCGCTCATTACAACCTGAATCAACACTGGATACAAAAGAGCAACTTTTGCACATTACCAGCATTGCTTGCCTCACAGGGGAGATTAAAAACCATTACTTAGAATGCAACACATTATACAAAGCCTGACAAGCTATCAAAGTCTATGCTGAATTCTACTTCTTTAATGCATTAAATTAGATTTGGACACTATTAGTTGAGTTTTGCACTAGAAGTCTGTAAAAACTACAGTAACAGAAAAATCCAGCAGAACTCCTCCAAAAGATAAAACTCACTGCCCTCCAAAGGAACGCTCTGCTGTATTTACACACTAACAGGTGTGAATACCATGGACTTGGACAATCCGAATATCACTCTGCTTCACTGTGCTTAAAATTCACTACATTGTAAACAAAGTCAAAACAGCCTTTCTCTGAGGATGCAATTCACAAAAAAGTTGCTATGCGTTAGGCTAACCTACTCACTACTTCTGTTCCATATTGTGAACTGAAATGAGTCCAAGTTCCTTTTCAAGGTTCACTGGCACTGACTTCAGAGTTTCCAGTAAAGAAACGACCTTTTAAGATGCAGAATGAGCTACAACCGAGCTGAAGACACTCTCCTACCACACTCCACCCTATGATAGCTCAATGGCCACTAATAGCCTTGAGCAGCCTTTCCCAAATGAATGTGACATTACTGTAAAAACGTGGAACTAGAGGAGCCTCTTAATGCCACGTGGTCTAGTTCCTTGTTATCACACGGAATTGCAGTAGCCAATCCCACCTAAATTCAGTAGCTAGTTAGCTTGTTCATCTTCTCTATTTCTCTAGAAAGACTGGAACACAAGCTCAAAACTGCACTATTAATATCATCCTGTTATAACCAAATTCATTGTCGTTAAGTTATTCTGTTAGTTTAGAATTTCAGGGTCAACTTTGGATTCAAACTGAAAAGTGATCCCAATACCAGATCCATAAGTAGCAAAAATACATAAATGAAATGACCAAAAAAATGGCAATTTAAACTTTACTTCAAATTAAAGTAAAAAACCATGCAATGGAAGATGACTGTCACAAAATGAATGGAGAAAAAGAAAAACATTTTTTGTACTTAATCTTTATGGGTTTGGGAGGGAGCACTTCACATTTGGTGAAATGTCACGAAGATAAACATCATAACTAGTTAGTTAATTAATAAAAGTTTATTTATACAAATGTTAAGAAATCTGTATTATAGTCTTACAGACCCACCATCAATAGTTGCTAGCTGAAATGCAAGATCCAAGCCTCCTCTTATTCTAAAGAGTACGTCCATAGCTTCTAGAATTACCTAAGGAGAAAAAAGAAGCAATGAAAATTAATAGTTATTTGAACATGCATTTTCTGAAGTTGCAATTAACTGTTATTATACAACGGCATGCAAGCACACTGGTAATTACTGCAGCTGCTCAGGATAGAAAAGGCCAGAGAATAAACTGGTGAGCGGCACAGCAGCACATAGTTGCCAGTACCTAAATTACATCAGTACTGCTACAAATACAGTCCTTCACACATTTCCTAACTAAACAAGTAAGTCTCAATTCTACACTTTCACCATTTAGAAATAGTTTGAGTAAACTGTCAATGTTTTTACTGTTTCAATTCCAAATGTCATTTTTCCCATTTTATGGGTCTTCTTCCACATCAAGTAAACCAAGGACTGCTCTGAGCTTTACAGCAGAAAGGTAGTTAAGCACATCTATAAGTGTGCACTTGCCTTGGTTAGGAAATCACAGCTTCAGGGGAAAAAAAAATTAAAATGGACATACACACCACCTCTAAAACCCACGCTGAGTTTCACATTTGACAGAAAAGCTGCTTATGCCAGCACAGAAACCACCCAGCTGTTTCCTTCCCCTTCCAAAGTCCCTGCTCTGCGTCCCCACAATTGCTCCTTGCAGACCTTTTAACACAAACTTCATCAAATAACTCATCCAGATGGAAAACCACCCTTTTATTGAGAGAAGACTTTTTCAGCCAGAGCAGTTCCTGGGCAAGTTCAACACACCACCACCACCACCACCGCCATGCCTGTACAATGAGGAACAAAAGGTGACGATGGCCCAGAAAATGCGTGGGTACTGCTCAGTCTAACAGTCCATGAAAAGAAATGCTTTACAGCATTAACTGGTCTAAAAAAATAACATCACCAAACACCTGTAAGAAAAATTACACTAAGACCCTTTGGAAAGACTTACCGCATAACTGTTTGCTTACAAAGTATGGGAAAATTCCAGGTGCAACGCTACCATTATTCGTGAAACAGAAACATCGAAACACAGGGCTAATTTCCTTTCCATTAGAAGTGTTCTAAGCAGAAATAGATAAAAAGATATGTATGCCTGATGAAAATATAAGTATCTACGCTTTCAGCTTTGGGCAAAGGATTTTCAGGTTTCCGGGATTCTGGAGTAATAAAGTTTACTCCAAGAAAGCAAAAAGGCAAGATTGCAACATCTAACATCCTGGTTCCTGAAGCATAATCCTGAAGTATTTCAGGTAACAATTTCTACGTTACAAAGGTCTTGGAGCGTGGGATCCACAACCGCCAGCATGTGAAAAACAGTTTGCCTCGGTTGATGTGAAAGATTTTTTTTTTAACTATTTTTTATTTTAATTATCACACGTTCATGAGTGAGCAGCAGAGCTCTGCAAGGGGAGTAAGAGCGGATTTGGCCGTCTGATAGCGGCCCGTCGCGGACGATGCCGCCCCCCCGCCACAGGCCGGGCAGGCCGCGCTCCCGCGGGGCGGCGGGGGCGGCTGCGGGGGCTCCGCGGGAGGCGCCCCTGCCCCGCCTGCCACAGCCCGGGCCCCGCCACCCGCCCCCAGGTGCGCCCCGGGGGCCGAGGGCCCAGCCGCCGCCGCGCAGCGCCCACCAGGAGCGGGCCGGCGGCCCCCAGCCCGCCCCGCTCGCCACAGGACGGGCCCGCGGCCCTGCGAGCGGGAGGGAGCGGCCGGGGCAGCCTCTAGCGCCAGCCCCCGGCCCGCCCGAAAGCGCCCTCCGCGCTGAGGACGAGCCCCCCGCCCCCCAGCCCGCCGCGGGGTCCCCGGGGGAGGGGCGGGCTCACCACGTCCGTCAGCGCCGCGGCGGGGGCCGTGCCCGGCCGCATCCTCCCCGCGCAGGCGCGCTCCCGCCCCGCGGCCCGCACGGACGGTCGGTGGCGCCGCCCCCCCGCCCCCAGCCGCACTGCGGTGCTGCGCAGGCGCCATCGCCGCACCGGTGCGGGGAGCGGGGGGGCGGGGGGGCGGCGCCCGCGAGGCTTTCCCGTCTCCTGGCAACCGGCGCTAGGGTGGCGGCCTGGGCCTCTCCTCGCCGTCCCGCCGCCGCCCTGCGGCGCGTCCGCCCCTCTCGGCGCGGAGCCCGTTCCTGTGCGTGAGGTACCGGCCCCGGCAAGGCGGTGCCGCGCAGGCCCCGCTTGACTCACCGACCCTGCGCTGCCCTGAGGAGCGCGGAGCTGTGGGCGGCCCTGGCTGTGCTTAATCCAGTTTACGCGGTATCGGCGCTCTGTGGAAAAAGACAGCTATTCCCTCAGCTTTCCTTCAGACTGCCTGGGAGACGCTCCGGAGTCGTGCTGCCTCGCCCTGCCGCTGCTTCAGGGCTTTCAAGGCTCGTCCGTCTTGTCACGTCTCAGTCAGGTCGAGCTGCTGAGGTCCAGGAATCCTTTCCGTTCATCCCTTTATCAGCCATCTTTGCTTTATGCTGTAGAATTTAACTCTAGGCCTGTTTATTGCCGATAAATTATTCCTGTCCTCGCCAGTAATGCCAGCTTGCCTCACAACAGCGAAGCCTTGTTTTCTTCCAAGGGCCGGTTCTCTGTCATGTCTTCCTTCGGTGCTATCTGTTGTTGCCTGCCCTTCGGTTCCTTACCGACGTCTAGATCTACCGCTAACCAAACAACAGTACTGTTTAATCAGATGAAGCAACACATGCATTTTACACCGTGGGAACCCCTACGCGTTGCAAAAAAACAAAACAAAACAAAAAAACAAAAAACCAAGATAGCTTCAAACTTTTTAAAACCTGCATGCTGTCAGTCCTGTGTGCTGAGCATAAGCAATGTGTGGCTAGCCCATCATACACAACGTTCCAGCATATTATTTCTTACAGTAAAAATGTATAAAATCTATGTTACTATCTAGATTTTCACTGCTGTGCTGCTGCTGCTTTTCTACTCTGCGCCCACATGCCAGATACAGTTGATGTGTGATCCTGACCTTTCAGACTTCTCTGCTGCCTGCGTTATTTTCATTATTTTCGTTACTGTCTTCCATCTTGCCTTTGCCCATAGTTAATACCCACATGGGACCTGATCTGCATTGTCTTTGATCTGTATTCCACCCTAATTTCTTAACTCCCCTGCTCGCTTTTGAGCTGTATGAGCACAGATACTTCAGTTATTTGCATATTCTTGATATTTTGGGATAATTCTTATATTTCATGACTTAAGAAACAGCTTTCCTAACGTTAACTGATTTCTTCTACCTTAATTTCTGTTCCTGGTGAATTTACCATATATTTATATCTTCTTCCTCAAGGCAGTTCTTCCTCTAGCAGATTCCAATTTCCATCTCTACTGGTTTTCACTCTGGGAATCAGATCCCTGGTAATTGTAGTGCTGAGTCTGCTCTCTGTTCAGGCTCTTGAGTTCCTTACACTTGTTGGCTAGGCATTTTCTTTAGTTCTGGCAGATTCCAATGAAGGGGATGATGAGGGAAAACTAATATTTAATGTAAATCATTTGCATTGAAACCAAGAAGAAATGGGAGATATTTACCATGACCAGGCCTGGGATTAGTTAGAAGGCTTCCAAAACTACTTTTATGTTTTACCCCAGATTTGTCCATTTACTATCCTTCTATACCATTATTAGAAAGTGACTGAAAACCATTGCTGGAGATAACCCACGAGATGAAGAAGGAGGCTGCTTGGCATGTTTTATTACTAGCTCTTAATGCCACCAAAACCTCTCGTCTTAGTACTCTGAAGATACCTGTTATAAGTTTTGACCCAAATTATGTAAATTCAGTAAGAGTTGCACCAGCTGTACTACAAATACATTTGATTTGCTCTCTCTGCTCATTTTCTGAGTTTGTTTAGCAGAGAGGATACAACGGTGTCTAAATCTGCCACATAGTCCATTTGTCCTATAAGCACCAGAGATGTCAACCGTATTGTAGATTACTTTCTTCAGATTACATTTATTGCTTATATTTTTAACCAAAACATCTTGCATTTTACTTATATAAACTTTGTGTTTATAGGTGTAAACTGCTTATAGTTTTCGCAGTAGAGCAAATAAACAAGGATACTTCAACCCGTTTAGTGCAGTTCACTGTCACACAGATCCAGCCATGCCTGCAGAAAGGAAAAGTGATATGGAGAGGATTGGCCTCTTCAGTGAAATGAGTTATGTTACCATTGGAGATAAATATACATCACATTATATGCGTAAGTACATTTAATTTGAATCGCTGTTTAGTGATAGGGACCACCTCTAGTATCCATGTACTTTCAAAATCACTATTTTCTGATGGTTTTTTTTTTCCTCATTAGAGGCAGCTGCGTTTTCATGTATATTCTTTGCTCAGGTCTGTATTATGAAGAGAAAGCCTTGATATGTTGGAATGAGTATACTGAAGAAAGGAAAAATCCAGTGAAATGGAAAAATATGTATATATAATAGACTGATAAAATCTTTTAGTGTATACCTTTCTTTTTAATATTAATTATCTGCATGGTACCAGTATTTTACTGGTATTGTGAAAAAAAAATTTTCTTTCCTGTGCTTTTTCAACTGGTTTTCTGTTATTGACAATTGCCATTATTTTTAAACTAGTGTTGCAATTTCTTTTTCTGTTCTGATCTCACGCACATGTGTGAGATTCCCCATCCTGTCTTTTTAAAGAATATTCTCCTTTTCTGGTTGTTTAATGGGAATACGCATTGAGAAAGGTTGTTAAAGGAAAAATTCACACAGACGTGGGTACCACTAGGCTTGCTTTAATCACAACTCAGAGTTGGGCCACTGCCTCAGTGAGTGGCAGAGAACAAAGGGATACAGCACAGCTTATATACATTTATCAAATCTTTAGTCAGTGTCCAAAGTTTTTAGAAGTTTCCTTTGGTCTTGTCAGTTCTGCGAATCCAGCACCTGACTCTGTCCCATTTGATCTGTTCGGTTCCAGTCTCTGCCTTGGTTTCAGGATCCTCCTTGGATCATGAGCTTCCTTCTGCCTGCTTTAACTCTACACAATCCTTCAAGCACACTTAGTCTTTGAACAAGCAATTCCCATTCACATATACTAATATTTCTAAAAACACCTGTGTTTCTGAGAGCACCTGTGTATACAAACTGATCATCTGTTGTTTCTCTATTCTCCTACTGATTAACTTGACTAAGTTTTAAACCAGCCTTGGAGTAGGGCTATACAAGGGCCAAGGCCTGGTTCTGCCATTTAGCAGCTTCAGCACTGCAGATTTCTGAATTCAAAATACATTTTCTTTAACAACGGTAATTTTTGTAATTAGTAAGGTTACAGAGGTTAATCCTTGGTAGCTGCTTTGAAGTGGTAATGCAAAGTAATCCTGGCTTCTCAATACAAACGTTTCTGCTGTGGTGTTGTGTCAGTGATGAACATGTCCACCAGAACCCTGGCTGGTACACTTCCACCGCTTCTGTGGTGCTGGGGATCCAAGACGCAACTGGAGGCACTCTAACTTTTCCTACCTGGTCTGTAATCAGTGGGAGAGATGTTCCTCTTAAGTACTAACTTGTAGTATATATGAACAGGCATCGGCTCTAGCTCCGAATTGTAGTCTGGAGTAACCAGTCTCTCTCATTGCCTGTAAAGCAAGTGCAGGGGTTAGAAAACTAAAACCAGGTGCTGTGAACACCTTCTCATAGCATTGTTTTTCAGATACAATCATTTACATGCATGATTTACAAGTTAAACGCTCTGCAGTACATTCTTTGAGCCATTTAGATCCAGATCTTAATTTTTTATATGTAGGCTAAGAGAAGCACTAACATTGAACAGTTATGTATTGTTATTACATTTTTTAAAGGCCCTTTTAATGAAGCTGCGAGCAAGAACAGACAGATGTTACCTGGGGGAACCAAAGCATTTTCAGCTCTGCAGACAGGTTATTTTGAGCCTCGGTTTGTGAGGATTTTCAATGGTGAAGCTTACTCAAATCCTGTTCAGCTGAGGAGACGCTACAGAATGGCAGAATCAAAGAAAAATTTGGGCAAAGCTTTCCTTCCCAGTAATGGAGACAAATTGCCGTAAGTGTTGTGAAAATGTTTTAAATTGACCTTTTTTCTTTTCTGTACACTGAAGATATTTTCATAGGTTATTTCTTATAAAACCTGTAATGAGAATACAATATTGTTTCATACAACGTAGCGTTAGTCAGTACCGTGTGAAGAATTTTGAGCAGCAGCACAGGGAAGGCTGAACACAGGTAGAAATCAGGTCCTGATGCTTGGCCTTAACTACTGGGGTTTGCTGTAATCAGTTTCCTTACCCTTGAGCTTTTTTATTTTCAATGGAAATTAAGATGGCTATGGGAAAAAGGTGCGGATAATTAAAAAATGAAGATTTCTTTTTAATTTGAGGAGGAAATCTGTTGGAACTTATTAGATACAATGTCTTCACCCTTCCATTTCTAGGACTCCCAAAATAGAGGTGGCATATATATTGCATTGTAGGAAAAGGGGCCATTATCCAGGTGCAATGTTTTCCTCCCAGCGAATCCATATCCGTTATCTTTTTACTAGAAAAAATAACAATTGTCCTATAGGATGATCAGAAGATGTTACAGAGCTGAGGAGTATGTGCAGAATATTAAAATAAATGCATCTTTGCTATTTGTGCAACATATCGCATGACAAAATGACACCAATGCAACTATTATTATTCATGTGTAAGACTATTATTATTCACATGTGAAAAACAGTTAGAGCCTGGTTACTCATTTATAACTGTACAGTCTTGTTTTGTTCTTGTTGATGCAATAAGAGACAGGAGGATTCAGTCTGTGTACAGGGCCTAGTTCTTACAGTCTTACGGTTATATTTAGTCATATCTTTCTCTACTTTGCTTTTGGAAAGCTTGAAGTGTAACCTCTTCTTTATTTTATATATATGTATTTTAGGATGCAAGGATTAGCTATGTTCTGTTGTACGTTACAGGAACATCTTGGCTTTTAACAGGAATGTAAGACATGTTGTATAGGCTTTCTGTTGGATATACATGTGCTATTTCTGATGGGACAGTGTTTTTGCTAATTGACTATATACCAAGCAAAAATGAATTCCAAATCAAATATACGAATACATGCAATTTATTGTATTCCGCTATAAGGAAAAATAGCATGCAATATGACAAAAGGAAACAGTCCTAGTTATTATTCACACTATGATAAAGGAGCAATAGGAGCAAAGCACCAAATCATTATTGCAAAGCGTTACAGAGACTGAGAAAAGGACACATCACCAGCTACCACCTTAACACCATCCAGGCCCACACTTCGGCTGGGAAGCCCCGCTGCAGGTGGCACCAGGAGTCTCTCGGTAACTGGGAAAGTTCCTACGTGGTGTGTCCACCCGTAGGTGAGGCTGCTGTCCAGTCCTGCAGCTTGCCTGCCTTTACACTCAGTGAAGAACAAAAATAGTTTACACACCTAGTGTATGTAAACTTTTAAGTTTAGGTGAAGTGCAGGCGTGCGCTGTCTCATGGTTGGTAAGCTTCACACACACCAGGGATGTTGGCCAAATGCCCAAGCGAGGTGGAGTTATCGTCATGACACAGCTGCACACAGTATTTACTGTCTGGATGGTCCTGCTCACGTCTTGCTTGTTCAGGGGGCTCAGGACAAACACCACCTGCTCATTAAAGTTGTCTTAGAGCTCCCTGAGCTCACTGTCTAGGTGAAGCAATCACTAATTAAAGACAAAGACTTTTTCATAAGCAGCAATCAATTTAAGAAATTTTAACCACAGACAATGTGTGAGCCCTTGTTCAAAATTTTCTTTCAACTACAACTTGACTTTATAGTAACCAAATTATTTATAAGGGTTTGACTGTTAGAAACACCTAGGCACTGATTTCAAATCCACGTCAGTCAGTGAGAGTCCTGTTCACTTACTTTCTGTGTTCTGAGTCCAACAGTGGGACTCTTGCTTATAATAAACATCTGCTAAGGTGCTGTCTTCTGTGTACTAGATCCACAAACGCATTTTCTGGCTGTGTGTGGGTGCAGCAGCTCATGCTCTTATTCTTGTTGTAAGACTATTAAATTCTTCTAGACATGAACTTTAGGAAATGTTCTTTATTGTCTTTATCATCCCCTAAATCTGTACTGGCAGAATAGTACAAAGCAGAGGCTGGGAAAGTGGTTAGGTTGTCTTTTAATGGAATCCTCAAGCAATTATAGAGAGCAATTATTTGTTTCTTACATCCAAAACTGACTCCCATCATAACCAAGGAACTAGTGCTGAGCTCTGTTGCTGTTCACTGAATTGTTATTCTTGGCTGCCTGAATGATAAGCAGCTCTGGGGGATCTTTCCTTTATGTTGGAGCCACACGTGGTGTTGGCTGCAAGTGGAAAGGTTGCGAAGATTTCATACTCTGAAGATGTGACTGAAGCCTGGACCTTTCTTTTCTTCATGTGTCTGTTCTCTGTTACTTTGTTACTGGCCTATAAAAATCTTTTTTAATAAAATTCACACAGAAGTGACATTTAAAGAATATGAAATAAAGCACTTAAGAGGTAGGAAACCTCAAGGTAAAGGTTGTTCATTGTCAGTTTGCCTATTTTTTTCTATATATGGGGTTATGAAGTCCTTAGATAAAGGGAAAGTAACGAACAGGCAGGTTAGCGTTCTGTGCAAAGATGACAACTGTTATCTTGGCATCCTAATCCTGTCAGTATTCATTAACAGCCCTTTTCAGCAGAAACTCTTTGAGACACTTTACTCTCTCCCCACAGTAATTACAGACAGTACAGGCAAAGCAGATTATCTTGGCTATCTGGAGTAGTTGGCAGATCTCATACAGTAGCCTGTGCTTATTTTTTTCTGTTCGGTTTTGGGATGTGGGGACAGAGGGTTGGTTGGGGTTTTTTTTTGGACCACTGTAGCAGCTGCTTAGTGGACCAAATTGCCATTCAGCTATTTCCTTAGTTTTTCTTGGTCCTTTTCTCCTTTAGTGCCTGTATGATCATGTACTTTGAGCATGTCATACACTTGTCAGCAAATACTGATTTTCAAGTTGGTCTTTTTTAAAAAAGGTCTTTGTGAATTCCTGCAGCTTTGTAGGCAGAGGTATTTCTCCTAAATGAGCTGTGCCTCCTTTTACTTTCCTGTTGTGACACAGCAGAAAGTTAACTGTTCCCAACATCACCCCCCCTTCACAAATCTTTAAAACTGGTACCCCACATTGCCTGCCACTCCATTATCATACCAACACTAACCTGCTGTTCTCTGTAAACTCGTGGGAAAGACTGTCCTCTTGTCATCCAGCATCAAGTCCAACCTATTCGTCTGCATCTCTGTTTGTGAAACTGTCTCTGCCAATGTTACTTAACCTTGTTGGTGCAAAATTAAAACAACCTCTATTAAGCATATTTGTACTATTAAGATACCCTGAAACTTCATCTCTTCTGCCATCTTGTTTCTTTTTTGTCCATAACCTTGTGCACAGAATTGCTATAGGAGTAGATCCATGGACAGTGGATTGAGCTGGTTTTATATTTAACCATTGAGGTGTAGATATTGTTTGGGTGTTTTCTTACTGTCATTTTAGCATACTAGGTATGGAAAGCCTGAAATATTTGCAAAACATTAATCAATGTGTTCATTTGCTATTTTTAGATGCGGACTTGGCAGCTTTTATGGAACCATAGGAGGTTCATATACATACTTCAGTCCACAGCTGAAAGCCAAAGAAAGATACATTCCTCCCGGGAAGAATTTTTATACTAATCCAGGAAAGAAAGGAACTGGATATGGGTAACTTCACAATATTGCTTCTTGAAGAGTATTTTATTAAATGTTTCTTGAGTTTTGAACACCTAAGTAATTAATTTTGTTTTTACAGTTATGCAAACATTACCATAGGTGAACAATATCCACATGAACCTGATGGGTATGAAGTAGAAAGAATAAATGCAAAGGTAAAACTGTTTGTCTTTATTATCTATTAGTATTATGATTATTTATTACAATTTACGTGAACTTTTTGTTCCCTGAGGTGTTTCCTTTATCTTGAAAACACTAATGTTTATTTACAAAAGGGAGGAAGGAAAAAAAAATTAATGACCATCCTGTATAAAAAAGATTTAGGTATTGTTCATTTATTATTTTTCCTTTGAGACATCTGGCAGTATTCCCCACAAGTTCTACCATTCAGGATTTGACCTTGTTTTATATGGAGACCTTAAGCTACAATGCAGTAATGACAAAACAATGCCAATATCAAGAACAATAGTACTTCCATGTTGTCAGAAGAATGGGCCCTCATTATCCTAGATGCTATATAAAAAAAAACCTGCTTCTTTTTTCATCTAAGTTCGTAAATCTAAGAAAACGCGTAAATTTGCTTTCACTGATTTTAGTTATTGTGTATATATTTTCATCATATGGAGTGAAAAATGGCAGCAGAAGGACATTTTCTGCTCTAGGGTAAGAACAAGATTAGAAGAAAAAAATCAGCTACCTGTTGAGACAAATTCAGAGTCAAAACTAAGCATCCAGTGCAGAAAATGAGAAGAACAGAGGAAAGAGGGATGTGGGATTATTTCCACTGGATAGAAAAAAAGGAATTTGCTCTGAGACATTAGCATGCATTACGGGTGATACTGTATTGCTGATGGTACTTTTTATGCTTGTTTTTTAATTGTTCATAATGTTTTAACCTGTTTTGGTTTAAAATTGGATCTGGGAAGAAGAGTCAATATCTCCCATGGTACAAAGAACCAATTCTTGGAGAAGCTCAGCTTAGTAAGGTGCTCACAATCTGGGGAATGTAGTGGTCAGGGTTCGCAAGAGTAGGCAGCTGGGTTGCATGCAGGCAGAATTTTCAAGCATGTATGTGTGCATTTATGCCCAAGATACAGGTATACAATACTGTTAAACACATCTTAAATGGACGCTGCTTTTTCTGACATCTTCCTACCATACTTTCATAGTGATTGTTCTACTTCCTAGTCAGTGAATCTATGTTCTGTTATACATGGTGAGTATATAAAATACCCTGATCATCAAACAAGAGCAAAGAAAGTTAGAGCGAACATTTCCCAAGACTATTTTTAATGCTTTCCATTTTTTTCTTAGGATAACATACAGTAAAAATCCTCAGGATTGTTTCTTTTAAAGTATTTGTTTTACAGAAAGCACAAGAGGAACATAAACGGCTTGTTAAAGGAGGGCCTTTCAAATTAAAACTGTATCCCCAGGAATATTTTGATGTGAATCCCTATTTTAATGACAAACCTTTGCCACCTGTGAAGAAACCACCTCCAAAGAAGCCAATTGTACCACCTTTCAAACCAAGTTCTCCTGCTAAAAAGGTTAGTTTGTCTTATAGCTACTGAAGACAAAAGATAAATACTCAGATATTTCCTGGTAAAAGCTTTGCTTGCAGTACGTAAAGTATAAAGATATGTCTGGTTTTGCTGTTAATTTCTTATTTTTCTTACAAAAGTTATTATTCCATTTACTTTTTTTTTTTTTTTCTTTTCCAATTCACAAAGCAGTGAGATCTTGTTTGACTCAACAACAAGTGCTAACCAGCTCCAGGTTACCTGAAAAGTCTTTCTCTTTAAAATCTGCCTAGTGCTGTTAACATACAGTTAACTGACTGCATACACCACAAAAGGATACAAAGTGGAAGGTTATGCGATAAATGACAGTAAGACTAGATTATTGTAGCAAATTGAAATGCTGTCCTATTTTAGCCTCTGTCAGTCACTCATAATTTTTGAACCTGCTAATTACTCTCAGCCTGTATAGACAAGCATCTAAAAGATAATTCCTGAAAGTGTCATGGGAATGGGTAGCTAGAAGGGGCAGAAAAACTCGGTTAGTCCTTCTGCTCAGGGAAAGGCTGCAGAATAAACTCCGGAGTTATCTGTTGCTTGTCTATCAGCAGGCACAAATTTGGAATCTGCTTGTGAATTTACCCACTCTCCAGTAGTTAGGAGAAAAGGAGGAAAAGGTTGGGAAGAAATATATGCAGAAGGGCTTAGAGGGCATAAGAAATAAAGCCTGGAGTTAGCATTAAGGATATATAGGAATGTAGTTCATTAGTTCCAGTTGCTTTGTGTCATTATTTCTTAAAACCTAAACTGGTATTTTTCCATTCTATTTCCATCTTGATACATTTTTTTGAGATACTAAATGTGTGCCATTCATCTTAGGTGAAACCTTAATTTCACTTTGAAATGTGTTCAAGATGCATAAATACCTCTCTCTTAAATGACTCCCTTAATCTGTCACTTTTCAGCTGTTCATTTTGGAGTTCCATTGTAAGAAATTTAATGCTGCCCTCTGCTAACCACTGTTTTCCTATTATTATGCCCTTCACCCTTGACTTATTTGACTGACATTGATTCATATGAGGAAGGTGATGACAGCAAAGAAGATATGACTATTCAGAAAGAGACAGCAAAAATGCTTGCACACAACTAATTGTGTTAGGCATTTGGCCTCGTAGATGAGGCAGCGGAGGTCTTTCAGAATGGAAATCTGTTCAGAAAAGTTAGCTGCTAGGAAGCCAGCACCTCATCTGGCTGACAGTGCTGGTGATCCTGCTCCAGGCTTCCCATCCTTCACACCACATATGCTTTCCCCGTATATTTAAATTATGTGTACTTCCCAAGCTACTGCACACTTTCCCTCTCTGCTATATAAATTCTTATGGGAAAAATGGCTTTATTGTTGATTGAATCGCTTACTGTTGCACTTTTCAGGAACGCAGCCTCAGCAGACTGTGGGGTTTAGCTGTACTAGGGGATTGCAAAGAATTAATCAGGTTTCTATGTATTTTTAAAGTAAAATTTGCCACTCTTATAGTACTAGTGGACGTAACGTTCTGGGAAAAGCCAGTGCTGTATTTATATGTATATGTCAGAAAGCAAATTGATTATAATGCCCGAGCCTTACTGTATGTAACAATCCCACACCAGTACTGGACATGGAAATATGCTAGTAAACTAATAGTGACATAGGAATTCCCTTTTTTTGGCCACAACATAGCTCGTTTTAGTGAGTTATGGTTTTACCTTTTCTGTCACATTTTTAAGATCCTTTCCTCAAAATCCAGACTTATGAAAGAACATTTAAAACTAAAAAATCATCAAAATAATGACTAAAATTTTCCTTAAAGTTTCCATTGCAAATTTAAAGAATATCTGTTTTTTGGTTTTTATATAATATGATGCAGTCTGCTATTCAGTATGCTTATTTGCTTTTGCATGAAAAATATTTTCATTAATTATATTGTAGATTGGCACTTTGAGAAGTTATTTTATTTTCAGTCAGGGGGCATGAAAGGAGGCACATTTGATCCTTACCCAAGCCATTCTGCTGACCCTTATGTAACTGAAAAATCTAAGGCTGTCAAAACTAATAAAGAACGACGGATTTTTCATCCTCCTCCTGGACCAAAAAGCAGACCTGTGACAAGCATAATAACTCTAAATGTCACAAGGTAAGCTCCTTTAATCTGAGTTTGTGTTTCATGTATGCTGTCTACCAAAAGCCACTAGCACAGCTGTTCATTACATTTAGCTGTCTAAAATAATTGAATAAATGCAGGAATGCATTATTAACAAAAGGATAAGCGGTGTATAAGTAACTTGGCTTTCCAAATTTACTCCTACTCTCTCCTGTGAATTCAGGTTACTTTATAAGGCTCTACGTATCATAGAGACCTTCAAAATCATGCTATACAGATGTCACTGAAAAATAATTATTTTTTATTCTTTTCTGACTTGATAAATGTAGAAAGACCAGGAACGTTCCTCTTAAAAACAAAGTCTGGTTTCGTTTTCCCTTGTTTTTGGAATAATATTGACTCCCTCTGCTGGCAAACATAACATTAGGTAATCTAAGCTTGTGAAGCTTCTGGGACAATGACACTGAAATTGGATTCCTAACTAAAAACCCGTACTGTGCAATGTTTATAGATTTATAGTACACACTGCATGTATATAGGTAGATAAGCACATAATTCTTTATTTTTTTACCTTATCAAGGTATAACCCTTAGATTTAAACAAATTTGTTTCCTAGTTTTGGCTCTGTTGTAATCCAAGCAGAAAATCAAGACTGCAGTTATTTAGAGGAATCACTTTCAAATGCAGACTTCTAAGATTGCACGTAGAACAGTTAGGCATACTAGTTTGCATGTTCCATGAGTATAGTGAGGTATTTTAGAAATACTTGATTAAAATTTGAAAAACTGTCTTAGAGGAATCTGTTTCACATTTGTGATTTGTCTTTTACATATCGTATGTGAATTCTAAGAAATACACCTCCCTTATTCACCCAGTGCTCTTCTGTTTCCTTTATTTCACCACGTATTGGCATTTGCATAATCACTTTTTAAATGGCAGGGATAGTTCGAAGTTTTTATTTACACTGACAAGGCAGGACCAGAAGCTACGTATTACTCCACATTGCTTTTCATTACTAATGGAAAGTAAGAAAGAATTGAAAGTAACTTTTTGGTACACCAAAAAGCATGGTAACTGGCAACGCTGATGTAAGAAAGTACAACCTTTCCTGTACGCACTAGCGTTTTTAAACTAGTAAAAGGGAAAAACAATGTTATATTGGTCTGAGTAGCCTTCTAATTGGTGTAATTATTTGTATTATTGTTTTATCAACAGAATAAAAATTAATGTTCCCAAATGAAATGTTTTTATTGGAAAAGAACCCTGACTGTATGTGAAGTAGGTTTCAGAATTGAAAGGGGGAGACTGATTGTGAAGAATCTCTTAAGTGTTCACAAATACAGTTACGGTGGACTCATTAAAAATATTTGTAAAGAGAAAAATTTCACATATCCAACAGAAATTCCACAGAGAGAAATTAAAACTAGTATTTAAAATTCTATACTACTATTTCCCTCCTAAGAATTTTAAAGAACTTCCTTATTTTTCATTTGTTATTCCTAGGTTTAATAGAATGAGAATTGTGAACTGAATTTATTGTGTGAAGCTCATAGTTTTTAAGAAACGTGGCAATCATTTTTCAAATTGTCTGCTTCCCCACTGAATTACAGTTCTTTATATACTTCCCAACTGAAAGCTTATCTTCTATTTGGACTGTAATCCTGTAGCTGGATTTGCTAGTGTAGATTCCTGCTGTTGGGCAGTGCATTATTGAAAGAAACTTGACTTCATGAGGATTCAAGTCATTAAATCTAATTACAGGACAGGGTGCCACAGTTTTTCATTTTTACAAAAGGTCTTGTGATTTGTACAGTGATATTTTACACAAATCTTATAAATTTCTCTTCATTTACATTTCAGGGCATTAAATGTAAAGAACTACAAGACTGCACAGCTGAGATCTTACTAGGTACAAACGGCAAAAAGAAGGGTGCACTTCTTAGACTAAACGGTTAACAAGGCAAACAAAAATGTGAAAAATGGAATTCAAGTATAGAGGGCAATTCAATCTGTTTAATGATTGAGAATGCAATCTTTTGTTTCTAAATATAAAGCTATAATAAATAATTTAAGATAATTTATTTATTCAGTCCAAGTTTGTATTTTTATTTATATTTTCATCTTATTGCTTAGCTGGACTTTTGAAATTTACTTTTAGAAAACATACTTTCTAATGAGTAATTTGGATTGCAATGTGACTATATATTGCAGTGGAAGAAATTGCGTATCTTTTAAAGTGAGTATCAGTGTATGCATTAACCAAGTTAGTTATGTGGCCCACAGTGAAACTAAAGTCATCATTTCCCTTTAGTAGAATTACAACTTGTACTGTATTTCAACTATGATTTTTTAAAGAATTGTCTGAAAATTATAAGATTTTTAGGTTTTATGACCTTCTCAAAATGACCAATATCAAGCATTGATCAAAACCAGACCACAAGCAGGCTGTTAGGAAGAGTCACCTCTATTTACCGGCATCTGTTACTGCTCTTCCTCAATTTCCTGACAAATCTAAGTGCTGCCATGTTCTCCAAGAACAGCTTAATTTCACTTTGTGTACGTGGAAGGTTCCTAACAAATCTGATCTGTCTTTCAAACTAGCTTCTTCTCAGATGGAACTGTGACCTTAAATGTACGCTTTACCTCCATCTTAATAATTTTTGTCAGGTTTTTGTACGTGGTCCAATAAATTTGTTCATGCAAATCAAAACTGATTTATTATAAAAATAAAAAAATACTCAGCACTTATTTATCCAAATTATTACATGCAGACGAAATTTCTTTATTAATTTTTATTAAAGTTTTGTCATATCACTCTAGAATATTTATGAAATAGTATCCTTACTGCTGTTCACAGGATAATAGCTTGTTAAAGAAATTCCAGACTGGATCTCACATTTCCTGGCATCAATGAAAATAAAAATAAACCCAAGAATTGGTGGTCAGGTCTTCCAGCATATGTTGAAGCATAAAACCGCTTACCTTGAGATCAACAGGACCCAACAATATTTGAAAATATTAATTTACAGGGATTTTGATGATTTCTTTATGCAAAGACTTATCACAGAATTCCTTCTTTCTTTGTTTATACCTTGTATTATATAACGATACTGGTGCTGACCTTAGGTACCTTAGTGTCGTCCTCGTACAGAATATCGAGCACCCATGTTGCTCACTTGTGAAGTCACAGCACTGTTCTGTACTTCCTTCTAACTCCTGTTCTGGTGTAGTACAGCTGATGAAGGCTGCACTGAAGTTTTTCTTTATGTCCTTCTGTCTCTTTTTGTAATTCTTCCACTTCTATTTTCTGCTGTATTTCAATACTCTTTTCATTCAGTAACGAGATGAAAATACTGAAAGCTGATTAAAAGATACGGAGCTTAATTTTAAAACAAACAACAAACCAGTCCAGCTTGTTTGAGATGTTAGGGTATGTGGACTAGCCATCATGGGAGCCAATAACTTCACCTGCCAAGTCCCCCCCCTGAAAATGTGTGGTCCCATGGACCTCACACCCAATTCTAGGTCGGGCCTCAGTATGCTGTTTTAATACAAATTATAATTGTGTCCCTTTGGCTTCTTGGCAGTACCTTTGACTGTGATGGCAGAATTTAGAACTTTCTTGAGTTTTATTACCCAGTTATCTAAGGTAAGAAGGACATTAGACATTACTTACATTGTTTTCATAGTGACAGCTTCCCTACATCGTTACAGTATTGATATAGCCAGTTATCTTTATAACTGATTCTGGCCACAACTTAATAGTTACAATCTGAAGCAACTTCATGATTTTGCAAGCGTTAAATGCAAATAAACACCCAAATATCTACTCGATAGCCCACGTATTTACCATTTTAATGTTCTTACTGACTTCGGGTGTGCACTGCAAAATTGTGGCATAATACTATTGCCTATCTCCAGTAGAATACTGCAACAATCTTTTGAACATTTTTTTACAGGAAAAAGCATTAAGAACCAGACTTAGATCTTTAATCTAGTTTTTAGTCATTCTACTATATGTATTACTCACTATACAAAAACATGCTCTATTACACTTACAGTCTTATATTGTAAACCAGATAAATAATTGTTAATTTGCTGCAACCTGTCTTTATGGGTTATTGGAGAAACAGGAAGAAATCAGTTCTTTTATGTCTCTGAAGAGGTTATGCCCTTTATTGGCCAGGAGCTTGTACACCTAGTGTTGTTCTAATAGGGAAGTGAAGATAAATAATTACCTCTACGTCTGTTCTGGAAACACCAATAACTAATTACATGGGTTTACTTTCCTGATTTATTAAGGAGTGAGTAAAAAAAGAAGTTTCTAAAAAAGTAGCCCTAATAGTGTTGTAGAAACACTGCATACAGGCAGCTTCAACTTTACAGAATATCATATACAGTATTTTTGAGAAATTCTTCCTCCCCATGGTCCCTAGGCTGAGAAAATTGGAGAGATTTTAATCTAAATCTAAATCTAAATCTAAATCTAAATCTAAATCTAAGATTGGAATAAATTCATGCAGTGATTGTATTCAAGAGGGTAATTTTTGCACCTTTCATAGTTACGTCCATGTTCTCTGAATATGTTGACACTGAAAATGTTAAAATTAATGTTTTAACTAATAAGCTTTCTAAGTATAAAAGAGATAAAGGGTACCTTGTGTTGGTTAAACATAGACCAGAATGAGATGTCATCTAAAACATACGTAAACATAGTTTAAACTTAATTTAGGGGTTCTTGCAGAAATAACCAGTGAAATGTTGTGGCATGTACTAAGCTGTTCAGCTAGAAGGTTGTTAAGATTCCCTTCTGACTCTGAAATCCTAGGGACTGAATTCTATCTCCTATAAACTGTCACAGTTCCATTAAATTTCTTTGTACTACATAGAGAGTGTAAAGATCTGCTTTTGTGAATGTGTGAAAGTCAGCCAAGTATCAACAAAACAGGCAGTTCTTTTTAGAACATTACAAAAACATGGAAATGACTGGACATCAGAATTGTAAATGTTTTACAAAAGAAAATGGTTTACTACCATTTATTTGAAGCAATAAACTGTTGCAGATTATCAGGTATTACCTGGAAAAGAAATTCAGCTAATACGATATTGCAAAATAAAGCTCATACATTGTGAATCATATTCCAAGGCTTTATACTTAGAACAGAGATTTCTGTACAAATTCTAATGTAATATTCAGAGTACCAGTTATATTGCATGGTAGCAGTACCACGGTACCTGGTAACCAGGTTTCCTTTGCCCACAGACTAGAGCTGTAGCTTGGCATCCGAGGTAAATATAATCCTTATGCAAATGGTGGAATTCAAGGTGTAATACATCTCTCATTTTCAGTAATCCACAGGAGATTTTCTAATAGTAAGCATTCTTCAGTCAGTTTTCTAATGTGACTTTCATATATGGAAATGTCTTGTCTATATTCCCACATTTCCTTCTTAAGTAACTGATTTTCCTCCGTGACATTTGTTAGTGCTGTTGATAACCTCTTGCATTCTCCTTTTGCACTGGTCAAGTTAGACTTTAAAAGATCAATATCTGCTTTTGCATTTCTGATTTCAGCCGTTGATTTCTTTTCTGCATGAGCTTTACCTGACTGGAGTTTCTTAAAGTCCTTCTGCAGCATCTGTTTAGTATAATATTCCTGCAGGGTCATTTAAAGGTAAAGTTTTTTTGCTTCCAGTGTTAGCACTAGCCAAAGATATATTTGCATTAATCGAAGATGTGTTTGCATTAACTGAAGATGAGTTTCCAGTTCAGATTTTGCTGTGTTTTCTTTTATTTCTTGCATTTCAGTCTGATTTCTTTCAAGCTCTTGAAGGCTTTCAGGCTCCTGAAAGCTTTCAGTCTCTAGGGAGCTATTTTCTTTTGTAAACCCCTGGGATATTTCTATCTTAAGCTTTTTATTTGTTTCTTTTAACTTGAAGCATTCCCTTTGCAAGAACTTTAGGATTATACCAAGCCTCTTTCTTTCACAGGTAACAGCACTCATCTCTTCTTTTACTTTCTGGTTCCTAATGTAAAAGTCATGTTTTGTGACATACAGTATCTGTATTGAATGTTGGTTTCCATTACTGAGTTGATTTCTCTCTTCCTCAAGGATGTTTTTCTGGTTTTGGAGTTCTTTGCATTTGCTTAAGAAGTTCTTTGCTTCCTTAATACATTCCTTGTTATCTTCTTGTGATTTAACCAACTGGATTTGCACACTTCTGTTTTCTTCAGCTAAATTCTTGATTTGTGTATTACATTATATTTTTTCTTTCAAAGATTCTATGGTAACATTAAGAATTTCCACTTTGTTCTTGAGAGAGAAATTTTCATGTGGAAGATCATGTACTGTTTTTTGCAGATGCTCAGGATTTTTCAGGGACTTTTGCAATGCTTCAATTTTGCCATTGTATCGGGAGGCTACTTTGATTTTGCTGAACTTCTGATTTCCTGGCCTTAGTAATGTTTGATTTAAAGTGGTCTGTTGTTGTTTTTCTTTTTTTAGTTGCTCTTTGTTATCAACTATTAGTAGCTTATCTTTCACCATTTCAGGAAAAGAACCTGGATTCTGTCACCTTCACTGTAATTGATTCGAAATTCTTTATGTACATTTTTGCTTTGAGATTCTGCTTTTTCACTGTATACTGTTGTAGAGGAACCACTCCATCGATTGGCACGTTTGGAGTCTTTACAAAATTCTTGATCAAAATGTAGGCAATTTTCTTTAACTGAAACTAACCCAATATGTGATTCATCTAAAGAGGTCACAATTTCTTCACTTATCTTTTAAGTTATTTAATTTTTCTTTGGATAAAAAGCTAGATTTTTCTGTAGTATCTGCTAACAGATCCAGATCATTATGAACTGACTTCTGAAATTCTTGTTTCAGCAGCTTGGTAGGATAGTTACTATTGTCTATTTTACGAAATTCTTTCCAAACTTTGGGAAAAGGTACATGATGTTTAGATTCACTCAAAATGGCCTTCTCATAGGCAGCATTCAGCATTTCTGTCTCCAAATCAGTGCCAGTTAGCAAATATCCACATTTATGTTCATTTTTTCTTGCAAGTATTCTGTTGTTTCCAAACAAATTTTCTGAATTTTCAACCTTTTCAGTTGCTATAGTTTTAAGCGAAATCCTGTGTGGAATATTTATATCACTGACAGCATTTCCAATATTGGAATTTACTTCCACATGCTCATCTGAGCAGGGTTCTCGATCATGTTGAACTTTTCCCTTAGAAGACAGTGATTCAGGATTCACCATCAGCTACCCCACAAAATAAAAACCAAAAGTAAAAAACTTGTCATGTTGTAAAAATTGTGAAGCATTGCAGTACTAGAAACATAAGACAAATAAACTGTTACGAAAGCCACTTATCAATCAAGACTTGTACAGTTTACTTCTGCCAATGCCTTTTATCCATTAAAAGAATCTAAACAATTATTGTACACCCCATTTCATTGATTACTGGGCTTTGGAGCAGGCACAAAATACCAGGTGTCCTAAATTGATTAAGTATATTTCCAGCAGAGGAGAGATGACTTAAGGAGACTTTTTGTCATCCCAGTCCCTATGAAATAAGGGCTAACTGGAGTTCACACTAAATATAGACAGAAAAAGTAGGGTTTATGCAGCTTTTGATAGGAGAGGGACAAAATGTATTCCCTGCCCTCATTTCTCTCTCTTCTCTCCTTGACTGTCTGCCCTGTCTCCTTATATGCTTTGCATTGTATTCTGTGCCCACTGAAAATAATTCAAATTAATTGAGGAAGATCAGGTTACAGTTTTACCTGTGCAAAGCAAAAGTGAGTTTTAATCATAATGGGTGGGAGGGAATAGTTTATGTAATTATGGCTAAAGTTCTCCTACCCAGAAAAAGGTCAGGAAGATGATACGGTTGTTTTTTAGGTTTTTGCTTAATCCAGAATACCCCTTGGATTGTTTTTCAAAAAAACACATTACTCTCAAAACCCAAGATCCAGCTAAAAAACAACTGGTTTGTAGGTAAAAATTGTTGAACAGACCAGAAATGCATCCCTTGGTATGCAAGTCATCAGAATCTTGTCTGAACTACATAGTGGAGCTTTCATTTCAAATATATTTTTATTTAGTATCTCACGGGTTTTAGGCTGTACCTGAAAAAGATTGAGATTGTTCACAGAAAACTTAAATGTAGAAATATTTCATTTTCCAAAACCATCCTATTACTCAAGAAGTTCTTCCTTAGGAAGGACAGAGCCAGAGAGAAGTGGCATGTAGGAATATGGAATTGTCTATAAACAGCAAACTTTAAAGCTAAATGTCCTTTCAGCACCAGCTATTCAGCTTTTATATAAAGAACCAGATAAAACAATGGCAGAAAAATGCTCCTGAAAAGGTGGCTTAGCATCTTGTCAAATGTGGTGGCTTGCAACTATAGAACAGGTTCTGCTGACAGTGACATAATGTGGAATTAAATTCTTTGAAAATAACAAAGCTTCCTTGAGTTTACAGCGATATAAATGAGAGAAGGATCTAGTCCTTCCTTCCCCCTCCCCCAGTTTTGTTTTTCCTGTTTTTCTGAGGTTTTAAAAAATCGTTAATAAGCGCCCAAATAATACTGTGACTAAGAAAGGGTAAGAAGTGATATTATCAGCTGTTTTAAGATGGACAGAAGACTAAATGTATGCTTAAAGTACACAATAGTCAACAGATTTTAAAACACAGATCTAAAAGTATCTAAAAATGCAGCAGGAGGCTTTTGTATTTTAAGGGTGTTTGTGTTCTCTGTTTGTCGTGTTAATATTCTCCAGACTCTGTTGCCGAAATGTCTGAAATAATTCCAGCTGTTGCTGAAGAATCTAAAATGTATAAAATAAATATCAGAAAATTGCTTGGTAGTTTGGTTGGTTGTGGTGGTTGGTTTTTGGTTGGATTGTTTGTGTTTTTTTTAATATTGAGCGGAGTTAGGATATTTTCTCAGTTGAAATTACGTTTCTTTTCCAGTTCCAAGGCAGTTTGCACCCAGCCTGAGTCAACAGTTCATCAAATGCTTCTTTCACTATTCAATAGTTGTTTAGAAACTTAGTCACACTACTGGAAGGATTTCAGCCTAGTTCTTCACAGACAGTTGCTCGCGTTACAGAGAGCACTCTCACATCTGACACTACTTTGGATCTTTCTCTTTGCCGTGAGACCAAATGTGCTTCTGCTAGAATTCATACTTCAGTTCCAAAAATCATCTTTCTAGTTTAGACTGTGGCATACTGGTCAGACAACATAAGGAAGCTGGACTGTCTCTTGGATTACTAAAGGGGAACCCTAGTATCCTGCATTAACAGAATTAACATCGGCTAAGCTCTAATGACTTAGAAGTGCTTTAAAATAAATAGTGCAAATTCTTTACATATATCAAAGGAGTTTTCTCTGAATGAATCAATTCTTAGGTCACAAGAATTCAGAAGCTTAGTGAAAAATCTCAGGTAAGGGAATGAGCATGTGCATAGAACAAGATTTGTCTAGCTTTCTGTGAGTGCTGCTTTGGAAGAAGATTCCCCAAAATGTGAAGGAGGAAGAAAAGAGGCAGGCAGAGAACTACCGTACATCATATACCCGAGTTATGCAACTATACTGATGCCAAAGCCCAAATGCACTTTGCTAGTCATTATTCAAGTGGAAATTGTAGTTCCAAGTACTTTCAGAATAATTCAGCAAGTCTGATTTCCTACTAAAAACATCAACAAAGAGTGACAGCTCCTATTGTCTGGTCCTAGCCCTGCACACAGAAGTATCTTGAAACGATCAATCACGGTGTTTACATCCGTATCAAGCACTCCTCATTTGCTGAGCAATGTAAAAAAGACTCCTTTAGATTTAGAGGTCTGTGATTACCGGGATTTAACGCTTCACCCCAGCAGCTGCTGGAGCAAGGCACCTGTAGTGAGTAGCTGGCCCACGCCACTCTTGCGAAGCCTGGTGCAGGCCAGTTTGTTGGCCGGTGTTTTGGCACTAGATGCGTCTCTGCGCTGGGATGAATGCACCATATGGAAATCCTGCGAGCTACAGGGCTCCCTACACCCAGACACCCTGCTCCCGTCCGCAGTCAGAACCAAACGGGCTTCCTTCCAGCGCTGCTTGTGGGGCAGCTGGGCCTTCTGCTCCCGCTGCGTGTGATTACCTGCGGATAAGAGGGACGCTTCTACCATTAGCAGAGGGGGACGTTGCCAGGAGGAGCGATTTCAGGTATAACAAGGGAAAACTGAGGGAACTCAACGCGGCCCGACGAAGGACATAGCTGCTCATTTCTCCCGCCGGGACGGAGCAGGGCGGCCGGCCCCGGGAGGGCTCTGGGGGAGCAGCCCCGGCTCCCGCCACCCGCCACCAGCGGGCGGCTCCAGCACCCGTACCTCGGGGGCCTGCTGTCACCCGCGGGGGCCGGCCCCGGGGCAAGGCTGGGTAGCCCTGCGTGCCGGCGCCCAGCCGCTGTCTCCGCCGGGGGCTCCGGGCCCGCCTCATACCAGGCCCCCCCGAGGCGCAGGGCGGGCACAGCGCAGCGGCCGGTTCCCCCCTGCACCGAGGCGCGCCCCGCTCCGCCACAGCGACACCGCGGGGTGCCCCCCGCCGCCGCCGCCGCCGCACTCCCCGCCGGCAGCCCGGCCAGCCGCCCGCCGCTGCCTGCCCAGGCGGCCCGCAGAGCCCGCCGGGTGGCGGAGGGAGGCCGGGAAGCCAGTGCCCGCGGGTGGCTGCCCTTCGCCCCGAAATGGCGGGAGCCCCCCCTCGCTGAGGGGCCGGCCCTGGCCGCCGCGCGGGGATCTCCCGCCTGTGGTGGTGGCCGGGGCTGCGGGCGCTTGGGAGGGATTTGTGTTGGTTTTTTTTTTTTTTTTGGAGCTTTTTGTCGCGTAGACCTCCGTGTGTTGTCGTCACTCAGGGTGAGCTTGCTCTGTAGCTAGGCACAGCTGTGATACCTTTTCGTCATTTACATTTTAAAAGTACTGTTCTGCCACACGTTGTTTAAATTTAAACAGATTGCGTGAGCCTAGTTGCAGCCTGCCAGGAAAAAAACCTCAAAACAAACCACCACAAAAACCTCACAGAAAAAAGTTTCCCTACCAAAATATTTGGAGCTCCTAAAACATATATGAACAGTATTTATTGTTAGTGTGTTCTGTGCTTCGCTCTGAGGAGCCCACAGCGGCGTGAGGGGGCTGCCAGGCTCCGCACACAGCCAGGCCTCAGGCGAACAGCCCAGGCACAGGCCGCTAGGCCCCATCCTTGTAACACACCTGTAAGGCTGACCTGCTTGGGAAACGTTTCCTCCAGCTGCCACAGCAGCTGCTGACACACGTCCCCGAGCGGTGCTACTGAAGGTAAAGTGCTTTTTCTAACTTTAATTTAGAGCTGTCTCAGGCTTTTAACTTAAAGCTTCAATAACAGTTCATGAGTGGAAGCGGTATATTTTTTTAGATGCGCTATTGCATAAAAGCTAAAAATCTGGTGAGATTTGTTGGTAAAGGAACAAATTCAACCCCAACCATTTATTTCACATTTAAATTGTATGTAGTTATTCCTTTCAACGTTGGTTTTTGGTTTTTTTTTAATATGGAGGGAGTAAGTGGATGAAATCTATGATATAATTGGTGGGATATGCTGAAGAAATTTACGTTTTTTAGTATTCAGTCATGAGGCTTGTCATTCAGTGCTTACGCTGAAGGTTTACACATGTGCTTATACCATCCGAAAATTATAGTTCCATGGACTGACAAAGACATCAATAATGGTATACTTGAACATCATTCTGGAAAGATAGTTTGTGATTATGTAGACAAGAGTTAAGTTAGGATCATGACTCTCAGTCCTTAAGAATGGCATAGCTGTAATATTCAAGGATTTCAGGGTCTCCAAATAGTTCTAACATGTTTTTGCAGAAGTACAAAGTTAGTGAAACCCCTTTCCACCTGTTGCTGGACAGCTGAAGAGTTTAGTGACTGGAATTAGTCCAGAAGTATTACACAACACCAACAAACATAAATCTTATATTTAGCTACTTACTTACCAACCCAGAAATATTTTTTTTTCTTTTCATTTTTGTGACTTCATAAGGGGGAAAATAAGTTTTGGCCTATGTTTGCAATCCATAATTAATAGAATATAAAATCTGTCACTGTAATGTGTCCCTCATTTACAATTTTTTTGGACCCTGTTCTAATGTTGGTGACAATGTTGTCTCCTGAGGTGTTTCTTCAGTACTCTTCTGTGAACTAGAATCGGAACTTTTTACTGGGAGTTATTGATGGAGAAATTTTCCCTTAAAGTTTTGGGAATGCCTTTCTAACAGCTAATGTTTTCGATTTTTGAATTAGGATTTCAGCTTCTCCTTAAGCTACGCTAGTAAATCAAGTATGACTTTTTTTTTTTTTTTTTTTTTTTTTTTACATTGTGCTGTTTTGTCAAAGATAACTTAGAAAATGTTTGTAAGTTGTAAAAGACCATATTGTACCATGAAAGATCTGGAAGACAGCAGAAGGCTTTGCTGCCAACCAGTGTAAGAAGAAGAAGAATGAACTAGTGATGCAAGAAAAATTCACCATTTGCATAAATGTAAAAATAATTTTCAGGCTAAGCCCCTTCATGATGTTGGTATAAGCCATCCAAATCGTGGAAATTTCTCAGAATATTGCCTTTTCAGTGAAGACGGAATCATTGAGACCACTGAGTTCTGCCACTGGTAAGTGTAGGAACTGACATATGCAACACACCAAGTTGGTATTACCAGGAGTCTGTGTGAATTTCAGTCAGGGAAAGAGGAAATCCTGTGGCATACTACCAGTTTAAAGACCAAAGAAGGGTTCTAAATAATTAAACTATAAATCTACCCTGAGAAATAACATTTACTTGGAAGTTTCTTCATGGTATTCTGCTGCCTGTTTGCACCATCAGGGTGGGCGCTACAGAGACCGTTTTTAGTATATCTGCATTGTGATCTTCCTGGATTCCTGAAAAGCCAGTAATAACAGTGAGGGCAACAACAAAAGCCTTCTGGAGTTGTCAGCTCCTGCTCACAGTTAAATGAACAAGATCAGCTGTCTGAAAATAAGACAGCTTCCTAAATAGGGAGAAATGTCTAATCCCAAATTTGAGACAAACTGAGAATGGGTATGGAAGTCTTGGCCTGAAAACATATGGAAGTCTTGGCCTGAAAACAATATAATCATTGTAAAATTCTGATGTACTTGTTTATCTGAAACAAGACCAGTACCTTGTTTTGTTTAGAAACAAACTATTGTGCACATCATTTTATATAAACACGTGTCTGGAAACTGACCCATGAGAGGCCCTCTGTATTTCTGCAGCAGGAAAACCAGTGAAAAATAGCAGAATGTTCTTTTTGGATTTCTTATGCAATGTACAGGAGAATTTTCCAGTGCAGAAAGAAATGCCAAGAAAGTTAAAACACTGCACAAAATCACAGAAAACAACAGTGGGTCATTAGGCAATTAGCTGCAAATGAAGAATTGGTTTAGCCAGTTTGAGTTCTGTGTTAGCAGTCAGTGGAAATGTAGTTAGCTGTCCTTTCTTCTCTCATGAGCTCTTTTACGTAATGGTTACCTGTTGTTAAGATGAAGACTCATCTAAATTGCAGCTCCAATGCAACAGGCTTCTTAATTAAAAACACCCAAAAATATTCACAAGAGTTGTAGAGGGAAAAGAAACTGAAACCCAAGGACAGGAGCAGATAAAATAGAGCAGCATCTGAAAATTGCCAGAAGCATAACAGTGAGTGGGTGAAATTCAGGAAGCGCTGACAAGTAAAATGAGGAAAGGAGTAGTCGGGATTCTGAGAAATAGGATTTGTTTAGCAGTGTGCAGTTACTTGAGTAAGAACAAGGCAATTAGTTATGAGATTTTATTACTAAATTTGAGGAATAACTGTTTTTAGTGAGAAAAATCCCACTTCCACAATGTATCATTTTTTATGACATTTAAAATATGAAGATATTTATGAAGCATTCTTAAAAATTTTCAGGCTTGGAAGAGCTGATAGAATCCATAATTCAACCTCAAATTTTAATGGTCATCAGAGAGTAAAAAATGGGGGAAAAGCCTGGTAGAAGAAGTCTAAAGTTCACTTTAAAGGTGACATTTTGGAATTTGCTAGGCTTCATAAATGAAAATTATCGGTAATTTATGAGATTGCAACCTTGGGAAAGAAAACAGAAAAGAAAATCTGCTGAAACATGCAGGGGCAAAGTAGAGTAAAAATTATGAGGAGATGATATGATACAAGCAGTTACATTGTAGGGAAGAGCTAGGCATGCACTTAATGGAAGTAAATAAACAAATGCAGTGGCCAGTTGTAATGTACAAGAGCAAAAACCTTCTTGACAAAGCCAGCAAACAGGGACAGTACAACCCTATAACGGAACAATGTACAGCACCTTGTGCAATGAAGAGTATTTCAAAGGAAACTTTCAAGGCCTCTCAGCTGCCCATGTTCTCCCATAACTTGAGACATGGAGGCTCTTCAGAGAGCTTGCCAGACCAGAACTTCTGTGGCCACCAAGACAGGAACAGGGGAGAAATCCCTCAGCAGAACCCTTGTTGCACAGTCCCACTCTCTGTGTACAAGTGGTGGAGATTCCCTTTGGTCCCCAGAAGATTGTTTTGGCATTAATTTCTGAATGGGACCATGTGGATGACGTTATGTTTGTGTGGTACCTAGAGTGGCTCGCTCACCTCATTCCCCACTGTTGTTTGCCTTAAGAGCTGAGGGCTGCTGACTGGATCCCTTTTAAAGTGGGAAGTGCTACAACAGATGAATGTGAAAACTAATGTCACATTAAAGGGTTTGGTGCGGGGCGGGGGGGGGAAAAGAAAAGAAAAGTTGTGGGATGAAAGTATGTAATTGCTTGGTCACATCACCGGAAAATGATTTCTGCTTTGTGGATAGGTGAATTAGATGTGGAGGTAAAACCTGACCTTGAAAAGGTAAGCTAAATAACTATTTTTTGACAAAGAATGCTTATTCCAGGCCTCAGGAGGAGTATATAAGCTGTAGAACAAGTTCCAATAAATGAGGAGGATACATTTCAACATGTCTTCTTTTGAGATATATATGTACAAACTAGTCAATAGTTTGTCATGAAGTTACTCCTTTGGTGGGCTTACTAGACAAGAGCAGATAGAAAGAAGGGATGGGAGAAGTCTTCAGGTCTCATCTCAAAGGAGCAGAAAATAAGCATCCTTTACATACCAACTTCTTGCCTCTTGCAATTATAGCCATTTAGCTGTGAACCTCTGAACCTCTTTGATACTTAGAAAAATGTGTATCTGTACTGGAGTAAAATATTCTTCTTTGAGGGAAGGGCAAATGATGTATTTTGAGTGAACGGAAAAACCCCTGTGCTTGCTTGGCCCTTGTCTTGAGCTGCTGAGCTAAGCAGAAAAAAGAAACCTTTGGAAGAGGTTGCTAATAGCCAGTGATGTGAAGCAGCATTTCATTTTATGATGTAAGTCTTTCTCTTACCTCTTACAGGGAGTCATTTTAAGATGGAAGAGACGTTCTCTGAAGATGAAGGTAAATTGTTTCTCCTTGAGATCTGAGGAGAATTCTGCTTTTCCTTCTTATTCTTATTCTTTTTCTTTTGATGATGATTCCAATAAGCAGTATGATAGACTGGATATAATTTGAATAATATAAGAATTAATATATTTTTAAAAACTGATGCTCAATACATTTCCCACCCTTAAAAAGACTGCAAAAATATTGATTTATTTTACAAAACACTTCAACATCACCTACTGCAAACCTTTAGAAAAATGGCAGGCATTACTCTTTTAGTATGAGGGTGCAAAAAGTACCAATGATTACTAGTATTTTCCTTAACCAGTATTTGGCATTGATTTATTCTTCCTTAAAGAAAACTTTCACAGGAAGAGTCAACAACAGTATTCACTAACTGTATTTATTAAAAAAAAGGAAGAGAGATATAAATATCTAGAAATAGTCTATTGTTCTCATAACTTGCGGTAACAGATGCCAACATCTGGGGCTCAGGTCTTTGTAGCCCCATGAATCTTCTTCATGAAGTGTGGGCTACATATGAACAGCTAATTAATTTTTTTTCTGTGTCCTTAATTATGACAGAAATGTTAGAATCAGCTACAGGGACAGCTGTCACCCTTTATTGTGAGACAATGAGTAGACATATTCCACAAACCTTTGAACAGGTGCAACTTAGGTTTATTAAAACATGATAGCAGTAAGTATTCAAGTATGTTAGGCGTTGGGATCTGACAGGGCGATCACGGAGACAGAATACGTTAAATATTTGGAGATGTCAGTTTGGCTCTCTACCTTGAGAGGCAATGTATAAGCTGGAGCTACTGTCAGTTTACATAAACTGATGTCTTTCAGGGAGGTCTGAGGTACCACGGGCAGAGTCATTTGAGATATAAATTAAGAAGAGGTTTCTTTTATCACCACTGTGGCATGCTTGCCCGCTTTTATGTGTAGGGATCTGTACAAGTGTAACTATTATATTCTACTCTACTAATTCCATTTTACCATGTACAGTATCCTCTGTTGTTGGTACTTAAGATACAAGGTTAGACACTTAGCATTTTTGTCTGACCTTGGAATTTGGGGAAAAAAGAGATTGTCCTACTTTCAGATTACTGTATTATCTTTTGTATTGTGGTGAGAATATGAGTTTGAGCCCTTTCAGCATTCTGGAGGAGGGGTTGTTTTCAGGAAATTTAATTGCCATGAAAAGCCTTTTGGCAAACAGGAATGAGATCCGGTGCAACACTGCAGTCTGAATGCCTCAAAGGTTTTGCCTTTTTCCTGAAGAAAAAGGTGGTGTAGAACCATGATTGATTTGACAATTAATTGGCGAGATGCTACCACTGTAAGCTATATTTTACTCAATCCTTAATTCTGGATAGATCAGGACAGTAGCTGATATAATTTTTGCTAACAGACATCAAAAGCTACAACTGTGTTTAGGTGTGACTTTCAAAGAACAGCCTTTATGTCACAGGGCCATTAGAAATCCATGCTTAAAGGGGCTTAACTCATTAGCATTTTGTGGACCTGTAAGGAAAGACAGCACTGTATGTCAGTGCATCATTTCTGAAATTGCTACACTTTCACACTCTGTCAGAGTATGTCTTGATTCAGGAAGGCTGGTTGTTAATAAGCAGTGGATAGGAAGTATGTAGGAAAGGCAATTAACAGAGCTGTGTGTTGTATGTATTCACAGAGAAGAATCTCATAACAAGTCATAGTGAGAATGGGAAAGGATAGATAAATTTTGTGTCAGAGAAGAAATGAGCTGGACCTGCTGGAGCAAGTCCAGAGGAGGGCCACAAAGCTGCTCAGAGGGCCAGAGCACCTCTCCTGTGAAGGCAGGCTGAGAGAGTTGGGGTTGTTCAGCCTGGAGAAGGCTGCAGGAAGACCTTAGAGCAACCTTCCAGTATCTAAAGGGGGCCTACAGGAAAGCTGGAGAGGGACTTTTTACGAAGGCATGTAGGGATAGGCCAAGGGGTAATGGCTTTAAACTGAAAGAGGGTAGCTTTAGGTAAGGTATAAGGAAGAAATCCTTCACTGTGAGGGTGGTGAGGCACTGGCCCAGGCTGCCCAGAGCAGCTGTGGATGCCCCATCCCTGGCAGTGCCCAAGGCCAGGCTGGATGGGGCTGGGAGCAACTGGTCTAGTGGGAGGTGTCCCTGCCCATGGCAGGAGGTTGGAACTGGAGGATCTTGAAGCTTCCTTGCAACCCAAACCACTTGATGATTCTATTATTTTTAGAACTGTAATCCTATATTAGGATGAAAGAATCTCCTGAAATCCCTGTGATTGTGTAGTCTTAAATAAATTTATGCTCAAACAGAAGTGTAAAGAACTAGTCCTGTTAACCCAGTGCAGGATCCTTACCTGGTCTCTCATTTTTCCAATTAATTTGAGTTTAGGGAAAAGAGAAATTGTTATAAGCCAGAGAGCAGCTGGATCAGCTGATAAAAAAACTTGCTGGTGTCTTGGTGTATGACTAGTTTTAACACATTTTACTCTGTGTGTTCTTTCTTTGTGCTGAATGGTTATTTGTGCGTTTTTCTCTCATTTTGTAACTCTGACAGCTTCTTTATTTCAACCTCAATCCACTAACCTTATGTGAAAAAAAAGCAAAAGAACAAAATGTTTATGAATTATTGTGCTATTTATCCTTCATAATGTGCCTTTTCCCTTCCATACTGTAACTGCCTTGACTGCTTACTCTGAATTCTAAACTGTGAGCTATGAATCATTTCTTACTCTTACAGTGTCTGATACAGTTGGACCATCTCTGCTTCTGAGTGTTCTTGTAATATACGCTTTTCTTATAAATAATAAAATCAGATAAGGTAAACAGTGGAATAATCTCACTTTGAAACAATTATACTTTCCAAATCATACATCCTACTTGCATATCGTTTTGAATTGGCTTGCTCAAAGAGGTGCGCGAGATCTAGAGCAGCAAACAGGAGCTGTCTGTAAAAAGTGACTGTGGTTTGGGAGGTAGGGGTATTCTTGCAGTGAAAGTAAAATGAGATGGAGGGAGTTTGCAAGAGTAAAACAGCAGAAAGGGATGCAATTCTTGGAAAAGATTAGAAAGCCAAAACAAAAGTATTTTAGTTAAGTGTCTCATATTTGACAGTTTTAACCCACTCCTAACTGTCATAAATGTGCAAGCTGTCGAAGTGAAAATGTTACAAGTCTAATCTCTGCAAAGTATATCAGCGATGAGAATTATTTATGACCCTGCCAGTTAGAAAAATTTAAGTCAGAAATATGATTACTAAATAGGTAGCATTCATTTATAATTAATAGGTTGAACAAGTTCTATACACAAACTGAATAGTCAACATGTGAAAAGGATATTTTACCTGTACGTAGACTGAAGGCCTAATTGTGCAATCATAGATTCTTTTTGGGACTTAGTCTTGCTCCAAGAATACTACCTATGCCTGTGCTTTGTGTATCTGCACAACATGCAAGCACCTTGTAATTATGCTGGCTGCAAAGCTGCTGCTGGGAAACTTATATTCTTCTCTATACGTAAATGGACTGAATATTTTAGTGCCTTGTGGCAGGAGTGTACAGGGCTGCTACTGACACCCTACAGGTTTTGAGTAAAACCATAAACAACATTGCTCTTTGGCCTGAATGTGCTGAAACAATTTGGCTGCCCGTTACCTTTTTTCTCTCTCTTTTTTTTTTTTTTTTGGCCATTGAACATATTGTTCCAGTCTTCAATGTATCTGGTCTAATTATTTCTTAACTTTTTATAGACTGCTGGTTTAGCAGGATCATTAAAAACCTCTTAAATCAAGAATATACGAAAAAGATATTTTTTTTTTTAATAATTGTACAGAGAATGAGACATCTATAAAAATCTAGTTTTGAACAGTGTCTGGAAAAGAAAGACTGTGAACAGCCTGCAAGAGGTTTTTCCTCTTTCTCAGAATCCTCTTGGTATTTACTGAATATTTTGTTTTCTGAGTAAGAAATAATAATCTTTAACTAGTCTACAGTTTCTGTGTTTCTGGCTTTGTCACTCCAATACAGTTGTAATTTTGTCAGCACATGAACTGTATGCAACAGTGTTTCTTTGAAGTTTTATTTTGGACAGCTGTACTAGCCTGTTTCAAAGAGAGAAAATTTTTCAGAGTAATATAATATACAATCTTTCAAGACTCTCCTAAAAGTTTTACTGGTCTTTGGATCATGCCCTGGTGTGGGGAGAGGGAGGATTAGGTAGACTGAGTGCAACTAAAAAGACTCACTGAGTATACTAAAACAAATGTGTGCTTTACCATATATAGAAACAAAATCCTTTGTGAACTTGGACGTTGTGTAGATAATATTACTTACCAAGCATATGCTGTGGAGACAAAAATTTTAGTTGGTGGTACTGAGCATATGCTGAAGACTTGTATGCCTTTATTTTAAAACTTCATGTATTAAGAAAAAAATGAATAATCTGCTTGTGGAAGTTTCTTGTTAACAGTTTCAAAAAAAGCTGTCTGAATAGCTTGCTTGGATGAGAGGAGAAAAAAAAAACCCACATGAAAGGGCAAATCTGCAGAGTATGGTTGCCTGTAGAGATAAAATTTGCTGGATGTATGCCATCAAACATGTTTTATTTCCCACCATTTTATTTATAAATGTATGAAGCCCCCAGCGAAAAATTAATTTTGTCCTTGTGAAAAAGCACCCCTAAAATAGGGTTTAAATCAAGCGCATGTGTTTTACGTGAAAGTCAGGTCTATACCCAACTGCACATTTGTTTCTTTTTATATGATTTATAGAAATTTGAACCAAAATCTGTGATCAAACACCTCTGAGCTTTGGAACGTCTGAAGCCGGGTCCAAATTCTGAGACTGGACATACCTCTAGTTTTAAACAGTCAGTAATTTAATTTCTGTTAAGAAAATATTTCTCTATGAAAGTTGCAAGAAATACTTCAAGGTGTGTCTGCATTAGCAGGCAGCGTTGTTCAGTAGGAGCAGATCAGTTGGTACTGAGGACGTGGCATCTACCCAGTATGTGTTTCAGGGAGGGGCTGTTTAGCTCTGGTTTGATTCTGTGGACTGAATTCCCATTAGTGATCGGTGCACATTACCAGTGCTCCCAGAGGTCATCTTCTGGTTGAATTAATTGTAAAGGAAACCACTTTGTGCACTCAGAAGCTGTTGTGTGTTGTGAAACAAAATGCAGGAAGTGGGAGTGATGGGGGTGTTTACTTTCAGTAACGTACTTCTCATGTGAACACAAGTCTTGGTTTAATTTTTTAAGTGATGAAATGTGGTTGAAAAACTGAAAGAAGTTATTGGGTGATGGAAACAACATTGTTTCTTTTAACTGCTTTAGACAACTTTTTAGGTTTCAAATTGTTGGCAACATTTCAGCATTACTTAAAAGACCAAAAGGATTTGTCTTGGAACAATTGATACAAAAGTACCGCATAAATTAATCTGTATATTTTCAGATGCAATTCTTGGCTTATCCATTTGGAGTATTACAGTTTCATACAAGTTTTTTAACATCTCTCAGAACAGCCCTGCTGTTTACGCAGCAGTAGCATAGCTGGGGAAAGCTTTTCACACCTGTTGATCAACATCTGAAGAGTCGAGATAACAAGCATGTGAAATCACACTTCCTATCTTTCTCTCCGTCTAAATATAAATGCCATGGCTCTCTTCGGCTTGTAATACATATATAAAAAAGTCTGGACACAGCTGAAAGGCATAGTAGTGTTAAGCTATCATGATTTACTGGCTATGCCATTCTTAAGCCAGAAGATAAAGTAGATAGCTCTTTAGCTGGACACTGTAGAGGATTTGTGCCAGGAACCACTGACACCCTACTAAGATAAAGAATTCAGCCTTGAGCACGCGGTAGAGAGAATTGCTATATCTTTCTATCACATTTAAATCTCTGTATTCAATTTCCTATTTTTCTCTTCTATCAGTATCAAGGATTTCAGAATCTGCATTAACTGAAATCTAAGATTTGCTTTATGTTATATTGGTGTAAAACTTTTCATATTAGGTCAGTACTTGCAATTAGATAGGCTTACCTTCTAATTCTATCAAAGTCATGTCCAACCTCAAACCTCTCAAAATAGCACCATGTGATGATGCAATCCCACTGAACTTTCCCCAGAGTTTTGGCATCAGGTCATGTTCTGTGACTTTCTTTTAACCTAACAGTTTTTGTATCTACATTTCTGAGAGTTTCCCCACATTTCAATTGATATGTTTGGCCTGGAATTAGACTGTCGCGAGACAGGTGAGTGTTACCCTACTGATGATGTGTAGTTGCAATAGTTTCAGGTCTTCAGTTTTGAAAACACATGATCTCATTCAGTTTTAGAAAACTAATTTTGCCCAGATTATATCCTCAAATGCCTAATGCAAAAGTTGTGTTTCATTCTTACCAGCAGTTTGATGAATCCGAAGCATAAATGCCAAACTTCTACTATTGCGAAGTCACTTGATACTCACAGTTTCTCATTTTTCATACCAATTGAAAAGAAACGCAGAATCTTTATTGTATGTAGTAGATTTATTTTTACCTTCAGGTACTCCACAAAGAAATGAACATTAAGCAAATAATTTAAAACACCAATGACACTTCAGGTTTGTAAAAATAGACATTATGTGCACTTTCACTTTCAAAAGGATTTTCAGATTTATTTTATGGGTTTTATCAGTGGATAAATATAAATGCTACACAGCCTCCACGATACATGAGGAGCAGAATTATGTTTTGTGCCCTCAAAATAATTCAGGAACTAACCTTTAAAAGAGTGCAACACTTTTTTTATGTCCACTTTTGGGATGCAGACATAAACTATAAGTGCAGTGACTCAAACATTTTTTGAAACATTTACATTCCAAACTGATACTTTAAGACATTTTGAAAAGTCTTCAAATATGTGGACATTGTATTTCAAGCTTTTGGACTCATCTGAATTTTAAAAATAAATTTGAAGTATATACAGCTTATTATTTTGATTCCATGTTCTTCTCAGATTTTAAGTTTCTTATATTGTAGAATGGGAAAATATGTAAGATTGCTTGCCACTGAGTTGTTAATTTGTGCTAGCCTTGTAGACTTGATATAAAATTTTGTAGATTTTTCTACTTTAAAGCGGGTTCAAAATACCCCAATGAAACATTTATTAATTATGTTGATATTTTTTGAAAATACTAAGGTTTGGCTTGTCAGTTAGGTGTGTATATGTAGCTGGCACCTACCTGAAAGCAATGTAGCCCTTAAAAGTTTCAGAAATTGATTTTAAAACCGCATTCCTTCAGCCTTTTTTTCCCTTAGGCCTTCACCAGGCTTTTTACAGAAGATCTTTCATTTGCATATTTTAAGTTACATTTATTTTTAAAGTTTTCCAAGTTTTAATTTACCAGCAATAAAGTTATTATGATATTTTCCCATTGTTTCTCTTACGGAAATTGAAGGATGGACAAAACCCCAGTACCATTTTCTGCAGAAAAGTTTTAAAATTTACTTTCATTCTGAATTTGCAGTGAGTTCCTATTAGTGTAGGGGTTTTTTTTCCCAAAAACAATGTATGTGTGTGCATGCTTCAGAACAATTTGCTGCTAAGTGATGTGAAAGCTGATTTCATTGCAAATCATTAAAACAACATAGAACTTCTGTTTTGCTTCTTACTAAACAGTCTTTATTATACTAGCCATTTTAATGTATGACTTGATATTTATTCCTTATCACAGTTGCTGCATCAAAAGTTTAAGTCAATATAACCCCAAATTTAAAGCAAAGTAAGCAAAATCTATTTTTGACATACATTAATGGTAGTTGAATAATAGATGGTGGAAGCAGACATGAACCACTGTTTGTTTTGTACTATCCGTGTGAAATAGCTGCTTTTCTAATGATATGTCAAGTTTCTACATTTGTTAGGGCCCAGCCTGTAACACTTTGATGACTTGGGTGTTTGCACAGATAATGTTGTCTCGATTACAGCACCTATGTACATGTTGTAGTAACCATGTAACACCTCAGCTGTTACATTTTTTTTATTTCAGTACAGCTCTTTTAGCTGATACTTCGTTGAGTTATACCGGCAACTTCAAAGGCAATATTTTAATAGAATTTTACTGGTATAGGATGCTACTGCTGACTAATAGGGACTTCCACCTCCCTCAGAATCCCACAAGAAAAGGTTTACAAGCTGCTACTTCGGAATCAGGCAGAAGTCCTGACACTTCTAAGCTGTTAATGACTTTTTGTGTGCATGCATATATTTGTGTGTTAATGTTAAGACTAACATTTTGGGTAAACGGTAACTGCTTCATATCCCTCTGGTGGCCTCATGCGAGCTCGTGCATGAGCTTCACAGTATAGTTGGCCCTCCACAAAGAAGTAGCCTTTTTGTTTCAGGTTGAGATTGCAGTCAGAGCACACAAAACATTCGGGGTGCCGGTATTTATCACGTGCCTTCACCACTGTTCCTCTATATGGAAACAATTAAAAGAAAAAAACCCAATTAATTCATATGAATGTAAAGTGAGAAGAAACTACAATATGACAGAAAATTCATTCTAGGTATTTATCTTAAGGCTTTTAGATTGTTCATCTGGTGGTTTTGCCAACTACTACATAATTTAAGGTTGGAAGCTGAGTTTGAGTAAGTGACATAAAAAGCCATAGAGTTGATCTCATAGTTCAATAGTTCATCAGAAAACTAGAGCTTGAGGAAACATCTTACTTTGGTTACAACACAGAAAACACAGTCTAAGCTATCAAAGCGGTGACAAAATGAGTTTCAAAACCACATTTCTTTTTTTCACAGTGACTGTGTTCTCTGAGCTCATCATCATCTGTGTTCTTTGCTGAAGTTAGTGATGTCATTCGGATAGAAATCTGGTAGTTTTGAAATTGTCCCACAGAAGTTTCTGGGTACTTACATTGGGCTGGGAGAAAGATGTTTTACACTACAAAGAAACTTTTGAGATTTCACAGTCTGAGACAATGCAGCACAGGTAAATGCTGGTTTTGTTATGTATGTGTTAATAAGTGACTTGCAAAAGGTCCTGAGAATAATTTGTGATTTAGAACAATATATTTCTACATCTCTGTTCTCTAGAAACATTTTTCTACCAGTGCAAGTGGAGACCAAGACCACCACTTGGAAAGCATTCCTGTAGTCTGTGGTGGTGTTTGAGAACATGTGGTTGAACAAGACATTTCTAGAACCAAAAAGAGATAACTTACAGAATCCCATTCCCACACTTGTCACACAGTGGCACTTTCTGGACACCAGGCATGGCAGTAGGTATCTTTGTTACAGGTGCTTTCACGCTTCTTGTACCCACAGGGCGTCCGTCTGAGAACCAAAAAAATTCCATTATGTACAGACTAATATAAAAGCATCTGATGCAGTAAAATAGTTTTCCTGTAAATACACTTCTGGATGTGTTTACAGGCTTTCACTTATATCAACAAACAATGAAGTTTCTCTATACAAGTTTAGTGAGCTAGATTCCAGCTCTTTGGAATTGGGAAAAATATTGTGTAGCTGCAACCAAAATGTAAGTACAAAAATTATTATATATATAGTGCTCTCTGTGTCACAGATATCATCTGATTCTCTGATAGTAGGTCTTGGGTATAGAAGGAGAAGGAATAGGATTCGCCTTTAACATAGCAACATAACATAGTCAAGACCTATTGTTAGAAAGCTTCTTATTTATATAAATAACCATACAACAAATTCAGAAAGATTAGTAACATGAATCCCAAACTAGCAAAATACAAGAAAATGTCAAGCAAAATCCCACAATTTTATATATATATATATATACACACAATTAGATGCATTTATCTCTTCTCTGGTAAATATTGAGACAGAAAAATTAAAATTTTAAATATTTATCTTTTAGGTTACTTTTGATTGTATTTTGTTCTTTACACTTACTGTAAATACAACAAACTTGCAGCCTTCAGTAATGCTATTTTGAAAACTTTTTCATTTGAAGGGAACATGACTGTAAATTATATTGTGGTCTTCAATTTCTATTTAGAATGAGGAGGGGATGGGTAAAACTTATTTTAGGAGTTGGTTTAAATTTCTCTTTTCCTGGATGTGGAAGGGAGCGTTTTCTTACTTGGTGTCATGAGTACATGCAGCTTGTCCCAGAAGTTCTCTCACATAAAACTTTCTGATATTCAGTTAAAGTCAGCTTTGTACATTAATGATCTAAAAATCTGAGAGGAGATTCTTAAAAATGTGATTAGCACCCCCATTTTATTCACACAGGAGATTGCTAGCTATACAATCAAGGTGGAAAAATGTTAGGAGGCTGGTGTACTATCTGTAAGATTAAGAATTGGGCTTTCAGAAATTCTTACAGCTCTGATCACACGTGTTTTCTCCTCAGATTCCCCCTTCCCACAAACATTTAAAAATGCTTTGAACAGGTAGAATATGTCATTATTAACCACCTTCTTCGGAGACTAAATTCTGGAGGACCTTAAAGGACCCAGACTGGCGAGGTTGACTGGGCTCCTCCTGGTTGGCATGCAGCATCTTGTACACGTCAGACTGAGGCACTGAGTTGGGAGCTGGGTCACTGTATTACAGGGAGGAAAAGCAGGTAAAGCAGTTTAATAAATGTAACTTCAAAGCAATAACTCTACCAGACATAGAATATGATTCAGGAAACTAACATAAATACTGTGTGTTTCTACTACTGAAAGACTTTCTTCCAGGTAGCATTGCTTTGTATAGCCTCTTCTTGATCTAAAAAGTGCTGAAAAAAAAATATCTGTGCAATTGTTGAAACAAATAAATCTACAAACTCATGAAAGTATTTCCATAGTTACCGTTCTGGCTCTAACGGCATTTGGAAATAGGCCAGTACCTGTGTTTAACCTCAAAGCAGTTGCATTCCTGTAACCAGTTGCTGTATTGCCAGGTGTTCTTTGGTACAGTATCCAGAAGTTCTATTTTCACAGCAGCTGGCCTCAAAAGTGTTGTTAAAGTCACAGCTCATATCTTTACGTAGAGCCAGCCAAAACCTAAGCAAACAAATCTTTTGAGAGAGTATCATGATGTGAAGGTGTTCTTTGTTTTCTCTGTTGGCTCAATCACTAGTTAATATAGTGCTTATTTGGCTAAGATAATTGTTACTAATTTAACCTATGGAGATGACAAAAAAGAGTGAAGTAGGTATAGTACAGCAGGAAGCATTGTAAGGTGAACACTGCTGAATGGAAATTATATTTCTTAATTTAATTAGAATGGGACATGGCTTACTTTTTGTAACGCCAATTTTATCATAAAAATATCAATCATTGTCCAAACAACAGCTGATGGTTGAATTTCTGATGACCCAGGAGCTAAAGATTTTACTGAGAATATTTCATGGCGGTTTAAACTGTGCTGAATGTTTTAAATCGATCATGATAACTAACATCCTAAGTAGATGAGAGGAAGAGCAGATGACTATATGCACTGGCAGGAATTAGGCTGAATGTGTGGCATCTGTAAATTTCAAACTGCTGCTGGGGCTAATTGAAAAAGTCCAGAGTATACTTGGATGAAGTCTGTTACCTCACTGCTATATATATATAGATGTCTAGGTTAAACTTCCTGTTACCATTGGTCTCCTACTGCCTGTTAAAACTTAGGTAAGTTTCCCCTGGAAATAAGCAACTAATTCCACAAGGAATTAGACTGGGTTTTGCTTTAAATGGTTTGATTTAGTTCCCAGGGTAGCATTTAAGCTGTCAAATGGCACAGTAAGAGTAGCAGCAGCTGGGCAGTGACCCCGGTTGCTTATGTTAATTGTTTGCATCTTCATCAATCAATAGATTTCTCTGAGCCATCATCTTTAAACTGGTGAATAAACTACCACTTTCTTCTCTTGTCATAAGTTTTTAATGAATAGAAGGAGCTTAGTTTTTCAGTTCTCACCAATGGCTAATCAAACCCTTGATTCTCTCCTCTCTACTGAAATATTCATAGATATCAGACAAGTGATAATACAATTACATATAGAAGGCAAAAAACCAGACACAAAGGTGTAGATAATATTTTTAAATGCATACATAGTGGAAACCAATCCCACAACAAAAGAGACATTTCAAACCTGTGTAGAGAATCAGTTCTTGAACTGGGAATGCCACAGACATTTGTGAAATCTGATTACTCTGGGCTTAATTAATGGTTTCAGAATGAAGAAAACCCAAATCTTTCTTTTCTCTACTTGTGATTGAGTATAAATGTTAATGCAGTAGACTAACACTACTCTGCAAAGACTTCATGAACTAAGATTTTCTTTTCATCAGATAGGGTTAAACTAAATACTTCTATATGAATATGATTTTTATAGTTAGTAACAGTCCAATTGTGCAAGGTGCTGAAGAAAGCTCATTGGTGCTTATTTAAAATATTAGTAATTAGCTTTAGTTTACACCATACATATAATGAATTACATTAATTACACAAAAGTACTGTTGTGAAACAGAAAAGTAAGTTACTATTGTGCAAAAGTGAATATAAAGTAACGTGAACAATGATTTGTCCCTTGAAAAAAAATGGATAGTGTTTTAAAACTTTTTACTGGGTAATCATCATTGTTATCCAGACACGTAAGGTGCCTACCTGACTGTTAGTCATTGCAATGGATGGAATTCATTAATCAAAGATGGATTAATAAGCCTACAAAGTCGATTCCGGCTCTTTTTGGAAAAGAGCTAGTTGTACTGAACAAGTTAACCTGAATGAGAGTTAAATACCTAGAACACTGTAAACATCTGCAAGATTTCCTAAGCTTCATAACCTGAATTTCAACAGTTGGAATAAATTTATTATTAATAATATGTTATTAGATTAAGATGAATAAGTTATTAAATACTTGTTAAATAAATAATTATAATAGTTTTGAATTTTGGAGGGAATGAGAATCTTGATTTGGAGTGGTCAGTCAGCTAATAGTCCAGGTAGTATAATCAGTTTTTATTTATTAGTGACAAATACAAGATTCTTTCCTATGAAATATTTGTTAATTCTGAAATCTCCTTTAATACTTTTGGTTAAAAATAGTAAATTACTAATATTTTAACAAAAATATTGAATGACTTTGAATTACTTAGGTTTTTCCTAACCCTTTAACCAATTTTCATTAGAAACAGTGCGATATTATTAATGCTTTTGTATATTTATAAATATTAAAGATATTTTTCTACCTTTATATATATATCTTTATATATATATTTATATCTTTATATATATATATCTGCTCTAATTACCTTATTATGGGTGTTTCCCCCAAAGCTGTAGACACTTGGCCTTGCAGTGTTTCCATGATATTGTCATCTGAGTACAACTGCATAGGTGTGTTAAACTGAGCGTGCACGATCTTGACACCGGGAAGCTCCATTTCCAAGGGAATGTTAGGGGCCATCTTAGACACTGCTTTCAGCTCGCTAGGGCAGATAGAGCTAACCGTGCTAATTGAAGAGGGGGTACTGCGTCCACTGCCACAGTCAATCCCCGAAGGAGTGCTGCATCCACTGTGTTAATAGCCAGGTTACAGAAGAGTGTGCAATGCGTATCGGATTATAAAGAATAAAGACAAAAGTACAGGAATACGGTGATGTTAACAGGGCTGAAAAGCATAAATAGAACAGATACAGAGAAGCAGAAGTATAAAAAGCAGAGAATAGCGAAAGTATGTGTAGTCATTGAAAAGTATTTTCCTGTAAATATATCAACGCCAGTTATAAAGCAGTCCTTGAAATTCTGGCATGCATTTTCTTTAAAGACAGTAAAAATTCTTTGATAAATTGGATAATTCAGAACATAACATTACTTTACATTTTTAACTACCATTTACAAAAGGGTAGCTTACAAAAGTTATGTGAGTTGTCCATGTCGGTGACAGAATAAACACCTGCAGTACTGGAATCCGAGACACAACATTCCGGTACTGTACCTCACAACCATCTCGGTCCACAGTTGAAGAGACTACTATAAATTAGTGTAAAATGATGAATGCGAATTTTCCTAGATTTCCTTAAATCTTACAATAAGATATTAATCTTTTAAAATGAGTTTAACAATATATTTCATTTTTAAAATATTTGTTGAACATTTCAAAGAAGAAAAGATAGTAAAACAGCCAGGCTTACTTTTGCATTTCTAAATTACAGTGTTTCCAGTGGAAGGTAAAGTGGTCCTTCACAAGAACAATGGATATGTATTCAGAGAATTAATTTTACTACTTTTGAAGTAGATTTTACATATAATTTATATATAACAAAAAAGATGGACAGTTTTTTAGAAATACTGATGTTGCTTAGTGTCACTGAAGAAAGGCTCTGCACACTAATTTGACATCTCTTGAAAAGGATTAGTAAAATAGTGTGAACATTAAGCCCAGTCTTTTTCAGTGCCACTATTTTGAACACTTCAGTCTTTTCTCCGTAGCACCTCAGAGGCTTTCTTTGTTATGGGATTTCTTTGCTGTTGCTGTGTAACAGCACATAACCCAGGCTCTCCACAGTCACTGGTTACATTTATGTGATATTTGGAGCTATGAGATGATAAATGCTTAATCTCTTTCCTCCAACCTGCATGTCAGGGCAGTGGTTTGTTCTTTCCGAGCTGAATGGTTCTGTGTAAACCTGGGAGAATACTCCGTTTCCCAGTTTGATCATACAGTATTCTTTCTGCCCAGTAGCTACTCTTGGGTGGTGAAGGCAACCCAAAATTCTCCCTTTGATTCAGAGGGGAATTTGTGTAGGACCACTTTCTCAAAAAGGTAAAGGGAAATATATACTCCACCATCAAAGATATATCAAAACAAAGCTAATACCAGAAATAGTGGGCAAGCATTTAAAGCAAAAGTACAGTTTGCATCATCACCTAGCATGAGCCAGCCAAAAACTTCACACGGGGACAACTTACAAATTTACTGTCTTGACTTATTGAAGAATCAAGACCACATTTAGATCCTGCAGTAGAGTAAGTTTTGTCAGTGTTGATAGTGTTAGTAAGAGGAAAGTAGTAGGAAAAGGCTAGAAAAATCACAACTCTTGCTATGAGCAGCCAAAGTAATGTTAAAACAGAATATAAGTATCAATAAAATAGAATTATATATTAAATATATTTTCCAGTCAGTTTTGCCAAAACTGTTGCTAACATCCAATCTGTTAGCTCAAACCCTCAGTCCAGAATCAGCTCTTCTTTTAGTCAAAGTCCTATTTAGCCTCAGCTGCCTGTCCTAAAGGATATTTACAGTCAATCAAGGTGGCTGTTTTTCGATGTGTTTAGCATGGGACATCTATTGAGCCAAACTGATGAAAAAGTAGCAGACAAACAGTGTGACAGCCAAGGTTTTGTAGATGTAACTCCCTGCATCGGTCATTCTGCAGTTTGTAAACACAGACTTCTCCAGTGCTAGAACACCTGACAGCTAACTTGTATTGCTGCCAAGTTAATTTTCGCGGGTTTTTTCTCTACCTGAGTTGCTGGAAAATGACCGTTCACTCCAATATTTTCATGGAAAATATTGTGTAATTGAGGTTTCTGATTTAGGCACTTAGGTTCCTGATATACTCATTTGAATCTCTGTAAATCCGATTAGGTATCTGTAAATGGTACCTAGTGGCCCCAAAGTCAGTTTAGGTACCGTATGTAAGTGCTGCCTATGGTTAGAGGCCATGCATGTTTGCTAAGGACTGGTTTGTCACTTAACCTGTATCAGGATCAGACTGCAAAGAGAGATGGGCACTTTTCCTCCACTGCGGTGGTGTTCTACATTGATAGCTCTTGTTCACAGAAGGATGGGACTCTACCCATCTTCTACAGTCTCCTCTATCGCTCAGGTGGTTGAAAAATTTAACACATCTCACAAAACTGATAATCCACATGAGATTGTCCTTTGAACACATGAATTAATTATCCTGTTTTTTCTGGTGTAGTTTGCGAGACTTAAATTAGTATAATTGAAATGCAGTCATTTTAAACTTTTAGAATGAAATGCAGAACACTGAGTCCACTGGTAAAAACTGCTACTGCTAGCAAGGGTAAAGGGTAACATCACAACATATTGCATCACTCAAGTGCTTTTGAGCTTCTTTTGCGTTTAGCCACAGTTTGCATTGCTTTTCTCCCCCTCTATGTTTAATAATGTAATTAATAGTAAATGAAGCATTTCGTTCCCAGCTATGATAGAGGAATATTACACTAAAATGATGGATGTAAATATATAAGCTTTTCTACATTTTACAGCTTTACAAGTCTGTGGCATCAGATAGTTCTATTTTAGCTCTGCATTAAGTTGCCTTCTGAATAGAGGGCTGCTGAAAAGCAAACGTAAAATCTCTGAATGGCCTAGATGATAATTTTTATCACTAGCTATCTTTCATTTAGCAAGTTAACAGATTATATGTATTTCATTTGGCCAGAAGAATTGCAGAGTGCCATAGATTTATAAGTATACAATATCTGGTGCTACACTGTAAACTGAGTCAGGTTGACGAATACAGTTACTTCAGACTTTTTCCAATATAATTGAGATGGGAGAGTGGACCTGCTTTCTTTTGGAAACAGAAATTTGAATTTCAAGCCTGATCTCTGCAAGTAAACCGTTTCATATTTTATTTATTTTTAGTGTTAGCCTATATACTACTAGAAGTAAATTTCAAATGCATCAGTATGCTTTATTAATGTGAACGGTGAGTATCCATTAAAAAATAACACCATGCATCCAAATCCAGCACAGCACTCAGAGTTGATAACCTGCTTCGGCCTGAGACTATGAAAGGTTTGGGCCGAATATTATGCTTGTGTTCAAAGTAGTTCATATCCTGTAAAGAAAAGAGGGTTAAAATAACTTTCTTTGGCCTACAAATGCTTATTTCTAGTTAAAAATTATCTAAAGAAGTTTTAAAATTCTAACAGTGAATTAACCGTGTTTAGTTTGCACATTCCTGGTACTCAAAATACAATCGCTTTAGTGTTCAGAAACATTCAGAGTAAAGCGCAGTTATACGAGAAGAATGGTAGGTAGTGCTGCAGCCCAACATAGAAGGCAAATTTTAGCTACCTGTGGCGTTGCTACTATGGTGCTGAATGGATAATTTTCTGTTGGAAAAAATTGGCTTCATTTATCACCATTTTTTTGGATAATCAATAAACTCATTATCAGAAAAAACAGCAAGAGCTGGACTTTCCAATTGAAAACGGAACAGATAGTGATATACCACCAATGACCATGTATCATAAGTAAATGCAAGTACTCACTTTTGTGATGAGTTAGGAATGAGACCCCTCAGTTGTCCATGAAGCGCATCTTGAATATTGCCAGATGAATACAGCCCAATTGGAGAATTATAGGAGGAGCTCACTACCTGTCTTTTGTCATCAATATTTGCTGCTGCAACAAAAGGCTGGGCCCTTCTGTTGTGAGCTGTACCAATAGGCTTGAATTCCTGTACATGATAGGCAGACAAAATACACAAAGCTACAATGCACACCCAAGCTAGTAATGAGTAAATCTGACATCAGTATTGTTAATCTCTGCATTTTTTACTTTTGTGATTTTGTTAATTTTTAACTGGTGCAAGCATTTTTCCATGAATTTTCTGTATGTTACTTAAGCCATACACATTCAGAGACTATTATTTTCCTGCCTCAGGGCAAACAGAAGGCAGTCCACATTTGTAAATAGCGTGTAATTTAAAGAAGAAATGGGAGGGATGACTATTGTACTAACCTGTTGTATTGTCCTCTAGATTTTGCACTGTTTACATTCCTCTTTTAGAAACACTTCATGTAGTTAGCTTCATTGCTTTGCTTTAGGGCTTATCTCTGGCTTCTGCATTTTTGTTGCATAATGATAAAAGGGATTTGCAAATATGAAGCTTTTATTGTAAATGTCTTGCCTAGAAAACACGTAATTTTTAACACCTCTTTTAACTGAAATAGTCTTGAATGTCCATCAGTTAGAGGATATTCTTCTGAACTTGTTCCATACTTTGAAGCATATCTGTGCATCAAAACCTGTGACATTGTGTAATATAATGTGAAATCATCAAAAATAAGGAAAACCCAGAAATGGGTAAACTGGAAATTATTCTGCCTATGTTTGTTTATTTCTGGAATATGATTTTGTTCATTGTTGACCCAGGAAATTTCCTCCAGTTGTGGAAATCATAGGGGTAAAATCTGGAAACAAAATCTATGCTGACTTTTCAGATAATTTAAATGTTCTGTAGTGATTGTCTAGGGATGATAAAGACTGAAGAAAATTCACTTATTGGTATCGTGCATATTTAGTAAAGCCTCCTTTGAGTCTCTGTCAGCTCAGGTCATCCCTAATCCACAGAAGAAGAGACTTTGGAAAAAATAGTGTTGTCACTACTGAGGTTTTTTTTTTTTTTTTCCCTTTCTGTGCTAGTGGTGAAGAACATCTGCAGCTGTAGTCCATCACCTTGTCCTGATGTCCTGCAGTGCTATTTGGAGACAGTGCTGCAAGAGCACTTTAACTTCCATCAATATGGAATAAAAAGCTCTTGTTCCTAACAAATAGGTCTCTACAATCTGTATTGGTCTCTTTAGAGACTGGAACTTGGAATGTTAAGATAGCACAGGTCATTAATACTTCAATTGTTGTAGAAATCTTTGCGAGTTCTCTGATTTGGCTTTGGGTTTGAGTGTGGTTGGTGTACTAGGAACACATCTGCAATACTATAGACCATTTCTGTATTTATGATGCTATCCCGCTGTGTGATATGACCTATAGTCAGTCTAAGTTCTGATACTGCTGAATATTTACTTCAAATTGTTGAAGCTTGTAACTTAGGTACTGAAGATTTTGGCTTAATCGCTGTGTACAGTTTAGGCTGTCTGGTATTTGCCATCACATATTTTTAATGGTGACACAGTCAACATTTTCAGCTTTAAAATTACTCAGGTGCAATTGTGGTCTTTCATGTACATCTTGCAAGCTGTACAAACTAGTCTCCTTGTTCTGCAAAATAAAACTGTAAATTTTTGATGCAGAAATGCCTTTTTTAGATTACCTCAGCCTTCAGGAATGTTAGAAAAAATTCCAGTTTGAAAAAATCTATTACCAAACCCCGAAATAGATATTTGAATACTCAAATCCACAGAATAAATCAAGATAATAAGGGCAAGTTAGATAAGTATGGGCACATTTTTGACATATGTAGATTTTTATTCAGTTCTCAGAGCAGTATTTCCTTTCTCAGACAATATCAAATCTCTGTTCAAAGTTTTGGTGAATAATTTATATAAATTATGAAAACCTGAATGTGGGTTTGCCCTTTGTTTTCATTTGAAACAACAGTTTCAGAAATATATTTAGGAACAGACCTAAAGAAAAGTCATGGATATATGGAATATGCAACCATAAAATGCAAACAGTAAAAAGCAGTTTTATTAAATGAAAATATTTAGCAGCATTGCATTGTAAGAGGCTACTGAAAGCAAGAGTCAGATAAATAAGCACAAAGATTATATTTGCAATTCCTTGGTTCTGTCTTATAGAACTGGGTTGCAGTTAACAAAATGTATTAGTAAATGGAAATAATCTACTAGTGTTTAGAATCATGTCTGCTTAATGAAAGACATTAATGTCAATGTATTTAAAATTGATTTAAATCCATGTATGATACAAAACGAACAAAAACAACCATGAACATTGTAATTCCATCCTCTTTTTTTAATTTCTTGTTGACAAATGAACAGCACAGAAGACATGTGGCACCGTAATAGCATGTTTACAATATAACAGTTGTGAAACAAGTATTTGCAGTTAGTTAGACTTAGATTCCATTTTCTTTTTAACTTATCTGTTCATATAAAATGTCAGTGACAGAACATACAGCAGCAAAAATAGTCCAGCTCTTGTGTTTATTGGATCTCATTGAATCTGAGAAAAGTCCTCCTTCAGTTCAAAAGCTAAATGAGAACTGGAGGCTGTTGATTCCTAATCAGGAACATTTGAGAATTACAGTATTTAATTTCTTAAATTTTTTCCAGATGACTGATGGCCTTTCTGCAGGGCTAACTACATTTTGCATTAATATAGGTATCAGGAATAGAATGAATGTAGCTCTCAAAATCTGTAGAAATGCTTCCAACATGGACCATATGATGGCATTCCTTGGGGATAATTGCTGACAGTATACAAATGTTTACGTGTTGGAGGTATCATGTGGCTAAAATCTTTATCTCTCAATGCTGTTATAGAAGAGGGGGTAAGTCCTCAAAACTAGACTGGCACAATTACATTGTTTCAAAACTTTATTATAAGTGGTAACAGACTATAAATAAACTTTTTAGAATAATGAATTGGGATTTTTTTTAGATCTTTATCCTTATCTATGTGTATAGTATATTTATACCTCCCAGGAATGTATAATGTCCTTCACGGCCAAAAGCCTGGTCTCACTGAACAAAATGTTCAAAGGCAAAGACAGAAGCAAAAAAGAAAAGCTCAAAGAAAAACAATTCAAGAAATTGTGGTAATTGAAAGAAAGTCATTTTAGATGATGTTAAAGGGATTGTAACAGAAAAAATTTACAGGCCATGGTATTTTTTTACATTGACAATGCAGCAGAAATGATTTTAATTTTTTTCTTGTTATAATATACTATTATTATAATAATAATAATTAACAGTTTGCCATTTAGATTGTTTTATTTTCTCGTTCTAATTATATTCTTTGAGAAATTTAAGTTCTAAATTGCTTTTATACAGGATACAGTGTGACTCTATTAGTAATACTTCAGGTAGTCTAATAGTGTTTAGCTGTCATGCTATGGGTTGCTCCAGACTAACAACATTAGGTGGCTGGTTTTTATGTGGGAATGTGTAGCTTTCAGGAGTGGCTCTCAGTCAGCCACTTATTGCTGTAATAGTCATTGTAATAACAATTACTAGGATGGTTGCCTCAGTTTCCTCTTCCCAAAGGAAAAAAACAGTGGGAACTTCCATTGTGCTATGACAGTTGCCTACATCAATCTCCAAATGACTCTTTGAGGGTGCTCAGCCTAATGCAGAAGTTTGGTACAGTGTAAAGGTTCCTCGTTCCACAGCTACAAGTAGGCACAGTATTTATCAGTTTTCACATAACCATCTCCAAGAATCTGTAGAATAATGTTTGTTGATTAAAGTTAAAGTGAGCATTCTTTGCCCAAGTATTCGGCCAAATTTGTGAGCAATCTAAAATATGTTTTACTTTCATTTATAGCTCTCTGTTATTAGCTTGCAAATAGAAATTAGATTCTTACTGAGAGGATGATATGTTTTCATCTCTTATTGTTACTTAGTTGGCTTATAATGTACCTTAATGACTTTTGTCAGACTTTTTTAGTGAACTTTGAAATGCCTATCTGACAAGGGTGAAAAAAAATCTGACTACATTTATAATACATATGACTTTTAATTAATTTTAATTATTATATAAATGGAGGAAAAGCTTTTTATAGAACTCAGTGATTTCCCAGTTCTGCACACCAGTTAATGCATACAATACTTTTGGATAAACTGTTTTTACAGTTGAGGTAACACTACAGTGCTTTTGGATTTTACTCCATTTCTATGGGCTTCAATGTCTTAATTTATAATTGGACTTCAGCAAACTCTAATAGGATGCCAACATCACAGGTTATAGTTGTGCAACAATTTGTTATCTCAGGTTAAAGAAACTTTGATATTGTTCTGTTTTCACTACTAGTATACACACTGCTGGGTCTCATATGTTGTGACTAAATATGCAGTAAAACTTAATTTAAAATTTCAGCAATTGTAGATTTTTTTTTTTTCCACAGGGAGATCAGTGGTGGATGTTCTTGCAGGGAAGAATTTAATCTAAAATATAAATCATCCCTAGAATGGTTTAGCATGTTTGTTTACAAGCATTGCTGCCTTTCTGAGGCCTGCTATTTATTGAATATACTCAGTACTCCTGATTTTCCTAGGAAGGGAAGACAGAGATATACTAAAATGAAGAGTTTGGCTATTTAATCTAGGAGAAACAGTTTTTCTGATTGCCCAATGAAGACTCTTTTCAATAGTCTGCCAAGTAGCACTTAGTAAAAACCTGTGATTTATTTTTAAGTAACTACCCTTTTTAGGAATGTAGCTTTCATGCAAAGGGATTACTCTCCAGTCATACATGCCTACATGGTTTTCTTTATAGCTTTTTTAGTGAATTTTTTCTGTTGCTATTTTACATGTATCCTAGCTATTCCACAACAATATGCATTTAAAATAGTTTTATTTCTTCACTGTACTATCTTCTACTGCTGAAGAGACTATGTTATTTCTGATGAAGTTTGCTGTATCACCTAATGCAAGTTTTTGGATTGGAATGTAGAGAAAGAACTGGAACACTGAAATACCATAGTTATGTTTGGGGGTGTCGCCATGAAAACAGGATTGGTGGATTGCGTGGGATTTATTGAAATGGAATCTGCACTTACATTTTTTCTAGGTTAGCACAGAGTAAATACTTTGACATACTTGCTTTGATCCTGGCCTTCCAGGATCAGCAGAGTGCTCTTCCCTCCCCCCTCTTGAGAGAACAGCAAATGTTCATGTAGGTTAAAGAGGAATGACAAAGGAATAAAGTACTAGTTGTAGACAGTAGTTAGCTAATTAGCTATTAACGATGCAGAGACTTCGGCTCATAGCTTTGCACAAGGGGCTGGGTGTGACTTTGAAAGGAGAGGAGGAGTTCAATTGATTGATTTGGCTTTGGTCATATACAAGGATCAAGACTTTGCTGGTCAGAAGTGTTGAATGGTTTACTTATTGATCAGTACATGGGAGTTTTACAAATTTGTAACTTCCAGGTCTGTGGTGTAGTATAAAAATGTATGGAAGTAAAGAGACCCAACATTAATGGATCTCTCTATTTAACTGACTGTTATATCAAAATTACTTTTGTGATGTGATGAGTGCATTGCTTTGATACTTGACATTTATTCCTGAATGAAGGACTTCCTTATATGATGAAGAATCTCTGTTGAAAAAGTTAAAGCAACTTAAACCATATCAGAATAAAAGGAAGTATTTTCTTTCTGTAATAAAACTATGGTGATATGTACAGTTTTAAAGGAAAATGAGAATGCGTTGTAACTTGTTAACATTTTGTTTCTGTTAATATCTGAAAAATCAAAACCATCCAGTCAGATAAAATGATATTCAGATCTATCAAAATTGTGGTTGTTTGTATTAGCTTAAACTGGCAGATAATGCATGAAGTGTTATTAAAAAAATTTTAATGCCCACAAGGGAGATAGAGTGTAAAAGGGTGAATAGAAATGGTTAGGTAACTTTTAACAATTCATACCTGTGGTTCAGCTTCCAAATTTATCTTGAAGGGATGTGCTTTACCATCTTCTGAAACTTGTGGGGACCACAATTTAGTTCCTGACCTAGAAAGAAAGAAAGGCAGGATTTAAATAACTTGAATTTGTATGGAGTTGTATACGTCCCTGTAAAATATAATGCAGCTTGAAAATTTGCACTTTGTTCTGTGCTTTTTAAATGTTTTGACATAAAAATACTTCAATGATATATACTGTGTACTGTATGTAAACAATATATAAAACTGTATTTACTTTTTAAGAAATTAAGTATGCTATGAACAATGGGAAGTTACTTGTTAGCAGTTACCAAAGGGAGAGGGAAAGGGGAATTAGTGCCTTTCTGACCTGAGCTGACCAAACATTTTACAGTTTTGTTTTTTGAATGGTTGATAGAATTAATGTTGGGTCCTTAGACTATTTTGCAGAAATAAGTGAATATATTAGTAATAATCCTAAACCACAACAACACAAATGTCTTTTTTTATGATAACAATATCCATGTAAAGCCTGCTTTTCGGTGTAGGAACAAAATCTAGGTATGCAGAGTATATGTGCAATTGTAAATAAGAAATTGCACAGATGATTCTTTCAAGTCATCTAGCCAGAGATAAATACTATGCAAATATCATAGAATAATAGAGTCATTTAGGTTGGAAAAGACCTTTGAGATCATGAAGTCCAGGTGTTAACCCAGGATTGCCAAGTCCATCACTAAACCATGTCCCTAAGGAGTGCATCTACAAGGTTTTTAAACACCTCCAGGGATCGTTCAGTTACAATTCTGTTTTCATTGACAAAGTGAAAGTTGGCAGCTAATTTTAAAATAGTGTAATGTTAAATATTAATCTAGTTGCTTGTTATATAAATACAAATATTTTGCATTTAAAACATATGCACATATTTCATAGGCGCAATTACACTTGTATGTTGAAAATTGCTTCCTGAGAGTTGCTAAATAGCATATAGCAATCTGTAATAGAACCTAGAACTAATGGTAGGAATTTTTAACTGTGGTGTGCGCTGTAGTAATTAGACAGTGCTTCTTTCAAATCCCACCCCATTCCCGTTCTGTATTTGGAAAGAAATTATTGTGATCAGCTGTAATAAAGTGCTGTGCCTCCCTGAGGGCCTCAGGTCAATCAGAGCTGCCTGATTCTTGGAGACAGCTGGAAGTGTGCTAGGTGATTCTGATTAAAGGCTGAGCAAGCTCAGTTAGGAGACGTGAAGATGTAGGTTGTTTCTCTTGCTGGCTTTAGCTGAGAGAAATCATAGCATCATTTAGATTGGAAAAGACCTTGAAGATCGTTGTGTCTGACCCGTTAAGTGAATGCAAAAAGATTCTGGACTCTTGCAGTTTAGGTAAGAGATGTTTTTTTTAGTTTTGTTTTGCTTTTAACATTGCTTTGAGAATCCTGTGGTTGGTTTAATACGTTGTGGCCAAAGAAGTTGTCTTTAAACCTCCTGCTTTGTCACCCCTTATGAAAGTCTAACACGATGTTTCTTCCTTTGACTGGGAGGATATACTGGCAGCTTTGTGATTGGGAGCAGGAGGAACACCTGTGGCTAAGGGAGTGTTAGAGCAGAGTGGTAACTGAACAAGTGACGGCTAGCTGAGGGGTTTATTACTTCCCCAAAATATGAAGAACTGTTTGTTTACTGGCGGCAAACATAGGACTTGTGGAGTCAGCAGAGGCAGTGGGTGGTACAGCTCACAGTTCAACAAAAGTGGTGAGTAGCCTGAGGGAAGCTATTCTTCTTGTGCCCATGGAGACATGTTCTGGGGAGTCTTGTCTTATCTGGACTTGGTGAGGTAGGTCTGGGTGCCTGTAATCTTAAAGGTTTTGTGAAATTATCAAAAACTATTTTAAAGAGTTACACTATATAATAGTTGTACTGTCTAGCTGGTTGGTTGGGTAGTATCTTCTTTCAGTAGTATGTAGATGTGTACACATACCTTTCTATTTTCAAACTAAGCTGATGTGCAGCTGCTTTGATTCTCTCCTGGGCATCGTTATGTGTCATGTTCTCTGTGCTTAGACCATCAATAGCTACAATAACATCACCAGGGCACAAGTTGGCAGCTGAAGCCTTGCTTCCAGGTGTAATCTGAAAAAAATTTAATAAAAATTAAGCATCATACATACCTGAAAATTGATAGAGAAATAAACTTCACCATGCTGCCCTATTTCCTATTGTGTTAGGGAGGGAAAGGGCCTGTAAACAAGCATATGATTGCTTACAAAAATGAGTTCTTAATTTTGCCAGGCCCTCTTGCAGTTCTATTCTCAGATCACCATATAAATGTTTTACTCATCCTAACTTCAAATTAGATGGAAATTATCTTCATACTTCTGCATTAAATGGTTTTCACTCTGATTTCTGTAGTTACTGTAGCTTGTCTTTGAATCTTCTGTCTCAACTACCACTGTGTAATTTGCTAGGAAAAAAACCCCGAGTTAAGTTTTTCCCTTACAACTCCAGGCAATAGCAGAAGAATAGAACTGTTAAGAAATTGTGCTACTTAATGTTCATGTGCATGATATGCCATTGTCAGGATAATACAGAAAGCTACCTGAGGTCTTACAACATTTAAGGACAAATACAGCAGTTAGTGTGTTTTCTGCTAGCCTGGCCTCTCATGTTGTGTTGCTAAGTAATCAGTAATATGCTAATAATACTGAAATGACATTTTTCTCTTTACTGATGTCTGATCCAGACTGTGAACTCTTTAAAGTGCTTAGCTCTAAGTCCTGTTGCATTTGAGTATCAGTGGCCCTGATCCATCATGGTGATCTCTATGGTGCAATTCATACCTCACAGAAATGTACCACCGTCAGTGGCATTCATAGAAATAGCCCTAAGCTTATCTTTCTGTACTTACTTTTCCCTTGGGCTTGTTGATATTTGTCTACATCATAGTTAAAATAATTGAAATGCAACTTAATTCTGTTTTGAAATAAGTATTGTAGAGAGACCTTAGATGCTACTAAAGCTTGTTCTAGAATTCCAGGCCTTTATTTGCAAACAGGTGACTTCTCATATCACCATACCATTTAAGTAGATCTTTGGCCACTGTGTGGGATTTAGGTCCCTTAAGTGTGTATTGCTATTTTAGGTGACCGTTGATAACCAAGGTAGCAACATGAAATTGATGGATGTAGCACATAAGCTTCTGGAGTATGGTCCTTCTGGAACAGCAGAACAGAGGAAATGGCTTGTTTCATTCAAAATAACACTAGCTGCTTATTCTCAAGTTAATGAATTGCAGTGTGAAGGACAAAAATGTCGATGTAGTCTTGCTTACAAGAGCAGTTCTCTGATCTGTGCCGTATATGAGGTGAAAAAGCTATTGGAGAGAATTTTTCTCACCATGTTCTGCAACATCCAAAGCAAGTGTGGTCTCAATTATTAAAATTAATTAAGTGTTATGGAGGACTGGAAAGCATGCTATGGAAATGTTCTTCAATTCCAGTGTTCCCCAGTTTTCCAGCAGAGGAAGAGACTAAGCTGCCCAGTATAACTCCAGTATGTTCTGAACCCTATCTATGGTGAACCTGGCAGACTTGTTGCCTCTGAAGATGACGGTACTAACTGTCAGCATAAAGCCAAATAGAAATATTATTTTTAATATGTGTTACACTGTATCAGTATTGAAATAATGACAAAAATTAGCCAAATAGCATAATTTTCTCCTCTTTCCAGCTGTCCCTCTCTGTTAAGTGGGTCTGAATGCTCCAAGAACTTGCAGTTTGTTTTGTGGGCTTTTTCTGCATTCCAGCATGTAAACTTATTTTTGATTTCACTGGAACAAACTGCAATGCATGTGTTATTATCAAGTCAGGCAAACTTTCCAAATAGGTATTTGTGACCAGCTGGAAGCTGTTAGCCCCTCACACTCCAAAAGAATGGATTCGTGTACTGCGTGGTCAACAAACCGTTAAGGTGTCTGAATAATCTGTTTGAGTATGAATCAAGGAAGTTGCTCATAAACTCTAAGTCTGAAGACTCCAAAATTGTCTGTTTCTCAAACTTCAACAGCTCTGAGGGTAAATGAACTACACTGGCGCTGCTTGTATTATTGTGAAAAGACAGGGGTAGAGGTACAATCATGCTTGTCCCATTAACCTGGGATGGCTCTGACTTTGCTTAGCATGCTGTGGACACGTGTGCAACGAGAAATGGCAGCAGGATTCCTAGCGTCTGAGTGTGGGTGTTGATGCTCTAATATCCCAAATGGGCAAAACTAGCCATTCTTGGTTGCCTCTCAAAAGTAAGCTTGCTTGAATAAGTCTTTTACAGGTTACTCAGTAGATTATGCTTTCTACGTGTCACAACGGATCCTCTGCTGTGTCTGTGGCATACTGCAGCAATGTACGGAGATGGTGATCCTGCCTTATAAAGTAGCATATCTGTCTAGCGTGGTACGTTCCCCTGCAGCTGCGCTGCTAGTAGAGCCTAACCCACTGTGTCGCTGGTAATGCACAATCCACTGGATTGTTCTAGCATGCTGTCACCAGCTGTGACAGTGTGCTACTATATGGTTGAATGGGATTACCGGCGTTTGGAGGGAGGAAGGAGGGAGAGGGCCAGGAGTCTGTATTTCCTACTCCTTAGCTGAACTGATTATTGCCAGGCTTCTGGGATGTGTTGTTTGGGCCTTAACAACTTGATGGGGGTGCTGAGCTCTACTTGCCCAGGGCTTCTGCGGTACAGAGTTACCTGCCTTTGTATAATCCTTTCCCTCATCTGCTCTTCCTGGGTTTGATGGAAAGGGCTGGAGACTGGCTGCTAGGATGTGGTAGGAGGAATATGGCTGGGTGCCAGCTCTTCTCAACATTTCAGGGGGAAGTCTCGACTGTTGCTGATGGGGAAGGGGAACAAGCGAAAGTACTGCAGCCTACATTTTACAGGAAGGGACCAGTTTGCATGTTGCAAGATCACGCTGTATTGTGGGTATAATATTGATATTGTGGGTACCTCAGTAATGTAGGTGATACTGTTTCTTAAGGAACTTATTAGTGATGCATTAAACGTGTATTGTTAACACTCAGAATCATATTATGACTGTAGTGTTTGTTGCTTGCTCATCCTGGCTTAATGAGAAAGATTCTACTGGTGCTTTGGGAAAATTTTTGCCTTGCTCTTCAGGACATGTCTGTATGGCAAAACTCCTGTATCCTAGGTATCTCAGATTTGGATAAATACAAATGTGAGCATTCAGATGTTGTCAGGGACTGGATAACTATTTAACTATGTGAAGGGCAACGTCTCCCATGAAACTCTGAAGAAAACCTCCCTGCATCTGTTAGTGGACTTGTGAAGCTCATCATGTTACATCTTCATAAATATTTCAGGCTCTGTGTTTTCTGAAGAGAGCTATGAATGCCTGCAGACAGGGTGGCTAAATATAAAATTGAGTTATTATAAATACTTGCATTGTGATCTGTAAAGGTTTATATTAGAATAGAATTTAAATCTACATTTGATAATATTTCACCGTCCCCTCCAGCCTCTACAAGTTTGTTGTTCCTGTTACGCTTTGTTCACTATGACTTGCATTCTAGGATTGCATTCCTCTAAATGCCTAACCCAAAATATTATCTTCTGGACTGAATAAACTGAAATTATTCAGATCCATTAAGACTAGGATTTTGATCAGTTTCATTGATGTAATTTCCTTGCATCTATGTAAATTCCAACTACTTCAAGAAAAGTTTTCATTATTTCTAGTTAGCGTTGTTTCTGACCGTAATAGAATCTGAGTATCCTTATTTTTAGTCCCCTCCTATTCTTTTTACTCTCCCAGTGAACATGATCTGTGGTTTTTGCATTTGATTGAAACAGTCAAAACAACAGAACAATTTCTGGATAGGTTTCTTGATGACATCTGTTCTTTTGACAGGTAGTTAATGATCTCTTATGTTGTCTGTTTCTCTTGACAAGTCCTGGTAAAAGCTTTCTCTTGTTGAACAAGGACTATAAGCAATCAAACTTCACATCTTTCCCATTATTTTATTCAAAATGTGTTTAAAAATAATTTCTATTTATTGTTTTAATGGCAATTTTTTTTTTTTTGTCAGAACAGTTAAGCCAAATGTGAATGGGCTGTTCGTGATACCTTATAAGAAAGGAACACCTAGGCCCCCAGAAAAGGCAAATCTTGCAAAATATTCACTACTTCTTAAGGGGTACTGCATGAATACTTCTTTAGGGATTCTTCTAAATGTGTGCTGCAGCAACAAAAATACTAATTTTAAACAAATCTACCATTAATATTCTTGAACTTGAGCTAAGCAAACATGTTATTTTTCTCTGTGTGTATTTTATTTTGTAGTTCTACTTGAAATGTGACTTTTGAGCATTTTTGTAATGTGCTAGAAACCTATGACTTATGTCTTGTGAAGCATTTGGTAGGTATGAGTCAATTGCAAAATAATTTATTCTTTAGAAAGTTACATTTATAGTAACATCCTTTGTTATTGCAGTTTTAAACTTTGTTGCACTTAATCTAAACACAAAGAAAATACAAACCAGACACCGCTAAAATATTTTTCATTAGAGATAATGGAAACTATTTTTCTTTTGGAGGCCCATAAAAGGCAATGAAGGCCCAAAAACATCCAGAGATTTTTTTTTCCTTTTTTTATTCAATGTTTTTGTCTCCTGTTTCTTCAAAGGCTTTGCTATGTCCTATGAGTATTTTTTATGAACATGACATTAGCTACATACAGTCAAATAATAGCACTCTGGTTTACTTCTGTTTAAATAATTTTTTTTTATGCTTATATAAATCTGGAATAAGTAATCAAATGAAAAGAATTTTTGCTGGTATAATATGTGAAAGGTTGGTCCTTAAACCTTCTACAGACTCTTGTTTAGAAGCATATTTACTGCAAGACATCACCAGCGGTATCCATCTTTCAAGGCTCTTGATGTTTATTTAATACCAGGCATAGTGTATATATTGAGTCATAGTGCAGGGCTTTGAAGAAAAAAAAAAAAAAAGCATTGGTGATCTGGAGGCTCATGGAACACACATGTGGTGTGTTTGAGGTTCTGAAAAGCAGCAAAAGTAAAAGGAGAACTAATTCTAGTCTGATGTGGATTGAACACGATTTTCAAAATATGCAAATTATCAAAATGACATATCCTGTCTTTTGGGTAGATCTATGCCTGTAGGTGCAGGACAGCAGGCAGTGTTTTATATGCTCCATTCATTGAGTAACTGGTTTCTTAAATAAATTTCAATTATTACCTCAAAACCCATGAAATAATGAAGGCTCGGATTCCTGCTCTTCCTTAGAGGCTATGCTAAATTATGTTTCTAAATATGGCAGAAAACACCAAAGAATGATCTCCTTCACATTTAGAACTGGATAACTTTCTAATAATTCACAGATTTAGCATTCCTGAAAATGAAAACCTTTACATGTGTAAAAAAGGTGCTGTTGCCTTTGATGGCAATAATCAGAACTTGATTTAATTAAATGAGAGTCAGATCAGTCTTGTAAAGTTGGCGCGGAGTTTGCAAAGCACAAACTTCCAGACATGAGGACCTGCTGCCAAGCGGTCTTGTCCCCCCGTGATCACAGAGGCCAGTTGTGAAAATGATAAAAGTAGGGTCTGGCCTTTAGTAGGCTCAAAACTGATTTTCTTATCTGAATGCCTGGGGTAATCACGCCAGAGTTTTTCTGCTGCCAAGGCACTTGAATTGAATTTTTTAAGGCATAAGTAGAAATGCAGTTAAAGTGTCAGACCAATAAAGCAGTCCCAGGAACATGTCACACAAAACTTGTAAGAACTGTTAGCATTCAGCTGGCTCTCCTCAGAACTAGCAACTACTTGCTAATCTGCTCACAGCTTCATCTGCATCTCTGAACACCAGAAAAGTAAAGGGCAAAACCCTGCAACGACTAATAAATGTGAAAATAGAAAGGAAATGGAAAGAGTACGTACCCTCGTTATGATTAAGGGTTGGTTAAAATCTATTCCTCCTGAAAGCCTGAATCCCCAGGGTGCTGGTCCTTGGAGAATAACGTTCTGTGGCATTGTAGATAGCTTTTTCTGGGTTGCTGTTCTTTTTTCCTTAGGTCTGTGTGAGCAGCAGAACCGTAGGGGGAAGGGTGCTGTCAGCAGAGCACCTGCCGCACAGGGCAGCTGACCTTGTATACCTCTTAGGAAGTTTTACTCATCCCACAGCTGCGGGTACTGTGCTTTATCCCTGCTCTTTGGGTGACGTCAGCCAGTCCCTCGACTTCTCCACCCACAGAGGGGAGTATCAAACTCGAACAACTAAAGCCTGAATGCTGGAAAGTTTGCAACAAATACATCGTCTTTAGCTGCTGCTTCAGCGTCCCCCTCAGCCCGACAATCAGTAAGCTTCGGGATGCAGTGTCCTTCTGGTTTCTTAAAGCGACCCTGTTGCTCGTTTGATATCTGCTGCTCACATTGCTGGTGCTGTTTCAACTATGCAATGCAGTGCTCTGACTTTGTACACAATTCTCTTTCATGTAAACAGAAATATATATATATAAGGCAATTCCCATCCCAAACTCTGCTTTGCATCTTCTTTCATTTGTAATATTTTATTGCACTAAAAAGTCCTTCAAGCCCTTCAGCTGAGTTTTTAAGCTACAGTCACTTGAGACCATGGCATGCACCGACTCTAACGGCTCGAAAAAATCTGGACTGAGGTCATGCATATTTCTCATACTGAGAAACACAGTATTAGTTGGTGATGTCTCTTCTCTTTGTAGAAATCTCGGCTTCTTTTAAGACAGTTGCAGATACCTCCTGTTGGTTGTTGGTGTTTGCTGAATAAATGCTTTGCACTCCTTTTGGTTTTCTTGCATCAGCTTGATCAGCTTCATTCTGACTTCCGTATCCCTTAAATTTTGTTCAAAAAGGGGTAGAGATTTTTTCAGTGATGGTGTACGTGTTTGCTCACTTTCATACCGTGGTGTTACAGATTTCTCTTTAGATGTAATATTAGCAAAGTTAATATGTGTATGGGTGACGCTTTTTAAGCATCTATTTGCCCAAAGTTTGACCTGTTCTAGGGCAGTATCTATAGCTCTCATCAGCAGTGGTGTGTTGGGGCTGTTTTGTTGGGTTGGGTTTTTTTTATCTTGCCTCCACCTAAATGAGTGAATGGCAAGTCAGTGAGAGCTTGGATAGAATAATAACTGATGAGAGATATATTTTGGTGTAATAACATTACACATAATTTTTCTACCTTTGCAGAAAGTTTCTGGTTGGTATTTGTTTGTTTTGTGTTTTTGTTGATAGTGTTTTGTGTGCTTTGCTGTTTTTCTTTTGGGGCTTTTTTGATTATTTTTTCCCTTTTTTTTTGTGTGTGTGTTCCTTGTGGCAGAGGATTTACCGCGCTTTTTCACTTTGTGCACTTTCCTTTCTTAACTAGTTGTAGCTTGCTTAAAAAGTCTGATGGACAAGAAAGAGCAGTAAGTGGGATGGAATAGTAAAATGCAGGTTCAAACCATTCATGTAACTTCAGGTATGGGCAATTTGTTCATCTATAGATTTCAATATGAAATTGGCTTCCATCTCTAACTTACTGAATGTCCTTAACTGTGTGTGCTGTGATGTCTGCGTAGTTAAAGTCCTTCTTGGTAAGATATCTGAGTTTTGGTGTTGTGTTTTGTTTTTTTTTTTTCTTTTCTGGGTTGTTTTTGTTTTTTGTTTGTTTGTTTGGAGGTGGGATGGCCTTTTTTTGTGGTGTTTTTTTTGTTTGTTTTGCGGTTTTCTTTGTTTGGGTGGTTTTTTGTTGTGTGTGTGTGGTTTTTTTTTATGCTATGAAGATTAGCCTTCAAGGGTGTGTTTTCTTGGGGTTTGATTGTAGGGTTCATCATGTGTTTTTGTATTTGTGTTCTTGTCTGGAATATTTCAAAGACCTTCTCTGTCGGTACAGTATATTTCACAATCTGATGGTAGTAAAATAAATACTAGTCACTCTTTCAAAGTAACCTATCAGAAACCATATCTGTATCACAAAGAACTTGCGGTGTGACAGTCGTTATGAGCTCGTGGGGCACAGTGTATATTAGGGATGTGAAGGAAGATAGGCACATTTAAGGAAACAAGTCAAGGTAGGTTTTAGGGCAGGAGTATCTCAATCTAGGTAGGTCAAACATTTTGTTTTGAAGTCAAGGGGAAAAATCTTGTCATTTCTTGTGGGTAATGTATATACTCTGATATGTTTTGAGGTTGTTTCAATATATGCCTTCAATATATTTGCAATCTATGCAGTTCATCTTGCTGGATTACGTTCTGTGTTCAAGGTCAGAATTTATCAGTAAGTGGTACTTTGGTTTCTTACCTTTTCTCTTCCACCCTGATATGTTTTGAGTGAAAGAACTCTCATGTTTGGTACCCTTTTTTTTTTTACCCCTCTTTCCCTAGTGAATCCTGTAATGTCTTTTGATTTGTACCTAGGAATGCGTAGTGTATTACATGTATTCATTTAAAGAGTTCATTTATGTGCAATTTGCGTTTTCTTTTTTCATTGAATACTGGCAATCTCAAACAGCGAGTCCTTCAGTAGAAAAGGGATCAGCAATATGAGATTTTCTGTATCAGGTCAAACCCATGATCAAGCTCTGAGTTTCCAGTGTCAGAAATCATACTTGTATAGTAACTTGTTCACTTGAGAGTTTCTTCCAAATTCCTGTAAATTGTTGAATTATATCTTAATGTGTAGCCTAACTTTTTTTTTTAGTAAATCCTAGTTGGTTAAAATAACTTGGGATTGCTTAAGTGTCTGTAAAGTATGTTCATGTCTCTTCACTATACTGAGATCTGCTCACGTGTCCCTTCTAATCTTGTTAGATACGTGCAGGGGGAGGGCAGGCTTAACCTTTTTCTAGGCAGGTGATTGCTCTTAATTTTAGTGAAAGTCATATGCTTATATTAGACTGAGCTCTGGATCAAAGATATTTTTTTCTTCCCCCCACCCCCTGCCCGGTTTACTGGCAGGGTGACTTGCTCTCCAAGGTGCTGTTGTTCAAACAGTAGTTGCTACATCCAGGTTTATTGATGTATCATGGGTTGAGCTTTAAATCTATGCACTCCTTTCTCCTGCCTCCCACTCCCTGCCTTCCATAATTTTAAAAATATACAAAACAGAACATTGAAAAGCAATACTGAATTGATGCTTGTAATATAAAGCTGTTTCCTAGCTTCTTTTCAGTGACGGCTTTTAAGAAAGTCCTTCACCCGTTTACAGAGTATGTGTATGTTTTTTGTTTTACCTCCCGAAATGACCAGCTGGATTGGAGCTAGAGCCTTTAATCCACTTGATAAAGGTATACTCCCATCAGTGAAATAAAGGCTATTTTCTTTTCTCCTGCCTGGTTTAAGGCGTGTTACATATAAGAATACTGTCCTGGGACAGGCTTTGATAGACATACTGAGCAGTTTCTAAATAAGTAAATCTTGAAATGAAAGACTGGTACTTCATTTGATTTTTGTGCCAAATGTTATCTTTCTACACACCACAATCCAAAAGAGTGCAACTGTGTTTTTTTGTTTTGTGGGGTTTTTTTTGGTTTTTTTTTTTTTTTTACCTAAATTATGGGCAGTGGGGAAGCTGTGTCAACTTTCTTCATATCATTGAAGTTTTTGAGATTTGGGGGCTGGGGGCATGAGTTAGACATCAGAGTAGTAGCATGATGCACAAATTCATTGCATACCATGCCACCTCACTAGCTTTGGACAATCAAACTCCTGTGCCCACAGCATGGCATTGTTTTCCCCTGGTGTTAGTGAAAGGCATGCTTCCTAACTCGTGTCGGAATATATTTGGATGGCGGTTTCCTGTTTTCTCACCCAGTATGTCCTTGACTTGGTGGAAGGAAATATTGTTTTCCTGACAATTTGGCAGACTGAGAGTTGGAAAAATAAGTTATAAGTAACAAACGTTTAAAACCAATTCATGCTTCTGTAAACTCACGGAGTGCTGTGCTGCAGGCTGTAGAACTAGAATAAATAGAGACAAAAAACTCCTCTTTGGAGTGTGCATTTTAAGTCATAAACCTCCTGCCCTATTTTGGAGCTTAGTCTCTGTCATGATAAACTGTACTGGGCTAGGCCACTGTTTGTGAAGTTTAGACAGCAGCAGCCTAGGATACTAAATGGAGCTTTAAAATTACTTGCACATGTGGAACAGCATGTACTTAAACTGGCTTTCCAGAGGTGAAAGGCCAGCGTATTCCCTACTGCACAGCCTGTTTTCTATTTCAAAACACATGAGTGTATGGGAAATATAATAAATACTATTTATTTTAAAACAATTTCCCAAAGCAGTAAGGTATGACTGTTTATGTACAGTTTGAAGTTTTTCCTAATTGTGCAGCCAGGGTGCAGGAATGGTTAATAACTTGGATCCTGGTGAACTTTTCATGTCAGCTTTCGGTTGGTGGATGTCTGATAGATTATCAGGACCTGTAGTTTTTCCTGGCAAAGGAGAAATCCTCTTTTCCTAGATGATATGACAAGAAGTTCTGGTATTCATCTCATGCACCTGGGAAAGAGAGGAGGAGTGGGGCTCTGGTACTGTACCCCTGTCCCAGGCACTAGAAATTTCCAGGCTGGAAATACATGTGAGGTGGGGAGTGGCAGACCTACACCACCACCTCCCTTGCAAACTGAGTAGCAAATTGCAACTGATAACATCTTCTTTTATTTTCTGCCTGCAGGCTCAGGAAGCCAGGAATGTCCTAGTTTGTGTTTTGGGAGTTTGGTTTTTTTAATTTATTTGTGAGGTTTTGTTTCCTTCTCATTAATCTTTCAATGGTGATAAACTAGTTCTGATAAAAATGCTGAAAAGAGTTTTCATCTCATTTGAAACTTATGCACTGGTTTGTGTGTGTGTGTGTTTTTCGGGTTTTTTTTTTTTTTTTTCTTTTTTTCCTTTCAATTTTCAAAAGATGTAGAGCAGGAGTTGGGTGCATATATAAAGTAATGACTAGTGTTTCAAAAATTTCTAAAGAGCATGTTGAATGGAATGAGATGCTTAAGTCACATTAAGGCATTGAAGTGCTCTTAGCCTTCATTTTGAAAACTCATCTCTATAAATTGTTTGCAAACTGACACATGCATGTATTGACTTTCCATCTGCGTTGCCAAGATTCTGAGTAGTGCATTTGGTTACCTGAAGTATATTTCTACTGTACCTTTGCCTGTTTTACTGGGGTTAGATATTATCATGACTAGGGAAGAAATTTTTTGGTTTTTATTGGTTTCTTTGTGAGCCTGATGTAATGTCAGCTCACATTTTAATTATAGTTCCTAGTCAAAAAGTATGTGTCTCAAATGTGCTTAATAACTTTTATGAGAGTTGAATGTTTTCTGAGAGGATGTGTTTTCCTGTTCTGACAGCCCGTAGAAGTTCTGATGGAGGATCTTAAAGCTGACTGTGAGGAAGGAGTTGTTTTTTCTTTTCAGCTCATTCACTCATCAGTGGTTCTGCTCCCTTTAAGAGCTACAGTCAGACACCGCCTCCAGATCTGGCAAGCTGATGCCTTATTTGGTTTGAAGTTAAAGCCCATTTTGGCACTGGAAACTGAATAAGCTCATTCCACAGGAGCAGAGTTGGAATGAAGTTAGCAAGGCTCCGTGCCAACAGTTAAGTCCAGTATACTTCATAAATGAAGATGCTGACACATAAGTTTTTAAACAATATCAGGTAGCTGTTAAATGACTCTGGTGTGCTTGCCACCCAACGTTACTTGAACAAAGAATGCATAGGAATGATCAGATTTATGAAATCTCTTTTGTGATAGACATTAGAGAGCAGCATTCAGGAAACAGTTAAAATGCCTCATTAGGTGTGTAATGATAGGTATCTGCAAGAACCATAACATGACTTTTCAGACACCCAGCGTTGCCTCTCATGAAAGCAAAGTCTCATTTTGTATTTCTACAATAATTAGTCCTATTTCTTGACTTCATCTGTGACTCTATGCATCTAGCTATCATTTAATCTTTTTTTGCTACATGGAAACTTTAACCTTGTTGTCTTTTCCAAAGAAAAGCTTATCGTGTTTATTGAGGGGATGGTGAAGAGATCAAGTGGGATCAAGAGACTTATCTCCTGTTCTTTCCAAACTATAGGGGTAAAATGTGAACGTTACCACTAGATTAGTATCAGTGGCTGGTGATGATTCTTACAAATGAGCTTTTCTCTGGTAGTGGCTATGAACAGGCATGAATGTGAGTTTTGACAGCTTATTGCCCCAGATACCACTAACAAGCAGATGTTGCTGCCTTGCCTGTGGACCGTGATAGAACTGGGCAGGAGTGCTTTTTGGTGGCTTTATTACTGTTTGCCTGAAACACTTTGCAGTAGTTGGGTAGTTTCTTCATCCCAGACGTTTTGGGAGGGCAGAGGCTGTGAAGCATCAATGATCATGCTTTTCCTGGGTGTGTGGGCTGAAAACGGGAGGCGTGCCTGTGTCTGTGCAGGCCAAAATAAATATATGAATGCTTTTAGTATGCCAGTGGTAGCTAACCACACATCTTGTGCTGGGTTACGTGATACGTACTGGCAATGCACAGAAGAGAGGAGGCTATCTGGCAGTCCTGGGGGAAGTAGGGTGATGAGGATTAAGGAAACAGGCAGTAGAAGTGATGGAGGTAACATCTCTTCTGAGGGGTTATATTAACATGTAATTCAGAAAATATCAGTAATTTCAGATCCTTAGAAGCTGTTGGATGACTGTGTTTCAGATGTGACCCAGTCAGCTTCTGCTGTGCACATCTTGCTTTCTTTTTGGACATGCATTTTGCTGTTGCTATCCAAGTCTCAATCATGGGATGTGAATTGCCATGTCCGCACTATTCAGAAACTAAAATTGGCACAGAATGCTATGGTATGGCGCTGCTATGTTAGGGAGAGCTGGCCACCTTCTATTCCTTAACTAATCAAGGTAAAAGGTAAATTTCAGGAAAACGAATGTTTGTGTGGAGATCAGCTACACTGCCACTGGAGAAGGAGCTGAGTTTATTCAGTAGCACTTGATGTGACAAAAATTTCAGAGAGTTTTGAAAAGTTCAAGACTTTAAGAACAGACTCATAGTATAATTTGTGTGACTAGAGAAACCAGTCAGGCAGGAGGTAGTAGCAGCGCTACTTTAGGAAAAACTGCTTCTTGAAGAGGCTTTCTTCTAGTCATTACTGGATGATAAGAGAAAGTTTGTTCTTGGAGTGGTAGAACTGTCACCTCAAGATCCTGTCTGTAGCGAAGTGTTTGTCTCCTTGTGTATGTTTTCTTCCTTCTTCTAGTTCATTTTTGTCGGTGAAAGTTTGTATCTGGAAAAAGATGGGAATCAAAGTGTCGAGAAAAGAACAGTGCTTTCTTGGTAAAGAAAATATTCATGATTGTGATTCGTAGTCTATTCCTGGTCTAAGCTTTAGCCTTCCTCTAGATGATCTTTAAAGCAGATATATTTTTTTTTTTTCTTTTCCTGTCCATGATTTTTAAATTACTATCCTACTTTTGACTTATTGAGAATGCCTTCCATTGTAAATAACAGATAATAAAAGTCTGGGGATGCTAGTGCTATCTACAAAGTATGTTTATGGAAGACAAGTAAGGTAGGAGGCTGCCCATCCTGCTTGGGTTTTCTTCTGAGGTTTCTTCCAGTTTTCATTCTGAGCAGTTTTTAGTCCATGTCTTTATCCTCAGCTGTAAAATAGCACTCTTTGATAGGGCTCTTCAGATTTAGCAGAGCAAAGTGCTTATATACAACTGTACTCCAACAGTGCGAACGCCATTGAGAGTGTGTCCCCGGTGTTTTCCTGGGGCTTGCTGCAGGATTTTGAAGGCATGTAGGCAATAGGAGACCATAAGGACTTGGGGTATGGTCCGTGGTGGCTTATTCTGTGTCACTGAAATGGACAGGCCCTTCCATTCACTGCTTTCTGCGTTTGTGCGTGTTTGTGTGCATGAGAAAAATATACTTTTAGTAATAGGCATTTACAATTGTTTTGTATTAGTCTACTGACCCAAATCTCTATCTGAGAAGCTTAGAAGGAAGAAGAAGCAGCAGATAAAAAAAAAAAAAAAAAAAAAAAAAAAAAAAGTTGTTCTGCCTTAAGCCTGAAAGAATACATGGATATTTCTAAGTACAGAGCAGTCCAGGGTTTCTCCAAAGCATGTGTCGATCAGATCAATACCTTGATCTTATTTTGTGGTCTCCCAAGAGATAAATACACAAATAAACGATAAGATCACATGCAAGGCCGCCGCCACTTGTAGTTCAAGTGCCAAAACTTCTGAGTGTTTTCTCTAAGAAACAAGTATCAGAATTTCTTTTAATATACAATCGTCATCTTATGTTCCATAAAGTACTGTGTTCAGTATCTGTTTTGCTTTCACCTTGTGGCTTGGGTTTAGCATTTTAGCAGCAGTTGCTAGGGAAGGGTTAGCCATGTTTATTGGGTTGTGACAAACGGCAACAGCTGAAAAGACAAATATGGTATTTTGGTTTAAGTAACAATGTGGGCCCTGAGCCAGAGATCAGCAACTTCAGAACGTAGCTAGCCACAAATCCGGACCCTAGGGTCCTGACACACACTGCAGTTACTCAGGCTCAACCTTAAATTTAGCTTATACATTAAGTATTATCCTCATTAAAATTTCGACTTCTTTCTGCTTGTTAAAAGGACACCGTCAGCTTGTCCATGCCCATGAATTAGTAAATGTTTTGCTGTTAAGAAACTGAATGTAAAGTAAATTAATTATGCATTTCACACCTTGCCCTGACTGGACTTTTTGCTTGTGTTTGTTCGGTGAATGCAGGAGCAAGTGCACAGGTTTGGGAAAACATTTGCAAAAGCTGGCTGTGCCGTGAGAGGGGATGTAAGCACAGCAGGGACAAAGCCAGCAGAAACATAATTAGGACAAACTTCTCTGTTTTATTGACATATAATTACTGGACCTGGAATGGTCAATGTGAAAACTGTCAGATATGTATATACACAAACAATCTTAAAACCGATATTCATATGTCCATTGCTGCCATGCTCCAGCACGCAGGGAGTTAATGTAATTTATACCATAGCTGGAAACTTTTGCTTTTGAAGTTTTCTAGTACTGTAGAAATCTAGGCCAGCATTTGAGTGAAGTTCCTCCACAGCTTTTGAAAGGAAAATCCTCTCTCCACAATGTGAAGTGTGAAGACCGGTAAATCATGGTATATACAAATAGTGCTTTGAAATGTGAGTAAACCTCTCCTTTACCTGATCAATCAAAAATTTACCTGGAATTAAGACCTGGAAACTGTCTCGCTTACAATCCTTGCCCCTCCCCCCTTGCACCACCACATCCACCTACGCCCACCCCCCCAAAAAAAAACCCAAACCCCAACCCCAAAACCCCCAAACCAAACCAAAAAAATCTGAAAACAAAAACCTATTCAGAAACATGAAAAAAGTCTCCCTGAAGGCTGAGTTTTTTCTCTTGCCTGTCCATTTCCACTGCAATTTAGGAATTTCTGTTTTGCGCTTCTCGGAGCTTAAGAGTAATTTGCCAAAGTTTCAGGCAAGGGAATGTCAGGAATTTCAGGCGAGGGAATGTCAGGATGTTTGAAGCTGGGACCTTCTTACCAACACTGGTTGTGTGCTGTGGGAGCTGTTGGCCAGCACGTTTTTTATGGCCTGATGCAGGAGACCTCTTCTGTCTTTGGAAGTTCTGGATTTTCAGTGACGATGGCCAAGATGCTGCAGGCAATGCTCTTGGTAGACCTCTGGATAATGTTAAGGCAAGGGCCAGAGTGCAAGACCTTAAATGTGATAAAACAGAATGGCAGTATTCTTCAGTTGTAAAACGTTTCCTACTTCCACGGCTGGCTGCCTTTCCTTCTATAGTCCTCTTCCCTCTGGGACTGACAGGAAGAGGAGTGGTAGAACGGGAGGGAGAAGTAAGGTAGGTTGCCCTTCGGGGTGGGCAGTAAGAGGCCAGTAGAGCCTGGAGAATTTCAGAAATGGCTTGACTTCTGCTGAGCTTGCCATAGCGGTTTGTATCTTCCCCTGCTGATCTTGCTCCTTTCTCTTCCTAGCCTGGTCTGACTCCAACAGTTGCTTTGCTAAGGCTTTCCTGGGGATGTATCGGTTGGGAAGTGCAGGCGGCGTGTGGTGAAGGGAGAAGGTTGGCAAGGTTGGCTCCACGGAACAGGCCAAGTATTCTCTTTCCAGAGCCTGAAACAGCTCTCCCTGGTCTTGTCTGCCTCTGATGTTCTGAACCGACTGCTCCTGCTGCACCAGTAATCACCCTGCCTCTCTGGTTTTGTTGGGTTTTTTGGTGGGTTGGTGTGGTTGGTCGTGGTTTTTTTTGTTTTGTTTGGTTATTTTTTTGGCTGTAGTGTGTGTGTGTGTGGAAGACTAATGTAACCTGTATTTCTGAAACATCTGTCGTTTCTGTCTCTGAGGTACAGGATGTGTCTGTGAATATACATCTGTAAGTGACACGATTTATTTTAATTTAGTGATTTTCCCCCCCTCGTGTTGAAGCAATGGTTAAGACCTTAAAGTACCAAGGACCTCTTAGCGTGAGTGCTGTACAAGTAAGCTGCAGAGGGCTTATTCCTGTCTTGAAGTCTACAGTTTATGACCACTTGACGAAATAGATAAACAAAGGAAGACTGTGTTGCAAAAAATGAAGAGGGTTTGGACAGTAAGCAGTAGTTTCAGCATGCTACCATTTATCAGTGATGTGTGCTGCTGAAAAGTCTGTTTTCTGTAACAGCTTGAACCCCAGCGGTTTTATAATTAAAACTGTGATCATCAGAAATTATTATCCGATGCTGATATAGGTTTAGGCCTGTTTATTTCTCTGATGACTCTTCTGTAGAACTCCTTTTGACTTAAATGTTAGGTACAAAAATTTTGCACCCCTCTACAGCTGTCTGCTTGCTTCAGAACATGGGTATGGATTGGTGGCTTGCAAGGTGTTTTTTTTTTTTTTGTGTATGCAAGATGTTTCCCTGTGGTTTTGATAGCATCTGGCTTTCATACTTCGTGCTTCAAGTTGTGTGTAGTGTTGCTTTGTGCCTTGTACGTCGGAGCTGGCTGCAGGAGCAGATGAAGTGAATCTATAAATAGTTCCCAGAACTCTTCTGTGGCATATAAGTATTGCCCTCTACTACCTCAGACGGACTGGGTGTATTCATTTATCCTCTTAGATGGTTTAAGGAGGGAGGGGTTGATGCTCACCTGTTCAGATATTTCCAGTCACATATGAAAAATCCCTATCTATAACAGATGAATCCGTGGCAGTGTAAGAAAAGCCTGTAGCAGGTCTTAAGCCAGCCAGTATTTGTACATGTTTCACATTACAGTTTGGAGCATTAACCCAGGGCAGCATGAGTTGGGTCATGGCGTGCTCGGGGTTTATCTAGCAAATCACAGCGACAGAAGCAGTGTGATGACCCATTTAGAACAACATGTTCGGGCTCTTTGGTGTTCCCCGTCTACAGTGCTGGTTTCTTAACTCTGTGTCAAGGGAAAAAATCTCAATGCCAAAGACTGAAGGTTTGATTATTATTTTAATCCGACAGTCCATTTACTTGGATTTTCAAGTGGCACTCGTAGAAAGTCTTGAAATCAAATGCCTCCGCTTTTTTTGGCTGTCTTACATTAAAATAAGTCTTAAAGGACTGGATCCTTTAAGATATTTAAACAGCAAACTACTGTTCAGTTCGGATCAGTTGGCGCTAGAGCTAGGCACCTGAAGTGGGCTCGCGTGAACACAGGACCCTCCCTTGCAAAGGGGAACAGTGGCTGGCGACAGAGAAGTGTATCCCCACGTTTTCAGAGAGAAGTGTCAAGAGTCAGTGTGTAACTCTGGTAATTATTCACTGGTAGAAATAATTACGTTATTCTTGGGGTTTTTTTTAAAGTGGTTTACTGACTTCTCTGATGGATGGAAAATGTCGGAGGATTACTTCGCTATGCGTGTATGCGGGTGATGAAATAATGGCTTCCAAGTTTGTTATTTGTGTTGGCAGGAAGAAATGTAAATTGTTGAGATGTGAGTATCTGCACTGAGGATAAACCTAGCAACGCATTTCTGGTTGTCAGTCAACACTTCCCCCCTCCCCCTCCCCGTGTCACTTGTGATGTAATGCTATTCCGCTGAAGCGGAACCCTCTGTGCGCCCGATCCGTAATTAGATGTGACGGCACCATACAAAGGCTGCTCAAAAAATTGCTGTGCGATAGTTATTGTAGACATGCGATACGTTTTAAGCAAGAATGCTTTCTACTTTCTGGTAACGTTCAAGAGTGTTAACGCAGAACTTTTGCTCCTTCTCTATGACTCTTGAGGAAATAGAGGTTAAATACTAGAAGGCATAATTATGTAATGCTTTATATATGGGATTCACGTTGTTTCATTCACAACGTGAATGAAACTTTTGAGTTTTGGGTGCAAAGTAACCAACCAGCAGGATTACACCAAAAACTGTACCTGCAGGATTGTTCAGGCTCTTCCCTGGTTTCATCACTGCCTATTATCCTAGAAACTTATGTTATTCTTTTTGTTCCAGAGGTGACATAAATGCATGAACAAGAGCTTGTACGTCACCGGTATCACTTTATTTGGCCTAAATAGTATCTGACTCAGGGTTGTGCAAGCAGGAACTAACTCATTCTTCTGTTTCCCTTTCAGTGGATTTCTGTCATATTCTGCATAGATACATGTCAAAGTATTTTTAATTTTCAAAGGAACGTGTTTATATTCATACGAGTAAGATTGGCAATTTTTGGCTAGGACTTAGGGACTTAACTGTCTGGCCATCAGGCAGGATAAAAGTAAACTGGCACTTTTTGCATCCAGTCAAATAAACAGCATGATGTTGCTTGATTACTTGTAGAGTTGCAGAAGAAAGCCTTATTAAACTCATCTTTCCTGCTTTACTGTTTATGGATGAGGCACCATTTCTACATGTTGGCCTGGCAAGTTCCCTGCTCTGTAGAAGGGTGGTTTCAGGTTTTGGTTGGAATTGATACTTGCTAGGTGTAACAAGGGTTCTGCTGTCTAAACATGTTGAAAAATGGAATTATTGCCCTATCAATACGCTTGTGCAACATTGGAGCCACATATGACTTGACTTTGACTTGACAGTTCCCTTCTCTAGTTTCTATCCACTGTGCTATGTAGCGGGAGGAGTTAAAAAAGCAGTTTCTAGTCTCTGCCTGCACTCATACTTTTCAATATAATAAACCCAACCCAACCTGGACATTCAGTTGCTTCAGTACTTCTTGTGGAGTTTTCTTTTCACGCTAACATAGAAACTGCATTACCAGCACGGTGGGATCTGTTGACTTCAATGGAGTTTGCTGTTAACTGCAGCGAAGGCAGGGTTTCACCATGTAACTATAAATGCTGTAAGGGAATATACTTGCCGTTGACCTAAGGTCCTTCTAGAGCTACTGACTTCATCTTTCGAGCTTCCCATTGGCTCGTGCTCTGCTTTTTCAAATGCACAGGAAGCACCTGGTGTTCCTGTCCCGCTTCTGTACATCAGCATTTAAAAGGCAACTAGTAAATACCAGGCATTGCAGGATGACAGCATGCTTTGCTTTGGTGTGGGTGACAGAATGTTAAACCCGCTAGGGTGACCCTTCACTTAGTTTGGGATATAGATCATTACCCTAAACTGGTCATGAATTGGGCTCCCTGGCTTGTTTGTGTCTTGTGGGCTTTCTGGTTTTGAGTACTTTGCCTCAATGGCAAACACACAGCTTGCTGCAGGGTAGGCAGCGGAATCTACTGGTTTTGGGGTTTTTTTGGATGCTCTGTTTACGTTACCTATTTATCTGGAACGTAACACAACTCTGCAACAAACTTGATTTCATATGGACTGGCACAGGCTAACGCAGCTGCCATGCCATACCAATGAGAAAATTCTAACAGAAATCTGTAAATGCTACATGTCCCAACAAGATAAATTGATACACCTTTTTTTCTAGAAAAATCTGTGAATATCTGAGGCTTTTAATGGATTTGTTTAGGTCTCTTCCCAGATATTACACTGGCTGGCCACTAATTCCCCAGGTCTCTTTTTTCCTCTGGCCTTAAGGACAAAGCACCACCCAGTCCTGTGGGTCTCCTTCAGGAATGTATAGGGGAGTATACAAGGATCCTTCGGCGTGTTCCTTAAACAGCGTAGGTGGGATTTCAGCAGACTTAGCCTATTTGAATATATTTGGTTTACCTGGACATAATTTTAGTCTTTCTCTACTTTTTGACTAAAACATTAACAGTGCAGTGTTTCCTGGTGTCAAAGACTTGCTATTCTTATTAATTTGGCCTGTATTTTCCCCCTTTTTTACCCCCTTTGCGAATGAGCAAAGAGGATGCTGTCTGAACCCTTAACAACCCAGAATTTCTTTGTGTTAGTGAGACTACTCCAACCAGCTGGTGCCGTCAGGCTGGCTTTCACAGATAAAGACTACTGGAGCACAGGACTTCCTTCTTACGGGTGTATGGCACAAAGCAGCGCTTCCACGTTGCCCCGACCCCACACTGGGCCCCCAGAAAGGACAAACCACCCAGCACTGGGCTGTATACTCCACTGTTTGGTCATAGGGCTGTACGAAGAGACGCGTGCGGTGGGTTTAAGGGAACTGAGCCCTGGGAGGGCACGTTTACCCCGGTGATAATGTACTGACTAAATTAGGCCTCGTCCAAACTGAAGCACTCCCAGTACCGACGATACTTAGGAAGGAGTTTAGCTGCTGGAGTTTTGACAGCAGTCTGTGGTCTTAGCGTTCCTGTAGACAAAGCTGACAGTAGTAAGCTAGATACTCATGTATTTATTTGGTTTTGCCACCTATTGTGGAGGCAACGCTGAGCGTGAATCAGGCTTGAGGAAACAGGTTTTTCTTGTCCAAACAGTTGTTCAGCAGCTGAAGTATGGCACAGTGTTCGGGAGGAGGCATCCCAGCGCTGGTGGCTAGTGGGTCTTGGATACACAGAACCACTCTGAGCCACTCACGGCAACTGTGTTACCAGCTGTGGTGGTGGAAGCTGCTGCTTGTTTGCTTCTCTTTTCGGGTTTTGGTTTTGTTTGAATGGCTGTTCCTTGCCAGGCAGACATTAGTACGGGATAATTCATTTTTGCAGGCAGAGTTCCATGTGTAAAGTGCTCCCCCAAAATCTGTATTTTCCTTAAACCTTGCTTCTGCGGTCACTTTACAGAGGCATTCTTGTTTTGCCTTTGATTAGGGTGTGGGAACTTCGGCCAGGTGTAAGGGGCTTACCATTGTGTTTACCTTTGTGCTTCTGGAGTGAAGGATGGTTCTAGCAACATAAAAACTATCTCGAATTAGCACAGCCAATGCAGAAAGTCTGTAATGTTGCTTTTGCACTCAAGTGTTTTAGGGACGATGTTGAAGTGGACCAGCTTGAGAGCTGTGTGGGCAGCGCTAGCTACCCGTATATATGATTAGTGTATGGTTGTGGTGGGAAAAAACCTCTGTACGAGGCAAAACTATTTGCATATAAACTTGAAGAGTTAAGCAGTTTGCAATGCTTAAGTAATAGGTTATGTGTATTTTGAGAAATGACGGGGGAAACAGTTGTGTACTCCAAGCAAAATTTATTAGAAGTCTATTCAAGAAAAAAACCACAGAGACCTTTTGCTTGTAGGAATTCAAAGTCAGTTACCCGATAAGCCAGGTATGAAAAACCTGTATTTTTCTAAAATCAGATACAGAGTAGAAACAGTACTTTTTAAATATCACAGGCAACAGATATTTAAGTCTTCAATCATAAATGGCATCAAAGATAGGTATTAATCTCACAGCAAAGCTGCATGCAGATCTAGTTTAAAATTGAAAGCCTTTGAATACAAAGCTTTTGCCATGAAATCTGCAATAATAAAGGTATGCTGCGCAAAGATGTTTCTTTACCTTTGTCTTAATGACATTTCTCAGTAATAAAGATATATGTACATTTAGATTTGGCTGGTAAACCATATTTTAATTAATAAAATTTTGCATAAAATGCTATCTTACAGAATTGCACTATCCAGATGTGCTTACGGTAAATAGAGCAAGAAAAGAAAAATGCATTGAAATGTTCTGTATGTGAAGAGGGCAAAGATCAAATAAGGAACTTAATTTTTTAAAAATCAACAACCAAATGGCTCTGTACAAAAAAGCAAACATATGTACAAAATGCTACAGAGACTACATACATTTTGATAATTTCAATCCTTTACCCTTGAGAAATCCAGTAGAAGCCTTTGCCATCTATAAGGTGCTGAAGAAACCAAATCTGAATTTTTATTCTTAGGAAGCCATAGTCATTATCATCCTGTGCCTTAATTTCGATTACTATTTATGCTTACAGAAAATTATGTTTTCAAATACTTCTTTCTTTCAGGAAAAAAAGAAAACCCAACCTCTAAAATGTATGAGTTTTAATACTTGTGACTTTTTTTCTGTACTAAATTCCTAGAACAAATGCATAACTCGGGTTTTGTTAACATACATACATATATATATATATATATATATGTATATATAGTGAAGTAAATCAGTACATGATACTTGTGAATATTTTTCAGGTGGCTATATTGGGGAAAAAAACCCCAAACCAACAACCCTTTGCACTAACACTGTTTACTTCCTGCTCCTTAAAATTCCTGATACGTAAACCCACGAACCTCTCAAATGTCATGTTGCTTGCTATTACAGTTCAATTACAGCCATTTAATGTCAGACATCAGTAGCAGGTTATTATGGTCTATGCTTATATCATTGCCTGGCTCTTCAGTAAATCCTCTTTCCTGAGATTTTATGCCTCTTGCACTTTTTACCTTTTAACAGAAAACACTACAGCTTTATTAGGGGAAAAAAGAAAAAAGGTTTAGCCAATACCATTGCACCCATTCGGAACACTTGCAGTTCTTTCATTTTTCACTACGCTTGCTCGAGATCTTACAATCACTGTGCATACGTTACAAGTGCAGGCAAAAAATCTATATTATAATTTGTCATACATTGTAAACCAGTACAATAGGCAAACCTGTGATACCGCAAAGTGAAAGCAACAAATGCTGCCAAGCTAATAAGAATGTGGAAACAATTTTTTTTAAAAATAGTAAACAGCAACTTCCACCTGCATCACATGCATGCTGAAAAAATCCCATCAGACTTCATGATAATACCACAAATGTCTAAATTAAAAGTTTCTTCCTCTCCCCACCCCACCCCCCATGGCAACTCAGATCTGTGTACCTGTCATTAGACTTTTCCTATTGTGTTCAAATTGAAAAGGCTTTAAAGCAGGGAGTATTTCAATGGTGAAACGATTCCTCTTGTTTCAGAAAAGCTTAGTTATTCACACCGTGGTGGTTGCTGTAATACTGCTGGAACAGTTTGGCAGGTGGGATGGGATGAGGATGAACTAGATGGCCTCTATTTGAGACTGCAAGCAAGAAAACAGAAGACCAGCGTAGCATGTTTCCTAGCAGCCTTATGCAGATGTGTTGCAGAGATGCAGCATAAATAAGTAGAAAAAAAATTTCACAGCCTCTTGACATAGTTTCCAGGGAAAGTACCAAAGAATTTGGTTCTTCTTGAGGTTCCTGAAATTAGAAGCAATAGATGAAAGATGGGAATAACAACAGGGAATTGCTATGTAAGCATGGCCTTTAAATTTTTATGTTTAATAGTGCACAAACAGAAATGTCTATACTTCTTAATAACTTCAAAAAGTTATTTTGAATTTAATTTGTGAGTTTCAACAAATTTGTAGCTGCAGGAAGGAAAAACCAAATAAAGAGGCATATTTGATTAAATTGTTAGGCCTGATTAAAAGCTGTGCTAAAACTTTGGTTTGGTACATAGAAATCACTTAATCTCAACATCATCAAGTCTTACCTAAATAATTTGAATTTTTCAAATGCTGAAGACTAGTTAGGTGATTAAGTTAGCCACTGTGTGCATGAGGGTTTACGAAATGATTAAGCCACCTTATCTAGGCCTCGTTATGAAATTTCTGTTTGTTCAGTAATACTTGTTTCTCACAAGCAGTCAACTCTGTAGATGTATTCATGCAAAAAGTTGTACGTTACCTGGTCTTTATGAGGAGAGCAGTACTACATAGTCCATTTTGTGTGACGTGAGAATGACAATAGTGCTGTACAACAAACTGGACGCACATGTCCATTTGTGTCCATCAATTCACTTCCAAAAATATGCAAGTGAAAAATCAACCACTAATTTCAGTGGGTTTTGGTTGGGATTTCTCCTGATAAAGCCAGGTTCAGGTTTATTACACTAAATACCAAAACCTGATTTGTTTAAAAGTTACCAAGCAGAGGGCAGCAAAGGTCAGTGGAAAAAAAAAAAAAAGGCAAAAAGAAAAAGCAACTGAATGAAAACATACCCACAAACCATCCATCATCACATTTTTCCATCACATCAATGACATCTCCCTCTCTGAGCTCCAATTCATCTTCGTTCCTAGGAGTATAGTTATATAGAGCCTGAAACCTTAAATAGGACAAATGATGCATTTTAAAAAGAGGTAAGAGTTCTTGGCACCTTTACTTGAAAGGAGGTGGTTTAAACATCGATAAGTAATGCTTCTTGCAAATATAGGGGCGAAGGGTTTATTTCGCCTGGTGGACTTCAGGGCCTAGGTACTTATTACAGTAAACAGACAAAACTTTGTTGGAAAGGTAACTCATCAGACATTAACAACTTCAGGCAAGCCTGATGGCTCCTCGACCAGTTGCTTTGAATACAGAATTCTAGTATTATTTTTTTTAAGTGTTACTTTATAGTTGAGTCACCCGAACAGAGGACTTCTAGAGGGGGGATCTGTGGATGCGCTAGCTCCTTAACCCCCCCGTGGTGAGCACCTGAAGCTGGCTCTGCCTTTACACTCTGCAAAGCTGGATCTAGCGTAGCATTCTCTGCTGCAGCAAAGTGCCACACGGCACAAGAAAGGTGCCTGGCACCCTGTACTCGGTGGAGGAGGGTGCCCAGGGGTGGCTGTCACGCATACACACACTCACACGACCACGCTGACTGGGGGACCTCGCCGGGCTCCTCAGTAGCAGCTGCTGAGGCAAGACCTGGCACTACGGGAGCTCTGCATGTCAAAGAGGTGCCTCCCGCCGTGGGGAAGGTGGAGAGCACTTGCTCTTTGGGCACGCACATCCATAACCCCTTTCCTGGTTAAAACTGCCCCCGCCATATATTTGAAAAACATCTCTCGGCGAGTGAGGGAGTGGCTTGAATCCAATCAGGGGACGTAAGGGTGGAAAGTCGAACAGTATTCAGCCACGGGCTTGTATGTCCACGCCAGCCAGGGGCTGCACACTGAGGGATGCAAGATGGATAAATGGAAAGAGGTATGAGGTTACTAGGCTTATTATCTTTCATTCCTTGTCAGTTTTTAATTGAGTTTCGGGAAACTGAAAGAATGACAATAAACTCTTAATGGGGGGAACTGAAGGTGCTTGGGCTGCAAAAGCCTGTGAGTCCTGCAGTCAGAATCTGCTTTTTTTTCTAATCACTTATGCCCCAGCTGTAACTGCCTGCATGTCAAGGAGCAGGGTACAACTGCAGAAACTCTACAAAGGAAATAGTTTTAATTTCAAAATACTAAACCCCCCCCAAAATCATGCCTATTTTTCCCTCTTAGTAACGGCTCACTGACTTTAAAACCTTAATGATATTACACTTTCCCCAATAAAATTAAACTAAGTCCCTTTTAATGTGTTGGTATGGAATATTTCCATTAGCTCTGTATCATTCAGGCAAAGTTTCCATGGCTTAAATGAGATGTTTATGTCAGCAAAAAAATTCTGCCTCTGAAATTTCTATTTGAAAAACCTGTATACAGACTGGCGCTACGCTTAGCGTAATGATGGTCATCTTGAATAAACTATGCCAAAAAGACACTTCCAAGAAAAAAGTGATTTTCACTTAATTTCTTGTGACTGGCTGTTATCTCCCCAGCTCTGAGAAGTCTAATTTTATGTTTTAATCACACTAACAAAATGGAACGAGACTGGTTATTTAAGCAATTACCTCTGGCAATTTGTGTAGCAGAAGTAAGAACAATCTGTGTAGAAAATGAAATGGCAATAACATTTTCTGTCATGCTTATCATTATTCCCGGAAAGCAGAGCTATGATAATAATCCAAGAACCGATTAAATGCAGCTTCCAAAGGTAGAGAAGTTGCAGATGTAATGTGTCACCAATGGGACTCAAGCCAATTACTTACTCAAATACTGTAACAAGAACTTCCCAATTAGTACTCTTTGTACTTTAGAATCTAATCTTAGTCATTTCAAGATAATCCATTTCAATAACTCCTTTGTAGTCATTTCATTCTCTCTTTGCTAACCTAAGGATTTCTGAAATATGAAAACTCTGCTACCACTTACAAGACTAACAGAATACGTATTCAAGACAAAGAATGGTTGGTTGACAATTTAAATGTATTTGTTTTAAATTTTAGGGATGAGTAACTTTAATAATGAGCTACTTAACTGGAGAATTAACTTTGTTTTGTAAGCAGTAAGCTATATTGAACACAGAGTTAGATGCTTCAGGATAATCAACGATACCAACAGGAGCGTGCGGTTTTAGTGAGACTGAAACAGACGTGTCTGCTTTTCATTACACACTTATCTGTAACTTTTTGCTCTCTCTTCTCTCTTGCCATTTCTGGAAGTGACTAACGGGTAAACTTTTAAGTATTTTTAGTTTATAAGCACTAGTTACATTTAGAAGTGCTCTGATGTTAGAGGAAGAATGGCTACTAGTTTCAATGATCACTGAAGCAGAACCTGAGTGTAAGACTGGAGGGGAAAAAAATAATCATCAAAACAATCTTGCTCCAAACTTGCGTTTTAACAGTCAGCACTACAACAGCCGTATGTGTTTCATCTCAAGTGCTTACGTTGTTTGTGAAAATAAGGCTTGAGATCTAGGTTCTTCTCCAGTTTGCAGAAAGGCTTTCTTGCACCTAATTTTTAAAGTGCACATGTAAATTACGCTAAAAAGTGTGAGCCCTTGTTCCCGTGAGCCACAGTATTGAGTTGACTCAAAGTTAAATCTTTAATTGGCATTCTGCTGCGATGTAAAAAAGGAGAGAATAACAAAAAAGGTCAAACTTTATATAATTATTATCCCTTTTAAGTATAAATGATGGAGAACTGTAAGTTGGCACGTCTGAGTCTAGTGTAAATTAAGCAACTAAGGCTTTGCCCTCCGGGACCTTCTTGGATATCTTCCCACATCATGCAGTTACCTGTAAATTTCTCAAATCTCTTCATAATTGTACTTGGCAGGTTAACAAATTACTTTTTGATTTTCTGGCTATTTCTAAATGTCAGGTTTTGGTTTAGTAGATAAAAAGTATACTTACGGTTCCCCCCCACTGTGTATATTTTCATGAGCAAGCACAGGGCGCTGTGGCTGAAATGAAATGATTTGAAATGTAATAAAGATTTATAGTCTAAGGTCCAAATAGTTGGATAGGGGCATGATACATAGTCACTTGAGAGTTCATATTCTACCTGGCATAAAATAACACCCTCCCCCCCGCCCCCCCCCCAATGAATTCTTGAGACATGGCAACTAACAGAATCTTGGCAGGTTTAAAGATCTGATTTTTGGAGGAGATAATGAAAACTAAAACAGAACAGTGAACTTCATCAACAGTCCACTCTATTTATAGTATAGTAGAAAGTTGGAATAGAACCCTGCTGCCTCTTCACTGTGAAACAGAAATAGCGTTAGAAAAATCAGATGCAACTGATGAACATTATACATTCTTTGGGTGAAGTATAATTTTAGATAAGCAGAAATAAAATCTCCTATAGATAATGGCAAAACTTAGAACATTCACAGACAAACAACATACCAATTTACATGACACACACGCAGTACTAACTTGGCAGGCATAACATGCTACGCTTTGATTAAATTAGTTCTGTTTCATCTCAAAGCCATGCAGGCTGCTGGGCGGCAAAGAGCAGAAAGAATTTTTGAAAGAACGTATGTAATTGTGTGAAAATAACAATTAACACTTTAACTTCAGAGGAAAAAGTAGTTTGTATTTCCAGTGCAAAGCTTTATGAAAGGAACTACTTTCCTTCTTAATAGAGCATTACCCACCACTAACATCCAATAAATCTGGATGCAATGGAAGGGAAAAGCGTTAACCTCTTGCAGAAGCCATATCCTGCTTAGACAGACACGGACTGACGCTGGGTAGAATCTGGCCGGGGCCAGAACGGGCGCAGGAAGACCAGCTGCCTGGGAGAGCTCTTGATGTGAGCAGTACCCACGTTCTCCGTTGGCTGAGGGTGCCCTATGGTCACGCTGCAGCAGCAAGTCTGGGAACTGTATCTGTTTTGGGAGCGCGGGTATCAAACGCAGCTCCTAGCATTTTCTTTCATGAACTGAGTAAACTGCAACCTGATCTTGAAGCCATGGGATTGGTCTTACTGCTCTGTGGGTCCCTCTTTCCTGGGGTTGACTGTTTCGGTGTATCTTGCTTCACTTTGCTCTTGAAGATGATGCAGTCAGTCTTCCATGAGAGAAGGCAGTGGTAAACAACCCACAGCCTGATGATGCAAATTGAATGTTGAAACACAGTATGGCTTTGGGTTTGGGGTTTTTTTTTTCCCTTGCCTGCTCCCCGCCGCTCCCCCCCGCCCCTCAACACCTCAATATGAAACTGTAGTTACGTTTCTTTTCATCAAGTTTGTATGTGCACATGCAGAAAATACTGTGAGCATTCTCTGTTTCATCTTTAGTCTGTAGAGTATAATTTTAAAAAGGTGCCTAAAGATGCAGGCAGGTAGATTATAGAACTTTTCATATTAATGACAGCTAGGTGGGAACGACGTTTATCAAAGTCCAAAAACTTTGATTCTCTTCTCTTCCTCATTTAACTCTCCTCTGCCACCGTACAAGAAAGGTGGATAACTTTTACTGAAGAATCCAACGGGAAAGATTGCAAATTAGACATTTCAGTTCTCAGTAAACCCGCTTCAACAGCTGGCTTGTCAAGCAAGGAGAGAGTATTTCACGGGGCAGCTTGCTTGGTGTTTGGCCTGGTGTCTGACCTTATTCTCTGCTAATCTTTCATCAGACCCATAACTGAGCTGAATGCCAAAGATAGTCAGAGATGCAAGAGAACTCAACCGAGGTTAAGGATTTTTCTTGCAAACAATAAAAGTCAATGTCCTTAGCAATACTACAAATGATTTAATGCTCTGAATACAGTATCGAGCCAGGAAGAAACTGCGTAGGTCATTATTACCTTCTTTTTCTGCATATGCTTCAATGCTTTAAAACATTTACTTGCTAGTTAACTATTATAGAAACAGGTGACGGAAAATCAAGGCGCGTGAAGATTTTCAACTCTATGTTCTTGCCACAGAGAGAACTTTTAGACAGAACTGGAATCTGTGAAAAGTAGAGTGAAGTCATCTGTGCTATGTCAGAACAGGGGCGCCTTGGAGGTCGCCCTCTATCCAAATGCCTTCCTCAAGGGCACCACGGCTGGCATCAAGAAGCCTTCTTCCCATGTTGTTTCCCTAAGCTCTCCTTCCCACATACAGTGGCACTGGCTAGAATAGGGACTGTTGCAAGGTCTGGCTAATTGTGTTCAAGAGAAATGCATCACCCTGTGGGTAGCTTTTGGTGCTTTGAATTTCTAGATCTCAGCTACAACTCAGCAGAGCGAGTGAACTGTTTTCTGGGAAAAAAATTAGGGCCTAATCCCAAAAACATTAAAAAGTGTGCAGTCAAGTCAATGGTCCCAGCTGTACACCTAATTTTCATGCATGATTGATACGCGTTTGCATCTAGTAGTTCTGTATAGTTCTGAACATGCAAATGAGGTGTGTAATTTGTGCTCTTGTAGTTTTGGAATTAAAGTCATAAACGCAGTAAACATTGACCAATGCAGTCCTCTTAATATAGTGATTACATGCCCTTCATTTGCAGGAACACGCAGAATTAAAATAGAGCTTAATCCCTTTTTTATGGATCTTGTTCCCAGTTGCACTTTCTCTCCTGTCTCTCTTCAGTGATGAAGAAAGCACTGTCCCCTCATTCCTGGTAGTAAACAGAGGCCTGCCAGCAAGCCATGACTTTGACAGTTACACAAGAAGCCTGAATATCTTAAATTAATCTTCAAATTTTAAAAAGGGAACCACCAGAAAGATGATAACCTAAAATCAGCAGCAACAGCATGGAAAACAGTTCATCCCATTATCAGTTTTAAGAACCAAACGTTAAGAAACCAACGCAAAGAAAAATTTAGTCCTAAACTGGAAGTGAAACATAGCCCACAAGTTCTAATTCTTAACAGTTTCGGTCTGTTTGTTTTCATAATTCAGCTCACCTCTCTGAGCGAAACACATGCAAACTCTAAACAACCTGACTTTCTGCTAGGTAAAATTTTTACAGTTATGACTGCTGTATTACAGATATGAAGGGAAAGGCTAAGGAGTCTGAGTGAAAATAACATAGCAGCAACAAAACATTTTGAGAAGAAGGACATGGATTCAAAACCAAGAATTCTGCCTGTATACAAAAGCCTGTATACATGCAACGAAGTTTAAAGTTTTGACTCTTAGAAGCTGTGATTTTAATAAACTAGAAATGCTTTGAAACAGAGGAATAATTTAGAAAAAAAACGGCTAAGTATAAAGAACATCTTGTAGCACTGGAAATACTATGCAGTACTGCAGAGATAAGAGTATGCTAATGGATTCATAAAGTACGTTTCGGCACACACAGACCTGTTGGCTTTACTCAGACGTAGCACAGGAGTACAACAGGAAGAAAACACGGCATACTGATAGTATCGAGACACTTGGGCAAAAACAAAATACTGAAAGACTAGACACTGAGCTCCTTTTCTACGGCAATGCTGTTACTGCACACTGGGCATCCAGTACCGTACCCTGTGTGAATAGCTGTGACCTCTGACAGGTGAGCTGCAGGATCTCTTAGTCATCACTGGGCTACGAGGAGGTTTACCCATAACAAATATCTCTCTCTTTAAATTAGCCTAGAAAAACCACAGAAATTGTCAAGTGAGTGTTTAAGAATGAAGCATCATGGGATATTTTTTTTTTTTTTTTGCTTCATTCATACATGCAAACTGGACATGCTTTTCTTGGTAACAAAAAGCAATTGTGTTACAGGCGCAAATAACGGTACTATTAGTATACGGTATTTTCTGTTGTTGCCACTGTATCTTTTTTCCAGGGCTTTGTGGCTCTGGCACATGCCCTTACACACGACAGTTAAAAGATTAGTCACATAGAGCATGTGCAGTTGGAACAGCTATTGCAAATGTACCCATTGAAGCAGCTCAGTTAATAACACAGTACGGCTCCACAGCACAGAGCAGAAATACTGTCTTAGAACCACCGATGCCAAATGTTGCAACTCCTGGCTGTTAAACAGAACACGCACCTTAAATCTGCATTTAGAAAGCAAGTAAGTGCTTGACGGAAAGGACTTCAAGGGAAAATCCTCACTGTGGTGATGTTACTATAAATCAGCTAAATACCTGTCAGAATTTTGCTCTTCAGGGGTGCGTGTGCAGCAAGTGTGAATTCTCACGGGCAGGGGCGAGTCAGGGGGAATGCAGCAGTGGAGCGCTAACACTGAAAAGTTTTACTTTGGTATTTGTGACTGTTTGCCAGTAGAATGTGGCAAGACAGAAGAACAGCCTCCTCTTAGGAGCTAAGAGGGTGAGTAACAACAACAACAACGGATGCCCAGAGAGGCCAAGAAGGCAGGAAAACATTAGCATTTCTCGTTGGGAAGTGTCCTCAGAGTTCTTTTGAGGGACACATCCCTCCCAGCACCATGGAGCACAGTGACACTTCCCACCCATAGCTCCTTGTATTCCACTGCCCAGACCTCCAGTCATACTTTAGATTTGAGCCACATGCCACATCTATATATGTACACATACGTATTTTTACATCAACGAAAGTTACCAAAGTATCAGTATATAGTTTCAAGAACTCTCTGAAGAACCTCCCTTCCCTTGTGACATTTGGGTCCTGGAAAGGTCTCATGTTCTTTCTGCTGTGGCAGTTGAGAGCAGACTTTAATCACGGACAACATGCATAAAGAGAAAATGACGGGCACTATCCTTCCTTCTCGGGTCCAGCCTGTAGGCTAAGTAGCAAGAAACGACGACAGCCAAAACCTGGCTATATATATAATACTTCAGCTCTCTATCCTGGGAATGTAGTCAGTGTTGACTGCTGAAAAAAATTTGCTTACTCTTGGGAGGAAATAAATCTTTATCTCATTTTGGAAATATTGTACAAAAAAAAATATCTGTTGTCAATAGGACTGTATCTAATAATTTCTACAATTTTCAAATAGAGAAGTCTATACTGGTGAAGTTTATAATGGAATCTGATCCCTAGACTTCAAAAATAATCCAGGCTTGAAACAGTTTGAAAACAATAATTGAGCTAGAACTCTGTAATGACCCCTCTGACCTGCAGTTCTTCCCAGTGCTCTGGCTGCTGTGTCTGCAAGATGAGTCACCTCCCCTGGTTACTTGTGTCACGCTTCCTGCCGTGCCCCACGAAGAGGAGCAACGCACTGCCCGGGAGGTTCCCAGAAGCAGAGCTTTAACACGGGTATTCCTTCTATCTATTCTCAGCTGGGATCAATATACCTTGCTCAAACAAGGGCAAGGAATATCAGCGTCACCTAAAATGAATTTGGGTGTAGATGAGGAATTTTATGAATTTTGTTGGCTAGGCTAAGCAAAACTTACCCATCAAAAGGACTGCACAACTGATAAATTACTCAAAGTTGCAGAAGCAAACGCGATACTGTGTTTTACCCCTTCTTTCAGGTGCAACATACCCAAGCCCCTGACAGATTCATGCCCTGGAAAGAACCCTTATGACTCTTCCCTACTTCAGGAAAAAAACCCAACAGATCTGGTTAACCTCAAGACTTCCTTAAGTCTATTATGTCTGGGGTTTCCATGTACACACACTGTAAGATGTGGTAGATTTTTAAAAAGAGTATGTTGTTGGGTTTTTTTTTTTTGCCATAAGTGTAATTACTACTTTTTCTAGGATAGGTTTGTTAAATTTTTTACATTATTTTTCTTTTTTTCACGAGCAAATGGACTCTCTGGAAGTCAGCATTGGAAACTGACTTTTATCTATCTGGAGCAACTTTCCAGATCTTGTTTTTCTGCCGCAGAGCTGCAATGCTAACACAAAGCGTAGTCCTGAAGAGGGAATAATCTTTGTTCACTCTCTGACTAACAGAATTGGTATTTAGAACGTGACCCTCTGCAGTGGTGCTCTGCCGTGAAGTTTATGACTGTTCTCCCAGGCTTTCGACTGAAATTGAAAACACTTCAAATTAGAAACGTTTTTCAGTTTCTGTGTACTTGAATATGATTCTGTTTCTTTTGATTAAATAAGAGTCACTGATGTCCTGGCATGGATTTAAAACTGAGTTGAAGACTTTCCGCTTTCCTGTCACTGGCATCCCCTTAAGCTGTTTCACTTTATCATTAACGGTTATAGTTTTACCTTGTGTTTCATTTGAAGAGGGCCTGTCTCAATACTCCATGTGCTATGTTATTTAATATTAGTAAATGAAACAATACATCTGAAAATACCAAACTCAGCGTTAGCCTTGCAGTTATTTAATATACATGGAGATTTGCGACAATCCATACTCGAGAGGTGCAGTGACCTTTACCTGTGGGGAGTCTTTCTCCTGCTGACGTGAGGGTTTAGAAAGGAGAGGAGGTGAGAGGGAAGCAGTGGACGGGGATGTTGTAGGAACACAGTGAGAAGCTGGTGCCTTGGCAGAGGGAAATGGACGATCAGAAGAAGTGCAGAAAGGAGGATCAGAGTCTTCTGATGTTCCCACAGAAGGCAGAGCTGGCTTAAATGTTTAAGAAAAATGGGAAGCAATCATGCTATAAAACCAGCTGTGAAGGCTGTAAAACGCTCGACAAGGAGTTAGGTAACTAACCTGAACAGTGAGAAATGTGATGCTGCCTTTATTATTAGTCAGTCTACTTTTCTGGAAGAAAAATCTTCCCTCAGGAATCAAAACAAGTTGTCAATTCGTGGCTGTGAAATCCATGTGGATTTCACCTCTATTCTTATGGTTTTCTCCTGTGTTTTTCAGGTCAAGTAAGGGTAGATGCAGCCTACAAAATCCTTCTAATTAAATAGCTTCACACTTGGCCTAAAACATATTGTCCTAAGTATCTGATCTACATGTTTGCGTGTGTCAGCCAAAGCGACTGCCTGAACATACTGTTGAAATAAGTGCTGGTCAGACAAGCACCTCTTCTAAAACTGCCCAGAAGCCCCACAAACTGTGTAGCGATACTGTGGCATTTAATGGCTGCACACATTTGGGATAGTTCAGCGATGTACTGTCCCAACGAGGAACTGGGGAGGGCTTTAGGGGAAGCATTTGTTTAACTGCCAAACATAATCTGATCTGTTATTATTAGTCACATTCGCGTAACAGAGTCTACTATAAATATATCCGCTGGTGAAGTGACACATGTGAAGTACAAACCGCCGAGTGCCTGCGGGAGGCGTGTCCCTTCCTCTGAAGGCTGCTTACAGCATTTGCTTGCTGGGGCCTCTGGCACAAAAGGGTGGCAAGCGATGGGCCAGTGAAGCAAACAGTTCACTGCCTTTCTGCATCACAAGCCTGACGGCAGCTAACAAGGACAGAAGGGAAAGGACCAGCAGAACCGATACACCACTGAACTTAGTGGTGTGTAAATGGCTGCTTCTGAGAGGGGGAAAATCTTTTTATCGACTGCAATAGTATAAAACCGTGCCTGTGCAAAATACAAACATGTAAATACAAGGAAAGGCAGAGAATAATTATACTGAGTAAGCTACCTGAACACAGAAGCCAGGTTTTCCAGAAATCAAAATACCTTGTCACCATTCGGTGAAGTGTATCCTTCATAGCATACCATGGAGTCTCCTCCACTTGCTATTGGGATTTCTAAATTGTCATGTTCCAGATCCTCCTCTATATAGAGTCTTGTCAGTTCTTCTGTTGTGTCTTGTGCTGCTCCTTGAGGCTTTGACTGACCCCCTATATTAACTGACAGATCTGCGGTATGGATTTCCTCTCGGTTTTCAGCAGTTGCAGCTAGCGCCCTGGAGACTGAGCCACCTTCCTGCGGCGAAGGGACGTTACAGATGGTGCCAACACGTTCACTTTCTCTTGTAGGATCTGACAAGTCTCTAGGTAGTTCAGTAACCGAAGAGTCAAGGATACCTCTCAAATCTTTACCCCTTCCTGGTTTGGTATTGTTGTCGGTATGCTTATACGCTATGTCGTGAGATGGGCTGGCTGAAGATGGGACAGAGGTAGATGCGAGAAAGGACAGAGGAAGAGCTGTAGGAGAGCTGAGAGAAACCTTTGTATTTGGAATAAAGTGCTCCTCCTTAACTTGGTGAATGTTATTACCTGGGGAGACTGCTACAGTCTGGGATGTTGTTAATGCCAAAGAATTGAGTTCTTCTAAGTCACAAAGAAAACTGTCTGGAAGCGGCAGAGCAGGTAAGATACACATGCTTGAAGGTGAAAAACCAACAGTCCTTGAAAACCAGTCACTAGTGTCAGCCTGGAGAATCTTTTGATCAATGTATGACCAAGAGGAGGAAAGGTGTCTGGGAAGTGGGGACAGTGCTTGGGAAGGCAACTTCAAAAATAAGAAAAACACGGGAATTTACATAAATAAATAAGCATGACAAAGAAGTAAGATATGATTAGAAAAGAAAAATGTCTGTGCCATCGTCTGGATTATAGAGTATCACTTCAGTGAGCACGGGTGTCTGAAATCATTACTAGATGAATCAGAGCAGCAGGAAAGACATCTGAAAAATGAAACCGTATCGGGTTCTGGCCTGGGGCTTAAATGTCAAACATGGAGACAGCTCTGAATCATTACATTCATGAATTTGACCTGCATTTGATCTGCTCAAGTTATGTTACTTATGGTGCTCTGTTAGTGAGCCTGTCACAGGTTATTAAATCATACAATTAATATTAATGTCATTTTCCCCAAACCACTACTGTTATTTTGAGAATAACATTTTCAGAAGTACACTTCAGGTGTCATTAAGTATTTCTTTTAAACTATAACAACTGAAGTAATTTCTAATTATCCTACTGTTATTACTTCTACTTTTTCTTAGTTTAAGAAACATCTTTAATATATTGCATACTTTTATTAAGGCATGAGCAGCTACAGAACGCTTTTTTATTTTCTCCCCAAAAGTAACCCTATTAGTTCAAAATCACACCAATATTTGTGAAAGGTACATTCAATTCTAATTGAATGTAGGCATCAACAATGCTTTTAAAGTAATGACAGCACAGTACACAGCAGTATATTTTGAGTACCATTACATAACATTGATTGAAGTATCCTTCTGGTAAAAGAAACGTCCTTTCGTAAGAATGAGAGACTGGTGAGTCATACGTACACAGCATCAGTAGATATCCATTGCTTCAGTAAATACTGAAAATGCATTTTTGTTACTATTAATCCTCAACATTAAAATTGAGTGAAAAATATTTTGAACTCATTGTTAGCATTATCCAGACTATTTAGATGTACATCTCTTTTAAGTTATCTGGACTACTTTAAACTTCTAAGTATTACTCTAGAATAGGAAAATAATTTCGAAAGACTAAATTAACGTCACGGAATAGGAAGGTTAATTTACTTACCTTCTGTTTGTGTTTTCTTGATGCAAATAGCTTTATTTTATGGTTAGACAAACCTTACTTACAGAGTTTTGTGTACCAAAGTAAATAGTATAGACCAATACAATGCAGTTTGCTAAAACAGAGCTAGGCTGTTACAAGCAATACTCTGTCTCTTTCCGTCACCCTTTCTTTTGAACAAGGCTCTCTAACCTGTGGTTTTAAGGTAAATAAAACTGCTGAGAAGACATCACCGTTTTTACTTTTCCATGGCTACAGGCTGCGCTAGAGCTAGAGATGGTCTAGACCAAGTTAAGGAGAGCAAAGCTTGCTCCTGACTTGAATTGCATGTTTATTTTTATTGCCATTAGGCCAGAGAAGTTTAATGCAATTGCTGTAGCAGCAGGGAGTGATATATGCTAAAAACTGCAGAGGAATAGGAAAAGTGGATTCAGTGATTGTGGTAAACTCCAGAACATCTTCAGGACTGCTAAAGCCCTTCTAGGCAGTCAGGAACAAGATGTGTTCTTACACGGTGTTGCCATTTCTGAATACAGCTGAACTCAGAAACGACATGTCTCTGTAAAAGTGTCAGTAGAGGCTTCTTTTTTCTTCCTCTTCTTTTTTTTTTTTTATATTTTTTTTTTATTGACTTATGCTAGAACCTAGATGATTGCAGAAGTTTCCTCTGTTACAAAGGCGGCTTCTTCAAATTTTCTTCCCTACGTAACTGATATAGTAATATCGAACTTAATAGTGGCAGGACAGTTTTGTCATCTGAATGTAAATGCTCTAAAGCATCACCTATGCTCAGAAGGGTTACAGGGGTTGCACAGACAGCAGCTTTAGCTGCAGGCTGCCTTAGAGACAAGCCTGTTCCACAGAAAACTGGGAGCGAGGCATCTCCAAACAGAGACAGCTCCGTAATGGAGCCCTAAGCTGCCTCATGCTGCTGACTGGCCCTCAGGAACCTCTGGATTCCTGTAATAATAAGGGTCCCTAGCTGATGAACATCTCGGTCTGCAGCTACAGAATTTGATGCTACTTCAACAGTTTTGTTGGGATGGAAGAGAGAGGAGCTCGTTCTCTGTTGTGACATGTTCTGGAAAACCAGACAAGACCTGTTCTAGCAACTGTCCAAAGCCAGCTCCTATTGTTTACTCATAAGTAGTATTTCCAGAGACCACTGTTCTCTAAAAATGGTATCTTTTGGGAGCTCTTCCCAAAGCTGCAAGTAAACGTGGAACTTATCTCAAAGCTGAAGCATGTAAATGAGCACCAATATACAAGTATATGAAAGAAGGGGAAAAAAAAACCCAACTAAAAAAACAAGTAAGAGATTAATAGCAGGGTAAGAAGTTTGTAACTACACACACAGGCCCACCACCCACGCTGAAGAGAGAAACACCAAAGCTAAAGAGGATGATTTAGAAAAGTTTCCATCCTGAATGTTCAAAATCATTGATAATACAGTAATGCTAATCACAGTTTGTATGTAGAAACTTTCTTAGTTTCCATTACTGCCAAAGAGGTTATGTTCCCTGCAGAGGTGATTATGAAATCTCACAAGTGGATGGTAAATTGGAATACAGGAATTTTTTTGCAACATCCTGTAGTATGATGTGTGATGGTTACATAGATTAGGAAGGAAAAGAATTCAGAACCTGTGACGGACATTTGGTGTGAAAAATTACAACTATAAAGGTCTGAATCCAAGTTCATTGCCAGTGTGATGACATCTGCCTCACTGCTAAATGAAACAATACTGTCGCTGCTGTACCGCGCCAAAGAACCTCCGTTGTACCAACTTCTAGAGGGTGAACAGCAAAAGGGTGAAGGGACAGTACAGCACCAACGGCTGTTCGCCTTTACTTCGAAAGGCACGGAGCTGGTCTGGGCAAGCTGTGGCCCCACGCAGACTGCCCTCCTGCTTTTTGTGTGCTTACAGGACTGCAGGCTTTTAGGACAGCTGTGTCACGGGAGTATCTTCACAGCGCACTGTGAAAAGGCTGCTAGACGTATCATGAATGCTTACGTTCTGTCTAAGGCTCCCAATTACATTTTGTTCTGTTGGCTTGATTTTTCTGCCCACATTTTGCCTGACAGCTCAATAATGTGATAGCTAATGAAGAAAAGAATACTCAGCTATTAAAATACTTTAATACCAATAATGCAATTACACCTATGCAGGAAAGAAAATGTAGTGTATTTAATGCAAAAAATAGGTATCACTTTATGTTACAAAAAAACCAACAACCAACCAACCCCTAAACCCACTCTAGGGCTGACAGCAAAGAAAAAAAAAATATCCTTACCTTCGTTGAACTTAAATGGTGTATTCTGTCACTAGAATAGCTTTGGGGTATTGGAGGATCAGGGTAGTCATCAACACTTTTTGATGCGTTCTTTTTGATGACTTCTACATAGGAAACAGGGAAGATGCCTTGTCTGTTGGTTCCTGGTATTTTACCTTCATACCAGTTTTGATCAACTCGCTTAAGGAGAATTACTCTGTCTCCCTGAAATGCATTATGAAAACGAGTTATCAGCAAATACATTGTAAATTACTTTTTTGAACAGCAGATAGTATTTTAACACATTGTGGGGGGTTGACCTTGGCTGGATGCCAGGTGTCCGCCATGCCACTCTATCACTTCCCTCCTCAGCAGAACAGGGGGAGAAAATAAGATGGGTCAAGACAGGGGCAGTTTAATGAAGCAATAGCCAAAAGCGCATGTGAAAGTGAAAGAAACCAAAAGATGTTATTCTCCACTTCCCATCAGCAGGCGATGTTTGGCCAATTCCCGGGAAGCAGGGCTTCCATATGCATAGCGGTTACTCCGGAAGATAAACACCGTAACAAATGCCCCCCCTTCCTTCTCCTTTCTCTCGGGTTCTCTATCTGAGCAGATGCCATACGGTATGGAACATCCCACCGGTCAGTCTGGGTCAGCTGCCCTGGCTGTGTCCCCTGCCAAGACCTTGCCCACCCCCAGCCTACAGGTGAGGCGGGGGCAGGTTGGAGAGAGCCGTGATGCTGTGCCAGCGCTGCTCAGCGGCATCGCAACGCTGCTGTGTTGTCACCGCCTTTCTAGCCACCAGCACAGCACTGAGGGTGCTGTGGGGCTCGGCCAGACCCGGGACACGCCCAGAATTATTTTCCCAGCAGTGCTGTATCCCATCAGTCTTGAGCATCATCTCCATCTCTGCATTGCTTTCCTCTTTATAATAAACACGTATACAACTACCATTCCAGCAAAATGGACCGCTGGTCAGAGGGGAATCTCATGTTGTCTCCCACTCTTGGGTGGGAGATTAATATTTAAACTTTTCTAAGGAACATAATCTGTTTTGATAATTGGCCAAGCTACAAGCTAACATGTTAACTCTAATATGCAACAGTGAGTGCTATGAACGTTTTTCCTTAAAAGTGATAAAAATTAAACAATGAAATCCAAGCAAGTGCTTTGTTGTAAGTAAAATTGGAATAAGTGGAGGTAAAAAATTGGAAGAGAAGTTAATGGGAAAGATGCGTTTTTCCTGTGTAAAAAAAGATGGACAGTTGGTCACTCACTGGTTTTAGAGAGCTTAGCAACTGAAATGGGAAATATCAACTTTCTATTCAAAAATCTTCCCTGTAGTGAAACTTCATGAGCTACTCCCTTCTTTGTTTTACATGATGTGCTTTTTACCATATGTCCTTATGTCTCAAATCCTTCCCCATTAGTTTTGTGTTCTCTTGGGTTTCTGTAGTGGATTTGTGGAATACCCTAAAATTATCTTTAGCATGATGGAAAAAAAGAACAAGTTGCAACATGCAAGTTATCGTTTAAAAACAAATCAAAAGCGGGCTGTCAAGATTATGACCACCACAATAAGCACAAAAGAGAATTTTAAAAAGAAATAAATCGCGAAACTGCCCCCACCCCTAGCTCTCTAAGTTCCTATTCCTGATTTTTTATTTAGATCTCTCTGAATATTTACTGATCTCAAATGAGTGGAAAAACACCCATTACCTTCAGCGATGCTGGACTGGGCTCTAGGTCAGCATCAAAAACCTCTATCCTTAATTTTATTTCAAAAGAAAGACAAACCACTGAATAAATTCTATGAACTCCTTTTTTTTTTTTTTTTTAAGAATTAAGAGTAAGAGGCAGAACTTTCCAGTGGATAATGTATTTTTCTATTTCTTCTATATTAAAACCCTTATCATGATAACTGTGACAGCAAGAAATAATTATTAAAAGAAGGAATGGATAATTGAAGTGAAAACTAGAAATTTAGGCGGGCCCTCAGCAGATATTTGCGTATCTCTCATGTGCTTATCTACCACAATCCAGTTTACATGCACAACGTATTTAAACTATTTTCACAGCAGGTAGCTGTGACAGACCGTAAGCCAGTAACCCATTACGTTAGTGGTTTCCTTCCATGACATTGCTTTGTGCATAGCAAATACCGAATGCAGAGTGCACCACAGCACAGTATTTAGTTATACATTAATTCTGCGCAGCAGTAGACACTGTAATGGTATTTTGACAACGATAGTTCTAAACCGTACCTTTCTAAGCGATAACTCCACATTTGTGTCTGCACTGAAGTTGTATTTGGCAATAGCTTCTCCAATCTCTCCAATCTGTACAGGGGGAGGTGGCCTGGCAGGCTGTGCTTTTTCGGGGGGAGAAAGTTTCTAAGGAAAAAGAGAAAACACAGACTTTCATCATTTTCATGAGTTTGTGGCCCTATTACACAAAGTAATTCAAGGAATCAAAACAGAGAACAAACCTCAACATAAGAAATTGGGAATATTCCAACTCTTCCATGATGCTCACCCTCATACCAGTTTTGATCAATTTTCCTGAGGATATAGACAGTATCTCCTTTCTTAAAGGACAGCTCTCTGTAACAAATTTATTTAGATCAGATATTTACAGCTTTACATTTGAGTCTTACACCTGCATTGTCTCAGAGATCTTTACAGTTCAGAACTGAAACAGAATGTGACAACTAAATGTATGAAGAAAAAGTGTCACAGCTGTGGTACATTTACCAGTTGATTACACCATATAAAATGGAATGATTCCCATTCACGAATTGCAGGTACTAGCTTTAAGGTATAGAGGCCTGTTTGTATTGCTAGTTATTACCAGAGCACTTACCACAGGGTCTGCATGCAAGTCTGATGTCTTTTGGCTCGCCTGTTTATGCTCTTACGACAGGCAGCTGAAGGATATTTGCTGTTCCTTATGAAACCAGTAGGGAAAACTACAGAAATATATTCCACATCTCGATGGCCTGTAACTACCTTTATGCAGCAGCACAGCTTGGCGTGCTTCTGCTCTATGCATTTTTCTTTCAAGGCAGCTGTTCAGAGGCACGAAGAACACAGGATTATGTTCTCACCATTTCTGATATGCAGGGCCTGTGATAGGCTTAATGTTGGATACAAAAAAGGGCATTATCCAAATCATTAGGAATATTTTCAGATCCTGGCCTGGGAGTCCTTTACTGTATCATCCACTTGTTTTTTCCAGAGCTAATCTGCTGCTCTGATAATTCAGGCTGTGAGTTTTCTATCAGACACAGCTAATGTAATTCTAGTGTCGATGTCTGGCTATATCTAAAGATCATTTACGTGCCCTGGATCATCAAAGCAGCAGCAGGAATGAAATGCAGGCACTCTACTTCGACTCTCTCATATCCTAACGCAGTGTTTCCTGATTTTATTTTTCTTATAGACCACTGCGGTTTGCCTTGGTATGGGACATGTCACTCCTGCAGAGAGCCTGTGTATGTTAAGACAGACTGGAAGATGATGAAGCGTTATACAGAATTTCGATAAGCACACTATCTGTGGCAGTATTTTAAGCACTGTACCTTGTGTAACCTAAATAAAATTCATGACAAAGAGCATTCAGTGGGTCACCCTCAGGGATGCACAGCCATTCACGTGTTCAAACAAATACAATGGCGAATGTGGCGATTTAGGACATTTATATTACAAAGCAACTTCTCCCACAGTTTGCTGATGCACAGACTACCTGACAGCCAGCAGGGTCGTCTGCTTCCTCAGCATTTGCTGTTGAAACTGGCTAGAACAGCAGTTAGTTGCCACAAGTGCTAGAGTTTTCTTGAATCATGAATGCTCAAATGAACAAAAGTTAGTACTTACTTAGAAGTCTGAGCTTTAAAGTCATATACGGCTTTAGCTGGCAGTTTCTGAAAAGTAGGCAAAGTGATTAATACATTCAGGTAGTATTACTACATGGGAAACACGTTTCAGCCTTAAAAAGGTGACCCAAGACCCCAAAAGAAAAGGTTGTGTGCCTTACAGTGGTTCTTGCAGTAACAGGCAATTAAATATACAACTTCCTTTTTTACAGCAGTTAGGCATTTGGGCCTTAGGATTTTAAAAATAGAAATAGCAGCTAAATTTTAATACAGAGTGCTTTGCAATTTTATGTTTAAGAGAACTACAAAAGTAAAAAAAAAAAAATTAACTAAATGCCAATGGGACTTGTAGGCAACTAGATCTGTAGGTACAATGGAAATTCACATGCTTAGAATTCTCTAGTCCTGTTAGAGATTAGATGCCTCTCCTGTTAAATTTGTTCTCTTCAGGCAAATTTCAACTGCAAACACTGCATCACATTTTATATGTATATGAAAAATTACTCTGACAGCTGGAAAAGGTTAGGAATATTTTAAATTTCTATAATCACGTTCATAGTTTTAAGAAAGTCTGAGAAACACAGTACCGGAAGTGATCTCCCGAGTCATTTGTGCAGCTCTCTTGCTATCACAGGCAATCAGATCATATCATTCCTTTCACATAGTTATCAAGTTCTACCACCGAGTATCTGTAAGCTCAACATTGTCTCAAAAATAAAACTGTTAAAACAAACCCTACCTCTCCTCACCTGTGTGGTTGACACTTACATTGTTCTCAAAGCTGTCCTGAAAACACGAGCTGTGATCCGACCCAAGAGCCTCACTCATCTAGTGTCTGCCTCTGACAGGTAACCAGCACTAGATACTTCAGAGGAAGGTGCGAGAAGTGATTAGCAGTATTATGTGAGGGTATTTGGAAAAGTGATTTAGTTTTTCTCTGCAAGTACTGGCACAGATGAGACTGCTGCATTTTTAAAATATCTCCCACCAGGATACGCTAGTGACTGATGATGAGCTGATTATGCCATTTCTGAGAGATACTATTTGTAATGATGTAAGGGTGCACATCCTTTTTGTAAGACGAATACAAAGGGATACTTGTAAGTTTAGCATTTCACCTTTCTTCCAGGCCAGATGCTCTCGACTGGGTTCTCTCCCTTCTTGTCATCTAAAGGCTAGCGAATTTAGCATACCTAGAGCATTGTCTCTGCTATAATGAAGAAGTCCCCAAAGTTATTACAGGGATCCTGACAACTTGCATTTTGTAATAGTCATACAATTTTCCATTACAGGTCACCTTCAAATAAGATAGCCTAAATTTTAAAGCATTTTTCTGTTCCCTGCTGTTGTTAAAAATAGTCTTTTAGATGGGAGGGGATATTCGTGTGTGTGTGTATGTATATATATATATATATATATAAAATGGTAGCTAAGCCTTTTTACTCTTTCCTGGTTTTGGTACAGCTGGTGCTGTAACTACTAAAGCAAATACTGTAAGAAGGGTTATTAAGAATATTAAAAGAACACCAGAGCTGATTAAATACAAAATACTTTGAAATGTACGAAACATACCAGAAACAGAAAAGCCTTCTTTCACCTTTTTAAATAACAGCAATCTTAATTAAGAATAGCTGGTAGTGTGTTTTACACATTTTCAAAATTGAAAGATGACTTTCAATGTCACAAAATCCTTTAAAAGGAACACACAATATGACTCCTGGAACGTTTTTAACCTCCGTTTTGTAATGAGGAGTCTTTAGTTGAAATCTGACTCTCAATGAAATTGCAGCAATATAACCATGTCAGTGGGGTGTAAGTGGATCTCAATTCAGATCCTGCAACCGGTTTTAACCTGTACCACCATTTAACAAGGTAGGTGGTCCAGAGCAAAAACTTAAATATTAGCAATTAAAATACAGGACTCTCTTATGCTGTCATTATTTTGTGCAATACTTAAATAAAAATCCAGGGAAAATGTTAATAATCTATGGTCTGTAGACGTTGGTTGTACTTTATGATTGAATAAAATCCCTGAAGCCTGTTTGGAGAGCTTTTATTATTCTAGATTTAGAAATATTCTTAAGATCCTGAATGATATACTCCGCTTTTTGTGTGTACAGTTTTCAGCGATCTTAGTGTTCCTTTAAAGGTTGTATGCCTACTTCCATTTCCTCCTCCAAAGCATTAATATAAGCAATCACCAACTCTTACAGAAATCAGAGATCACTCTTAAAATAAGTGGTTTTGTCTAATGCATTAACAGAAGTGGTTTTGCTTTTTCGAAACAAAAATAATGGTGAAATACAAATGTTCTTTCTAAACGTTTTAAAATTACTGAGCCATTTTTTTTGTGTAACGCTCAAAAGAACCTTTCCCCAGCCATGTCAGCTATTCTTCTCTTCTCCGAACACCCACTCCGGTCAACTTTGACAGAGCTTATCAATGACTAGTAAATTTATGGCCATATCTATTTAAACATAAATAGAAGACGCAGTTTGTGTCACAAAGCTTGATATTCTTTTAATTTGTTGAAGTACCATTCTCCTTAATGAAAAAGAAGGATGCTGTTCCATCTAATGATACGATAAGTAACTGTTCCTTTGGTCTGTGTCATTACAGTGTCTTAAAGCCAACAAAAATCTCATCTCAGATATGTTACCCATTTTCCATATGGATATTTCTGCATTATTTATTGTTGTTTTGCTACCTCTTTGTCTGTGATTCCTCTTCTATCCCTTGGAGTACATCGTCCCACACCAGTGAAAGCAGAAGAATAGCTTCCAGGAGGCTCCTGGTCTACTGAAAACAGAAATCACGTGAAACTACGGTAAATTAAACACCACCATTCAAATCTGTGATGCTGCTTGCTTTCGTTTAGGGGGGGTGAGGAGACACTGAAATCTATTGTTTTACCTTTAATAGACATGATGGCTAAAGTGCACCTTTAAAGAAAAAAAGAGGTAATAACTCTCAAGCAAAGGCTGTCCTCTGATCCACAGCAGAATAATGTATGACAGAGGATCGAGAGGGCAAAATCACACCTCGCTGTAGGAAGGGCTGCACCCCTACTGGGCCACACTGAAGACACGACAGCAGTACTGGGACTTCAGTCAGCTCGCATGGAACTGTTTCAGAATGTCAACAAATATAATTAGATGCACAAAACATGGTTAAAGCATGCTTCGATGAGAAAGCAGTGGAAAAAAATTGTTTCCTCCTCAGTGATCTATGATGCATTTCTACTTTACCAGGGGCACGTGTTAGGCAGCACAAAGGAATTTAAAAGTATGTTATTCCATAAAAACAACTCTGTATTGGAGTACAAATTATTAGTCACCAATCTATGTGGCAGATTTTCTCTAAAGCACAGTTTACTGTTGTTTGTTCCAGAATGGTATATTATAGGATGGTGAATACATTTTTTCAGTTTTAATAAAAATAAAATCAAAATCTTACACTCTTTATAGCTCTGCGAGTTGCTGATTTGAAACGAAAACGTAATGGAATTATTTTAGACCAGAGGATGAACTGGGCTGCCTCTCGACTACTCAGATTTACTGTTTTACTCTCCTGCTGCCACAGTGATACCTGCTAGTGGAGACATATGACCAATGTTTGTCTTCCTTTGACTTCGTTCACACAATCTGTTCTCACCAAACCCATACATTTCTAAAGGAGTACAAGTAGAAAAAAAAATGAACTGAAAGCATCCAATCCATTAGGCTGGGGTCTTACAGAAGAAAGATGTAAATGGTCTCCCGCGGGCCGCTGGCTAAGCCACAAAAACTTTGGGGCTATTAATTAAAAAAAAGTGGAGGCAAACCCCAAGATACTTGTATTATTTATGTCATTGGTTGCAAGTATGTCATCACCAAGAAGTATGTCACAGTACCAGTTCCGGACAGCCTTCCCGATATGTCTGTGAATGCGGATCTACGCTTACTGCATAAGCCCAAAGATAAACGCCTCCAAAGTCATCTGTCCTTTTTTGTCTTTACACTCTAGTAGAAAGAGCCGGACAGGGGAGGGAAGGAGTGAAAATGCAGAGGCTTCAGGAAGAACAATTCCCTTTGTCTCTATACAGGTCCTTACGGAGTCAATGTTAGTAGCTTTCAGTGGTGTTTGCTATGACCTTGAAGTCTCCGTGTGGGTGGTGGCTGGAAGAGGCACACAGAGATCCAACAAAACATGAAACTCGATTAGAAGTAGAGCTCAGCCATGACTGGTGCTAATGGAAGTCAATGGAATATTCCGCTGTACTCATTCTCCACGCTACTTTAGAGATATTAACATTGACAGAGTGTACCACCTTCCTCATGCCAGGCTCCCTCATAGCTGCAGAGCTATTAGGAATCTGTTTTCACTCTGCACTGTGCATTTCCTTATTTTGGAGGACTGGAAAATTCTCATTTCTCAACTGTGATACGTGACCAGCGCAATTTCCAACACTTCAGTCTCACCATGTAGTACTGCCTGCCAGGGTAATCACACTCACGCCTCAAGTATGACCAATTCAATTCTGAACTGGTTTTATAGCTCTTTTTTTCGACTAAATTCCCTGTTCTCAATACATCTGTTTTATCTAGTTAATAAAAGACGGGAACAGCTTCAATTCTGATTTCTCTCGAAATACAAATTACTAGCGTGGTACTTGCAAAAGTTATAGAAATGCGAGATTAAAGGTAAGTGAAAGAGGGCTGATCAAATATCGCATAATTGACATATTAAAGGCATTCTCTCTTACATCCTTTTGTGATTTCAAGAATAGCTTTGTAATGTCATTAAATTCTCAGAGATGCTCTGTCACAGAGGACTGTATGTCTAGAAGCAGAATTCTTTAACACAGAAGTGTGACCATTTAAAAAGAGAAAGAAATTACAGACTTGCCAAAAGCATTAATTAAAATAATCTGGGATACACCTTAGTGCACTCCTGCTATGAATCTAGTTTGCTTCCTTTAATATTGCAAGGCTTAAACTTTAAAAATATTTTTAGCTCAATTTTTTTTTGAGAAAAAAAGCAGCAGAGCAACGAACAACTCAAAGTAGTGAATTTAAGACCAGATCACTGTCCAGATGGACTTTTTAAAGTTATACTTACCCTGAAAATTTCATTCAAGTTTTGATTATTGAGAATTTCCCTTCTAAGAGGAGAGGAAATTTCTAAAAACTTCAGAGATATATTAAAATTCTATGAGAGGAACAAGTTTTGCTGCCACAGAAATTGGAAATTCTATTGTTTGAACAGTGGAAATGGAAACTTCCTAAAATGACCTTAAGGTCTATTCACAAAAAGTAATATAGAGCAGTGGAATTAGTGCATTTTCATATGAAAACAGAATCAACTTTATATGATACTGGCAGGATTAACCGCATTTTTATCACTTACATGTAACAAAACTATACAGTGCAACACGTTTTAGGTGGAGATATTTTTTTTTTAATAATAAAGGAAGGACATCATCTTTAGTGTTTTCTGTTTGACCAGCATCTGATGATGCATGCATTACTTTCTGTAGTCTTTTTTCTTGGGGAAAACCCCCCACGTTGCTGAAATTAACACCACCATTGTAATTTATAGCACTAATGACCTATTAGATAAAATACATTACTCTAGTTGTCCAGATTACTGTATTTTGTGAATAGACCGCAAATTTGTCTATCCTTATCACCTACATAAACGACATCCTTCATTAAGAATTCCGTGGGATGAAAGCTTCTTACAGACAACGCAAATAGAAGTGGAATGAGAAAGGGTGGGAAACACGGGGAGTCGGGTCGGATGAGTTAAATCACAAGGACAGAGGAAGAAAGTTAATCCACCTTGGAAACACAGTGCACTATCATTGTTGTTAGTCGCGTCCATGTCTGGGAAAGAGGCACTAAGAGGTAATCTTCCACAATCGTTCTGGTACAGGGGGCAATGGATAGCACCATCTTGAGGCAGTGGATGCAAAGGCTGGTGCATGGGACTCTTTTTCAGAGCTTTAAGAGATGAATTCCTTTCTGGAATGTCTGGAAGCAGCTCAGTAATAAGTCTGTGTAATATGCTGTTGTCGGGCAAGCTTCCCCTTCTTTTTTCAGCTTTAATTTGGTCGCAGATATCTTTAAGTGCTGAATCTAGTGCTTCAAATACAGATGACTTGCATTTTTTCTTTTCAGTTTGTTTTTTAGGAGCTGCACTTTTTTTCCTCCGGAAAGGCACTGGACTGACTAGGAATGCTATCTTAGAAAGGCCAGATTCTGCTTCCTGCCTCCTTGGATCTTCGGTGGTTTCTTGTTTAGCCCTTTCATGTTTTAGCATGGTGGTGAAGCGGGTATAGGATGCTGGGCATCGCCCTTTGCAGGAGCTGATAAGATGCCTGTGGTGATGGTGGTGGTGGTGGTGGTGGTGGCCTGATCCATAGAAGCTTTCAGACGATGTGAAGGAAAAGTGGTCAAAGTCACTTTCACTACAAAAGGATGAACCCTCTATCTGGATAAAGTCACTGAGGTCAGAAACCACTCCGTCTTGATCGCTGTCTGAAAAATCCATATGCGAACGTGGTGGCTCATCACTGGTCACTTCAATATGAATTGGCACCAGGGTTTTCGACTTGTAGCTCCGTTGTACCTGAGAGGGATGTCTGCCTTGACTTTCTTCTTCCAGCAAGGACTCAATAGAAAATCGCCTCTTTGGACATAAGCCATTTTTAGGAGGCTCTAGCGTAACAGTTGACAACATTTCATCACCTAGATTCGGCATGGATTTTGACTTCTGAATTAATTTTTCAAATTCAGATATTCTGGTTGGCACCATGTCTCTGGGCACCTCTTCAGTAGAAGACTCTCTCCAGCCTTGAAGAATACCCTTGTGCTGTTCTTTTTCATACTGCAGTATTCTGGACTTCACAGAACAAATCACCTCAGAATTCATCAAGTCCTTGCGATTGATGCGGTGCATCTTTTTGTACATTTTTAGGAAACCGGGGGCATCGTGTGCGGATCTGTGACGAACTCTTGACCTACTGCTACCACGGCCCTCAACATACGGGGAGGCCCAGTTCATTGAGCACACTTCTTTGGAGTCCTCCTCACACAACAGAGAGCCCATGCTTTCCGACTTGGCCTGTGCATCGGGAAAGCCATCACGATCATCTGTTAACAGATCATCACAGCTACGAGATTTTCTCTTTGGAGAAGCAGATTCTTCTGTGCTGCTCCAGACTTCTGCATTTTGACGAGTCATCTGCCAGCCATTCTTGTAGCTGATTGCCCTTCTTGAATCGTTCGGAACAGCTAAATGCTGTCTGTAAGTGCTACAGTAATCTAATTCATTTGAGGTGTTGTGGTTGTGCACTGAGTAACTTAAAAGGGACGGATATACTTTGCTAATATCCCCACCTTTATAATCCATAGAGCAGCATGGTAAAAAAGAGACATTGCCAGAAATTAAAAAGATTCAGAAAGTTGGAATCAGCATCAGTAAGTATTAGAAAGACTAGAAAAGAGACAGCAATTAAAGCATCTATCAGCTTAGGTCAGTACATAGGTTGCTACAGCCTGGAGCAGCAGAGCTAGTAATTAAGTTATTTTCCAGCTGTAAAAATGTAGTCATGCTAATTTGAACATCAAAAAGAATTCCTTATGAATTATGGAGATGTTACCCCCTCCATAACCCCCCTGCCAGAGCAACACAAGAAAACAATCATTAAAACTGATTTTGAAGCAGGTCAACAAGACAATAAAAGCTGCAAAGGATTTAAAGACGAAACCAAACAACAAATCTAGACCTCAGTCAAATATTGAATTTTCCACCTGTGCATTCTGAAAGAAGCCGTTCAGAATTTTGAAAGTGAATAATGCTCATAGAGTTCACTGCATCTGCATATTCTAAGGTAATTAAGGTAAAGATAGATCTTTATATATGATCAAATGGGAAATTTCTCCCAGTTGTTCACGGGCAGCATAAGTAGCCTGCTCTTCCCCAGAGTGGTATCACTGAAGGGAGTGGTGGTTTCTACACCTCACGGATGGCAGAACAAAGTGGCTGAGAACTGCTGTATAGGTGTAAAGGAAGATGTATCAGCTTACTAAGCCTAACCAGCATGTGGAAGAAACACTTAGACTGACTTCCATAACGAAGCCTGAGTTTTCAAGTAAGTTTCAAGACATTTTTACACACAGGGTAGATCTGTAAGTCACTATGAGATAAATTTGGAACTGCGGTCTCTCATACTTGCACTGAACTTCAAAAATGGTCTCAACGTTCAGTTCAAGTGTCAACATTCAGTTCAAGACACATGCTTCCAACAGCCCCATCTGCGTTCTAAAACAACTTGAATGCAGATCAGAAACTGAAACACCAGAGTTCAAAATCCATGCTGATCCAACAGCTTATGACGTGCTACTTCTTTAACAAAATGGTTAATTCCAAGAAAAATTAACATTCTAGTGGGTTTCATGATGCTGGGAGAGAACCGAGTGACACAGCTAGGTCACCTTCCTGAAGTTAATTAGCTGTGCTAGATGTTCTTAGGGGAAGGATTTTCAAACACAGGACGTGTTTAAGTCATAGTAAGTGCTCATTATCAGCGGTGTAGTCAAAGGTCAATGGAGGTGAATGGAGTTTACCAACTCTTCACTGCCTGGCCTGGTACACCCAACGGATGAGTCTACCTGCTTTTTAAATTCCTGCTGTAACACTGGGTTTAAAATATATTTGCTTTTCCATCACTGCACTCTTAATATTTCTCACTAGTTTTCTTTGTCTGACACGTTCTGTTGCAGCCTGGATGTTGTGTTCTTTTCAGTGGGAATTTATGTTTACAAAGCTTTAAACCAGGGGTCCTCAAACTACGGCCCACGGGCCGGATACGGCCCCCCAGGGTCCTCAATCCGGCCCCCGGTATTTACAGACCCCCCAGACCCCCCCGTGCTGGGGGTTGCGGGGGGAAACCAAGCAGCCGCAGATGGCTGCCTGCCACTGCATCCGCACGCCGGCCCCCTGGTTAAACAGTTTGAGGACCCCTGCTTTAAACGGTCCCCAATGCAGCTATAGGCCGATTAGTATAGCTACAAAATACAGCAATTGAATTAATAATGTAGAAGGAGATGTATTGTATACATATTACTCTGTATGTTACTTCCATCATATATTTTACGGGAAACCTGCTGTCTTGCTAAAAAAACCCACCTGAAACCCCAAACCCAAATTAACAACTGATTCAATTATCTCTTTTCTGGAGAGACATGGAGGGCAGTAATAGAATGGCGAGTTATTTGAAAAAAGAAGCTAATTAGATTGTATGTGCTGTAGTAAATACTTCAAGGATTTACAAAATTGGACTAGGAATGTTTGCTTGATTAAATTAGGTCCTGACAGCTGACAACATCCAAGACATCATCTATAGACTTGAAAGGTATGCTATCCTGGAAACCTAGCTTTAATCCTATAATCTTATTTGTCCTGATTTACTTTCTGTGTATACTGAAAACAATTTAAAAATCACAATAATCTAATAAGACAAGAATGGAGTTAACAAAACCTGATAGGTTTATATATTGCAGTACAAATCATAGTCTTTAGTTGGTTTTCTTTTGTTACAATAAGCAGTTGAAACCAAAAAATCCTTGTTACAAATCCACCTTTTCATCTTAAATAAACAAGCTGGCCTTTCATGAAAGGCCCCAAAGCTGTAAATCCCCCAGCGAAGTGCACTGAGCAACAGCAGACAGTTGTATTTACTACCAGTGTACTCTAAAACACATCATCAGGTGTTCTCTGCTAACAAACATGATCTCTTACCTTTTGCTCTTGATGGAGAAGAAGGAGACGAGCTAGTTAAAGGCTTTCTAAGGGTGGTATATGGGCCTTGTGCATCTGGACGGCCCGGGCTCGCTCTGTTTGCGTTCTGATCGCTGTGTGCCCTCTGATGACTTACGGCAGGTTCTGACTTCCTTCGTTTTCTGTAGTCACTCGCAGTACTTGCAGAACTACAGAAATAAGCAGTGTTAGCAGCAGTCTAATCCTAAGATCAGAATTCAGGAATTTTAGAAGGAAGCTCATCAGTATATTATTGGTTTGTAGATTAAACAACACCCAGGACAAATGTATCAAAAAACCAAAAACACGTAAAGGGGAGAAGCACCACTCTCAGACATCTTACAGCATATGTCACAGAGAAAAGCTGAAATTCTTCTTTACCTGATTGTTTTAAAGTATTATACAAAATTGCCGTGTCATTTTCATAGTGAAGGCTTTGAAACAAATGCATCAAGTCTTTCTAGACTACTTTTTGGTACTAGAAGATCAGTGCAAAGACAGGAAAAAGACAAGACAGAGAACGGATGAAGTAGTGTGCTTAGCGGAATAGCACTGGAAGGGCTGCAGGCAGCGAGGTTACATGATAGATCGCTGCGGTTGAGAGCGAGCTCAGGGACGTCAGTGGGAAGACCCAGAATACAGCATGGCTTATTTGGAACAGAAGGAGTTAAGTCCTTGTAAAAGAGAAGTAAAATTTACATGTCAGTATCAAAACACGATCACTCTCTTCATGCATCTCTCTATTTTGTCAGTAGCTCACAAGGTGAATGTCACAATCGGACTCTTTGCAACATCTACTGGTTTACATGTCACAAAGGAAAACCCACAGGCTGCGTAATCTGTGTCTACTGAAATCATATATTGCATTTCTTACCTAGAGGGCCTGTCCAGGCCTTTGTCCGTTGAATAGTGATGATATAAGGAAGTCTGTAAAAACAAATATATGAATCTGTTATATGTCTGTATTTGACTAAAGGGTGACCATTTCTGCTTATCATGCTTGATTATGTTTGGTTACTCTGTGACAAACCCAATCAAAACAGACTATGATGATTATCATCCTGGGCACTCCAGCATAGATACTGCAATATTTAATGAGAACAGTTATCGAGTTTTTAAAAAGCATCACTAGATTTTGTTTCCTATTCCATTTCAGTAATGTTTCTTTATTTTAAAGCACTGCTAAATAATGATCCCAAGTCATGCTTCTCCGTAACCTTTTTAAAACCAGATACAGAACAGTTAAAATTAACTTGTACTATAAAAACATGAAAATAATTCCTTTATGCGCAAGTGAGGCCTGCACAGCTTCTCCTCCTCTCCAGTTACCAAAATCCCACAGTCAATTGCAGCCCATTACAATCACAATTGTAAATCCCGTGATGTTTGTGGCTAGTAGCTGACCACCCTGTATTCCTGGTAAGAAAATTCTTACCACTGAACATTATTCGGTCTAATGGAGTTACAAAAGTAGCTACTGCACAAACCCTGGAAGATGGAAGGGAGTACTGCTCCATAATCTTATTATTAATACAAAGTCAATCTTAAATGACTATTAATTTTACAACCACCATTTAATACATCTCAAGCCCTCAGTCAGAATTCAGTAATACTACGATTCTGATAACCAGGTATGAACCTAGAACAAACTGCATGGTCGTTGGGGTATTTCTTCATGGGTACAAAGCAGCGTGGTTCAAAAGTCAAACTTGTTTCACATTCCTGGCATGCCATTTCAGAGGTAACCTGAGGGACTGGAAATAGAACTATCGTAGATTTGTAAGCTGCAGATTTTTCTCTCTACTTAAGCCTTCCAGACTTCTTCTCTGTCGGGAAAAAATCTGTACAGACTTTCCTCTGTACAGAAAGACCGCAGAAATAACAGCACTCATGGCCTGTGCAAGTGCTTTTTCTGTTAGGTAAGTCTTTTTTCCAGTGATCTGAATTGCGAGTCCATGAATAGGACTTCACCCAGATTTGTTAACTGACATGTATACTTTTAGAAGTATAAGACCATACTTGGAAATAGATTTTACTATTTACTAAATAGGGATTGTATACCCTACATGACACTCTAGAGTAACTAAACTACTTTCACAGGTGGGGCACTATAAAGACAATATGATTGTTCAGTGAAGAGTTCATTTGTCAGTAGGCTTCAGTATTTAAGACCTGTATGGAACAAATATCTAAAACTTGAGCTAAGATCACTCTGATTTTCTCAGTACTTTTTAACTTTTTAACTTTTTAACTGTAGTTTAATTTAAATCACATTAAAAATCAGGTAAAAAAGCCTTGCGGCTTTTGGTAAGAAGAGCATCTGAGATGTAAACAGCTAAAATATATTAATAGACAGATTTAAAGTTACTTTCCAGAGAAAATAAGTCCTCTATATTTAAGGTGATCTCTGCATAGGGTTTCAAAATAGTTGTTTGTTTTTTTTTTCTGAAAAGAAAGTTCTTTGATTTGTGGACAAGTCTTCAAGTATTTCTTCTGTGTTACTACTTATTACTACTATTATTCTCACTGTTAAATACTTTTATGTTCATAAGCTCCAGTCTGGATCTGAAAAACATGCTGTATAAACACGAAGGCAGGATCCCTCCTCAAGTGAGATTCCAAATCTGAGGTGATTTATAAAGAAAATGCTCTCTGCAAAAACCAGTAACATCAACCTGACCCCTAGAAATGGCAGAACGAGGTCCCCAATACTTCTCGCAAGTCAATCTTGGCTTAACTCGTACAACACTGTGGCAGAACTAGCTCTAACATGCGTTTCCGTTAGATTAAGCGTTATGAATATGTGCTGTATCCTGTCAGTAGTGTTTGTGCACAGCTCTTGTTCCTCTTGATTTCAACAGAAATTTCAAAGGCAACAGATTTTGAAAGCAACAAATTTTGACAACAACATTCGGTTGTAAGACTGGCAAACAGGGTTATGGCAATTCTGTTGTTTCACCCAGAGACAGCACAGGAATTGGCCTGTAATTGAAAGAATTTAGTTTCTGGCCTATTTCAAGGCCATTTTAGGGGGAATCTTAAAGTAAGCACGTATCTAGGAAAAAAGGAAATGCAAAGTTTTGGTTATAACTGCTCTGTTTCCTTCCAATTTATTTTGCAATGAAATAGGCTACTGGGCTAAATCATGAAACCACGACAATTGTTCCACATCACTGTTCTAGTCACTTGTGCGTTTAAACTTGCTGGTCTGCATCAGTTCAGAACAGAAGTAACGCAAGAGTTGGGGAATACCTGTAACTAAGAGTCACGAGCTCTAGAAGCAATGCGCCTTTGCAAGATTTTAAAGTATCTTTTTTACTATTCTGTCACCCCTTTAGAGGCAAAGCTGAGGCAGTTTCTCTGCTGCTGCTTGCTGCAATTCTTACCTGATGGATACTGTTGAATTGTTCCTGTCAGAGCTCAATTAGCCCCAAACTTCTGAAACTGCTTCCAAACAACAAATGTGATTCTACTGTAATGCGCTACATTGTTCTGTATGATAACGATCTCGTTTTATAATAGAATGGGAAACCAAAAGAATAGGTTTGCTCTTTTTCTCATTCATATCCTTCCACTGCTGCACTGTATCCTGGATTTTCAGGTTGTAGAAATTGATTCTCAGGTTCTGGCGACATACAACTCTGCTTCAGTGACTTCTGCTACGGTCAAAAGAGGGGAGGCTAGAAATAAAAGCTCCAAAAATTGCTTCAGTGCAATGCTAAAAAAAAAAGGGCTACTTGTCATGCTGTCATTTTCAGTTCATCCAGCACAACCTCCAGACACATGAGAGGAGACATGATCTCTCCTCTATTCATCTGCATCTCATTTACAGTAGAGAATGACATGCATGCAACCCACAGTGTGGGCACGACAACAGGAAAGAGAAAGTGGCATTAAAAAAGTATCAATGGGAATACGCCCACCTGCTAGGCATTACTATTGTGTTCGTTCTTTGTAAATTAGCATGTCCTCAAGCCACACATCCGCAGTTTCCAGCTTGTGTATGACAGACCTTCACACAATCTGGGAATTAAGCTGTTACCCAGAGGAGCAAGGTGAGGTCGTGGGACGTAGCCTCTGTTCTCAAGGAACAGGGAAGCGTGCATCAGTGATGTCAGGAGGATGGCTGCTCAGTGGGGCACGTGTGCCGTAGCAATAACCCTTTGGAAGAAAACTACCAACACTACTGATCATGTACCCAGCTTCTCCCAGTGTTAGGTGTCCCAACCAGTGGAGGTTCACCTCACTCATACAGTGATGTATCCCTTTCACAGGTGGCTTTCGGTGCAGTGGTGCTCCACATACGCTTTTTTCCATGATGGGAGAGAATATGAGACTGTGGAATACCATCAAGTCTTATCACAGCACTGGATTTTTGTTTGCCACATTCACTAAAACCAACTTATTTTTCTGCAAACTAATGTGAAGTTATTTCTTACAAGTTTCATTTTCCTAGTAAAACATTGTCGTGGTGGAACCACCTGGCTGAAACCAGGACAAACAGAGATTTCGAGGTTTGTGCTTTTTGGTTTTTTTTGACCTCACCTGTCACTGCATTGTTCTTAGGTGATAAACGAACCATGCATGATGCTTTAAAATACAAACTGATTTGAGGATTTGAATGTAAAGAACAGAAACAGGTAATTGTTGACCAAAGTATTTTAAGTACAGTAACCTAGATCATGAACTCGGTGCACTTAAACATTAGAAGGTGAAACAAAACCAATCCATCTGCTCTGGGAAAGGAGTAAAGAGTCAAACCGCCTTTCCACAGGCAGATGAAATAAAAGCCTGTGTTTTGAAGCCAGGTGGTTATGGAGGTCTGCTGATGATCATCAGACATTCCCAGACAGGCAATAAACCTGCTATTGGCACTCAGGAAATGATCCCTATTTTATTTCTCAACATTTGGAATGCGTATGGGGCTCATGATGAGTGCATTACCATTTACCTGTTCTGTCCAAACAAATTACCATTGTATTTGTCTTTAAAAAATATATTCTGAATAACCTATTATTCCTGAGTCTTTACTCTTCACCCAGTTCCTAGTTTGAAGTTTTTCTTTACATCCTCTGAAAAAAGGAAATTGCTTTATGACAATTCTGCCACCACTATCCAACTTCAATGCTTTTACGATAAATACCTACTATTATGAGTTCTGCCTGCAACACAACCACAGAAACCCACAGCGGAGCTGCTCACACCAACAGCCAGCGTAACCACGGCTCTCCTCACATTTCTATGCACCACGGAAACAAAAACCTCAGCTCTGTGCACTTCCCTGCGCTACCCACAAAACACACTGAGCCTGCTCTGGTAAATGTCAAGAGTCTCATTTCAAAAGTGGCCACAACTATCAACCTCATCTTCGTTGACCAGTTACCCCCAGAGCCCAGTACCAGCAGAGGAAGTGTGGGCTCACTGGTGATCCCTGTTAGAACTGCTGCACGAGGCAATACAAACATTGCTGATTAATTGTCATCGTGGGGTTTCTCACGCAGGTGCCAACCCCTTCCATTAGAGCCTGGACCAAGACCATCTGCTACACGCTACTGGCCAAACAGCCACAAGGCAGTGATTCCTTTCCACCGGGAACGGCTCCAGGGCTATACAGAGCAGGATGTCAATCCCCAGGGCACTGTGGGTTCCCACTGCCTCCTATGGATGGCGATGGGTAAATCACACAACTGAAACCAAACCGGAGAGAACTTCTTTATCCACTGGGTTCCCCAAGCCAGACATAGTGTGTTAGTGATTAGCCTAAGACAGCAAGAAGTATGTGTCGTGCCAAAATCGACTGCTCGGTTACTGCATGGCTTTTGATTTCTGTCCTTTAAGATACTCTTATCACCTTGAACGTAACTTGCCCTTTTGCCCTTTCTTTGATGCCGCCTTTAAAGTTTTTTCTGTGTGAAAGATACTGCATGTTGCACATTCTATAATACTAATTTTTATCACAGACATACATTATTATATGCAGGCTATGCGGAGTTTATACCCTCTACCCACAGGTAGAGCCACACTGATATGACATACAGGGGAAAGCAAACAGTGGCTGGGGTTGGTTTTTACTGCCAAGAGTGGGTACCACCGGCTGTAGTTGTCCTGTCACCGCTTGGGCATTTACTGACCCACGATCCCTCCAAGCCACTTCCAGTGGCCCAACAGAACACATCTCCCCCACTCCCCAATCTCCAAAGCTAATTAGGCATCTTCCAGAATATTCAACACTGCCCTATATGGATAAAGGCTGCCTGACAAAAATAATTAAATATTGGAGACAACCACCCCAAATACAAATACCCCAAACCTACCAAATACAGACTTTCTTAAATACTTTGATTTGGTTCTACTCAAAAAACCCAGAGATACATTTACAATTAAGCCAATATTCTCGCCTTTTTCATGCATCAAGGCTTTAATGGTGACTGAAAATGAAGTTAGGAAAAGTAAGTTGTAAACAAACAAACAGGCTTGTTTGCACGATGGTTCTAATACATCAACAAGTTCTTTTGAATACCCCCACCCCCCGAGTATTAAATTTACTGTAGACTGTGAATATGATTTATTATATTCAAAGATTTTTAAAGTCTAAAAATAAATGTCTTTGTAAATTAAACCAAGAAAACCCCCCAGTTTTACTTAACAGCCATTTTGCCGAGAGCTACTGAACACAGTAAGATTTCAAGTAATCATGCTAGTATTAAATTGTCTTCCTCAATAGGGTACTACCAAGCATTAGTGAAGGCCTAGAAACTTATTGTCTCAGAGAACTGGGCCCAAATTTCACAATCATGAGGTTTTCCCGGACTTACAGAGCTCAAACCCAAAGCAGAATAACTTGCAAACAGTCAACAATTCAAGGCCACAATTTTCACTTAATTTTTGGAGACTACGGAAGATGAAAGTGAATCATGAATATGAATGAAGTAAAGCTGTCGTTACAGGAATCACTGACTTTTGCCCTAATGCTCTAAAAATGGGGAGGGAGGGGAGAAGGAATGAAAGCCTGGATCTCTCCCACTCAGAGCAGGGCAATGACAGCCCACTACCTGATCTTGATGCATTCTGTTCAGAGTAATGACAGTGACTGTCAATCCTGCAGTCATAAATTTGCAACAGGATTATTAATTGCTGTTTTACCTGATTAGCAACCTTAGTCATAAATACTTAATTGGTGAAATGATAGCTTAGCCAAAAGGCTTTCACTTGACACGAAGAATTTGCAGTCAACTGTTTTAATAAAAAATACTACTGTGCTGATGTATTAATTGTGCAATGCACCTGCCCAACTCTGAAGACGTGGGAATTTGTCGAAGAGTTAGAGAAATGGGCTGTGTGTAATTCTGAGTGTTAATCTCCGAGAAGTTTTGGAGATAAGGACTCACAGTTCCTAGGACAATAAGATCAACATCCAAATGCACTAGTGATCTGGAAAGATATGAAGACAAAGATACAGTGATTGTGAATTAGAAACGTCTCATAGCTATCAGAATGAAACCACTAAATTTTAACAAACTTGAGACATAAATGGTGAGCACTCCAACCCTTCTTCCCAAGAGAATCATCTGAACAAGAATCATTCATTTACCTCATTGGAAACACCAGAAGAAGTGTCTCGAACATAGTCCAAAAGCTTTTTAGGTGGCTGCATCATAAAAGCAGAAGTGTAGAGATGAAATGGAGTAGAATCAATGGCAGCAAGGAATGAAACATGTGGAGAAGGTGACACAGTTAGAAACTAAGTGTTGACAACGTCAGATACAAAGAGTGACACACATGGGTAGAATGGAAGGAAGAATGTGTTACAATATTTTTTCAATTATAAGCATCTTAATAAAATGTTAGTAACTAGGTGGTAAAATTTACAACCGGAATGGCTGAATCAATACTAGCAGTTTTTAATACTGAGACAGAAGACTGTAAAGCACCACAGTTATGTTCTAGTGGGGAAATCTCAACATATTTTCTCTTACAGAAGATACTATTCTCACATTATCGTTATCAGTAAAGTATTGTTGACACACAGTTCATCAGAAGAATATATCTGGACTGTTTCTGCCCACCTAGAAGGAGGAATGACAAAACAGCTTGAATGGCTAGATAAAAGGAGATAAAAGGTAATCAGTGAAAACATGATATATTATAGACCACCGGACAACAAATGAAACCCAAATATATATGAAAAAAAATTTTTTCAGGTGGTATCCAATGAGTTATATTTTGAAATATTATCATTAAAAAAGTAAAGTTAAAAACAAACAAAAAAAAAGGTATGTGGTTTGCTTTCTTTTCTGCTCTGACGTAGCAGCTGGCAGTTCTGACCCTGGCCTATGGCTGCTACCCCAAGGGCCTAAGGCACCGGGCTCCCACACCGCCCTCCAGGGCCCTGCCTCAAGTTCCTTGGGCTCCTCGTGTAGCCCAGCATGTCGGTAATTAGCGTGCTGAGGGGTGTCAGTAATTAGCGTGCTGAGGGGGGCCTCCAGAGAACCGCTAACTAACAGGGAAATGCAAGAATGGGAATGTTTTCAATCCTGATCCTCTCAAGCTCAAATGCCATGCCTATTTGGGATTTCCTTCTCCGGGGCAGGGACTTTTGTTTTTTCCCCCTCGAGCTCCGCAGGATCCTGGGAAGCTATGAGAATATTTTACCAGAGCGAGGGAATGCTTGGGTTTACCCCCCTCCTTTTTCTGAGGGGATCTGAACTCCCACCCGGAAAGTACTCTAACCGCCGTGTTAGGCATTCCTCCAGGAGGAAGGCATTCGCTATCCTTTTCCCTAAGGATGTCAGAGGGTACGGGAAGGAATTTGAGCTCCATGTAGCCACAGAGGGTGTGTGCTTTTAAAAGCAAGAGCAGGTGCATCTCCAACCTAGTCATTAAGGCACACACTGTGCAGGGAGGAAGCTAAACCTAGTCCTCAGTCTTGCTTCAAGGACAATGTCGCTGTTTTATCCTTGTATAACACAAACGAACAGTTTTTGGTGCTCACATTTAATTAAGCCGGTGGTATTTTGCAGAAGTATTGCAAGTGCCTAGGCAACTAAAGGTGACAAACTGAGATATCGCCAACATTCAGGTGCTTCAACCACATGGAGCTTTCCAAGTTTATAATTTTAAACGTAAATGCTTGCAGTAGGACTAAGGTAGCATCTGTTTGCCTGAGTCCTTTTTTTGGACCTGCCTGTTTGTGAAAATGGGAGCAGAACTGAAGCCTGTCTGTTCAGGCAGGTGTCCAGCTTGAAAATAAGCAAACCCATTATCTCTATGTTCAGGTACAAAATACATATTCTGCATGTATGCATATAAGAGAGGGAAAAAAGGAAAAAAATATCACTATTTACTGCCATAAGAGATTTGTATATGGCTGCATGCATTTAAATGTAGACACATTCCTCCAAGTAAAATATGTGATTTGTAACTTAGCATCCCTAATGCAAACTGACATGTTTTTCTGCTCTGAAAGATTGTTCAAAAATAATCCAGCCAAATGCAAAAGACTTAGGGAGACTAGTAAACATGCCTGTTTAACATCCAATTTGTGTGGTTCTTAAATATTTGCACACTACTATGTGTCTAATATGTAGTCTGTATTAAAGCTATTAAAGCCACAACTCTGGCAAGTTAAGGGCCACTTGAAAAAAACCCAATTATATGTGTGAGATCACTTTATTGACCTTTTTTTAAAAAAATCATATTAGCTTTACTGGCATATATTTGCTGAATTTGGTAATTCGTAAATTCCTCATTATATAAAAAAAAAAAAATATCCTAATGTTTAAATATTAATATTCTGTCCTCACTTACCGGACGTCCAAACTCCAGTTCTGAAAAGAATTTATACCAGGGTTCGTTTTCTAAATCTATGTCATCTGGGTTTATGCGATCAGTCTGGAGCAGTTGTGAAGGAAAAGGGAAGGAAAAGGCACACACTGAGCCAAGTGCTAGAAATGCCATGTCACTTCAACAACACACACACGAACACAAAACAAGTATGGGGAAAGGAATGGAGTAAAATCAAAGAATGAAGATGGTATTTAAGACAGAATATTCTTGTCCAAGAGCTGTCACTGACCGGTAGCTTTAATACTTTTCTTTTTGTTGCTGTTCTTCCCAATGACTGGAAGATGTTAAACATTTTAGAATTACTCTTTTAAAGCTATGAGGGCTCTTAGACCATTTCTGTAAACATCACTCTATTAACGTAAGTACATTTAATGCTAATACTAAAGATTCCTTGTTAAGAAGATGGTTTAAATGATTGTAATCTTCAGCATAGGCAAGAAAGTGCCCACCTGATCAGCAATAAAGACATTACTTTATCAGTACTGCTTTTAGTCATTCCTTGTCTTCTCACAAAGCATGTTAATTCTGGATCTTGCTGTCTTGAAGCAAGCGCTGAGCAGAGATAAGAGATGCACCATGCAGGCATAACTATATCAAAAAGCCACTTCAGCATATGCAATGGAACTGGTATATTTTAAATCCTATGGTCAAACAATAGGGAACAAAAAATGATACATTCCATAATATTTGTTTCAGCAGTATTTTGTAATGCTTTATCTCCCACTTGATGTAACGAAGCATTTTTTTCCACAGTGAAATACATTGTTTTCATCTGAGAATTCTCACAGCAAAGGGATAAAGTAGCAATTGAAGATAGCATTAAGAAAATTCTTCAATGAACAGAAAAATAATTGACAGATTTATTCAAGTAGCATGAAAACATGACAGTGCAAAACAGTAGAGCTCCCAGTGGGACAGCTAACCAACCATAAACTGGGCTGCATTAATTATTTTCTAAATAGCTCCAGTTCCTTTGTACAGTCTGATGTAAGCTGTCACGCAGCACAGAATTACAGTGAACTGTTGGCTTAAAGATCTCTGAAACAGAGAAAGCCTCTTGTTAAAGATATTTCTGAATGTAAAATTTGGTCTGCCACAGCTGTAGTTCTCAGAGCATAGACAGTAATTATGGTGTGACCTAGAAAGCAATCCTCAAAGATGACGACAGGGTCCTGCATAAAGAATGATACTGGTGATTAAGTATGTAACACCTTTTCCTCCTGAGTCGAGCCGTCACCAATACACCAGAGCAATCACATCCAGCTATTCCTGTTTTCTGCAAGAGATAACGCCATGCTCTTGACCATTTCAGGTGATTAAACATCTTATGGCACTTCTCTTGCTGCTTTTGATGTTACTTTACTGGAACAGACTGCCAACTTTGCTCTACTGAAAGGCTAACAACCCTTTTGAACCACCTCGCTGCTCAAATATGCATGAGCTGTTCACGAAATAATCTGGACTCCAACTGTGTTTTCGAGATTTATCTTCACAATGTGAAGATAAATTACACTTCCCTTTCAAGTAAGGGAAGTATTAATCCTGTGAACAGAGTGGGAAGTGAATGTCAGTGGCGAACAACTTGCTGTGCTCCATGGCAGGGTTAGAAAGTAAAGCTGCTCTGGAGTTTTGCCCTCGTATTTCCACCATCCACAGCCCTAACTCAGCACTACTACTGGCAACTGTTTCAACTCAGCTATACATACCAAAGTCTTCAGTAGAAAAACGCCACTGAAATTAGCTCCATGAACTGACCAAAAAAGATTTGGGACCTTAGTAGAGCCTACAATTGATTTCAGAAAAAACATCTGGTTCTGTTCTACCGAGAGATGGAGGCATGAGGGCAAAAACGGCAGATTCACAACGCAGAAGATAACTTCATTCTGCATCAGCTTGATTCCCATTACAGAGAATGACTGGCATATTCACGAGTTTTTTTGTTTACCTGAACAAAATTTCCACAATTTAGATCTGGATAATCTGAAAGACAAGACTAAACAATTGCGTTTTCACTATTTCTCCAAACTAAGTTACATTATGTTGAAGTATTTATAGCACATTTTCACAGTTGTATTATACCAATGACTTAATTTTCACAGAAATAGCTACAATTGGGTGCGTCTACATTAAACAAACAAAATAAATGAATAACTCCCTTGAAATGGATCCATGGTGTTGCAACTGTGGAGCTGTTGGCACTACAAATCCAGGCGTACTGACAGTACCTGCTTGGGCAGTGAGCATCAGCCTTGCCAGCCTCAAGGCCCCCCGGATGGCAGCAGCCCCCCCCTACACACTGACAGACCTGTGTCCCTTCTTGCAGGGCACCAGAACACACCATCAGAGCAGCTGCGCTTCCACCCAGCTCGTCAAGGAGATAAAAATGAGAACGGGAGTCGGCTCCCATTTTATTTTCAAATATCCTTGCAATTAGCAGAAAGCTTAACCCCCCTGCGCTTCTGCTTGTAAAGAAAATGCTCGAAACAGTGCATTTTTATGTAGTTTCTAAGTTTCTGCGTTCTCCTCGTGTGGCAGAGTGCAAATAAAATGAGAACAGGAGAAAGCACGTAAAGCTCTAACTGCATGCACACAAGTCCCACTTTTGCTTTCAGCTTGAACCGCAGAGGGCAGCAAACTGAAAGAAACTGAGCACTGCTGCCTGGCCGTTCTGGAGATGCCTCTGCATCCCCGGGCTACCAGATCACCACACAGGCAACTGATTCCACTTGGCTTTCAGATCTGATTTTCCCGATGGACGTTTTTCTATTATCTCCCCCTCTAAGAGACTTCAAAGGAGCAAATAATTTTGACTTAAAAAAAAAAATGAACTTGGCTCAGTCTCACACAGTATCTCCCAAACTGCTTGAACAGAAGGTAAAAGCACCTAATTCCCTTTTTTATGATTTGTTAGTCAAACCAAGTCATGTTCCTACACTCTATCCTTCACCTAGTCATTTACTAACATCAGTAGTATATTTCCAAGTAATGCGAAAGACCAGTAAGTAACTTCACTCTTTCTGCCATTTGCATCAGATGGTCAACACAGCGCTGCATCGACACACTCGACTACAAAACAGCATTGTCGTTTTAAAAAACTACTTCTATAGAGTTGCAAGCAGCTTTGCTCGTGCTTGATTTGATACACACAAGCAGACATTCACAGGCAATAATCAAAAGTGTGTACTTAAGCTGCTGAGTTAAATGGTTCATACACGAACTGCATGGTCAAATTGGTATTTTGCATGTGCAAGTTCAGACACCATAATGAAGCCCCTTTGGAACAACGTACTGACAAGTCTGTTGTAAATTTGGCTTTGGCATTTTATTAGCTCTGAAGAGTTTGCCTTATCTTCTCCTTTTTTCCTTTTGCCTACTTTTAAACAGCTGTTGTAGCTCCAAGTCCACTACCAGATTGACTTCGTCTCTCTGTATCTATGAGAAGACGTATTTTTTAATGTCGTATCAAAACATACCTATATGTAGAATTTCTGATTTCTTTTTAAAACACACAGACAGTATTTTTTAGTTGACAAAGTGTTACTCAAGTAACTCAACCAACACTGAGCAGAATATTCGGATAACCAGCCTGAGATGTCAAAGGCAACTGAACCTGCATATTCTAAAGAAAATCACAATTCTCCACTACAGTAAGAAAACCAAAAACCTCAAACCCAACAGACATACATCATGGTGCAAGCTCAGTCCATTTCTGGTATTTGACAAAATAATAATGTTTTTTTCATTTATTCTGATCATTAAATCCTCTTGCATACAAACTCAGTAGAACATTTGTATACTGATGATATATAAAAACATCTAGAACTAAACTTTAACCTGACAAGTTTTATCTGACTAGCACATGTGCACATTCATGCTTAGACTAAAACACCTAATGAAAATAAAATATTGCTTGTACCAATTTTACAGTCTTTCTTTACAGCAAACTAAGATTTTTCCTAACTTGCTTCACTGCAGAAATAGAAAAATGTATATGCATGAACAAATTACTTCACACATATTAGGTTGAAAGCAGCAAAGAATAAAAATCTAACTTCATATTCATACAAGTAAAATTAAATTATTACAGTACAATTTATTTTACACCGAAAGTAAACATCCATTTTAGGAAACAAATTCATGTTCCAGATGATATTAGAGAAAAAGAGCCTTTTATTGAATTACAGGCATCGGAGATGGAAACATACATCAGAACAACTTATGTACCACCTGATCAAGTGCTGTGTTATTGAAGAAATGGTAATGTTTTATGGGCTTATAGAAACAAGAAAAAAAGGAACTGCCGCATCGTTGCTTGGAAGACTATTCAACAGCTTAATGTCACTTTACTTTTAGTTGTAATCTCAAAGGCCCAATCCCAAGCCCCTCCTTTCTGTTACGTTTTACACTCTTACAAGTTCAAATTACAGGCAAAAACCCATTAATCTCCTGTTTCATGACAGAAGACTGCTATGTGATACTGCAGCTTGAAATTACACTCATCTTCCTACATCCCTAACAAAGATAATCATCTATCCCTAACCAATCTTTCCATTTAATGTTTATTGTGAAGGATTTTTTTTAAAGTTTTTTTAAAGTATACTTCTTATATTCTTTTGACTTACCGAACCAGGATCTGCTGAATAGTATTTCCCACTAAATGTTAGTTTCACACTGAATCTCATTTTATTATATTCTCCCCATGTTTATAATCTCCACATTAATCACAACCGGTTCCAATGTAGTACCTACATCAATAACTGGAATGTTTATCTTTCAAACCTCATCTGCTCTGTTTATTATCATATACGGTAGCTGTAAAAATTCTTTCCCCCCCCAGATCATTTTTCCATCAAAAATGCAATCCTGTAGACATGGGAATGATGCGGCTTCAGAAAAAAAATTAAGATTTGGAGTGTTGGAGAAATCCCCTTTGACTTTTTTGGTTTTGGCAAACTAATAAAGTAAGAATTTCTAGTTCAGATGCTATAAATGTCCATCTTTTACAATATTAATGAATCATATTTATTTTCCATATTTTGATTAGTATTTTCTTCCAGTACCATGAGAACAATTTTTCAGACATTAAAAATCAAACCTTTAGAGATTATCAAGATGAAAGAGATAACTTATGAAATACTGACACAGCTGAGAATTTAGCGTTCTCATCTGAATTTGGAACTTATGCATTCTTTTCAGATGTTTGGTTTTTCTACACACACGGAAAAATCTTATGACCTACTCTGCCGATAGAAGTCATGAGTTCTGCCTTCCATAACCCATTCCAGGAAAACAAGGAAAGCAAATGCTTTAGTGATACAAAATCTTTTTCTTTTTGTAACACGGTCCAAAGGATGTATCTAAATACATAAAGCTAAACATCATTATCAGCAGCAGAAATTCCAGACTGACATAATGTGATAGCTCACTTCAACTATTTTTATATCAGTTAATAATGTTACACTAGTGTCAGCACAGCTTTCATCTCTTGATATTCTACATTAATCCCTGTCTTCCAATATTTACAGCTGATTCATACATACATAAAATACCTCTCCATTCTGTCTGCAAAAATTATTTCCTCAGCTTTTAAAATGTATTCAGCAAAAAGATGTTTCCTTGTATTTACATCAGCTAAGTCTAAACTTCTAGTCTAAGCTTCAGCTCAGTAAATACAACCTAAAGGCTTTTCTGCATAAAAATATCTTTATGACCAAACAAAGCTCAAAATCCAAACTCTTGATTGAGAACATAAAAAATAAAATGCATAAGCAAGGTAAAAAAAAGAAGGATTCAGGAAGAGTCAGCAAAGTTTGCTTTTTTTGGTCATTTGATTAGTTTGCTAAAATTAAAAATGACACCTGTGACACTTCATCAGCACTGCAATTGCTATATGAATTAGTTTTTTCACATTACATTAATAGAAAATGTAAATTTATTAGAAAAGCGAGGCTTTTCTTGAAACATCATTGTCATTTTCTTACTCTTGATTTGAATCTGCTATTATTCTTTGGCACTGGGAAGGCTAATAAATGACCTCAGTGTGTATAATGCAACCACAGCAGTGAAGAAAGTGCTCAGAACAGATGTCACTACCTTTGAAATAAAATTGTTAGGTTCATCTTCACAACAAATACTAAATTCCATTTAATTCTATTGTTTAATTAACAGTTCCTATAGAAATGGCAGTTTTCTTTTTGAAAAATGGATCAGTTCTGCAAAAACTTAATTTCATATTATAGTTTTTTTCTGGCTAATGAAAATTATATTCCTGCAAAGACCAGAAAAACACAAGGGAAAGGTTCTTAGTACAGGTGTTTCACACTGTTGACATACTACATATTCTGGATTTCCATTATTTGCTTAATTTATTTTAAATTAGTGAAATAAATTCTGTGAAGAATTATGTAATACGGTAATACAAAAGCAAATAATAATCCAGTATTGATTACATAACCACCCTCTTTAAAACTGGACTCCCTCAACCATTTCAACCTCAAAGTAAAAGACCAAGAAAAGAAAATATTGCCACTGACACGTAACAGTGTCTCTAAAATAAGAAAGTACCGAGAAAGCACAAAGGTAAATTAGAAAGGCTGAGTAAATGCATCTTTCAGCAAATGAGAACTTCCGTTAATGGTCATTTTGCGTGCATTAAGCATAGCTTTATCAGACATGCTTGTGACAAACTCCACAATTGCAATCATTATTCAGAGAGCAGTAACAAAGACTTCTAATTACATGTTAATGTACACTCAGTAATCACAGAGTAAGTGAGGCTGGAAAGGACCTCCAGAGGTCCTCTAGTCCAACCACCTGCTAAAAGCAGGTCTAGTCAGATCAGGTTGCTCAGGGCTGTGTCCAGGTTGAGTCTTGAAGATCTCCAGAAATGGAGAATCTACAGCCCCTCTGAGCAACTTGACCAGTATTTAACCAAAATTTCCTTAGATGTACAATCAGGCACATCCTAGAAATACAAATAGTTGACTTTTATGCATTGATTATTCAGATATCATACGTGCTGTTAATACTACTGGAAATGAGTGCTGGAGATGCACGCCAATGAGAAAAAGCAGTTACCACTAATTCACAGTTCTACTCATCATCCATTAGGTTTGCACAATGGTGGTCTGATTTCTTGGAAATACCACAAGCTCTCGCTTTAGCAAATAAGCCAAAGCCGCATTTCCAACACAACCATCAGAAAGAGCGCAGACAAACTGCTGCAAAATATTTGAAAAAGGACCTTCAGTATTCATCCAAGTGGTTATGATCAGTAGTAAATGATAAAAAGATGACTCCCACCAAACCTCTTACCGAATTACCCCTTTCACTTAATGTGTCTTACCGGTCTTTCATGTTCAAGGATTGACGACTTTCCTGGCTCATACTCAAAAATACTTCTTGGTTCAGAACGGAACTTGCGGGTATCTACCTTTCTGTCAGGGGGATCCCAGTCATTTCTAAACAACAAATAAGAGCAATTTAGTTAATTTCCTGTCATCATCATCATCTGCTTTACAGCTCTGTGCAAGAGAAATACGTAAAAGCAAATGAATTTCAGCATGGTTTCTCTTTCCAGATTCCAGTTGTGAAATGTCTGGCGTAGCATCCCAATATTTTAACCACTGTATCATCTTAACCTGTTTACAGCAGGTATATACACTACAGCAGGAAAAATACTAGAGATGTCCAGCCTATGTGATCACTCATACTTTTGTTATAACCAGCAGACCAGTTTAAAAACTCCCCTGACATACTATCAAAATACCAAGACATGCTTCTCAATTGCAAATTTACTGTGTTTTGTTTTATGCACTATACTAATACAGGCAAGTGGTAGATATTTTTGTCATCACCCAATACAACATTAAGTCCGTATTGAAAAAGTTAAAAAATTTTCTGAGACAAAACCCAACGAAATTATTTTAAAAGACAGTGTGAAAATCTAAGAGATGCTCTTTACCCTGATCTGTAGTAGGACTGTTCCTGCATATCCTTGTGAGCAGTATACTCTTTCCTTGGAAATGTCAATAGGTAAACCAGAACAAGAATTTGGCAGTTGGCAAGAATAAAGAATAAAGAGTAACCTCTGCTACCACATTTTTTCAGACATTTACCATATTATATTAATAGCTACCAATACATTTTTGGGGGCTAGTTAGCTAGTTACTATCACAGTGAACACTATCTTTTCATGGCAGTTTTTGTAGTCTCCACCTATGACGCATTTGAAAAACTGTAGCTCACACATCTTTTTGCTTAGCTCTGTGTACAATGACCAGCTAGTATCTCAAAGAATAGGGGAAAGGAAAGAGGAAATCCTGCCAGCTATTGCCTGTATTTACAATAAGAAAGAGCATACACTGATTAAATTCTGTTGCTTCTATCAGGCTTTCTGATGCGACTTGGTTTGATGTGACCTGACATATCAAGGCACATTATCACGTGCCTTAAAAAAAATCTATGGGGTAGCTTTTGTTTACAGTACGTTTGTGAGTGCCAGTTCTGGGACACTTCTATTTATAAAATGCCCTACATTTCAAATGAAGTAGTTCTACATGGCTCTATTGTTTATTTTCACTGAGGAAAAAAAATATTTCAGAGCAGAAAAGGTTGTATTTCTTGAGAATGAACAGGAAGATGGCAATGTTGTGATCACGTTGTATTATACTGCAAGTCACTGAAGAAAAAAGCATGCTACTGAAATTCTGATTCACACTCAAGTTCACCTAATTTACAGCATTCAGCCTGTAATCCCTTACGGAATATATTTTGGAGTCTAACTGTTAATGTAAACCATATCTTACCTCCCAGCTATGAAACTGTGATACATGGGGACCTAAGCCTCTTACGTGAGATTTTAAATACTCAGGCTTTATAGGCAATTAAAAAAAGAATCTCCCAATGGCAGGAAAAGATTGACGAGCTATAGCTGTCAGCAGCAGGCGAAGCATAACTAACATGTTTGGCGTCCCCTGGCCTGGAGAACAGAGATTTCCACTGCCTGTCTGTTCAAGCAGGAGATTAAAAGCAGAGGCTCAGCATTCAAATTCGGTGCTGCAGCAGTTATTTTCAAGCTCGGCAAAAGGAACTGCAACCGGCCTCAGTTTCACATCACTTCAGAGATCAAAGCCAAGCAGATCCACATTTTGGTGCCTTGCTAACAAAATCTGCACTTCTGTATGACTTGCTAACCCAATTCTAACGTCGCGACCCTGAGGAGGTAGCCGAACTCTTACCCCTAGCATTTCCTCTTCTCAGCTTGCCCTCAGCAACAGGAGGAGCCAAAATCAGTAACTACTGAGCAACCTTTTTCCTCTGCAGTATGTGTACCTGCTGGATTACCTTTTGGATTGCCACTACCTATGAATTTTTCAAAAAGCCATGGTCATAGTCTTATCTTTAAACACTTAGTATGGTCTTTTCTCCTAATGTTTTATGCAAACTGCAAGTTATTTGAAACCGCTTAATACCATTACATTTTGACATATAAAAAAATGTACGACGCTCAAGCTGACAAAAATGGACAAATTCTGTTTCGTTGCTTGAGTGTAACCAAGAGAGGTGGGTACGCAGCCGTAAATGGAAAACGACCCTTCTCATATATAAAATATATACGTACATACACACACGCACTTATAAATATAAATACAAAAATGCATATCATCATAATATTACATTAACATGTAGTATTCAAGAATGTAAACATTAACAAAAAAGCTTTTTGTTTGAGGTAGTAGCTACAGGTATGCTGAAGAGTCTACAGAGTTTGTGTGCAGGGCACTTTGCATGGTTTTATCAGAAGGATAAGCATTTCTTCCCTGAGTTATTAAGTATTGATCTTTCGGACAGGACTCTAACCGCTGGGACCTGGTTTTGTGCAGCAAGTTTGAAGCTGGAAAACCGTGAGAAATCTGAAATACCCCTTTAATCTGTAAACGCCTTCCAGGTCTACAACAATGGAGACAGAGATTGAAAAAATGGGGATATAAAGCACTTTTGAGCTCTGGGGAAACAGGCATTGAATGGTACACGCTTACAGTTTTGCTCTTCCTCAAATTTCAATTACAGCATCTTTTAGATCCTTTCCTCCTTGCTGCTGGGTATCATAAATAGCCTTTCCTACTCACAGACTAACTAGTCAAAACAGCTGCTAGAGCACAGATTGTTCTGAAATACAACAAGCAGGACAATCCTGCTAATGAGAATGAAAATCTTTAAATGCTCATGGTGGTATCACCTGTAGGAATAAACACTTCTTTAGCATGTTGAAGAAATGGTAGCACCATGCATGATGCCCACACTACTGATGAAGATTCGCCCCCATCGCCTGACTGTCCCTTGAATAAAGTCCTCAAAGTCATATTATTCTACAGCAGTTATTTTATCCTTTGTGATATCCTGTAATTGGGTTACTGTACATACCAAGAACACTTTTTGAAAATACGCTAACTTACTTTTCTGGTATAGACCTTTCCCTCAGACGATGTGGTGGTGCTGGAGGTGGCACATGTGGAGGTGGTAAAGGGGATGAGACCTTAAAGGCATCAGAGCTACTGTCAGAAGCGCTTTTAGACAATGGTCTGTATGTCTGTGTCTTTGCAGCTGGGTGTGCCTGAGCAGAGAAGGATGGACTGTAGCTACCTAATATAAAACAAACCCAGAAATATTCACAGCATGAGTGTTAATAAAACACAACATGGAAAGCTACAAGAACTCAGAGTAGCTCAACAGAGCTGCAAGGTTACAAAAATGTGTAAATGCATTTTCTAAAACTACATTGCTGTATACTATGTAGCTCATTAGAATACTTTTTATATATTTCTCTGTAAAACTACAAACACATAGAAAAAGTGCAGTATAATTAAAATAAATTAATGATTAATTTGAGGAGGGGAGAAGTTAATGGCTGTATATAAGTCTATCAGAGCTGTTAATGACAGCTGTAATTAATCCCCAGGCTCATCCTGCCTCTCAGTTGTTCTGTGTTCAGAGGGAAGCGAAGAGGCAGAAATGCATTTTTCCATTGTTTTAATAATTAGTTACTCTGGGACAACTAGGCAGTAAGATAACTTGAAGAGGATCACAAGAGTCCAAACAGATCTCAAATAACTGACCCACAACAAATGCTCTCAACAGTACAAAAAAAGGCATGAGAGCATGTTGAACGCAACAAACACCGAAATAGAAGAATTTCGAATGGCATTTTTGCACAAGGCACTATGGATTTTTTGCACATGTGGTCTATTCACACTTCCATTTTTGATTTTGTAAATAATTCTACCACATGGTTATAATCTTCTGAAAGACATAATTATATTTATTAGATGAATACATCTTTCTTGCAGCCAAATATCAACACCAGTGCCTACAGCAAAAACTCGTAGATCGTAACACAGAATCATCTTTATTAGGCACTCTTACTGCGTATTTTAAGAGGTGTTTTCACTACAACCTTTTTGTCTTCCCATGTCAGTAATTAGCATTAGAGCAGAACAGCGCAGTTCCCTTTTCATTTTTATAAGGAAAGGCTGTGTTACTCACAATCACTACTGAAAATAAATGCAAGGTAATCAAGAAACTACAGCATTACAGTGTATTCCATCTGCAGTAAGAGGCCCACAGCTGCAATTCATTTCAGTGGCAAGAATGAAACCAAAATTAAAGTTTGTTTCAGTTGGTGAAAAAGGCATGGAAAAAACACCGAGATCAAACAAGATGATAAAAAGTGTTTATATAAGCATTATAAAAGCAAGCATGAATAGTTAACTACCCCATTACTTGCTGACATTAACAAAAGACTCATTTTGAAGTGAGGGAATAATTCCTACCAGTACCGTATGCATATGCAGCATTATACACGTCTGTGTCATCATCTATAAAAAGAAATACACATGTTACAGTAGTGCAATACATGCCAGTTTATCACAGCCACGCAGCTTTGTTTTTGCAAATACAAACAATGATTGGTAGGCGATCAGCCCCATATTTCTTTTCCTCATCTCACAGGTCTTTTGTGAAGATTCTCTTCCCATTATACTTACCATAGCCTATTTTTACCATCCCACCACCTTATCGGTAAAATGGTATCTTCTGGTCACGCCGCCCACATTGTGTCCTTACTGTTGGCACCGAATCACAAATTAGAGCTTTTTGTCTGTTCTTCTCCCTTCCCCAAGCTCAGTTTCTTCCTTTTGCCAGCTCTCCTCTACAAGAAACTACTACATTATTGTTCCTATCACAAAAAGCATCCTCAAATATCTACTATGTGGTTAGTGCTCAACATAGATCTTGTAAGCCAAAATTTCCCTAATTTCCCTGCTTACATTTTTTATTCTCCCACTAACATTGCATGACCATACTGAATGCAAAGCTCTACTTCAGATGAATAGTCTCTTTCCTTCCAGAGGTCTAATGAGCATCATTGCCATTTATACAGTTTCTTGGCATCCTTGGTGGACAATCATGATATGATAAAGTACATTAACACTAGCGATGACACCAAAGCTCCATTTCAGCAAAACCAAATAAGACATTCTATAAAAAAAATGCAATTCAGACAGAAAGCGTATCCTTAAAACAGTCTGTTTACTAGCACATGCTGTTCTAACACACGAGCTCTCCAAAAGAAAGCTGGTATGTTAGGAGATGTACAGTGGCCAATTTCTTAACCCTTAAAGTGGAGATAAGGATCACTTCTTGAGTTCCCCAGTGACACGGAATCATACAGGCTGCACACCTATCCTAATCGCTTCAGGTTTTATTTAGCTTTAGTAAGAAAACAAACTCATTAGAGCTAATGAGCCTTTAGCAGAGGAAAATAGCGTGCTCTGCAGTAAAATCTGTCTTTGAATTTACCCATTTGATTTGATTCATTACCTGACACTTGATAAACACTTCTGTTTTCACACAGCAGACAAATCAAAATGCAAAACACTGCAGTTTTTAATGCCACTGAGAACCACCCAGCAAAGACAAAAGCATACTTACCAGGCTTATGAACCATATGGATTTGCTTGAACATTGTCTTGTACCAATCCTTCGGCCTGTCAACTGTCTAAATAAAATAAAGTTTTTAATAATTAACAAAGAAATAAAAATACCTGTGTGTACAGATGCAATCAAGACATTTAATGTTATTTGGATACAAAGTCTATTATGTTTTATCCCCTATTTAATATAATCATTTTCATACCACCTATTTCAAAAGGTGTACCATCTATTTCAAAAGGTGTACTGATGCTTTTCATCTAGGAATTCCTGTAACAAGTTCTGGAAGACACTGAAGACCAAGTCAGTTTTGGACTCTGATCTTGAGGGTACAACGGTTAGGACACAGGAGTCAGTGCCAGGTCAAGAGTGTACCTTCTTCATGCCCTATACTGGACAATGATTAAAGCTAGATACGTTACAGGGAAATACAAATGCCTCAGCAACTACAATTACCAGTGTGTAAGAAAAGCTTTTTTTGAACTCTCGGCAATTTCCAACTTCTATCTTCAAAATTTCATTGTTAAATAATGCAGAAAAAGTTTGGAATACTTCTGAGAAAATAAGTAAGATAATGTTATATTTAAGAGTTAATGTTTGGATTCTAAACAAACAGTACTTCCTTTTATCAATTTTAAATTCCCTTTCCGGACAACTTAACTTATTTTTCTATTTTGAGAAAAGTGAATAAAATATACATTTCAATAACCACTCATTAAATTAAACTTATCCTTACTTTTGTAAACTAAGCAATCCCAAAGTTCCCAAACTCTCCTCACATCAACATTTGCTCATGCTTCTTATAATTTTTATCTCTTATCCTTCTGGATTTTCTCTTTTGCTGCCATTTTCTTTGAGATAGGATGACAGTATTTCAGAAAAGGAGGTAACACAAAGGCAAACGTTTTCAGTTTTATCCTTCTTAGGTCCTAAAATTTTACTTTTTCCACAGCAGTCAGAAAAGCAAAAGTTTTAGCGCAGATGTACAGAATTATCTTCAAATTTCATAGTGCACAGGGGTAATTCAAAAGACCCCTCTTGATGTGCATTACCTTGCATTAGCTAATACTAAATCTGCAGTCACTCTGCCCACTGCTCTTTACCATGAAAAGTGAAAATCCAAAAATTCTTCTCTACAAAACTGAGGGAACTTAGCGTGCTCACCTGGCTCTGTGCCATCTTGAATGAATCACACTTCTGCCCTAAATACCTGTTACAGCTACTGTACATAATCAATCTTTTTTGTTAACAATGGTAAGCTCTTATTATAAGGGACTAGGTAGAAAATGCTCCCGTACTTTGAGGAATCAATATAAGTTCTCATAAAATTGCTACTAAATGACATTTAAAACCAACAAAAAATTGCTCTAAAGAAGAGCTGACAGTCAATTGAAGGAATTTGGGATCTGCTGGAGAAGAAAGAAATTGAAGTGGAAGGTTTGCTTTTTACCCAGACCTGCTTGCAAGATAGAGATGACAAACAGATAATTTTGTAACAAAATCCAGTCCCTTCCCCCACCTACCAACATATTCCTGACTTCTGCCAAAGAGAATATATTCGGAAGCAGGTTTGGACCATTTTAACATTGTTTCCCTAAAGGCATTAAACATCTACACTAGCAGAACTCTGGTAAGAATAATTTAGGTAGATCAGAATCAAGTATGCTGTTTGGTGCTCCAAGATCATGTACACTCAAAAGTTCAAGGCGAAGTCCAGAAGGTCTACAGGACTTCATGGTGATAGCCACAGCCTCCGCGGTACTCCTCATTTCCCACAGCAGCAGAAATTGCAGTGGTCCCGTGATACCACAACTGCCTTTCTGATTGTACTGGGCCAAGAAGAGTCTTCCGACAGAGCTCAAATCAGTGATAGATGAATAGAACGGAAACAGCGTATAAATACTACTTCCATAACCCTACTGCTTGTCAAGGGACAAAGGCACGTAGGTATCTGTTTGCCAGGTGAGTCAGGTCCTCCACAAAAAGCACAGGAGGCTTCCACATAGAGATCAAGTATGAAGAAGCTCTCATGCGACCAGAGAAGGTGGTCTCCCAAAATCTTTCTGAACATTTGAACACGCTTCTCTCATCATCTCTCCCCCCAGCCCCCACCCTTGGGGTTTAAAACCTCAGACAATAATTTGGCTTTCCATTATAAACCAGATGGATTTATTCTATTCCTTAACTAATCCTATTTTAAAGTATTTTTTTTGCAATTTATATTCACTAATCCCACATACCAACGTTTTTTTGAGGAATCAACAGCATTCACAACGTACGAAGCCATTCAGATGCCATCCTGCTTTGCAGACATTATAGTTCTTGCAATTAAACGTTGGAACACAGTATCACCATACGTGAATGAACACTCAGCCAAACAGCACGAAGAGGACATAAGAAATACCAGCAGTTGGTGCTTAGGAGAGCCCATAATCGCTGCAAGTATTCTAATAATCCATCAGAAAGTACGCAATTAAAGGAGGCATGTATGACTTTCAGTGGACCTTCTGTGGTGGTTTTTTTCAAGCTAAAATATTGCATCACTAAGGATGGAAAAGAAATCTGGTGGGACTTGATTTTTCCCCCCTCCATTCTTCATAAACAGAGGCCTTCTCAGTCTACAGATTGATTCTGATGATTAGACATGAAGGAATCATTTTGGCTAGTCTAAAACAGTGCAGTCATACTGCTTTCCATGAATCTGTTTTTTCCTTTCCTGTGACCCTGTTGGTGGTAAACTCTGGTGGTGCCATTTGACTGAAGGCTTTTCTGAGTGAACAGCATTTTACCGTCCCTTTTCAAAGACTTCCTTTTTAATGCCTCGCAATTTCACCATCTTTGGGGCAGGGCTTGGCATGGTGGCAGAACTTAACAATGATCTGAATTTTCAGGCTTCAGAGTTGCACTTCCCAGAGCTGGCAGGAGCTCAAGTGGTATGGAAGGAACATGCTAACATGGCACGGGGGTTCTGAGAGATGGGAAAGCTGTACAGGAATCCTTCCCCTCTCAGCAGCTTTGGGCAGAGAGGGTTTGCAGGAAAAGAAGAAGAGAACATCGCTCTGCTTTCCTTGGTTAAACAGCTGTCACAAACTATGTTCTGAGAGGAAGAATAGACTTGGAGGAGATAACCACAGCTTGAAAAATCTCTCTACTCCTGAAAAGCACTCCAAATCTGGAATACAGATACTTCCTTACAGATAAATAAGTTCTTATTTATAAGCTTACCTTTGAGTACAAATAGCGTTTGGGAACATCGCATACGTTACCTATCGCCCATGAATCTGCATTTACTGCTTTTTTGATAGACTGTTGCCATTTTTATAAAGATGGTAGAATAAGAAACTTTTATACTGCATGGAATTACAAAGTCAACTAATTTGAAGACTTCTTTCTTTCTCCAGATGGAGCAGGGCTGAACTTTCTGGGAGATTTCCATTTGGATTGCCCACTGACCTCAGAAAAAGAGTGAATGACATATCCTACCTTCTTCTGTTCATGGGAAATGCAGTTATAGCACTTCTGCACGTTTCTGCATACTACTGCATTGCTGAGAGGTTTCAAGGTACAGCATGTTTGAGTCTCTGGCTGGTAACTATACCAGCTTTGTTCTTACATGACTGGGATACATGGGGATCAAATATACTTGTGCACATTTAAAACGTAATCTCAAATCAGTATCTTGAAAACAATCTCACTTTCAGCTAAGTCCTAAGGAAGCAGAGTAAGGACACAAAGTAGCACAAGACAGACAGACACACACACAGACAGACAGACACACACACAGACAGACAGACACACACACAGACAGACAGACACACACACAGACAGACAGACACACACACAGACAGACAGACACACACACAGACACACACACACAGACACACACACACAGACACACACACACAGACACACACACACAGACACACACACACAGACACACACACACAGACACACACACACAGACACACACACACAGACACACACACACAGACACACACACACAGACACACACACACAGACACACACACACAGACACACACACACAGACACACACACACAGACACACACACACAGACACACACACACAGACACACACACACAGACACACACACACAGACACACACACACAGACACACACACACAGACACACACACACAGACACACACACAGACACACACACACGCTAGCATAATCTTTTAACTCATATATCTCATTGTGAGAATGATTTCTATAATAATAAGTTTACAAGCTACAGGATATTTTGAAATCGAAACATGACAAAACCCAGAACAAGTTCAGCTGAAAAAAATGTGCTAATTCAAATTTCATTATGTTTTTTTTAGGGGAAAATTGGAGAGACTCAGACCATATAATCCAAAAGTTAAATACACGTTGGCAGATTGCCAACTCTGTTAAGCACACTTCAGGGGGATTTCTGTTATAATCTTATATAACTGATACGGACCCTGTTAGATCAATCTGCTATTAAAAAAAAAAAGAACAAAACCCCCTACTTTATCCTATATAAAGCATAGGGACTATTTACGTAAAAATGGGGTAGGAAGCTAGAGCATTGCTGCAAAGAAATTTCTTAATTTTTAAAAGATTCTGATCATATTACTTTTTATGTCAAAAAGAAAGCAAGAAATGCCATAGTTTCCCCCCATTCTTATCAAAATTGTCCCCATCTTACCACTTATTCTGAATTTTTCCTACTGCTTTTCTCCATCAGTTCCTGATTTTCCCCCTAAGTTTCCAATCCATTGAAGCAGTTCTGGGCAATAGAACACAGCCCCGTACATCAGTATTAGCAGAGGGGACACATCCAACAGCTGCTACATCCTTGCACCTCACAAAGACTTCACCTGCAAGGGCTCTGCTGCCTTCATCCTGGCTCCCACTCTTCTTACTCTTTCTCCGTCTAGCACAGCACTTCTTCTCTGGCTGGGGAGGCCAGTAAGCACTTCCTTACAGAGCCAGCGCAGCTGCCACTGTGCTCTCTGGACCAGCCAGAAGAGGCTGCCCTGACAGCAGAGTGGAAAGAATGCTTTAGCATGGTGAAAACAAAACTCTTCAGTTCGGCATCCTGGGACCACTCAAGCAGTGACTAGTGGCAGATGATCAAAACTGGGCTAGTCACAATGAAAGGGCTTCCACGCTATTCGTTGACATGTCACTCAAGGCGGAAAATGATTATATATTGCATTTCTATGAAAATGCTGGTCACTTAGATCACTGTCACAACAAAACTATTCATTCCTACACTACCCTGATGACATAAGAACCGTTGCCCCCAAAACCGCAAAACATGAGATTTTTATATACACACACACACACACGTGTCTATCTGTACACTTGTATGCACACACATATATAGCATGTATAAACTTTATTTTAGAAATAACAAAACAAACACAATTACTTCATATCTCCAAAAGGCAAGAACTACAAGAGAAGCAAGAAAGAGACACAGAGTTTTGGCTACTTCTAATTAAAGCTAGAAACATGAGGTTGCCCAATTATGCTCCCATCAGCATTCTCCTTTTCCGTCAACACACAATATTATATTCATGAGCTCGCTGATTACGCACAATGTATTCCACATTATATAAGACTAGAAGAATGTGAAAAACCCATTAACAACAATCAATTCATTGTATGAGTTCATACACAGATTCCCCAGAATTTCCTACCGTTCTAATTGCTGTAGGGATTCCAGATTCATCCACCGGGCCAATCCCTGCATAATGTGGAGCTTTAATGACTGTAATTTTTTTTTCTTCTTCTGAGGATCTGCAGATTGGTATTGTACTGGTGGTGGTGGTACTGCCAACAGTCTGAACATGCTGTGAGTATGTCTCTGTGGACTCTGTAAAGATAACATGACAGAATATTGTATAACGATACAATAATTACACTTTGCAGTTGTAACATGCTTCCCCATATATATATATATTTATATATATACAGTACATGTTTGCTGTACAATCTTAACCACACACATATACGACACTTTAAAAACCACAATCATCTTAGCTAGGGCTTTGCCCTGGTTAATGTTACATTAACAGGATTATAAACTTATCTAAGGACCAGACAGGCTATTCAACTCAGATCTTCTTAGATTAGGTGTACTTTTTCATAGCATCTTGCTGAAGAAAAAAAAAAAAAGAAAAAAAAAGGAAAAAAACCCCACAACCCCACCAAAATCTACTGAGAAAGCGGCAGCAGCCTTTTTCCTATAAATCAAACTCTTGCACCTTTCCTACCCATTCCTTGAAAGTAGTGATCTAATTTCAACCCCCCCACCCCCACGCATTCTAGCAAACTAGAAAATTGCTGTTTTGTTAATCACAGGAACAGATTCCAAACAGCCCTCCACAAAGACTTACGTGGCACACATTTAGAAACATTAAGTTTTGATGCATGAATATTTTTTAAAAACAAATTCTGACACACAATTTTCATTCTTTAAAGTTACATTGGTATGTTTAAGTGCCTCTATAGTCCATAAAAATGGACCTCAGTAACTTGGCATCTGTAGAGCAATCTGATGATCCACCTACGATAATTTGGGTGAACCCTGCAGGCTGCTGCTGGTTTGTGGTGACTTGCAATATTTTGACCCTTCTCTCCCAAATCTTCCTTTATAATTAACAAAACTAATAAGTCATTACTACCATTTCTTTCTAAAATTCAGAGTAATTTAACAAAACCCACCTCACTGCTGGGATATGTCGTGAAAATTTGTATGGCTGCAAATGATGTACTTCAGGCAGCATGTTTCAGTAAATTAGTAGGCTGCTATGACAAATCATCTTTTTTTTGCAAAAGCAGGTACAGTGCTTGTGTGACATTTCCACCACAGGATAAACGAATGTAGGGAGTAAAAATAAATATTCTAACAGTACTGGTGAAGATTACAATTGCCCTTCATGTGCATTAACATCCGTTGATTCTTCTGAAGTAAAATATTTGAATTGTAGTATAAACTGGAAAAAGGAGCTCTGGTGACTGAAAGCTCTAATTTTAATTCAAATACTTCAGCTCACTTCTACTGCAGAGAGCTGGATTTAGCATGGCTGTTTGAGCTGTTTACAGAAGTCTGAAATCCTGTAAATAATTCAGTGCTACACATATATGGCGAGGGGCAACTCTCCATGGCAAACGTCTGAATATTTGGGCCTTTTTCCCAAAATGCATGATGCTAAACTTAGAAAACATTTTGGATTTGATCCTTCATTCTTCATAGACCTCAAACTGAGGCCATCAGTAGCATTTTTAAGTGAGCAAGGAGAATTAAGTCAGGTCGTTATTGTGGAACACAGAACTTCCGCATCACACAAGAGTAAAAATCATGGGAAAACACTTTACTTATTTCAGGTATATCCAAACCAGAATTGATAGGTCTTTAGATCAGCAAACTAGAAGCAATCAAAAGAATCTAGTATTCTGGGATGTGGAGAAACCCTTGTATACAGTTTTTGTCCTTGTCACTATGACAGGGATAGCAGTTGTCTAAGCTATAAGGCTCAGAGTGAGAAGTGTCACCTAATTTCCCTGCATGCACAACAAAAAAGTAAACTTCAAGATCACATTCAAATTATTTTGCATGTATAATCTTATCTGAATATGCAAAACACTAACTAGTAGAAAAAGCAGCAAGCAAATGATTGTTCTGGCAAAATGGATTATACTGGCAAAGCACCTTTCTAAGGCTGAACATGTATACATGTCTTTTTTTTTAATTAATGCCCTACAAAAAAAACCCCAACCATAAACAAATTATAGATTGACATGACAGGTGTTTAAAAGCCTGGAGCCCATCCCTTTGTTGGCAGTATTTCCACTGAATATTACGGAATTTGTGGGGAGAACCAATGTACAAAGTTGACCCTTGGTTTCTTCAAGGCAAAATCTGAAGGGGCTGCACGGGTTGAGCTACTTTGCTATATGCTTTTTCCTCGGCAAAGCTAGTAGAAAGCTGGCAAGAGGTCACTCACACACATAAGTAATAAAACTTAACAGCAACTCCAGCTCATGATCACTACTGTATCTATCAATAAATGCTGGGGTTTTTTGCATTTACTTCCCAAGGTAGATGAACAGACAACACCTTCATTATGGATACGAAGCACTCAGCAATTGTTTGCAGTCTTTGCCACGTGAATTGGAATATGTTGTATAATGTATAAAGCAAACATTCTGTGTGAGGCTTACCCATCATTCTGCCATGCTGCATGATAACAATGTTGGAATTGAGCGAAGCTGGTGGAGGGTAAGCTGAAGAAGGGGAAAAAGGCCTTTGAAAGTGACTCACTGGGCTGGCAGCAGTGCCAGAGTTCCCATTCACTGTGATCTGAGCCTGAGAGAAACAAAACAATATCCCATTAAACTACACACAAAGCCCTCCGACTGCCATCCCAAACAGAGAGTGATGCAAGACTGTCAGCCACACAACAATTACCAGTTGTCAGGTACCTAGCCATAACGGCATCTGCGTTCACTGAAATGCAAAACTCGGCACCAGGGGAGCAGAATGTGTTCCTTCTATACCTTGTGCCTCCCCTCTTCTCTCCTTGTAAGTGCTGTGTGTGAAGCATGCTGAAGTCATGGGAAGGTGACGGAACCACCACGGTCAAGGCAACAAAGATGGCACAATCAAGGTCTGCAGAGGTCTGCCAGCAATATAAAGTGAAGATGGCAGTGAAAGTTCCTCTCATCGTGCGACAAAGGCTGCCTACCACTGCTCACTCACTCCAAGAGACACATTCCCTTAATACACATGCTCAAGCCCTATTGATATTAATGGGAACTTCTGGGCAGACTGAAGGGAAAAGTCTCATTAAGACTAGCTAAAGAGAGTGAGCCGAACTTCTTCAAAAAATTAAAGCCAGCTAGAGTAACTATGGGATGCTGATATGAAATCTATCACAACAAAAATAAACAGCACCAATAAAAAGACAATACCACAACCACAAGACAACAGAACAAAACTGTCAAATATATAAAATGGGAAAGCTAAGTAAACTAGCAGTACAGCAGCATCACAAGCCATTTAGGCTTTAGACACAAGAGGTACTTCTGAAACAACCTGCTTCCTTGCCCCCAGCTTTAGAATCCCCACATCTGGGCTGTAGCACTTTTACGGGGAGCACTGCAGGATTAAAACAGATACGGAGAAAGCACTGAATGAAATCAGAGGGTAGCAATACTTGAGCAGAAAAGGGAGGGAAGGTCTCTGCAACATCTCTTTTTAATGCAGAATTCTTCATTAAACCTGAACAAAATCAGAGTGCTACAAACTTTGCTCAATTTTATATAACAAAAGAACTAAAACATGCTGTAAAACATGAAACTATCTGAAGCAGTAAAGCAGAAGTAAAAATCATTACTAAAAGGCGTATTATTTTTATATTTAAAAGTGCAATGGTTCGTGACCTCTTGTATGCATTTATATTTTGGAGATTACTGATTTGACTTGAAATTTTTAACGTCTCAGCCTCCAATAGCTAAGACAGCAAAACAAATTCTAGCTCCTAAGCAGATATCACATGTGGTCTTATGTGCGTTCAGAGGTTCCTCAATTTTAAGGACACCCGTTTTCAGAACTGAACTGAAAAGTTTGCGTTGTGGTGATGTCTCCATTAAAACTGTTTTCTTTAAATGTTTCATCTCTTAGTAAAGTCAAGAACCAAAATGCAAACTAAGTTGGCTTTTCTCACACCATCCTCCCCATGAAGGGAACTTGGAGTAAGAATATAAAAGCTACACGAGCTCACAGATAGCATTTCAAGAGGTATGAAGCCATGATTTCAGATGAGGTCCCTAGATGAAGCCCGCCACCCATACCCTACTTCAGCAGTTCACCCATTCTCTCTTCCTGCATATTGTCTTTTTGGGAAAGTTTGTTTCTAGGGAAGGATGGGTGCAACTATGTTCAGAATCTTACTAATTTACTATAGCTTTTGTTTCTCTGAAGAGAGGAGCAGAACTAGCAGGAGCTCTTTGTAGACCAGAAAGCTACTCCTATGGATTTCTGTAATAAAAAATTAAGAAACCTCTGTGATGGGCTTTACCAAATAGCTGGGTTAGACAGTAAGGCTCTTACGCTAAGTACACAATATAATGAAAACAGGATCCATACAAGGAGCTCTCCTGCATCATTCATAAATATATATATGGCATGTCCGTATATGGCATTTTTGGGTTTGCTTATAAAGGCCTTAGGGAAGATCTCAACTCAGCTAGAATTTCTTACTTCCTAATGACTCTCTTTGAGGAAGGTTTCTGTGAAGGTGGCTGCTGCATTTGCTTATCTGATGCATCTGGCACTGGTGAGAGGGTTAGCTATAAAAGATAGTGTTGTGAAGTTTCAAGGGCCTCTCCTGCCCTTGGAATTATTTGGGAGCTACTGACATTTCAATCTGAGAATGTAATGCTTTTGTTTCAGGTGACAGAGTTTGCTCCCAGATTATACAAGGAAGTAAAATCTTTAGGACGCCTATTCGTGAATTAGATCTTTTACTTTCTTACGTAATCTCCTTTGTGGCAAAATAAGATGATACAAGAAAATAACTTTTTTTGCCAAAATGCACCTATTCCCCAGCTAACTGGGAAGATAATCTTCATCTAATTCATGCTCTTTCATTTCCCTAGGCTCCATTTATTTTTTTCTCCAGCGTACTTCACCTGGGCTCCACTGCTAGCAGAGCCACCTGCTGCTGCTGTGCAATCAAACTCTTGCAAAGAATCCTTCGAGGTATCAGGCTCATACTTCCTTTAATTTGCCTGAGCATCAGAAAGAGCAGCTCTCTGGACTTCTGAATCAGAGCAGAGAAAAGCACCTATCTGGAGTGGCTTTCTAACTTTCTTTTCTCTCTGCTGAGACCGGCAGCAAAGGGAAAGAGGTCCCACGATGGATGTCTGAGCAGTGCTGTGCACAGCACAGCCCTGGCCACAAGACTCTGAATCAGGCTAAAATACTCAGGGATCAGTTCCTGAAGTTAAAGACAGTTCTGGCACTTGGGAAAAGGCAAAAATCTAACGTGTACTTCCATTTCCAAGTTTCCATTAGATTCCACAATTTTAAACTACATAAACAAAAAGAACGCATGAAAATTACTTTATAAGGGAAATGCTCGTAATTGGAATAGAATCAGAAAAAATATTTTCCAAAATCAGCTGTTCTCCCATTTTAACTGCAATTCTAAGCATAAGCCCAAACAAGAATTACAATTCTCACACTTCAGGTTTTCAAAGAAGCTGTAATCTAAAGTGACTAAAAGTATGGCAAATTAAGCGCCATTTTATGTTTATCCCTGCCTTCTGCCTGGAATATTTTACAAATTTGTTGTAAATCAGCTCTTCCTGATGCTGTTTCTTCATCTCAGAAGTTCTGCTGTAAACCCTTTTTGCCGAAGCTCTCAATAAGGACCTCGAGAACAAACAAGCATCCCCACCGGGGACATGACGTCTTTGGAAGCATGGTTCCACCTTGTGTGGGCACAGTGCTGGATGGCACCATCCTGTATTACTTTTATTGCTCCCTCCGCCGTTTTAATCTACAAAAGCAACACGAGTCCTCTTTGAGGATGACGACCATTACAGGAGTAAACCCACGAGCAGCACATGTGGATGTGCCACCCTCCCCATCATTTTCTTATTTCCCAGATACATTGACAGTCATCTGGCCCTCCCCTACAGAGGGTGGGAGATGAAGACTTTTTTACACTGCAGAGGTAGCTCTTGCCAGCAGTTTAATTTCCGTGGGGCTTTAGTGATCTTAGATTCTTAGGGATTTTTGTCCTTTGGTGGGAGACTCATCCTTCCTCTTCATCCATTAATACTGCACAACTGTTATGCTCATCCCTGCCGTGTCTAAGAAAGTGGTGGTCAGACCTGACCGTAAATACCTCTCACCAGGGAGACTACCCCAAAAAAAGAAAAAGGGAAGGACCGTTCACTTAAGCTACAAAAATGGTGCTCAAAGAAAATAGATACAGTTAGCTGATTATTTTAGAAGTAGGTTAGAAGAAAATATAAATGTTCCATGCTTCCCATAGCTAGTAAATGCTCATGTAGCAATTGTGCCTTACTTCCACACCCCAGTCTGTATTGATTATGGTTCAAAGCTGTTACGAGAGTTAGGAATGACAGCTTTTACATGCCTGTTATTTTTGTTTTTAACAGCATCAAGAGCACTGACAACGGATCACTGACTTTCCAGGTGACTATGTGCAAGTCTGGGCTCAAAATTCTTTTTACAGAATATACATGAAACTTTAAAAGATGTCTACATGGTTTGTTCTTTTCAGACTTGAAAATGATAGCATGTTGAAGTACTTGTAACAAAGTCTGAACACTGTTGTGACTCAGTAAAACTCTGGTCTCAGAACATCTCTCTGTTTTGTAATTCAGCAATGAATTGCTCAATTTAAATGAAGGCTTTGTTCTGGCTCATTTTAATCATGCAGATAATCTCAAAAGAAATCAGCAGTGATCTGGATTTGACCCAAATTCCATACCTTCTTTCTACCCATATATGAGCATACCAAGGTACAGAAAAGTGAATGTATGTATAAAACATCTAATTGCATGCTATTTTTTCTTGACTTAACCAAGAGAAAATTAATAGGATATCTGGGTATTACAAGATTATTTATGAAGTTCACTCCTATAAGAAACTGTGCTTAAGAGAGGAAAAGGTTAGTTAGAGGAGAGAAAAACAGCTTTATGCAGTCAGTGGTCATGGCTGGGGAAAAAACTGTGTTAAATATTGCTAACATTTGCCATGAATTTACAAGTTATATTATTGAAATCTGTACCTAGTATAAACCAAAAATGGTGGTAGCCCGGAGGCTACAAACTCCACAAACCTGTATGTTGCTAACACTGTTTTAAACCAATCTCTTCAAACTCTACAGACCGCTTGCTTTTAGTGCATTTGGAACAGCCATTCGATTTATTTTAAGCAAAGTGTTTGACATGCCTTAGCCAACCATACAACTGTGCAACAACTTACTAGCATTTTCCTCTTACCAAATCTGTGACTTTTTTTAAACAACTGTTGCAAAACATACTGTCAGACTACTACAAACACAGAAAACTACTAATGTTATACTTGTCTGCGTAACAGCGTTAACAGAAAAGTTTGAATTCTTTTCCGCTTTGACAACCTGTGTGAACAAAATGGAGGAGGAAAAAAGGAAGCATAATTACATGAGAAGTGGCAGCAGTGTTGGTTAAGGTGGTGCCATCTGACACAGCAGACATCTGGCTCAAGGTTGGGGAAGGTGTTTCAGAGCAGTCAGTAGTATCATAGCTACAAGTCTGCAGCTCATCTAGAATGGCTGTGGAGGACTCACTCACTGTGCGGGAGGAGCACTCACTCATGGCAGAATCTGCGCTTACAGAGGCCGTTTCGTTCCTGTGGATAATACTTTCGGAAGCTAGGTATGGGCATTTAGATGACAATTGTGAAAGGGCTGGGGTTTTATAAAAGCGTGAAGGCAAAAATTCATCAAGCGTTGGCAAAGAAAATGGTACTAGATGGGTGCCACTGTCTGGTGAGAAAGAGGCTCTGTTAACTGGTACCACAGGAGAAGGAAGAGGCAGTGGAGAAGCTTCTGTTGCTGTTTGTCTGTGTGTCTGTGAAGCATTTACCTCCATCACAGTGGCAGTTACTTTCTGGTTTCCAAGCTGAGATTTGAGGAAAAAAAAAATAAGAAAAGAAACAGATTACCAAATGAATAAAAAACTTTTCCCTTTGCCTCTTGCTGTGTGTAGGAGAATTACAAAAGCATAAGTTTTTCAGCAGCCCGAGGAAGTTCACATTCACATGGATTAGGAAATAAATCAACCACGCTCTATATTAAATTAGGAAAACAGGAAAGAAATGAATGCATCAAACACTAGTGGAAGCAATGCCAGAAACCATAGTGTGCTGGGGATGAATATTCATAACGTGCTGCATATATTAATGATCGCAGTTGTGCCTCTAGAAGGTTCACACTATTTTATACTTTACATAAATATGAGGCTAGAGAACGTCACAATCATTTTGTTTGTAAGAGGAAAAAGGGATCTGCAAGCCTGCAAATGTTGCGCGCTCTTTTGTCAAAAGACAGGTATAATTTTGAAATGAACAGTAATATACAGATGGGCAGGACCACAAGCTAAACGGAAACACTAGTACTGAGGGTTCACATGATCTGCAAGCAATAGGTGGTGGACTTTTTTGCTTCTTGGGACTGAATACATCTTCTCCACTGCCTCTCTGATAAAAACGTTTGGATGATCTTAGAATTTCCAAGCACTCTGGAAGCACCCTGTCAGCCTACTGGGTAAGGTGTGCGCATATTAGAGGACACAGGGGTTGGTAGGGTAACTGGTATAAATCTGAGGAACAACAAAGACTGGGAGCACAAGCACAGGACAGGGATGACTTTATACTGAAACAAAACACGCTAGTTTGGTTTCAGCATAATTCCTTAAAAATAAAAGGGAACATTCTCATGAGAGTGCTTCTGAAAACTGCCACACAACGTGTGAGGTTTTACGTTCCGTTATTTCAAATCAGACACAGACACTGGGTTTAAACTAGTCCCAAAACTGGCTTTTGGCATCTGCAATTTCTTTTTGAATTAAGGATACGTGAAAAGCATGCTGGCATCCAATCTTTGTTAAACAGCTGCACAAATCCTTCTATACTGCCTATTAGCCACAAGCTTTCAATCAGTTCCTAGAGTATGTCAAAATACTGCCTGCTTCAGCACTAACGGTTTCGCTTTTGATAGGGCTGAGGAACTCTGCAAGAGCTGCAGGGAAAGAGCGTTTGGGATTTTAAATTTATGTAAAACAGAGGACAGTAAGATACCATACACAGTAATTACTACTTAAAAAAAGTAATAATTAGTCACAGATACCACGTTGTTACCAATAATATTATGGTTGTTTCCTGTGCTCAGAATAGGCAGATGTCTTTAATCATTCAAAAAATGTTTCAAGCCATCAGATTAAAATGCCATTTTGGCATTTTAATCCAAAATCTGAAAATATCTTCTAAAGCCCTTATGGAAAACTTGGAACACAACCCAGACTGTGCTACTTATGAGAGGTCACTGGGGGTCCAGTTCCAGAATTCTTGCTGAGATCAACTAGAATTTACACAAATAACCTTAGTGAGGTCAATGGGACCATCCCTATGAATAAGTGTTTCAGAAAAGAATCTTAAGCATGTGAACAGATATCTGTCACTTATTCCAAACAGTTCAAAAGAACTCTGTGACATTACTGGACCTCTGGGGTACACAAAAACAGCCAGAAGCTGCTGTTCAAATCTGCAGTTAAAACAGTGAAGAAACTTACTCAAACAGCTTCAAACCCAAATCTTACTCACAGCAATGTTTCACATATACAGTTAGAAAAAAAGCATACTAAAATCTTTGTATAGCGTAAATCTGAACATATTACTTCTTACTCAGAAAATCAATAATTGAGTGTATGATTATAAAAGGAGATAAGATTTTTAGAAATAACTAATTTTCCAATGGAAACTTCAAAAGAACAATGGAATACTATTAAAATAATTTCATGAGAAGCAATCATATGCAGATGTGAAACATCTGGTTATGCAACATAGCGTATCGGGGGGTTAAGATGTGTGCATTTAGGTACACATATAAGAAAGAGTAATTTCATCTCATAGATACATAAAGGGAAGAAAGAACCATCATTTATGATGAATTTCATCACCCATGTCATAATTCAAGATCTCCAGAAAAACACATGAACCAGGAGATCATAACACAATTATGAGGCAGAACCAATATGAAGCTCTGAAATTCTTGAGACCAGATATGCTCTCAGCATTCCCAGAAGTTACATATGACCGAGCCAAATTATGTAATCTGGTATCTAAATTTTTAAAATAACAGGAAATTTTGGAGACTTGAGAAACCTAGTAAGCCTTCTGGCTTTGAACCAAGAAGACTGCCTGCATGCTTGAGGAAAGATGGGATGGACAAAACAAGAACAGATATTCAGGGTGCATCCAGAGAGCTAGTGAAACTGAGTTTTTAAAGAATTAAATTCACTGTGTTTGGCAATTAACAGCTGATTTCATCGAGCCAAATTCTTAAAGAGAATATCAATGTAGATAGAAGGAATACAGCAATTCTAGGTAGTGATTCCCAACATGAAGTTTCTCAGCCTTGTAGAGTAAACCTTGAATATTCAGCCGGATTCTAGAATTCTGCTATAGGTACAATCATCACCCTGGGGAAGAGTGGCTGAAATGGCGATTTAAAACAGCATTATTTTTGAATAATATTTTGAATAATAAAAACGGTTTACACCATTTATAAAACATGGAGTGTTGGTAAACTGTGAACAGATATGTTTGGCTACTAATAATCCGTATTTTTCATCACTGAAAAATAAGATAAGGACAAGGCTGAATGCATTCCAGAAAACTTTTAATACCAGTTCCACCCGGTGTGCTTCAGATTAGGTTTGTCATTGTCAAAGTGCAAGAAATGCTAGCAGAAATCAGGCAGATTAAATGCCAAACAAGTACTTAATCAATTAGAATGATGAAAGACTAGTTAGACTACATAATTATCATGGGTTGTGGAGAGAGAGAGAAATGTCATCACAGCCTTGAAGTGAATTGAAGATCTCAAGTGCAGCTTTCTGCTGGTCCTTAGAAGTGTTCACCTTCCATCAAATGGTAAAATGTCAGGCCCGAGGAATACACTTGCTACCCAATTAACATGAAGTAGGCAGGTGACCCTAAGCATGGGTTTCAAAACCAGTCATCTATGATTTTAATGTAAGTTCTGTGGGGAGTTGTGCGAGATCAGTAATGACACCAAAGTGCTGGCCTTGCTTCAACAGTCAAGACACAGATACGGAGACTCATAGATAAGTGAATAAACTCATTTTGTTAATACATAAGTAGAGTTTAGTAGTCAACAATCAAATTACACCGATACGCTTGCACCAATGGGTAAAAATACCTCTAGTTTTAATTGTTAAAAGCTGATGTCAAATTCTCCAAACTGATGCTGCAAGTTACATTCCATTTTTACTACCTAGCCCTCTTAATCTAAACTCAGTATAGGAGGTGGAGTTCAGCCCTTGTGCAAAACTACACTGGTGACACAGAAAGAAAACGTGTGCAATTTTCTCTGCTTGCCATCTGTCCCCAAAACACTGAAACCTGTCTTCTCTCCCTTCTACATCACTCAATGTATTGTCAATACCTACCGAACAGTAATGTATTAGATAAACGGATTCAGAAACAATTTTTTTTAATTCCAGGCTTATCTCTCTTTATTCACTTGTCTACAGCTATAAGGCTGGCAAAATAAACACTTTCATAAGCATCTATTACACTAGTTTTTATTCCTCCAGGACATCAGGACTAAACGAAGTGTTCACTCATCCGTGGGATTCAAACAAACATGACAAATGTTTTGCATCCTCAGTTTTAGAGAATGGTTGTCCAGAACAAGAGGACATTTATGAACCCAGGAACAAATGAACATAAAAATACTAGGTGTTTATTTCAGAAGATGCAGCTCAGAATTCTTCATCAGTTTAAAACTTTTTCTTGTGAGAAATTCGCACAACAGAATTTACCTCCATTGGTCTCATACTAACAAATACTAATTTATTCTGCTGAATAGATTAGGTTATTTCTCCCATATCTGCAGCATGGCACAGAGCAGCAGCATCTCTCCAGACTGTAATAATGTAAAAAAGCTAATATTGAGTTAACTTGAATGCTTCTCTTTTCACATATACTTGTAAGGGGTTTAACCTTTCTCTGAGTAGGAGTGTTTACAAAATGTCACTCTGTGAGTCATACCACACTTCTGCTTGCTCCTACAGGTTCAGTAGATAAGCTCTGAAATAAAGTGCAAATAGGAGCACAAACATAACAAGATACATTAAAAAACAGTGCAAAATGGTTGTACATGAACTTAGACCGCACAAGCACTCTCTTGGCTGTATCCTTCTATACTTTATGACGTAATATAGTTGTACACGTTCCCTACACACATAGATACCCACATGTGCGCAGTATTTCTCATTTACCACCTCTTAAGAAGTGATGATTAGCCAGTCTTGCCTCATTCTCCTCCACATACATAAACCCAGATGCAGAGGGAGAGTTGTTTGTTTCTACAGCAACTTTCTAAATGTATTTGGGTTTTAAGAATTCCTGCGGTAGCTTGGAACATTCCTGGTGGGCCTAATCTACAGTCTGAGAGCATCCCTAGAGGATACAGCTTAACATAACAACCTATGATCTGCATATACAAAAGTACTTCAACTGGTGTATGAAGTCCTGTAGAGCCTTCAAATCTAAAACAATTTTAAAAATTAAAGTACTATCATGCATAGTATACTGAAAGTCAATTTGTCTACATGAGAGAAATTGTGAACTTCGCAAATACCACAAGATACAATGCTAAAGGGGATCATAAATTTTGACATTAGTTAGAATAGTTCCAACATTTCAACCAGAGAACTGAGTCAAAAAAGAAAGCTTTTTAGACATCACTGTAACCTTTATTTCTAACTGTAGCCCATGGCATCTTGGATTTGGGACCTCACCTGATGCAGAATCTTACACCACCTCACACGATGATTTGTACTCTAGTTTTAGGCACGTATTTTAACACAGAGCTAGCAAAATCCACTGGCTCCATGCCTCGGTTGTGGTGCCAGATACACCTCTTCATACTAATCTTTAGAATTTATTTCGAAGTTGAACATCAGAGAGGATGTCAGCTGAATTTTGCAGGCAAGAGATCAATAAATGTATGCAGTTTGAAAAGCTGGCTACATTCCTTAATGATCCCTGTGATCAACTGAAATTTTTATCATTTTATTCAAAGAAACCCAGCTGCCAAATTTCTGATCATTCTTCCCACACACTGAAGCACTGAAACCAAGGAGAAGGCAGAAAAAACCCCTATAGAATCACATAAGTTGCAGCTACTTTTCTGACTTTTGCCAGCTCAGAGTGAAACTAAATCAGATTCTAAAATAAAATGAAATTGCAACACGTTTTGACTTTTAAAATTCTAAAAAATAAAAAGTTTACCTGGAAGAGAAATTATTTTTCATTATTCTGATTAGAGTTTGAGTATTATTCCGGATCATAAAAAAGGTATTTCCCCTAATTCTTGTTAGCTGTCATAAAACTACTTTCTGTTTGAGAAATTTATTTGAGCATATATAATACATCACATTGCTAACAATCTAAACTATTTTTAAGTGAAAACATACATGCATAAGTTGTACTAGCCACAACAACACCTGTTATATTGTCTGACCATATCCCTTGATGCTCATGTTTAAAGGCTTGCAAGCCTGCCTCCCATAATCTTCATACCTCCCCTATCTACCAGAAAAAGATCTTACTCCTTTTTCATTACCGTTTCTGACATGATTTCTTTGCTGTGGCTCTTTTTTTTTTTTTTTTCCCCCTCGAGTTGAACCAACTCGTTCTACCTGACAACAATCACTAAGCAGCAAACCAGTTCTCAAGGGTAAAGCAACTTGTTTTTCTCAAAACGTTCTAAATTTTGCGTAGCCTAATAGGAGGGTTTAAGATTCTAGCTTTGCCTCTAATCTTGAGAAGGACAAATGTGATTAATTCTTCTGTGCTCCCATTTGTTAATGAATTCAAAAGAAGCATTGCAAATTGTTACCATACAAATTCACAGAGCTTTGCTCTGATCAAAATTTTTACTTGGGAATTGAAAGGGGGAATTCACTACTACGACTTGTAAAACTATCCTACAGCTAATGCAGTTACTTGGGGCTTCCAGAGTGAAGACCTGGTAACTTTCTCAATGGCGATAAACCCTGCTCAGACAACTCCGATCCTACACTTGATACTTGATACGTGTGCTTGATACTTCCATTTCTCCTAGATGAGATCACCACAGTTAACAAAGAATTTTTGTCTCAGTAGGCATAGGGGAAACGGAATTAAAAGCTTAGGGCCTTGTGATCCTTCACGTAAAGGTGTTTGACAAAAGTTTTTATTAACCCATTTTCTTTAAAAACCACTATTGCACAGGGCAGACATGGAACTAGCCTTTGCAGAAAGAAGCAACTGACAAAACTTATTTTTTGGCGGCCCTAGCAAACTAGTAGAGCTGCATCTGTAGAAAGCCCCCCAATCCAATCCTCTTCTATCCATACTTGATCCTTCCAGCACCTATGGCAGCATAATGCTTTAATGCAGCCCCCTCCAGGAAGAGCTACTTAAGCAGATGCATCACCCACAGTTCACTATTTTTATTGTGCATTTGCACTCCGGAAAGTGCTCACAGAGGAACCGAGAAGTCTACTTTCCAGCTCAGAGCTGGGTTAATCTTTTCAGGGTATTTTGCAATACCCTTCCAAAAACTCCAGGTTTTGTTCAGTTCTGTTTTGATCCATGTGACAGGTAGTTTTACCCAAAAAACACAAGGTCTAACTTTGATAATGTAAGTATAACTAAACAGACTGTTATTAAGTGATTCATGAATGATCTAAAATAAAAGATGGAAAAATTAAATATACCACATGGCATTCTGCAGCCTGTGAAGAAGGAAGAACTGTAGACTTTTGTCCCAAATCCTTTGAAGACATCTTTGAAGTGTCTGGAGAAATACTAGGTGGATGTTCTTGGATTTCAGGCCCTGCTTTATTGTCAGGGATGGGAGCTATCTGAATGGACAGAGATGCTGTGTGTATCTCAGGCCCGGGGCTACAGGCAGGTGAGAGAGGCCTTTGTGGAAATACTGGCGCTTCAACAGGCTTGAGCTGTTGCTGTGGATTACAATGAACCCTACTCGCTGGGTCACGTGTCCGGGTTAATTTCAGGGTAGATACCCTACGTTTTTGAGACTGTTGCCTTTGGCCGTGATGGAGAGTAGTGCTAATACCAGCTACGGTGCTTGTGCCTGCACTGGAGACTGAGGTCAGTGGTTTAATGATCTTTTGTGCATAGGAGACACTTGTGTTAGATATCTGAGAAGACATTGTCTTCTGGACAGACTTCTCGTTAGGGTAATAGGCAGTATCTGTGGGAAGGTGTTTCGCTGGGCCAGTTGTTACTGCCTGGAGATTAGTTTTGTTCTTGTGATTAGTTATTCTTGCTTTCCGAAAACTTTCTTTTCTAGGGGGTGGCAGAGGTGCCTTATTTGCCAAAAGCATCCACACAGAGCAAAGTAACATTGAAGAAGAAACAGAAAGAAAGTAAATGTTAGCAGGAGATATAACTCGGTTTGACTTTTATCTTTAAATAAAGGAACTAGCAACTTAAGGGCTTCATCCCAACATTGCTCAATTCAATGGTCAATTGAACTGGTCAGGTTCCCACCACCTTTGCTGTGTAGGGCTGTACAGCTTATGTTTAGAAAGCCAGATGTTCCATTTGCTCAGAGTAAACTGGGATCAGAAGAGAGCCCACAATAGTCCCTTTTCTTTCAGAAAAACAATTATTCACTGAATAAGAATTATTACTGTGAAATTGTTCAGATATGTAAGTAATTTCCAAAATGCAGTCCATGATCTTAGATAACAAGCTATTATTCACAGGTAACAGACATACATAAAACACACAGAGCCTCTTAAACCTTTGAATGAAAATAGTAACAGAGAGAGTATTGACATCAGTATGTTGATCTTTTTTTGACAGATAAATGTTTCCAAGTTAGGTGGGAATTTTTAGTGTGTTCTCTTTGTACTCTGCAAAACTGGCAGAAACACTACACTGTCTATTTTATAATTAATGAACCTTTATCCTCAGATATTATTTTGATGACTGATGCATTTTTCTGAGTGTAAAATATTAATAAATACTCTTTGAAGTCTGGGAACACTCCTAGAAAGCTTTTATTTGTGGATGACCTACTTTTATGTAGCTGCCTGTCTTGTTCATTGAACACAATTTCTGGTAATTAACCTGGAGGCATGCATCCTGTGCAGAGTATACTTCATCTGTGCAGTAAACCAGTTTGTAATGACCCATATGAACAGATGATTCGCACTATCTGGATGACATCAGGACAATGTTCCATAGAGGTGTCCCATCTGCAGATGCTAATGCCCAAGAATAACCCCCACACAAATGGCAAAGCATGAAACTTGGTGTGTTTGGTTTTACCTGAGTTGGTGATTTTTTATCTTGTAGATTTGGCCGCACACTCCTAAAACCTTTTGCTGTAAGAGATGAACTGCTAGCATCTCCATTCAGTGTCTCTCTACTTCCATCAGTGTAAGATCTCCAAGCTTTTGTGGCGAAAAAAGAAACATTTTTTTTTTGTGATTAGTAGATCTTTATATTGCTATCATCATAGCAACCCAGCTATTAAACTGTGGAAAAGTTTAGCTACTATGCAACTGATGTTGCTGCTGTTATCACCATGGTAGTTACACGAACAGGGCTAATCCTGCCACTTCACAAAACATTTACCCTTAAAATTTAGAAAACTCAAGCACTGACAATGCTGCTGGCAGCAGTTTGGTATCTCCCCAGAACATTCACACAGACTATGGATTTTAACCTTGGGAGTCCTTTTGAGACACTGGTGCTTCAGCTCCCATATAAAGCAGGCTGAACTATTTTTCACAAATTAGGTTCTTGTACTTCACAGCTGTGTCCGATTTTGAAAAACATTCCAGCTAACGTAAAGCCAGTTTGTCACGGCAGTTTCACCAAATTTCACCACGGTACCAGATTAGTTGTTCCAATAACGCATCTTATTTCCAAATCTGAATGACACCTTGATTTTCCAACCAACCAACTATGTTTTGTCTTTATCCTTAGAGCTGAAAAGCCCTCAAGGCATTGCCCAACATTGAAGGAGATACTATCCTTCCTCAACAACTTACAGATTTGAAGATAAAATATTTTAAGAGGCTGGGAAAAGTAACACATTATGTTAGCAGGCTGCTACGTGGGGTGGGCAGAACTTGCAAAGCTGAGTAAGGGACTAAAAATGAAACAGCAAGTGCCACTGAAGCTAAAGGTGGCAAATTAGCACTCTGCATTCTCCCAACAATTCATTTGCTGACAACATATACTGTGATATAGGAAATACTGCTTTCAAATGAGACCTGAAATTGCGGTCTTAACCGCTTGCAATTATTATTATAATTTCAGTGGTGCTTTCCCTTAAAGAATGTGAACGTATGGAGTAATAATATCAAATATAATGGAAGATTGTTATAATTCGTCCACTTACATGGTATTACATTGATGCATAAATAACAGTTATATTTACCTGAATCTGAAGACTGAGAATCAGACCCTGAAAAAGAAACATCCAATATTAATTTGTGTTAGAAGTAAAACCATGATAACACAACTTGAAAAACATGTAGGAGCTGTCTCGTTCAGTTACTTGATTCCCTCCTGTTACCTAAGCACACCCCGGAATACTAGACCACAGATAGCTGTGTAATGTTTATGGCACAACTTCTACAGGTTGTAGTGTGCTGACAGTTACTGTTATTTAATCACTGCTATTTCAGGCAGCCAATAATAAACAAATATTTGCTGTGGTGTTTTTTTTCCCAGTAAATACTGTGATATACTACTGTCTAAAATCTAGGTATCAAAAGAAGTATCATTCCTTTAAGATGAACTAGAAAGGTTTAATTCAAAACCAAGAAAGATGCCTACAGGTTCTGTCAGGATTTTCTCTCCCCCTTCACACCAGAATGTGTGATGCTTTCTTCATCACTTCAAAGCAAAACACAGAAACTGATACATACATACTGCCAGCACTGAGCAGATTTGAAATTCTGGTGGGTTTTTTGAGTACTTGTAGATATATTAGTGTTTTTTTTTCTCTTAAAGAAACTACAGGCATGAAATCTCTAAATGAATTTAAAATATTATTAATGTAGAATATTTATAGTACTAACAGCACTCCTTACCACTAATTTTAAGTGCAACAGCAGACATTAAGAGGCCTGTTTTGCATGCTTAAATGACAAAAATTTGTTAGAAAAGCTGCTAAGAAATAAGAACCCAATGTTTTCTTAAATTTACATACGTGAAGTAATCCAAACAACCCTGACACTATCCTTACAAAAAGTAGCAATCAAATATTTTATTTGCTTCATAAATTTTAACAGTTCTTATTCCTGGGGATTAGTCTTATATTTTAAGAGATCTATAAACCAAGATTTTATCTTGCAATTATTTTCTGCCTCATTCTGTATTCAGGTTTCTGTATCGTACTTGTTCGGTATGAACACTGCATGCTCAGATTGGCGTAAATTAGTCGACACCACTCAAGACTCTGTACTGATTTATACCTCTAACTACTTAATTCACCAGTGAACCTGGGCAGCTGATGCCCATTAAGATTTAAGTTCTCAACACCAGACACGAGTATTGCTAAGCAGCATTTCTGCCTGTCTACTGAATAATCTGCACGGTTTTATTGTTTTAAACATTTTAAGGAAAATATGCTTGATAAATATTTTTTTTTCAAGTTAGTCTGGCTTCTGGTAATCTTTTTACTACAGGATTCAGTTTTTTTTCCTTTTTTTTCCAAGTTGCACTAAACAAAGTTTGTAACAAGCAAAACCTAGTTTTTCATGCTATGTTATCTTGAGAAAAAACGGGGGACATGAGACCCAAAATACATGTCAAAGGCAAAATTAATTTATAAATAACTAATTTTTCCTAAGTCTTCCTAATTTTTTTCATTAATGGCTGCAAAGCATAGGCAGAGAGATATCAAGACTACCTTTTCAAGAGCACTGTAGAAGTCAGAGACTTGTCAGTGGAACAAAAAATACGGTTACCCTTCTCCTTGCAGAGCAATATTGCAGGAATGCATAACAGTACAGAATTCAGGAATAATATTCAGGAGTAATATCTCACTGTTTTGTTTTGTTGTTTTTTTTTTACTCACAGGAGTAATATCTCAATACCTGAGGCCAATAGGTTTGGAGAACTCTGAACTCTCTTCACAGCTGTTAATGTGACAGACATTGCAGCACGTTTGCGAGCACACCCGCCGCTATCTGGAAGCACAAAACGATACAGACAGCAGCCCCAGACAAAGGGAGCAAGCACATGCAACATATCACAGTGTGAGATACGTCAAACATACATGAAAATTAGCATGCAGTTAGGGAACTGCTGCAGGAACATGTAAATTGGCGAGTTTCACAGATTAGCAGAGCACATAGAATTTCAAAAGCTTTAAACAATAAACCTCACAGAAAATAAGTTAATATTTAATACTTAATCCACTAGGGAAATATATAGATCCTGTTACCTGAACGACTGCTTAATTATAGCTAATTAGTAAAAACAAGGAATCAAGATGAAGGATTAAGCATTCCAGAGTAATATTAATCAATAATCTGCACCGTAAAATCATTTCATTGTATGCATTAGAAAGACATCATTCATAAACTAAGCTTATGTTTCATCAGCTGACAAAGTGCTTTTGTTCAGTCTTTTGGATCCTTTAAGCTCAAGAAACAAAATTACTAAGGATGGCACGATTCTTTTGTCGTTTCGGCGGAACATCCTTGTTCTCCCTCCCCCCCTTCTATTTTATCTCATGGAAGATTAGAAAATGTATGTCTGGAACCCAGTAACATCCCGAGGGAACGACTAGCAATCTAAAATCACTCCAAACAAACAGGAATGGAAAAAAACCCCTTTCTCCTGGATTGTGCATGACTCCTTTCTTTCCTTAGTCTCTGCTTCTCACCCATTTGGAGCTGTCATTCTGTTTTATAAATACTGTGTTATTATTAGAAGGGATCTTTCCCACAACTTAGCTTTTCAGCAACTCTATAGTAACTGTAAAAGCAAGTTAATAAATATTCTTCTTGATTATATTTAATTAGAAGATTTTTCTGCTCTTCACTATAATAATTACTTTGATTTTCTTTTTTTTGATATTACTGAAATTTCATACAGGGCCCCACTGAAGTCAAGAAGAATCACGATTATGATAGAGGCCTTATTTTTATATCTGTATCCTATGACAGGGATTTTTATAAAATTATGCTTAAGGAAGCCCTGCAACTGTTAGTAGAAAATATTTCCTATGACAGCAGTAATTTGAGCCAGAGACATGTGATGACAGAGGAGTGAGCTCCTGCTACGGTCTTTGCTCATTCCAATATTCCCCTGAAATAGCAGAGCCCTCTGGCCACAGGTCTTGCAGGATACGCATTAAATAGCTGTTAACGTTGGCAAACATCAGAGCCACTGCCTCAGGTGTAAGTGGTTCCAAAGACTCATTGCCAATCCCAAGTGCCAAGACAAAAGGCCAAATCATTTCAGTCAGCAATAGTTGAAAGCAATACACTGCTGGCAATTAATTATTAGCGGTGTACATGTGAAACAAAGACAGCATCTATCAAATCTGCACACTTGTTTTAGTTTGCTTACATAAATATAGAATGGCAATGGTAATTAAAATCACATTTTCCATTCTTGTATTCCCTCTCCCTCTGCCACCAACATACACCAGAAGTAATTCCAAGGAGATATGATAACGTGATGATATCGAGGTTCTGTTCTTATCTGAATATTAGCAGACTTTGACAGCACACTTTATCTAATACAAGCTAAAAGACAAATAATTTTGTTACACTGTCACATTTTTTAATCAAACAAAGCAATTACTTTATTTGTATTTTTTCAAGAGTTACCTTCCTGAATTTCAGGACAGAGAAACTGAAGTGGCAGGAAAGGAAGAAAATGAGAAAACTGACTACAAGTATTTAATCACTGGAACTTCAAGAAATTCTACTTCAAATTCATTTTTAATGTAACTGAACTCAGTCAGTTTTATACTTAGTGGACCTGTTTGATATAGCTTCATTCAAGATAGCTAAAACAGACGTTGTAACTGACTATATACATATACATATAAAACATTTACCCCTATATATATAAGCCCATATGCAAGTGTGTACCTGCAATAACGTTCTCAGTATCAGTACAAAATGATGAGAGTCGATTAGCACTCAAGTAAGACATAAGTGCACAGATACTCCATACAGAGTTATGCAAAATTTCTAATAAATTATGAATGTGTATGGGCAAGCACATATTTATGCGTGATGAATTCCATCTTCCAATCCTTGTTGAGGCCAGGCTCCCATTAAGTTAAAGGCATCATATCTGAATGAGGATCAGAAGAGTCTGCATGCTGCCTCAAAAGAGGCAGTTTTCAAACTGCTTCCCTTGTCTGCATGGCCTTATACAGCTGGAAGTTCAAGAGGCTTATTCCAGCCTGTATTCCTTTTCTGTAGCTCCATCAAATTTCCAGCAAATACTAACTATATTCACCCAGATTCTAAAGTTCACGTAACACCAGAAAGCTCTAAGTCTAGAGAACTGAGAATTCAAAAACAGTAAGACAGGCTGAATTAATGATCATCTGCTCACTTCACTTGTAAACTATAAGCAATTAATATCCTACAGCTCTTACTCAAGGAACAAATGCGGATGTGTGAAACAATCTATACAAAATGTATGCATATGAAATAAAAAATGAAATGTGTGCAAATATGTAAACACATATGCACAATTCTCTATGCTTTTGATAGGACAAATTCTTCAGGAGCGAGAATTCTGTCTTCCTAGGTACTGTTTTAGCATTGAAGCAAAGGAGACCTGAATCAGCTAAGGTCTGCAGGCAATAACAGAATATGAAATTGGGCAATTAATTCATAATCAAAACAGCTGCCTAAAATGCAAGTCCAGGACAAATCAGGACTTAGCACGGTTGGTGCCTAGATACTCTTTTGCAAGCCCTACATACTTCCATCAAATCATGAATAGACAAATAAGCATCCTTAGCAGGTACCGCAGAAAACGAAGGAGAAAGGGGAGCTGGGGATTATCTAGTGAGATGTGCTTCTGACAGTATCTTGCAGAGCAAGGGCCATATAGGGACAAACTCCTGAACGCTAGGATCGATGTTGTAGACTCACCTTTAAAGAGAGAAAAAGAAAGAGCAACCCACTGACTGGAAAAGACAGGTGAGGTGGTGGCTTGCCCTCCATCTAGGAGGATGTGTGTAATTGCATATGCATGCTAAAGCTCCCTGTGGTGGGGCTCCGGATGCTCTCTCCCTCTTGTTAGCTCACCATTCAGTGCCTCTCCCTTTGGCAACTCCCCTCCTACAATTTTTCTCTTCAGCCTTTCTCCATTCCTCACCTTTCCTCACTTCTTTCTCTCCCTCCCTTAATTCTGTTTCTCTCCACAAAGAAGTACTTTAATCCCTTCCCCCTAAATCCACAATCCCACCAACCGCTCCCATTACAGACAGCATCACCCTAAGTGAGTCTGTTGGTCAGGTCCTGCTCCACAGCAGAATGAAGCCAATTCAAACCACCACCACTTTCATTTAGGAACGTGGGGTGTTTGTTGGGGGTTTTTTGGGGTTGGTTTTTTTTGGTTAACTTTTTAAAAAGCCTGTTTCAGAGCATCAGTAAAAGCAGTGCATAAACCAAGTTGGCAAAGATGAAAGGATGGTGACCTCTTGCTAAGAGGTGAGACACAGCAGCTAGGGGGCAGGAAATTTTTAATAAGCAAAGAGAAATGGCACCCAAACGTGATGTTTGCTGATCATTATTCTAGCCACTGTACTTGTGAACGGTATAATTTTCCCCTTTGCCTGCACAGTAAATTCAGTTTAGAAGTCTTTAGACCAGGGATTCTTACTCTCTGTTTGCATTCTGACCTTCTGAGGCAAATACATAGCGCTGGATCCAAACATCCCAGACAGGCAAAACCGCTGCCTCCCTATGTCCCCAGGTCCAACCAGTAGCAGGTCTGGAGATGTGCTCCCTGCAGACACGTGCACCAGAGCACGTGTATATACCTCACACACACACGGCTGGCCACGCAGATCAGAGACGCTCAGAGCACTTGCACTAACACAGACGGCACAATGGCCTCACCCCCTTCCCCTCTCTGGCGGAGCAGGACGAAGGTCCACCAGTACAAATATACATGCACACATGCACAAGGTGTGCTCCTCCAGCCACCAGCCTCAGTCTGCCATTCGTCCCATGACTGGACCCCAGGGCTGAGTATGTCCCGGGACAGTCCTGGAAGGGGCCTGGACAAGAGAGGCCCTTGTGTCTCCCTTCAGGTCCTTGGAGGTCCTTAATCTGGGTTCCTGCCCGCTCCTGCCCCCCTGTGCTCCTCCAGGCTTGTGGAGATGGGCCTCTGCTGGCTGCTGCTGTGGGCCCGGCAGTGGCATGGCAGGGCAGGCTACTGTCTGAGCTTCTCCTGCCGCTGGTGCTCCAAGCCCCTTCATGGGTGTGCAGACCACCTTTTATCACCTAACCTAACACTGACTACACACGTGAACCTACTATTACTTGGTTCTTTGCTGCTGCTAAACTACAACAAATAATGATCAACAAAGTAAATTTTTTGTAGAATGCCTGAAACACTCAAGCCCACCTCATCTGCTTTAGTGATCCAAAAGTGCCTTCACAATCTATTCAGGAACTCTGCAGGGACCCAAGATTTTCTATTCTTGTCTCGCAGACAAAATGTAAGCGATTAATCCATGTGGTGACTTTCATTAATAATTTTAACAACCACAAAATATTTTCTGTCTTCCAGAACTGCATTCTTTTTCACTCAGATGCTCTTCATGTGCTTCATCTAATGGAAACCGCTAACTCGTTTAATACTTTTAAAATTAGATGCATTTATCAAGAATTATCTGAGTCAAACTCAGCCAAAATATTTATGGATGGACACTAAGAATCTGTTTTAGCATATTAGCTTGCATCCATTCTTTGTATTAGCTTTCCCCCAACATCAGCTACACATGTACATGTGTAGTATGAACAGTAAGCACATTTATCCTGTGTTTTAATCTGATGTGAGCTTCATGGGCAGCTCAGGTTTTCTGACTTAAATTTCTCAAAATGTCTCACCAAGTTAACGTACCTGAAGACCTGTGGATGGGAACTCCTATGTATAGTCTGAAATACTATTCTGTTGATGAATGCTGAGTTTAAAAAAGGCACACATTCTACTGGACTACTATTTTTAAATTATGACAGCATTTGAACACCAAAAGAACTGTAAGCCAAAGTACCTCTGGTACTTCTGAAAACCTCCCCTATATCTTACATCTCTTTCTTTGCCTTTGCAAAACTTTTCATTGCCTTATGATGTTGAATATTCTTTCCTAACATGTGGTACAGAATTAACATCAAACGCTAAAAAATCCCTCCCATATATGGTAGATTACTGAAAACCAAAGCTCTTCAAAACATTTTCTCTGTAGACAAAAATATCTTCTGCAGGGTTTGCTGAGACAGACTGCCAAGTCTACAGCCACAGGGAACACTGGATTAAGAGGAGCCCACTCTAAGCAGTAGATTTACTTTTTCTTTTTAGAGCTGCGTATATGCTAGCTTTGCCACTTCAGCAGTTACTGGCATATCAAACTAGAGTGCTCCTTTATCTGCAGGAGTAATTGCCAAAATGTGTATTTTTAAAACAAACTAGTGGCAAATCAATACTATCAAATAACCTATAACTGCATCATGTAGAAATTCCTGTTAGAAAGCAGTGAAATATGAAAAAACCCACAAAATGCAGCACTCAAGTTATGTTTAAAGACAACATAGTATGAAAAATAAAAGAGGTAACAACTAGATCAGAACACCATGCAGAACAAATTCCACCTCAGTCACTCCCACTCTCTTCATTAGTGAAGTGATGCTTTATCATCAGATAGGTGCAAGATGTTCACTTTTACACCCTACTCACTAGATTTTATTTTGTTTTTACAGTCAGGAAAAAAAAATCTACATCAATAGAACTGATTGGAAATACCACATTTTTTGTCAATACCTCCTTTTGGTGCAGCTGGTAACATGCACATTAATATCAAGCATACAAGATGAAAAGTATTTTTACGGTCTAAATGCAGAGTAGATTAAAGTTCAGCTGAGAGTCATGATACCCTTAGGTAACTGGAAAGGGTTTCAGGCGTGTTCATATCCTTTAAGTCTCTCTTCAAGGCTCCTGTGTGATAAGAGGACTCCCAATTCCCAATAGAAGTAATTCAGCCACAGAGATTCCTTTAAATTGAGAATTTCTAGCTTACATGAAAACTCTTTGTACAACGTAGAACAAAACCATACTTCAGAGCTGCAGTTGCACAAACTGGCAATTTACCACTCTATCCACATTTTTCAAAGTGGAAGCTATAAAATGACATCTATCATATGATTTTAACTCATATGGTTGCAATGCACAATGTAATCATAGTCAAACATATGATGATTAGCTGAGTTACTTCTGAAATTATGGTGCTACGAAGCCAGCAGTATTTTAGTACTACCTTAATTACACACTGACATATTTAAGATAGATGTCTTCACTAAAAATGAAAGAGAACGGGACAAATTTCAAACAGTATTTCCATAAATGAAAAGCACACCACCCTGGTTAGTGCCTGTAAAACAATTAAGAACAACCAAAACTGGGGAAAAAAACCCACAAACCCAACTGAGAAATTTCATTTCTCCTCCTGACTGTATTTACAAATGTAGTGGTTTCAAGTGAGCCAATATATTTTAACTTTGCCTTAAAAAATTCCTCCAAGAACCTGGTCCTACTGAGTTTCAGTCACTCACCGAGACAACAGGAAGCCTCGTTAATACAGCGGTCTAGATAATGGCAACCTGTGCCATGGAAAAGCTAATCCCTTTGACTTAGAGCGTTCTGCTGAGACACCCAAACTTGCTTCAGAGGTAGTTCGGGTCCTTGGGTCCCACATAAGACATCTTGCTAATTTCAAGCTGTCATGGTGCAGCACTACAGTCAATGACAAAACCAATCCTGCGAAGGATGGATGTGCCTATTCTTGTGCCACAGTTCATCTGCAAACCAGACAGTTCCCCTATAGAGTATGAAGAGTTGACTGCAACTGAAAATTTACACCTGACACGAGTGAGGCCAGGATTTCAGCAGTCTGCTTTTGGAGGCCTCTTCCAACTTCCAGCAAAAACAGCAGCATGATCTACCGACTTCAATGATTCAGGAGCAAATATAAGTATGCTGTCACAGATCATGAAGATAACTGCTTATAGAGTACTTCGTTTGGTGAATACATCTATCACTGCAATTTGAGAGAAAATACAAGCCCCTGCAAGTATAAAAGAGTTACCCTCATCCGATTATACAAATGTAGCTAATAATACATGGTAGTGTATATATATGCCTTAATTTAATGACAGTAGAGAATGAAAACAAAGTATATTTAAAGCATGTGCATTTTCCTAGGAAAATGTGATGCTTTAACACCACTTTTCCATAGCTGTTATGGCCTTATACTACATATTTTTACAGAAAACATACACATACAAAACTGATACTTACAACTTCATCACAGAAGGCTAAACATGCATGTATATTTCACATATCCATATATATCCATACATAGAAAAACATGTATGCAAATTTTATATATGGAATACAAATGCACGTAAGCAGACATACTATTAAAATATCTTGCTTAAATTGAGTCCACCACTAACTAAAGCGCAATTTGTTCATGAAAATTTACATAGAGTAGGGACCTTCTCTGCTTACTAAACAACACAGAAGAGTAAAGAAAAATCTTGCAGAAGCAGCATACCTGTGTTCATTTTGACACTGGAGGATTTGCTATAAAAGTCTTCAGATTTCCTGCGGAAAATAAAACGATCTATTAATTTGTACAAGACAAGAATGTGTGGCACAAAATGGCAGGCAGGAGGACTTCTCAGAGGGGTGGAGAATCACTGTGATACAAATGACAGTCCTATTTTAACACAGCTTTAATTAAATTGGTACTGCTTGTCCTTCCAAAGTTAAAGATGAGCTGTCTCTTCCATTATAAGCTACTCTATTTTCAAGTCTTTAGTATCTCTGTTGTAAACATATGCTCTGGGATAAAAAACTAGTGATTGACTTTTGGTCTTGAAACTGTAAACCATAAAAATTTCCCCTATACAGTAATGGGGAAATATTTTAAAGGCTGCTTATAAGCTTTATTCACTCCTTTGTGCAAACTTAAAGGTATAGAGAGTAGGTCTCCAAATAAATTTTAAGCAGCCAAAGTTATCAGGTCTTTTTCAATGTTTTATAAGCAGGAAATGTGGTTGTTTTCATCCAGTGATTTACTATGCCTCTACAGAGAGCACTGACACTCTTAATGTTGTTCACTGTATTGCCATACACAGAATCAGGACATGTGTCTTGGTATCCAGAGTAATCCATTTCAAAACTCCCAATGGAGTCAACAGGTAGGGAATCAAGTCACTGTGCACCAATGCACTTTTAAAAGGTAATAATTTGCAGCAAAATAATATAAATTGCACATGAATCTTTTCGTTTAGATATCTCAACTCTATACGGTACTTACAAACAAAACTGTAAAATCCCACAAAACCAAACCACAACTGCAGAAAAAGCGTGACATCATACAATAACAGGCAACTTTAACCTACTGATGGTATGTCACAGGACAAACTAGACAGTATTTTCCATCTACTGCCAGTTTACGTCACAGCTTTATCATAGGGTCAGGAACTTTACTACCTCTTCTATTCAGGCCCTTTTCGAGATAAAAAGATAAATGCAGAAAAGCTTTCTGATGGTATTCTGCATACTGGCCGGTCTCAGCTGTACTGGTACACATATCCTGCCCACTATCATTACTGAGCGGGCACACACACTGGAGGCCAAAATACTGAAGGCTAAAAAAAGTCATTCTCCCTCTACACTGTTCCTACATCGAGCTCAGGATAAAACAAATGGGGAAACCAGAATTTTTAATGCAATACTGCTTCAAAAAATACATTAAAAATATAAACTGCCTATGTTGGAGTAAATTGGAAGGTACGCATGAAGGATCCTTTTTATAATGGGAGACTCAAGATACTAATTAATACAAGAAGATATCAGAACAGAATTCCAGCTCAACCGAACAGGAACCCTGCCTGAATTAACTGTACCTCTGAGGTAACACGTATATTGCTGCATTCTCTGGTATTCATAATGAGGCCAGATTCTCCACTGCTTGAAAAACTTACTGGTTTTCAGAAACTATCTGAACTCTGCTGCTATTATTCAGTCAGTTTTGTGACAAAAAAAGATGCACGCTAAACTTCTTGAGATCTACAGAAATAAGATACGTGGCAGTGAATAAAGTTTTACTCTGCAGCTATCAGCAAACTACCTCTGAGAATTTCTAAAAGACCTTTTAAAGATAAAGGCAAATTCTATTTTATTCATTTTTTGATAAGTTGTCTTTGACTGAAAATGTGAATTTCTATAACAGCTACAGTGTACCTTAGAGCCTGACATTCCTGCAGTGTTTTCAGGCTGCTAGAGGAGACACCATTTTCAAACCTTCTTTTAGCTTAGAACTGAATCACTGATGGTACTACACGCAGGCAACAAAATGCAACGGGATATTTATTTTCAGACCCAACAAGTACAGAACTTTTGGAACACTGCAGAGCCAAAATGATTTCTAGCAGGTGGCTTTGATATATTTACATAAAGCGTGCTTAACTCTACTCAAGTTTTAACAGACAACACTCAGTTTTAGCACTACAGTTTTGTCCTCGTCAGAGTTTTTCTATCTGAACAGCTTCGGCTGGTTTGCTGACAGCAAGGGACTGCATACAAATCACAACACTTCCACGCTCTCGTTTTGCTGAAGAAGTGTGGTAGTCAATACCTGAAAAGTATGCACGTAAATAAGGCAATATAAATCGCACTCACGGAAATAGTAAGACTTGCATTTCATACTAAAATTATTTGGAATTCTGTGCTTCTAAGGAGCTAAACTAGCCTTCAAATACTTAATGATACCAGCACTAGGATCAGAACAAATGGAATGAACTTAACAGCCATGTGCCTGAAAGCATTTTACTCAGCATTCTCTCACGCAGTCTTTAAGATCCTTACTTAATAAAGTGGGGAGAAGGGGGAAGGGAGAGAGCAAAGGGCATTTTTTGCTTTGTACTTTTGGTCCTACTTCATTACCTCCTGAAAGTTTTTCTTTGTGAATGGGTTTGTAAGTAGCTCTAACATAGACCTCTGACAGGCAAAATGAATATTCCACTGGAAGCATCAGATACTCTTCACTGCCAAAAAGGATGCCCAACAATCGGCCAAGACACTCAGCTCATAGATAGCGAACACTGCGATGGAATGAATGCCCATAATTATTGTGCAGACACAAAGTGCTACTGGAACGCATGAGTTTGCAAAATCAGAGCTGCTGTTCAGTCACCTAGATCAGGCAGGTTTTCTACTACGCTCACACCAGATCCTAGATGCTGAGGTGAAAGAACTCCAAGTTTAACCACAGTAGCATGCCTGACTTTTGCAGGGGAAGATCCAGGATTAATCTTCATGGAATTCTTCTATAGTTGGCTTCATGGGGCAGAGGTAATGCAGTAGGAAATGAATGACTGTGCCAATGCACAAAAACGGGTCGTCAGGTTGAATACAGCTGCAAGTACCATTACTATGGTTTCAATACGTAATACATACTGATGTGTGACTTCTTGATAACTCTCTCTACTTCTTGATAGCACTACGAAGATTAGCTCAGCTCAGCAATACTTTGCATCGACAGGCTACTGAAAATACTTGTGGGAATCTCATTGACACCTGCTCTATTTTCTGCAAGAGACCCTGATAGCTAGTTGTAATCACTTCTGTTCCTGGTAAGTTCTGAAGTGTGGGGTGCTGCAGGGAGACATTCTGTCACCCCTTCTGTTCCACTTTATATGGAGCTATAAAAAGGGTTAGTGAGAAGTCAGAGGAGGTTTCCCCGCCCTCAGTTTATTCATGAATATATGACGTATGCCTTTACTGTTACAGGTTTAATTCCATTACTGATCAGATGCTAGAGCACCTACAGCCATAAGGGAGGAGTTCTAACATCCAAACAAGCATCAACTAATAAATGTGAGCAAGTGCTTTGTGAATCAACGCCTAAATGAATAGTAACATGCTATTGCTTGCTCATGCCTCGTTCAAAGAATTAAGTTAATAATTGTTAATAACCACAATCCATAACTACCAACGGACAGAGACCATCCCAGGTTAGAATATCCTTTCCATGTAAAATTCCAGAAAGAACTGGGAGGTAAAGGAAAGAAGATTGATTGGCGGGGTTTGTTGTTGGGGTTTTTTTTTTGAAAGCACTTATAGAAACTCCAAAAATTATCATTACAGCATTATTAATAACTTAATATATTGCAAATTCCTAAATGCTGTATAGGAGTATCACATCAAAAGTATCCAAGCTCATGGATAACTTTTGGGGGTCTTTCTGCCTCTTGCTTTGTAGCTGTGGAGCCTAGACCCCTTTGAAATCCAAGGTTTTCTAGCTGTGTAGCTAACCAGGGGGCAAACTCCAGGATGCTAGTTGCCTGCTTGCTTACACAGGTTTTGAAAGGCTCTTGAAGAACAAGGTGGTAAGTTACCTTGTCTGGTATGTTTTGAATCAGAACACACAGACTCTACTACTGTTTCCAAACAAGCTGGCAGTTTCCCTACAGATTGTGTCTGAAAATATTTTTGACCTTTCTACTTAATATAGTCAGAGTATGAACAGAGGCTCAAAGAAAAAATAATTATCATAACCACCCCCCTTCCCCACCAAGAGCGGTCCTTACAGTTATATTACAGGCATTCTTGGTGCTGAGTACTGTAGGGTAAATTGTGAGTTTGATTGACTTGAACCAACTAAATATTTTCCCCCAAGGTATTCAAACGAACTTTTTTAAGATGACAGAGATCGACCAGACAGTGTTAACGGACTAATGACTTTTTTAAAAGATTCTAAGTTACCCGTTATTTACTCCCTGCCATTTCACAAAAGGTATTATAAAAAGCAGGTTTAAAATGTAATTTTCTGGTACAGTATATGTATTAATTTTAAAGCCAAATCTTGTATATGCTTTTATTAGTTACTATCCTTTGTAATTAATACTACCCCAAGGACCTTCGGTGAGAGGAGCTATTGGTTTACAATACAGAGTGCAGCTGGATCAACAGCAGGATAGATGTGTGTGTGATCTGACTGGAAAATGATTGATTTTCACTGTCTTAGGTAGACAGCAGTGCCCAGATATTTGGAGAGGGCAGGAGCTTTCCAGATTTGTTTGAGAAAGAGTGTCAGGCTTGCATCGATGTTGTTTGCCAGTTTCACAGATTGAGCTAGAGACAGTAATCTACTCGAGAAAATATCTGCAAAATTACAGAGCCAAATCAGACTGTGATTTTACTTCAAGGATTGTTTTATTTAGTTCGTTGAAACATGGCAGGTGATCTACAAACACATATATTATCATCAGGCAGGATTCTATATCCTAATTTGCATGTGGTAGTAAATTCTTTTAATGCAAATCATTCAGACTCTGCAGAGCATTCCCGCTCGCAGCTCTGTAACAGGCCAAGATACTTTATACGCCAGCTTACACATTCGGTGAAGGAGGGAAAAAAGTATGAAGCATTAGTTCTGGAAAACAGTGAAGCTGACTTTTATTTCTTTCAGTTTAAACCAAATTGTTTCAGATGTTTAGCTGTAGCAGGACAACTATGGCAATGAGAATGCAATGAGAGCCTGACAGACTGCAAAATGTTTAGAATGTAGCAACAGCAACTCACACAAAAAACAACTGATCTGAAGCTTCCCCAGGAGCAGAGTCTCTCCTGATGAGCCCATAAGCAGAAGACAGGCATATATGCAAATGTATTGGTTGTATGAAAAAATGTTTGATGAAGCATAGGTAACGGTGCTCTTAATAAAAAACGAGAAGGTACTGAGACATGGTGGAACCTTCTTTAATTTCATTAACATGCAACAACAAGACAACAAAATGGCAGGGAGCCTGTACTAAGATCCAGCCCAGCAAGGCATATGCTGAGCATATGCTTAAGCATATGCTTTAAGTTGGCCCCACAGGCCTATTTCTATGCTTAATGTTAAACATAAATACTGTTTGCCCCAGATCACATTGCCTTACCCTACAAAGAGCTGAACACTCCATTTCTAATTGGTTTCAGATAGACAATCAAAGAACAAAACATAGACAGACAACTGCCATCATAGTTTCTGTAACTTTAACTTTTAAATGATGCTTTACAAGTTTGTGACTTCATCCTCATGTGAAGTGCAGTGTCACTGTACACGTGTTGCTATGCACACCATCTGAAAATGTACTGATCAGGTCATTAAACAATTGGGATGTCTGAATAATTTACACATGGCCACAAACTTCTACTGGAATGCAACATATAGGTCACATCATAGTCAGCAGCAGTAAGTGCGTGATCAGGGAAAACTGTACATACAAAAGCTCAGTTTACTGGATCATCTAGGGAGACACAAAATACTAGGAGACATGTCTGGGCTGCCAAGAGCATGAGTTGGTTTAACTGACCGGGAGAAGATGAGGAGATCTGTGCTTGCAGAGAACCTGTCAAAAGGTTGGAAGGGGATGGGTAGTTACCCCGCTACAGCTGTTGAGAAATTTTGGTTATAAGTGATATTCTAGCAGAAAACAGGTGATTTCTGAGAAGTGTGGAAAGGCAGTAGAACAGACATGGAAGCTGAATTAATGGTTTTTGCCAAGATGTAATTAGGAATTAAAATTTGAAGATATTCCAGCCATCTACAGTATTACTAAAAAACTAACTTAGGTGGGTATCTAACTTACGACTTATCAGACATACAAGCCTACTCCCCATAGCAAATACTAGCATTACTGTTCAAGGCACTGGTAAGATCTTGTCTTGAAAAATCACAAACATTTCTAATTCCCATAAGCAAGAGTTCAAAGATCACCAGGTATAGGGGAATCCATCACAGGAGTCTATGGCTGATCATTCTCTATAGACACATCAAAGGACTGGCCATAACTGAAAGAAGTAAAGGAAAAGTGTTGGCACAAGAAATACTACTAAACTATTTCATTTATCATAAGTGTAAATTAAAAATCATAACGTAGTTTCTATTCCTGAAAGCCAATTAATTAAGGTGTGGAGCACTTATCAGGAGTGCTGTGGTCAAACTTATGAGACACTGAACTTGACAAGTGTGTGTGAAAACTGTGGCTGTCTGAAGGCACGGGAATAAATCCGATCACACAGGAACTTCTTTCCAGACCCTGGACTCTTTCTAATACTGTTTTTCTGAGAATCCTATAAATGCAAGATTAAGAGAAACTGGTATTATCTCCTCCTTTCCCTCTGTTTCTTCATGAAATTGAGAAAAGTAACTAAGTATCTGATGAGGGACAAAAGCTAAGACTACATGTTTCTAAAGTGAAAGCTCCTTACAGCAATCTTTGTTATTAAATACAGTATTCAGCAGAAAAAGTTAAGCACTTGTATTTAAACTGCTATCAACTTAAAAGTAAGTCTTTCTCTCTAGAAAAAAAAAATTGAACCTTAAAACTTCTCCTGTTGTAGCATGTTTTTCACTAGCTATGTTTTCTTTTGACCAGCTATGTACCGAAAAATAAACTTAAGTCAAAGTTCTGCACTTAGTTCTAAATAGGTACTTGCTGTCATCTCAAAATACCACTCAGATGCTTCAGTATCAGAACATTTTCCTAATAATATAACTGCAAGTCTAAAAGGATACCAAGAAAGCTGTTCAAGCTGACAATATTCTGTACATTTTACTGGTTATTTTTACAGCTGCAAAAGGAAAGAGGAGGACAAAGTACTGCTTTTATATTCTGCATTTCCTTAATGCTCTACCACTAAAGCAAATTTTATTAATAATTCCAGTCATGCTTGTGGTGTTTGTGACTCCCCCCCCCCCCCCCTTATTTTTATTGCTTAAATGTAAACAAAAAAAAGAAAAGCTCCATTAACTGCTGACTGCAAGTCACATTTCTTACCCTTTTCTCCAGACATTTACTACTGGTTTTAATAATACAAAATTGTAAATTTCAAGCTTTTACTGGTGGTTATTTTTGTTCCCTGCTTTTGGCTTCCTGTTATTTTACAGGAACTGTGTTTGTCCAAATTAACTTGTTCTGCAGGCTGGAAATGGTTTAAGGTTACTGCGTGAAAGCACGTCACTGAAACAGATATGCAGTAATCGGTGTCCACAGACTAAGTACAAAAACCCTCCAACCTTCAAAACAGAGTACCTAAAACTCACTATGCCTCTTCTCAGTTCTTCTGAAGGTTTCCTTGTTGAGTAAATTGAAATGTTACAAATGAGATCCTGTCAGGTAGCCAGAGCCCATAGAGGAGATGGATGCCTGTGACATTCATTTACATGTTGCTTCACTTTGGGACGGGCAGCAAGGCAGTTCTGCTCAGAGGCAGAAGCTCAGGAAGATATTTCAGCTTCTGAACTCCCAGCAGAAAGTGGCGTTCATTGTGGCCCCCAGCTAAGTCCTCTGGTTGACACAACCTGCCCAGTTTTCTCCCCAGTGGAACAGGGAACTATGTAGCACTAGCAAGACACCAGCTTTCTACATCACTCTTGGGAAATGTAGAAACTAGTGACAGAAAAGAAACCTGATTAGGAAGTGTTAATCATTTCAGCATGATGAAGTATCTATCTTTTAGTAAATAGAATATTTGGCATTGGTACCCAGAATTCACCTTACCGTTAATCTTTTAGAAATTCTTTAAAAATCTACTTCACATTTTTATTACCCAGAAGGTCCAAATACTCCCAGAATACCCAACTATTTCTCCATCTTTCTCAAGACATGAACAACAAGTAGCATTAGAACTACGTTCCTCTTTAAAATATACCATTTGAGGGTTAAATTTGGGTTCATTAGCGTTCCTCTTTAAAATATACCATTTGAGGGTTAAATTTGGGTTCATTAGCGTTCCTCTTTAAAATATACCATTTGAGGGTTAAATTTGGGTTCATTAGCGTTCCTCTTTAAAATATACCGTTGAGGGTTAAATTTGGGTTCATTAGCGTTCAGTAACTACCAAAAAAGTTGGAAACATAAGCAAGTTTTAGTTTCATCACTCACTTCCACGACTATACAAATTACTGGTCATGTGAATACTTCAAGTATTAAAACATTTTCCATGTTTACACAGTATGACAAACAATGCATTTCTGGTCCTTTCTACTAGGTATGTAATATGTACCAATTTGAGACTAAATGTGCATAAATCTCCACCTAAACAGAATTCCAATAGTTTGCTGGGGTTTTTTTCCCCTCATGAGTCAATACCGCTCCCAACAGAATCAGTGAGAATAGTGTTCATTCATGAAAGAAAAACCCTTTTCTAATTTCCTTCCATTGGTTTTGTCTTAAATATAAAAATATGCTCCCCTGAACTAGAGTTAGGTAATGTTACGTCTAGCTAAGAGAGTCAGACGATGTGTGAGGTGACGTAAGATTCCTTACTTAGGAAGTATGCTGAAGCAAAAGGATATGGTTTTGAATTTTTTGTAACATGCTCATAAAGACAAAAAAAGAATACCTATAACTTAAAAGACTGATATTCACTGGAATATTTTAATCCTTATTTTCTAAAATAAAATTTGATGGGCTCACACAGGGAAACTTTCAGTACCCCTACTAAGTACTTAAAACTGTTGGCCAGTTTTGGCTAAGTCTGACGGAGATGCAGAGGTCTCAGTAACATTGAAGGCTTACAAGTTCTGGAAGAAATTCCCATGGAGAATACAGATCATATCGAAGCCAAATGGGCAATACCCCTTAGCATTATTAGATATAAGTGAAATCATACAGGAAGAAAGAGTCAGGAGCTGTGTGTGGATAAATTCACACACCTTATGATCCCAGCCACAAAACTCCTCCCCTGTAATTTGCCTTTTTAGATATATATAGGCAATCAACAAAAATAACCAAAATATTTCTGCTCTCTAAAAAGGTGTAACTTGAACTCAAGCTTTTCTGGTTACGAAAGCATTCATGCCATGCCAAGCCCTGCATGGATTCTCTGATGACTCATACAGTTTGAACTCACAGAACAGCCTTAGTGTGATTCAGTTCCAAAGGGTGTGTCAACACTAGCAAGTAGGAATGACTTTCTACAGCAGAAGAGTAGGTGCTGAAGCCTGACACCTGCAGAGGGGCTTGACTTCAATCAGCTCTACTCCGGCCCTGCAGACCAGGTGCCTCTCAGCAGAGGAGTCACATCACACACCTTCCTTGAGCCCATCTTCCACTTTAGTTTTGCTGGTGGATATGCAGATCTATTCTGTGAACCCACAATGACATGAACCAAAGAGCAATAAAATGGGGAATGATCAGAAGATTTTAGTTCAGATTAAGGAGTATAGTTATGAAGCGAACGCTAGAGAAGCCTCATTTGCTGTTATCTGAACAGACATAAGGTTTCCTCAGTTCTGCTGCTCAGGGAACTACTGGTAGCTTTTCAATCCGATAACATATCAGACTTTAGTGACAGAAAGATCAACTAGAAGTTAAAAGTGGCACTGTTCTTAAATACAAACCAGTAAGACTCATCAAGAGTCACAGTTGCCTTTTGGAAGAGGAAGTTCTCTCAGCTTCTCTTAATATTAAAGACTTTGATACCTCGATACTTAAATGACTCGGCATTCGGAGGCTTCAAAGCAAGTTAAATGCTACAAACTTCTACCTTCCACCCCTGCTACAAAGCCTGCCATACACCATGCTGTTTATCTCATTAACTCTTAGCACACTTTGCCATTTCTGAAGAATCTTAGCATTGCTTTGCATAACTGTAGTCCCGTTAGAGACTTACCTGTTTACAGGAAAGAAGGTATTTAGCAGCAGCAATATTATGTGCTCTCAAAACAAAGAAAACTCATTACATACAACACACGAAAAGCAGTAAAATCAGCTTTGCAAGCTTGCATTTGCATGTTTTGCTGATACCATATTTTGCCCTTTCCCAAAGGGCACAATTACCAATTTTCATTTCGAATTCTCATAGCTTCACTCCCCCTTTTCCAAATAATACATATCAAAATAACGCAACTTCTACTGTTTACAGTGCTAGTCTGCGCGAAGTCCCAACATGCCTCTATGCTATATACAACAAAAAAAGCTACAATTCTTCCTCATGTTAATAGCTAAAAGAAAGAACTGCTAACCATTATAACTGGGAGCACAGTTAAAATCACATAATTAAGAACTGCTAATACTAGCTATGTGTACCTGCAAACTGAATTGCAAAGTTCTAGAAGTTTGGTAAATTTTTGAAGATTGGATGCTTGTCTTTCTCTCGCCCTCTCAATTCTTAATTGTCCACCAGCACATCTAAGACTTCTGCTTCCGAGCTCATCCTTTGCTGATCCTAGAGCAAGTCAGAAAACCGTATAACACTGAAACTCAGAAAGGTTAAGCAGAGTGGTATAGGAAAAATTACGAGAGAAAGCATACAAAAAGGCTTAGTCTTCACAGCAACGTGGGGAGAAAACTTTTAAATTGGGAGAAAAGTGACAATACTTGACAAAAACAGCCAGAAAGAGAACAAAGAAGCACATGAGAAACCTGAATAATACTGTCTGATATCTGCGGGGCTGACAAATGACTCAAAGGCAAATGTGAATCTACAAAGCAACGCAGAGTGCACTTAAGAACATGAAGTAAAAAATATATTAGTTCTTTGCCGTATGCTTTTGATACAATTGCACCCGGAAATTATACCAAACTGTCAATGCATTTTATTAAAACATATTGCAGAAATTTCTATTACTGATAGTTATGTGGCAATTTTAATTCCAAAGGCAGACTATCCTAGCGTTCTTGGTTCTAATCATGAAGCAGGAGTCACTAAGACAACCTGGAAAACTTGGGGAAAAAAAAACCACCCTAAAAATATCAGCCTTTGAAAGGGAAATGGCATCTGCTTATACAGTAGAGAGAGACTATCAGGCCCTTGACTGATGATTACCAAATCCTGCTGCTGAAAACCACTCACGGGAAGCGCCCCATCTCCTCAGAACTGCCCAGTGATCCGCTAAGTAAAAAAGATCAGGAAAACAAAGGATATCGATGTTACTGTTTGCTGCAATTTAAGATCTGTTTGTAGAGTACACTATTAAACTCTACTTCATGAAACGGGTGCACTATTAAACATATTAAATTTATAGCCATTCTCATGGCTTCACATGCCAATCTAGTCACTCATAACTCTACAAGAATCAGCACTGGACTTGTTTATTTTTATGAGTTCAAACCATTTCCCTTTAACTTTTCAGTGACATTTCAAGGGCAGAACTGAACTATTTTTTCATGCAGTCTTACATACTCCAAGGCTTCTTTAGGCCAGGTGCCATATGGTATAGCAGATTATCCCCTGTAATAGGGCATTAACATGTGGTTTCTACACCTGGCTCTGCCATTGATTTTCAACAGATCATTTCACATCGTGAGTTCAGCTTCCTCTTACCCTTCCTGTCACTTCTGGAAAGGGACTGCCTCTGCTCAGCTGTTTCCAGAGACACACCATGGTAGGATCCTAGTCTCTGCTAACATGTACCCCTTCCTCAATGGCTGAAGGCTGCTTTGTACTAATACCAATAAACATTGATTCCTCATATTTCAGTTGCTGGCAAGAGAGACTGTTTAACCAGAGAGCATGAGTTCCAGATATTTGCAATGGTGGTCAAGGAAATAACAAAGAACACTAGTATATTATAGAAAGATTTTTTTAAAAATGTTGATCAAATGCAAAGGAAATGCCTGAAGTTTCATTATACCTGCTCACCCTTTTCTTCATTGCATGAATAGCAGCTGCCAAGAGAAGACATTAATGAGTTGATAATAAAATCACTGAAAGATTCTACAACCACAAAACTGTGCTAGAATTATTAAAATAAAACTTGTTCTAAGCACATTTTAAAACTAATACTTCCCAAGATTATTAATATTACATTTCTTTAGGTAAGAATTCCTCTAACCATTACCTACATAGTATATGGTTTCTGCTACAGAAATTATCATCCCTATAACCATACAACTATCTATTAGAATTTATACAAATTGTATTTTCTGCCTGTAAGTAGCATTCATTTCTCTAAGAGCTACATTTACAATTACCAGATAAAACTTCATTAATCAGAGGATTGATGTTCCCTGTTTTCTAAAGGAATTACAGATACTATGTTCTTACTGATGGGGTAAAATAGTAAATCATTTGGTTAAGTATGTTAATCACTAATCATGCTATTCCATTGCCCCTCACTCAGTTAATGATTTTATATGCACCTATCTGAACATACCATTCCAATATTTGATTTTCTTCCAGTGTGGGCATAAAGCAGCAACTCTTACCCCTTGTAAGTCTCCCTCCTCTTAAGTGAGAAAGAAATCACTCAATGCATTGGTTTAGCATTCTAGAAAGCGAAGGTCAAAGACAAGATCATCCTTTATCAATGTCAGATTGCCTCTTCTCAGTTCTGACTGTATAATAACAATGCATTGAATAATAGATAATTCTATGAGTCATATCATATATTCATAACAACCTCAAGAACATTTAAATGGAATTCTCATTCAGCTTAAAGAGGACATAATTGCTCTGACCACACACATTCTGCAAAATTAAAAGACCTGTCTCTAAGGAACACTTCCATATCTTTTTTTGAACCTAGCATAACCCTCAGCATTTCTTTGTGAGAAAACATGCTCGGGGAAAACACGTACAGAAAGTGCCTGTACATGTACACAAATACTCGCATGCCTGTTATCTTTCACCTGCAATCTACACATACATGTAACTTTTAACAAACTACAGTTAAAGAATTTTAATAGTGTAACATAAAACTGTTGATTGCTTTAGAAAAAAAAACAAACAAAAAACCCCACCACAATTAATTTGCCTGTGTACAGAAAGAATGATGTTCTTCCTGTAAGGAGCTATGCCATGTTTGACCACTACTCAGCACACAGCCTTGACCCCTTATCTGTAACTGTTGGTCTTCCTCAAGGTTTGCCTTAAACATTGATCATTGTAACAGGTATGCACGTCAAACAAATTAACTTTGGGTCAGAAAACTACTGTACCCTCACTGAAGTGAGACAGACTGGAGATAAAGATCTCGGTAACTTTGGGTAGCTGAACTGGAGATACTGGGGGTCCAACTGGTCAGAAGACTTTGAACATTAATAGTGCTCATCAAACTCCCCCTTCGTTGCAACTGTGGCCACGCACACTTTGCATTTTCACAGCTGAGAGGTTTGTGCCAGGCATGCAGCCAACACAGAACAAAGTCAGCCATCACCTGAGAGGCAGCTGGGTGCCCGCACGGCTCTGCCAAGCGTGGCCCTGCAGCGCAACGTGCGCAGCTCATGCAGCCACCCCACGTGGGAGCTTCCCTGCTCCCCCACAACAATGCACAACACCCACCACCCCAGCAACAGAGCAGCAGGGGCACAAACCAGGATGAGCACCCCATCTCCTACTTCTTTCCCTACTACCAAAGCAAACTACATCAGCAAATGGAAGAAGGATCCTGAAAAGTCTACTTACTGACTCTGCTCCCTACCCAAACCTACTCCCACATCTCAGGGGGAGATCCAGCTTGTGCTCTGGATGAGGCCGCTGATTTGAGGAAACAGCTGGATATAAAACTATTGAAATAACTGCCTCCGCACAGAGGGGACAAACTGAAGCAGCAAAGACAGCTTTTACTGGCGCTAGTGTAATACTTTCTCATGTCACCTTCTAGATTTTCTTTCCTTCTGAAAGGAAGGGGAAATACCTGGAGTCTCATTACCTGCCACCACAGGGGCACCCAAATCACTTTTCTGGAGTCACTAGACAAGCCCCCACCGTTCCGTCTGTGGAGGTCCAGCCGCTGCAGTAAGCTCTCAGCTCGCAGCCCCTTATTCCTTCCCAGCCAGTCTTACCTTTGTTTAACTCACTTCAACCACAGTTTTTCTGCCGCTACCCTCCAAACCAGACTCTCCCTTCCCCTGCCAGAGGCAATTTGTCACAGTCTACTGCTCTTATTCCCTCGATCTCAGAGCCAGGCAGCCTTTTCCTCTGCGAAGATTGGTCTATAGTGGGTCTGAAAGAATAGCAAACACCATCACCTTATTTTCAGCTTGCTCTTGCATTCATCGCAGTAGCGACTACATGAATAGTCCCACTCATTCGCTATACGACCCTGGCACTCAGAAGCATTCAAGTACTCAATTTTGATTTTCCACTCACACGCAATGGGAATGGATTTTGAGATACCCTGCTTTTGCCAAATCTCTACTGAGCACCTGCAAACAGATTTTTCAGTGGTGCAGTTTTTGTAACTGGAGGCAAAAGTCACACCCCTAAAACAAAGCTGTGTTAAAAGTTTATAACTGTATTCCACCCACCAAGTCCAAACCTTGCTAAACTATAGGTGACTACAATTTTTAATGTGGGCAAAATGATTACATCATAGAATTATGACCTCTAGCTTTTGACAAGAAACTTGAAACAGGTTCTTAAAAAAAGAAACTATGAATGACTTCATTAATAATCAGTACTGTAAGTCCACTCCAGCTAGTTTACAGAGGTTAATAATGCAGTTCTAAAAACTTGCTGCAGTATTTTGAAGTTTTAAGACAAAGCTCGTTTCCTTAGTATCACAGTATGTTGCCTGTTTTGCTTTCTAAACCACCTAGTGAAATTTTGCCAAGGGTACATCCCCAGGAGTGCTGACACCAGCAGGAATCCTTAATTGACTGAGTCGGTTTAGTACTGGTCCCAAATGAAATGTTACTTCCAGGTTATCAGAATGGTTTAAATGTACCTGCAGCAGCCCCAGTTCTAACACCACCACAAGTGCTATTCAGGGCTCGCTGTTCTGCATTGTAAGCATCACTCAACTAATTCATGGAGTGCTCGAACATGAGATGGTATCTGTTTCATGAAACTGTGTGGATCAGTTACATGCCTTGCTGAAATACCAGCTATTCATCAAGCACAGTGTGAATAACAAAAAGAGGATAGATAACATAAGGGAGCACAACAGAATATTTTCCTTCATGAACTACCCCTAATTCACTTAATATAATTATTAAAATTATGTCCTCAGCTTAACCTCATATACTTAATATCTCAATACTGTTTTTACAGCATTAAGTTTTTTGTTTTTTAATTGGCAACAGTGTCATTCCCTTAGCAGATGTTCTCAGTTCCAACACAATTACAGTTTTACAACTGCAATCACCTACCATACAGTGCACTGCAGTGTATAATTTTAAAAGCCACTGTTACTTGCTCATTAAACTCCTCAGCTATGTAAAGCACAACTGATTTCAACTGTATGCCAATCCACACTCACGTGACAAGGAGACAGACTCCAACTTTAACACATGTATTTCACATGAACGTGTTTAAGCTAACATGGTGGCACACAGATTTTCTTTAGAAACATTCAGAAAAGGAAAATACCGATGAGGTAAATGACATTCCGTGATTTTAATTAATACCCTGGTTGTTATGTGGCGTAACAAGTTACAGTAATTTTCCCTCTGAAGAGCTATTTCAAGTAACTTGAAAAATTAAAATTTAACTGTAAACAAATCTCACTATTAAAAAAATAGAGAGACTGAGAAGGATGGGCAAGTCCTACCTTTCTGTTGCTTTTACCCCCAGCTATCTGAAAATCAGAAATTTTAAACAGGATTCAGATCTTCCTTATACTGATCAGTGAGGGGAACAGTGTTGCTTCAATATTGTCATGGCAGCCTGTCACCTCCTCCTTTCAGCTTAGCCATATAAAAAATCATGAGATTTTTGCCAGGAAGAAGTGTCGGGATGCTCTGGCAGTACTTGGATTGCACAGCAGCTTTCTGGGGTGCTTCTCAGCACTCGTAAATCACAACAGCTCTCATGCTGAAGCAGCAGTCCAGTGATCCTCACAATAGAGTAGAGCATCTTTAGAGTTTCCAATTCCAGACTTTTCTGCAGACAGAAAAGTAATGCCAAGATCTGCAGATGTAATTGGTAAATTTTTTATTATCTTGCAAATAGTGGTTCTATATAGGAGGCTGGTAAATTTTTAACCACCTTTTAAAAAGGGCTATAGGCATGAAAACAGGGTAATGTGGAACTCATCAGTAAGTTCTACTTCTGCTTTTTTAAGATTTTTGTATTTAATAGTCTGTCTCATAGCAACGTTGTTCAGAACTTTGTAATTTTACAATAATTTAATTCCAAAAATACATTTTTTAACATGATTTGCATTTAAAAATGCATGAAATGAATTCATATGAAACAATAAAACAGAACTCTCTATCCGTATGGCTGACGGATAGAGAAGTAAACTTCTCCTTTCTTAAAGGACCAAACCGATCGCTCAACATTTAAAAGACCAATATTAAATCGCTTTTAAGGAATTCAGAGTAGCTTAAGCTATTTATATTTCACCTGAACTTTCTGAAGAAAAGAGGGTTTAAAACTACACTGCACATATTTTTAAAATACATCTTTTTCCTCCAGTAAAGAAATCATGCTAAATAGTAGTCTTGAAGTTTCCTGAAGTCATGAAATGGCTATCTGTGAAAAGCTGTCAAATTAGTAAAGTTAATGAACTGAAAACACAATTGCTTTTTCATTCCTTACAGCAGTTGCTGGTGCTGCTTACTAAACACAGCATACAAGAATCTAGAAGCTTGAAAACAAGGAATTTTTAAACCATAAAAAGCTATTTTAATATCTCTGCAAAGCCGTCACCTTACAATTAGTCCCAGGTGATGCAAACACTTCATCTGAAGATCAATAACATTTGAGGTAGTAAGATATTATTTCCCATATTTAAATAAAATGGAATCAGAGCACTTCCAATCAAAAAATGAGCCAATTCTGAGTCTATGCACATGCAAAGCATAGTATATAGGAACAAACTAATTTTTTTAAAGAAATTTTTGACCAAGACAGATTAATGTTCTGATTACCTTCTCCAATAATTAAAAATTAACTGATCTACTTGAGAAACTAACAGTTTTAGAGAACAAATTAGCTGTATTATCGCTGATGCGTGTCTAGTTGTTTCTTCCTAGACTCTTGCTGAAATTCTCTACTTCCCTTCTTTCAGTGCTATAATCCTTTTCATACTCAGTTTTCACTAACGCCTCTAACCTCTATCTCGCTTTCCTGACATCCTCGCTTTTGAAGAGTGATTGCAGATAATTTTTCTCCCCTCCACTTGTTCTGAGTTGAGCACTTCCTAAATAAAAGTCCTCTCATCTCAAAGGTATGGCTGTGAACATCTCTCTGCTTTCTGATATTTTGTATATGATTTCATCCCATTCTGCCCTACCCCTTGGAAGCCTCCCTCTCTTACTCAACATCCATTTCTTAAGTATCACCTCTATTACTAAAGAATGGACACTTCTTGTTTATAAGTTTATTGCTAATAAACACTATGTGCATCTCTTTGGAATCTTGATGAGGTCAGAACTGTCATCCAAGGCCACTGTTTCATAGAAAAATGCTGTTTCACAGGAAAAAAATATTGCAAAGAAGAGTAGCAATTTTGGAAAATGGTTTTGTGTGTAAGTTGAAAGGTTGAAAAATTGTTGAGGTCCTGTTTTGACACACACACACACACCCCCCAAATGACACGCTTGATTTTTAGGCTAGTCTAATATTTGTTTAGAAATGTCCTGGTTTCAACTGGGATAAAGTTAATTTTCTTCTCAGTAGCTGGTGCAGTGCTGTGTTTTGGATTTAGTGCGAGAACAATGTTGAAGCACACTGATGTTTTTAGTTGTTACTGGGTGATGTTTATACCAAGTCAAGGACTTTTCAGTTTCTCAGGCCCTGCCAGCGAGAGGGCTGGGGGGGCACGGGAAGCTGGGAGGGGACAGCCAGGACAGCCGATCTGAACTAGCCACAGAGCTAACCCATACCATGGGATGTCAAACTGCGTATATAAACTGGCGGTGGGTGCAGGGGGGTTGCCTGGGGCTGCTGATCACTGCCTGGGGACCCGCTGGGCATCAGTCAGCAGGCAGTGAGCAGTGGCGCTGTGCATCACTTGTTTTCTTTTATTCCTTCCCTTTGGATTTCGTTTCTCTCCCCTTCTCCCTCCTTTTCATTATAACTGTTACTATCATTATTGTTGGGTTTTTTTTTTTGTTGTTGTTGTTTTATTTCAGTTATTAAATTGTTCTTATCTCAACTGTTTGAGTTTTACTTACCTTTCCAATTGTCCTCCCCATCACTCTGGATGAGGGGGGAGTGAACAAGCGGCTGCATGGTACTCTGTTACTGGCTGGGGTTAAACCACGACCAGAAACAAGTTAGTTTACAGTAAATTGTCTCAGAATAGCAACACAAACTAAGTGTTTGAAAAAAATTGTCTTAATCTGCTCTTTCCATTCACAGAAATTTGACACTGACATTCAGGTTTTGATTTGCTTAGGAAGTCAGGAAGACTTCCTGAAATTTTGAAACAATTCCTGTAAAGCAAAGTAACAATTTCCCATGCAGCTCCCCTCACCTCTGTAGCTTTGCCCTATGAATCACCTCCATTTAAATACTGCACAGCAACAGCACCTTGCCTTCAAGCATATTTTAATGTAGCGTTAGTTACCTTGAAGAAACCAAAAAAGGCAAACACCAGATTGAAGATAAGCTCTGCGTTTTTCTACTACTCGAATCTGCTCCACACCTCTTATTTATAGTAATTTCTGCCTCCTTGAAACCAGCTGCTTCAGATTGTTTCTTACATCATGCTTCATTTTTAAACACCTACACTGCTTCTACCTGTGTTATTGTTTTGAATATTTTTTTAAAATATAGCATAATAATGAAACTCATTAGTTGCTTGGGGAAGGGACACCTGCTTTCTATGCATTTTGTAACTCATTTGTGTTCTGTCACACTGTTTTCAGTGTAATTATTTTATTATTTTTTACTAGAGAGACATGTCCTCACTACTTCACAGAATAATGCAAAACTGGCTGTCTCAACACAACCACTACAATGAAAGACAGTGCAACAGATAAATAATTCTTACTAGAAATTTTTATATTGGACAGTAAGCCAATGCTAATACCACAAAACGGTGAGTATTTTGAAAATCAACACTGTCACTCTGAACTAAGAGGGAAAACAAAGGAGAATACATGCATTCTTAGTTTGCTTTGACAACTGCCATCAAATTTGATCTACTAGTCATACTGTAATGTAAAAGCATACACATGTAAAAGCAAACACCACTGCAGCATAAAATTCTTACTGTGGTCTGAGGCCTTGGAATTTTAAAACATTTATTCCATCTTATTGAAGACATTAGAATATGCATCAGATAAAGAGAATAATACTTCCATATTTTGCAATTGGTCAAAATTGTGTTACACACAAACATCTTGCATACTAAATTGGACCACAGATCTGAAAAAATATGAAAAATGGTAAAAACTGAGCAGAGGATAATAATCTGTTCCAAATTTACATAAACCATAAGTAAATATTTGAAAATGAAACCATCAGCAGCTATTAAAAATGACTGTCTAGATGCAAAACCTGCTATAAGGGGCTCCTAAGCTACTGATAACGGGAAGTTCAGAGGAAATACTGGTGACAGGAACACTTCAGCTTCCTCTTACGCCTACCTAAACCACCTGCTCCTAAACAAAGTCACAGACATGGTATGTGATTACATGGAATCGATTGAAAGCACTAGCATTCTTGTTGTGCATACATTGATGCTTCTTTGGTGTTCAGTCCTACACCTTCCTCACAATGGAAAGGGTGTAAAAGTTTGCATTTCTTTCTACCCTTCAACATTCCAGGATGGAAGCAAGCTGTTGCACTGCAGTGGTAACAGATGATGAATTTGGGTTTATGCTATTAATGGGGGTGGGGGAAGGGATGACTGGAAGTCGTATTAAGTTCTCAGTTTTTTCTCAATGGTCTCCTCCTTTGCCTTTTCATTGTAAGCTTCTCTTGATCCTAGGTGAAATACAGCTGGAGGAGAGATCCCCCTAATAGACTAAAGAACTGATACACATTAACTTCAGCAAGGATCATACATACTGAATATACACACTGCCCTTGAAAAGATGCAGCAGCGAATCAGCGAAACTTAGGGTTCTCTCCTTCGCAATAAGTAAATGATGACAACAACAGCCAGACTACCTAGGACCTATGATAATGGGAAGCAGCCATTCTCAAGAATGACTACGCCAAAAAAACGTTCTCTAGTTATCAGGTCAGTGAATTTACTGTACATCCCCAGCTTTCAGAAAGTGAAACAGTCCATCAATTAAAAAAAGGGCACAAACCCAAGTTTTACGTGAATTGTTTTAGTGAAAACAGTCTTTATAGAAACAAATTCGTCCTCTTCCTAATGCTAGCATTTATTTAGTACCAATCCAAGATGTTTGGATTTATTATTCATTCTCCCAGTAAGAAAGCCTGCAATTCTCAAACAAAAGTCACATGCTAGAACACTCCATCACTAGACATGGTAGCAAGTGTGGCTACACCCTTTGTAGCTTAGAGGAAAGCTGTAAACTGGATCCGTGCTCTAGTGCAGGACTGCTCCGTACAGTCTTCGGCTGAGTGACATCAGCATAAACAAAAAGCAGAGTGGAAGATAAGGCCTTATGAATACATCAGAAATGAATTATTAACTAAGGCCATGCCATCCAAAACCCACTGAATTTTCATGAAGCGTACAAACTCTGAAACAGCAAATGCTTCTGAGTATTAAGTGAACCAGCACTGTAGGTTTCAAGAATGATTATCTGCTCCCTTGTGCCCTTGGCACTCCTTTTTTATATTGAATAACTTATTGTCTTTCATGGCCTCAGTGCTGGTTGGCAAATACAATTCATCCTTCCGCTCCATCCAGCATCTTTACACTGGATGATTTGCTTCAGTTCAGTAGATTTTAGAAGTACTAATACCAGCTGAAGCTATGACCTAGTTAATGAGCAAGAAAGACACAAATGCATACCTCAGTCACATCCTCCATCACAATTAAGTGGCTGTAGAAGGCCACTATTATGTACCCCATTTCTAGTATCAGGCAAACCTTTTCTAAATGTGTGCACTTGGACAAAAGCTGTCCACGCATGCATAAAACCTCTTCATTTCCATTAGCATATAGAACTAAATGCTGCAAGTGTAGATCCCTCCAAGGACAAACCTTACACTTAGGGTAAGCATGCAGCACCAAGTCCTCTCCTTTTCTGCTAAAAATGTAAGGAAACTGTGCCTAAACTTGATGGCCTCAGAAGTTTTGCACAAGAGTAGTGTATCAGCCTAATTTAGATGGTACCCAATCAACGATTAAATGAACTAAGAGTAAAAAGTGAGTCATCAGAGTTAATACATGCCTATTTGGATAATGTAAGCAATAAGAAAAAGTCCTACCCCAAACTAAAATAAACTATTTTCTTTAACACCTCCAACTTTTTCTTTGTCCTCTAGTCACAGCTCTTTTCTCTATCTTCTAGTCTTGGAAACAGTGAAGAATGCAAATACTTCCTGCTATTTCCTCTGCTGTTACAAAACAGCACAGTTCAGCTGAGGTCAACGGTGCCCCTTTGCTCTAGTTTAGGATCCAACCCTTAATCATCGCACATTTATTGAAAAAAAACACCTTTCAGACAAAAAAAGTCCTGTGTAAACAGACATTATGTGCTATAGAATTTCTTTCACTACTTACAACACTGAACATAACACAGGCTTTCTTGTTTCGTTCATTTAAGCCTTAACAGACTATGGAAATAAAAAACTACACCTATACATTAACGTCACCTATGAGTACCCACTGAACTACACGGCTACACTTAATGTTCTTGGGTAAATCACCATTTGTAGTGGCCTGTCAACGTTAATGGAGAACGATATATATTGTTGTATCACCCCACAGCAAATGGAAGGCGACAGACTACCTTTCTGCCTACAGAAAGCAGACATAGGATGTACATCTGATATTTTCAATGCTGCCGTGTGAGGACTTGCTGCAGAAGCACCACAAAGCAGATACAAGCTGTTCAGTGACTCCGAAAAAATTTTTGGGTTTTGTCATTTCAGGTAAGTCATGATTTTGGATTGTGATTAATATACATACAACAAGGGACCAGAATTTCTCTTAAAATTTTCATACACAAAGCATAGTCAGTGATTTAAGACAAGTTCTGTATTATTTTTTATGCAAAAGTCTCTGAAGTATCACCTTATTATGAATTTCAAGTCACCTGTGTCAAAAATGTTGCAACTATCAACCACTATCAGAGAGCAATTTTGTCACCTTTTTCCTCCTATGGATCAATTAAGTTTTTAGTATAGTTTACAAGAGCAAAATACATTGTACATATATCAATGATTATCAAAGTCATTGAATTTTTCTCATACTGGCTTAATCATTTCCCATCACAGTCACCAGTATGTTTCCATACTGCCAAGTGTATCTAATGGCTTCCCAACTTGCCAACACAGACACAGCCTGATTCACAGACAAAGCATTTTTGTTTGTGCTATCTCAAAGCAAAAAAACCTATCACTCCCTCTTCCCTGCTGAGTATGTAATTCCACAAATTAAGATTCACATTCTAAAAAAGCAAATGGTGCAGTTTTTAACTGAATGCAGTGAGCACAGTTGTATTAGTAGATACTTGAAACAGATGAGCAAGGCTCCTGCACTGGTTCACTCCTTCAGCTTGTGTTCTGAAAACCTAACTGTGCCAGCTTAAGAACGTCATCTGTACTCCTAATAAACTCTTTTTTTAAAAAAAGAGAATTCACTCTTTTTAAGAGCTAACCATTATTAGCCTATCTATAAATCTGAACCAGGTCTTGAGGACTTCAGTAGTAAAAACATTATTTTACTGAAGTAACCAAGATTGATCTTGTCACCTGTTAAATAAACATCACCGCACATACAAGTAAAAAGCACTTTTTTTTTCTAAAAAAACCCCAAGCCTTGTTCCCAGACATGGGAGGATGAAGAACCCTCCCCTCCAGTGATATCAGTCTCTTATGTCTGAGAATTTTTGTACTAAATATGAGCTGATAAGCTATTTAAGAAAGCTGCTATGTCAAAAAGCCTCAAAACACCTACCAAGCTAGAGGACTCTAAGAAACCCGAGATGTAGAGTCACAGAAAAGGAGTCCTACGTTTGTCAAAACAATGCTTTAAGGTTTTTTTTATAAGAAGTTACATACCACAGGACTTCAAATTTCTAATTCATCCCCAGAGTGGCAAGAAGGTTATCAAACCACCTGTTGCTTTCTCCAAGAATGCTAGGCTAGGTGAATAAAACCCTAAATTATAGTGAATTACCACACTCCAATGCCTCTCAGCTAACTATGTTTATCAACTATTTCATTTCACACAGTTTTGCATGTATGACTCATACACGAAGAGGATGGGCATCAACACCAGTAAGTCACACTGTTTTCAGCCCCTACCATTTGGCTGCTGTAGAACATTTTGCAAGCCGCTGTCCCACAGAGAGCAGACTTCCTTAAAGTATGGCAGCAGGAAACAAATCTGGGTGTAGCTGGACAGGCACTCATTGTTTTGAGCTTCCACTGGATGCAGAGTTCGGAAGGCATTCAGAGGTCAGAGCTGTCACAGCATCCCCTTAGCTGAGCCACGCTACCCTACGGCACGTCCGTTTCATCTTTGCAGCTCATGTAGCTGCTTCCAGGCAGACAGACATGGGAAGCGTTTAATAACAGAGCAGGCAGGCAGTGGTTTTACAAGAGTCATTTTCTCTGTGATGCTTTTGATAAGACTTTTTAAAAGGCATTTGAGAGAAGCCTGGAAAATTCTTCCCAGGGGAAAAAAAGTGGTAATTTTGAGACATGAAGAACTAACTTACAGTAGCCACAAGGGACAATGTGGAGCACATGCTAATGAACTTTTTTACTATATTAATTTAGACTGCTAAGGCTTCCTTTAAACAAATCATCTATAAAGGATCTCAAAGTAAATTAACCATATGGTTTTAGGTACTGGACTGCACCTCAGGGTACTGGACACATTTCTCAACAAATAATCAATATGAATTCTGGTAATGTCATTTTGTTAAATATTTGAAACAAAGTATTTTGCAAGGGAGTAAGAAAAATGCTTGCCAGAAATTTTGTATTGAACTATCTGGAATTTCATGTACATTTGGCACAAAAAGACAGGTTACCAATCTTATAAGTTTGGCTCTTTATTAAAAAAAAAATAAACATTCCTTGAAACTAAGTCCAGCTGGTTTTTTATGGGCCATTAGGCACCTTGGCAATAGTACCAAATAAATTCAAGTTTGTGGAGGTCACCAACCTTCAGAAATTGCTGTAACAGTGGAGGGACCCCTCAAATGCTGGAGGAATAGGCTGACAGGAACCTCATGAAATTCAACAGTGTCCTGCATGAGGGGTGAAATAACTCCATGCAGCACATACAGCCTCAGGAGCAGCTCTGCAAAACAGGATCTGGGATCCATGGTGGACATCAAGCTGAACGTAAGCCAGCTGCATGCCTTTAGAGCAACGAGGGTTACCTGCATATAAGCTACACTAGCAGAACATCACAAGCAGGTCAAGGGAAGTGGTCATTTTCCTCGTATAATGTCCTGGTAAGGCCACACCTGCAGTACTCCATTGAATTTTGACCATCCCAGTACTAGCTGGATACTGAAAAAGCAGAGTGAGTCCAGCAGAGCCTGGACTAACAAGCTCTGGGCATGGCACACAAAACACATGCAGAAAGGCTGAAGGAGCTGTGGATGTTCAGTCTGGAAAAGAGAACGCCCAGGGGTTCCAACTGCTGTCTTCAGTCACTTACAGAAGAGCTGAGAGAACACAAGAGCCAGATTTCTTCTTGGAAAGACCAGTGAAAGAAGAAGGCGCAACAGACACATTGCAACAGATGTGCTTATGAATCCTGTGCTTGGAAAAATTGAGCTTCACAAGAGCAGTCAAGCGCTGGAACAGGCCCAGCCATGCAGTCTCCATCCTAACAGGCAAAGCTGAGCCACACAAAGTCTCATGCAACCTGATCTAACTTCAAGATTAGCCATGCTTTGTGCAGGAGATTAGACTACATGATCTCCAGAGGTACCACATGACCTAATTTACTCTAAGTTTGATGTGATCCTCTTCATGGTTCTAATGCAATATGCTACTACCGTGAGCGTTTCACCTTTTCTTTAAGACACGGAGTCCAAAAAGAATTTTATTTTATTAAATACAAAGAAGACAACCCATTAAAGTACAATAGTGAAATATTTTTACTGTTGGCCTCAACCTCAGTTTTAGATGCATGATTGTAAGTGTATCAGCCAGTACCCTAAGTGCATATAGGTCAGTTTCGATTATTCTTCAGCTCTCTTCACAGAGCAAAACCTTTTGAAAAAAACACTTGAGTTCAGCAGCCACTAAGTGAACTTCCCTGACACCTTCTGAGTAGTCTTTTGAAATCATGGGGCTTGGGGAGGATCAGCAATGAGACATACTAGTAGAAATTACAGGTTGGGCCTGCAGCCACATTTTAACTCTTACACACATTCCATCTTTGTGCTTTGGAAATACAGGTGGGCAACCTGTCTGAGCTCCAGACGTTCCAGAGTGTCAGGTTTGAATAGGATTGACCTGCACATTGACAGAAAATGTGCAGGGGTTAAACACAAGGGTGGCTCTTTTGCTTTGTATAAAGACAAAGACAGACTGCAGGAGAGGAGGAAGCAGCATAAAATCACCTTGATCTCACCAAGAAAATGGCAGTCAGAAATAAACAAGCTTGGGAAGAAGAATGGATTTAGCCATTCCCTAGAGCATCCTGAGCAACTGCACTGTGTATCATCAACAGAGTGAGAAAGAACATTGCAGACATAAGGGAGAACTGCATTTTCTGTAGCTCAGCTTTAGAATATAACTTCCAGGTTTCACCTACAATAAACTGTACTGGGATATGCTTATAGTGGGTTGACAGAAAATTTTAATATGCAGAAGCTCATATTCAGCACAAGCTTAAGTCTACTAAAAGATGGTGATTATTTTTTTTAGAGCTGTTTTTCCATTAGCCAACAGAAGTTCCTACAGAGATGCCAATGAAAAATCATGAAACAAAACACTCAAAATCTGTGATTACAGACTGTCTTTTTTATAAATGATTACTGCCTTCTGCCACCATATACAATCCTGCCTGGACCAACCTGACAATTACAGGAATTTTAGTATTCCAGCCTTTATGACAGAAAGGCCATATATTCAAGATATATCCAATCAAGAGTAAATTCAGAAAGATTCCCATTCTCCCCTGTAAAGATACATGCATTGGCCATACTTGCACATTAGCAAAATAGCTTTTGAGACTCATGTTCAACAGCTATTGCTAATTTATTACCTACCAAAGCCACCACATCATATAAACAGCTCACAGTGCAAGCAGTAACCCAGAAAGGCAAATGGCTGGGCATGTAACAACTGTCTTAGCTAGCCTTTTGCTATACACTTTCACTGAGCATTTGTGATGAAAGGAGCTTGGATAATTTTTGTCAGTGACTATTTTCTCAGTTTCTTAATATAAGTAACAAAAAAACCAGCAACCACCCACCCACAGGCTGGTGGCTGAAAACAGATACAAGGCTTGAGTGAAGGCAAAACATGACTAAAACACAAGGCTGAACTTTTTCCTCTTCATCTCATTAAACATATCTAAACCACTTATTAACTACGTAGCTAATTTTTGTCTTGCTTTTAAAAAAGGCCATTAAGCCTGTTTTCAAGAGGTGGAAATCACGTTTTTTCAATCTGCTAAGACAATGTTCCAGTTAAGATTAATGGAAGACTAAAAACACATCACAGGTCATCACATACATTTGAAAGCGGCAAAGACAAAACAGGTAGTTTAACTATGTTTCCCTTTTCTCAATAGAACTGTCAACTGCTTTGACTCACAGTTCCTCTATCCACCAGCTGGGACCAGTTTGCTCATTGACGTCTGACCCCATTTGTTTTTTTCCTGGGACCTATTTGCTGCCATATGTTCAGCCTTTACATTTGCATCCTTCTGTTGTGATTTATCTCTTTTCTGAGAGAGAAAAAAAAATAACATTCAAAATCTTCCCGACATCTCTATTTTTACGTTGATACCAAGCTATCTAAAAATTGGTGGAAGAGCCAACTACTGCAAGGAACTACATTCCAAGATGTGAAAGTGATACATACATATATTTTAATTTGCTTCTTAAGTCATAATGGTTACTCAAGCACCTTCTTAGAATTTTCAAAAGCTCATGAACATGAATGACATCTAGAAGGAAAGGCACCTTTAGAACATCCCATTGTGCGGCTGTTTACACCTTCAGCTGATTACACTGTCTTGAAATAGTAGTTGCTGTACATTTACAGCATTTCAAACTAAACTTTTGTGAAATCTCAAGTCTACTACAGGAGACTATCAGTTGTTCTCCCCAGTTTTATTATGCTCTTGGGCTGTCTTCTGGTCTCCCTAACACGCACAGAATCATACTTGACACACATGCACGGACAGATGTGCAGGGCCATGCATGTGTCAGGAATAAACAGCTGTCAGTCACTCCTTGTGCAAGAACCAGGACTTCCAAAGTCCAGAGGCTGCCTTTCTGATTTACCAACCCCAGCCCAAGGAGAACAGTACTATGAATGTATCTTGTAATTCTTGTATGGGCCAGAGATAGGAAAACCATCTACCTCTGTGTGGTGGGTTGACCCTGGCTGGATGTCAGGTGCCCACCAAAGCTGCCCTATCATTCCCCTCCTCAGGTGGACAGGGGAGAGAAAAAATAAAGAAGGGCTCGTGGGTTGAGATAAGAAGAGGGAGAGATCACTCAGCAATTATTGTCATGGGCAAAACAGACCCAGCTTAAGGAAATTAATCCATTACCATTCAAATCAGAGTAGGACAATGAGAAATAAACCCAAAACCCAAATGCTCCTTCCCCCACCCCTCCTTTCTTCCTGGGCTTAACTTCACTCTCTACCTCCTCCCCACCAGCAGCACAGGAGAAGGGGGAATGGGGGTTGTGGTCAGTTCATCACACATTGTCTCTGCCTCTCCTTCCTCCTCAGGGGCAGGACTCCTCACACTCTCACCCTGCTTCAGTGCGAGGTCCCTCCGTGGGAGCCAGCATGAGTCCTTCCCACAGGGCTACAGCTCTTCACAAACCCCTCCAGCGTGGGTCCCTTCCATAGGGTTCAGTCCTTCAGCCACAGACTGCTGCCCCAGCATGGGTCCCCTGCAGGGTCACAAGCCCTGCCAGAAAACCTGCCCTGGTGAGGGCTCTTCTCTCCACAGGTCCTGCCAGGAGCCTGCTGCAGCACGGGCTTCCCAGCGGGTCACAGCCTCCTTCGGGCATCCACCTGCTCTGGTGTGGGGTCCTCCCCGGGCCGCAGGCGGGTACCTGCTCCACCGTTAACCTCCCCGGGCCGCAGGCGGGTACCTGCTCCACCGTTAACCTCCCCACGGGCCGCAGGCGGGTACCTGCTCCACCGTTAACCTCCCCACGGGCCGCAGGCGGGTACCTGCTCCACCGTTAACCTCCCCACGGGCTGCAGGGGCACAGCCTGCCTCACCGTGGGCTTCACCACAGGCTGCGGGGGGAATCTCTGCTCCAGCACCTGGACACCTCCTGGCCCTCCTTCCTCACTGACCTGGCAGTCTGCAAGGCTCTTGCTCTCACATATCTCACTCCTCTACTCAGCTACAATTTTTTGTGCAGGTTTTTTTCCCCTTTCTCAACTATATTACCCCAGAGGCACTGCCACTGTCACTGATGGGCTCAGCCTTGGCCAGCAGCAGGTCTGTCTTGGAGCCGGCTGGCACTGGCTCCGTCAGACACAGGGGAAGTTCCTAGCAGACTCTCACAGAAGCCACCCCTATAGCCCCCTCTGCTACCAAAACCTTGCCATGCAAACCCACTACACTTTGCTGGGTCCAATTTGCAACAACTATTTGGCTGAGAATCGATACAACACCACATCACCTGTATTTTGGTTTTCTCTTTCAGTCCTTGAAAAGCAAATTTCACTTCCATCCTACAATTCTGCTGAGCATGCTTTGAGATCGCTTGCTGTTCCTCAGTCTGAAGGTGCTTTCCTCATTAAAAAATAAAAGCTACTGTTTCAGTAAGCATGCTCCACACTCAGCAGAAAAATAGTATAAATAGCCAAAGGATGTTTCACACAATTCTTTCCAACTTCTCTCTTCCTCCTGGTAATACCCTAGCGCCATTACCATCTCACAATCACCTAAGGCTTGTAACAGTTTTTACCTGCACACACAATTTTTTTCTAATTCCCTTCATAAATAAGATACAGCTCAGTCTTTAAATTTCTTTTATGCTGACAGAAAATAACAGATTATTTCAATGTAGTCTGTACCCACTATATTGAGCTGCTGCGACTTCCCTGAAATTCACTGTACTTTTGGGTCCTATCTAAATTTCACGGTAAAAGTACCCCAGTAATCACTCCTTTGGTTGTTCTCCAAATCTGACTGAAAATGTGCAAACTCCTCTTCAATCGTTTATCCACTTTTAGTAACTCACACTGATGTTACCAGTCACAGTGATGACAACTATTTAAATTCATTTAACAGCTTCTTTCACAGTAACTGGTATTTTGTCTGTGCTGTTTTGATTTTAGTTTTGGGTTTTTGTAACCAGAGTACACTTTTCCCACCTAACACAGACACCAGCCATGTTTTCTGATCATCTCCTGTTATAAGGGCCATACCAGGGCAGACAATGCTCTCGTCCTTTGTCACTTTTTCATATAACTGAGCCCAACAGGGTGCTGGTGAAGAATTAACCTTCCCATAAATCTTATCTACAGAAAAACTAATGTTTGGAGCCTCCTGGTACGGGTAATGTATACCTAGGTTCTTTAGTTATTAACTGACTGGATGTAGGTCTGTTATACTGCAATGCAAAATATTAAATGTTTTGTCAGTATATACCGACCATTCAGTTTCACCAGGATCATCAGACCATAAAACCTGTCATAAAACTATAAGCAAGGCACCTCTGTTTTGAGTATTTCACAATTCCACAGTCACTGCCAGCATGATGAGTTCTACTACCCAGGAAAGAAAACGTTTTTTCTATTTTCAGTCTTTCTAGATCTAGATCTCAGCACCTAATTAAAAAGAATTAAAAATTTCAGCAGGCTTTTTAGGAAGGCCTTGTGCTATGCAATTATCTTTTTAATGGAATATTTTCAGCAGGGATCCCCCGTCCTTGGACTAGTCCTGTGAGTACTACAAATGCCTACTAATACTATGCGTGTCTAATTAGATGACTGTGGGTCCTATTCAGAAACATCTCCAGACTGCATACGTGCAAACCGCTTTTTGTATGTAAACAATTGTTTGGTGAGATTCATTAAACCCTTTCATTAAACTCTTTTAATCATGCATGTACTAAAAGGAAATGTTCAGATCACACTCTAGAAAGGTGTATGAAAGTCCCAATACCACAGAATTTTAAAAGTACACACTTTAAATAGAGAAGCATGTTTTGAATTTTTGCTGTCTCATGAAAGAAGAAATTAAAACAATGTAGAGGAAGGCCACAAGGCACCAGAAGCAAAATTAGTAGCCATACTAAGATACGTATGCTTACTATTTTATGGTTTGCTTTCCTTCCCAGAGTAAATACTGAGTCACAGAAAAGGTATTACATTCCAAGTACTACAGAAACTGCAGTGTCACCTGACTTTGCCTCAAATAATGGACTAATTTACAGCTATGGTAGCAATTTCCAGGCTTTTTTTGTTTCATGGCATACAAGCGCTTCACTAGACATTTTTCATAAGCAAGCACCGGCCAAGCAACGCAGTGCTTTCTGACATGCTGGCCAAAGAGAGGGGAGCTGACGGGAAAGGCAGAGAGACACTGCTCCTGCTTGTCTACCTACAGCCTGCATGGCTCAGGCAGCACAGCGCCTGGGCAGATTATGTCCTTCCAAAAGCACAGCAGCCTCAGCTGATCTTAGTGCTCTGCCTACAGTTATCTTTGCTCAAAATCCACCCTCCACTAATAGGATAGGTAGGCAAAGATGGTACTTGCGAGCTGGATGATGGAAAAGCCCGAAGCAAGTTCCCTTTCCTGTCTTAAGACCGATGATGCTGTTAACACATCTACACATGTCTATAAGCCATACCCGAAGGATGCAAAGGTCGCAAAATAACCTTTCACCTCCACAGGTTCTCAAATGAGGGCACTAGCTTCAAGGCTTCATACTAATACTGTGTCATGCTGCTGTATCACATAATGATGCCACAACTTCACAGCAACACCACAGTACTGAGCCTGTGTCTGCTCTGAAACAACAGCAACGGAGCAGTCTCCGGTCTTGCACACCCTCCGTTAGGCATCTTACAGTCCTGCTGCAGCTGCCAATTGTTCAGGTGCAACACCTGGGATTTGCACACAGAGAAAGGCCAAGGGTGAGCTTTGCTTCCAAACTGTTGAACAGAATCAGCAGCTCAAGAACTTCCTACTTGTCAATTTTAGTCTAATTAAAAAAGCTTAGAGTTAAATAATTATTCCATATGACAACAGTTTTCTGATGAGGCAATCTGCACGAAGTTGAGAAAATAAGAAAATCAAGTTGGAGAAAAACTATTGCCTTCAAATATATATTTTTTTTTTCCCCCCAAGAGCAACTGTGTTGACATATTCCCTAGTATAGACATTGCTATGGTGCATTTAGTGGACATGGATGTTGTGCATATTGTGGAGGAATTCAGTTTTCTGATTCAAAGAAAACTACCAGACCTGTAGCTGGTTTCCAGTCTTAGCCTTCTTGTTTAAAAATATTAGGGCTCTGCTTCAAAGTCCTTAATACATGCTCATACAATCCATGGTCTTCTGTGAGACCTTAGCAAATGCTTTTCTGTTTAAGGATGAGATTATTCCCAAGCTACAAGTAAGCATGCACTGGAGAAATCTGCTAGATTTAGGCCTAAGGAAAAAAACTCCTGTTAAACATATTTTGAGTACTGATTTTGCGTATTAAGAAGCAGACATTTTCTTCTTGCACACAGTTAACTGAGCACAGTTAGCTTACCTTAAAAGCAGCCTAAATGATTTTTTGGCTACTGTAGGAACTGGAAAAGCAGCTTTAACTCAGAAGTTTTGCAATGGAGCAAGTTCACAGATATTTTTATACTTTCTGCTTTGTCAAGCATTTTATACATACCATTTCCTTTCTTTAATTCATTCCAAAAACATCCACTCCAAGTATTTTTTCCATATCTAGCCACAAGATGTTGTTTCTTTTCTAAGAATAAACAATATTTCAGTTTACAAAACTGTCAGTCAAAGCTCCTTGATGTGAACATATCTTTATATAGTAAAAGCATCCAAAGCCTTCTTGTCTGGTATGTGGTTACAAAGGAGCAGCTCTATTAGATGGGAACCTATAAAGTCAGATTTCCCTACATACCTGATCGGTCACTCTTATAGAAATTTCCAGTGAAAACCACAAGGTTATTTTTCCTTTGCTTCTTTTATCTTTTTTCCTGTTTGCATTAAATAAGAACTCATTTATATCTTGGACCTCTAATACACTGCATATGGTTGCTTATGCAAAAGAATCCTGTTGATACCATATTAAATTTGCATTTCCAGCTACAGTCAGTGGATTCAGCTATGAGAATATTAAAAGTTGTAGTATCACATGAGGTGGGGTAAGGGAGCTTGCAAATTAGCTGTCAAGTTGAATGAAAAGAATAATAAGTTAAGTAGCTGGCAGCTACCATTTGATACTGCATTACTGATCACGCCTTATGGTAAAGATTAAATAATGTTAATGTTGAAAAATTGTTTTGCATGTATTGCAAAATAGAAGCAAATAAAAAAACCCTAAAACAACCCTAGTACGCCTCTGAATTCAGAAAGGTGTGTCAGTTGTGTTCTCAAAGTAATAAAAATGTTATGCATTAAAAAGTAATTTATTTTAATGCTATTAAACATTTGGCACATGGTACAGCCTAACAATTAGTTTCTAAAGCCAGACATCACGCATATTGTGGGCTATTTATGTGTTTATAGCTATCCTCTGCTGACAAACTACTACTAGTAGGTTTCAAAATGAAGTGTTTAACATACACATAGAAATAAAGGAAGATTATACCACATACTATGTAGACTCTTTTATTAGTATATTTTTGCCCAAAGGCTCTCAAACACAAACCCCTTTGCTACTGATTTACATGGTTCTGCTTCATTTCTGTCTTTATAAAGTACATTAGAGGTTGTATTTATGGTAATATGAAAAGACGACAGCAGATGTAGATGAAGGTGCCTGGCTCATTTAAAGAGCTGACAAAAAAGTAATTTTCTTCAGACCCTCCCCCCACCTTATTTCACACACAAAGTACCTGCAATACCAAGGAACTTGCAACATCAATGACAAGGTGACAAAACCTCAGGGCTGAACAGGGATGGCTTGCTAAGATTTAGTATTCTCTGCCTTTGATTAATACCAAATGCCAGATTTTGTTGATATATTCACTTTTATCCAGTCTCCTAATTTGGCCTTCCTATCTTACATTATGCATTTAAGAATCATGCTCTATAGACTCAACAGTACACTGACTGCTCTTTCAAATTAAAGGTTAGCAGTATACATTTCATGAGATTAGCAAGCATCCTGATGGCTGCAAGAACAGATCCCACCCCCCACTACTACTCCTGCCTCCCCTTTACCCTCTCCAATGGGTTAAGTAACACCACTTATAAAATATAGATGATGGAAAACCCAAGCCCTTGTGGGAACAAGACGACGGCACCCTGTGCAACATACAGTAGCTGTGAGAACAATGTACATAAATACAGCCCATTCTGCATATTTAATATTTTTGAATTACATACAAGTATTTCACTAGCTGCTCAAAGAAGAGAGATCAAAACAGAAAGGATTGTTCCATTTTAAAAAAGGAAAACAAAAGAACTGGACAGTTTCTTCTGTGTCAGCTTTTAAAACTATGGGTGGTGGTAGTGGCTTGAGCTTTTATGTATCTTCTTTTAGTACTGCTTTCTATAACCATCAATGCTATGAATATCAGATAGGCTTGCAAGAGAAACCAAGGGGAAAAATACACAGACCACTGAAAAACTCTTGCTGAATAAATTCACATTCAGAACACAACAGCCAACAAGAGTAAACAGACAAATATTTGACTAAACTTTTACTAACATAATAGAGATGCAGTTCTGTCTCTTAATGAGACAGAGCACATGTAAGTAAATTCTCTTTAACAAGAGATGTGCGAGTGCCAACACCTGCTATCCAATTTCTTGTAGAATTCCCATGGACACCAAGCACGTAATGCAGAAACAACAGAACTAGGATACAGTCTTTAGACTGGGATTCCAATTCACCTGAAGAATCCAGACATAAAATAATTGTATTGCTTAGTCTAGTGTAACCAGCCTTCGAAGTGTATGCTTGTAACATTCAATTGCTGTGGCATAGAAACCTCAATCTAGCATCACTCCAAACTCCCAGGTTTCTAAAGTACACTACAACACAAAAGATAACCTTACCCTAAGAGCAGCATAGCTCCAACATTTTACCGAAGCACATCTTATTAGCTCAGGCATGGTGCCACGTTTGCATGTTGTCTGTCCTAGAACGTGCATAATTCTGCACTTCTTGTTCAGGTATCTGAATCCTTCTTGCATATAAACTTTTTTTTCCACAGACCCTTAAAGAATTTCAGAAATTTCAAGCCCACTCACTGTTACATCTAGGTTCCCTATAGAATACAGCAGAGGTTGGATTTCTATACTGAAGTAAATTCTGGCAGCAGGGACTTGGACCCTGGCTCTGTAACGTTTAGGAAGCAGTCTTGCCTATGTCATATCGGGAAGAATGTCTCTGGTACCACAAACAGTCAGAGCAGCAGTCTAAGAGGATAAAGCACGGAAATGCATCACAGCTAAATTGTAGAGTTCCTTTTCCCCTGCATTTACATTTTTCATTAAGATGCAGATATTCAATATCTAGCCAAATTCTTTACTAAGATTACAGAATCAAAGGCAAAGCTATGAGTTTGGACAAATGTTTTCAAAACAACCAACTCATCTTCTTGCAGTACACTACTTCTTGAAGCCAGGGAAAATTATGCATGTCGCTGCGTAGAGCAGAAACACCAGAATGTGTGGGAATGTAAACAAACTCTATTGGATGATTGCATGGATTTATAACAATGAAATTTCATCTTAGGGGTTTGAATTTGGACTCCTTAAAAAGTATAAATGAAACCACTTTGTGTTTAACAACTATATGCAATCTTCCAAGTGTAGCTGTATGTGTAGTATGACTACAGAAGCTACATGCACGCTGCAACTCTAAGCATAGAAAACATTTAAAAGTTTTCCAAGGGAAACATGCATATACGCCACAGAATAAATCTATACATAGCATACCAACATCAGACTTGCCTGTAAGATCAGGACCACAGTCATGATTTACCTATTAGAACATAGGTGGTATTTTTATACAGAAGGCAAAGCCATACGTAGCACAGTATTACAGAAAAGAAACTAAGACTCTCCTATGGCTTCAGGGAAACCTCTGGACACAGTTATGAATTCTAATTGAGGTTTTAACACTTTTGCAGCACAGAATGAAGTAACATGTCACATCTTCCAGACCAGGGACAATACACAATCACTAACACTTGATGGTTCCCATTCAGGCGAGCAATCTCATGGGACGGTTAAACTCAGGATTAAAAATGCTGAGACATAAAAGTGGTGAAAAATGTCAGAGTAATAGGTCACCTAGTGAACTGGTGAGGAAAGTTACCGAGAACCACCTTCAGCTGCTTTTTTAGAAGACGGATCTCAAAGAGGAAAAAGGAGTAAAAAGTTTGCTAAAGGGTTAAAAGGAATCACAAACTGGAAAAGACAGATTGTTACAAAAGGGGGATATCAGACATCAAGCCTTATCTAAGACAAAAAGATGGCTGGGGAAAGATCTGGTGAGAGGCCAGGCCTGTAGACATTTTTGTCAGATTTGTATGATCTTGGGCCAGCCCTGTGCCCTACTGAAATATTTAAGAGCATACTTAGCTTCACATAATGGGATAGAAGTACAGTAGTATAAGAGCTTGGTTGAGCTCTACTGCTGTAGCACTCTCTCGAAAAAATAACCTATGTCTACACATGCTCAGCAGTTACCCCTGAGAGCTCCTCAAATGCATCCAGTTGGGCTGAAGAGTTAAAGCCAATGTCCACTAAGAAAAAGCACAGACCTAAAGCTTCCAACCAGAAGACAGTGAGAAGGAACACACTTAGCAAAGAAGGAGCAAAACCCACAGACATCACCTATGACAGTAACAAACTCCAAGATCTCCAATAACAGCACCGCTAAGGTCAAAATACACATTCAATTCTGAAAATGGGAACAAACTCATGGAGAAAGATTTCACCTCTGTTTTTTTTGACTGATCTACTACTTTGAAAAGGAGATTAAAAATTAAGATTATTGACATAAACCAAAAGGAGGCATAAAACTAGTCTACTGCCTTTTAATTTCTTGACCTCTACAACTTTTGAGTGTTAAGAATTTAAAGTTAATTTAGCTATAAACTGTATTGTGGTGTCAAGAATTTTGTTTAAAATTATGTATTTCCATCACAATTAATGTATTACCCTGTCATTTCAGGAACACAAGCATACTTAAAAAGATCAATATATTCCATTTCAAAACTATCCATATGATTTGCAAAAGCATCTCAGAACTGAACTTGTAAAAAGACTGTTTCAGTTTTCAAGTTTCATGAGTCAGTAATTTCACAAGAAAAACAGAAATGAAAGTTAATGCACTACTCCAGAGTTGTTCCCATTGTTTGTTGTTATGAACAAAACTACGACAGATACAGGCCTCATTTTTTAACACCATAGTAGTTGTTTTCCCCCAAATTTGAAGCAACTTCCTTTGAGATGAGCAGGAAATTATCCCACAAAGGTAGAGGCATTTCGACAAACTGTATCTTGCCAGAATCAAGTCTTACTAGAATATCTAACGTGATGGCATCTATTCCGTTACTCACTTGAAAGGACTGCCCAATCATCTCAACCAATATGTAACTTGCCAACAAAGGGTATTTTGTACAGTTTACTCGGACATTTTAAGACTGGTAAGTCACTTCTCAGCTTTTCTTTCTCTTTGTGGTTGGGAACATACGTCTCTGTGACTACACAGCATTACGAACTGTCGTCATTTCCTATTGACTAGTTCACTGTGCAACTCAAAGCATGTCAAGGTCATATTTTCACACCAGGCTATAGCTATAGCCCCGAAGGTAACATGCAGTGCTTCATTAGCCACATTGAGTTGTACAGAACATTACCAATACCTAGCTGAAGAATCTGCTTTTAATTCATGCAGTATCTGACACGCTCTTTCTGGAATATACAAGAAGTGAGGAAAAAAAAATTAAAACATTATGGTTTGACCATGGTAAATATTTTGTCCAATAATTTATTTCATAATCAAAACACATATCCTTCCAAGGCTGTAAGAGCTGGGTATGATTCTGGGACAGTCTTGACCCAGCCCATAGATGAGCACACCCTGCTACATACAACAATGTGCCCTCACTTTTTCAGATGATTGTGTGCGAAAGTGATAAAACTTGCATACACACAAAGAAAAGTCACATGTAAATTCTGTACTTGGGTAAACATGAGGACCAGCATGCCAGAAATTGTGTATGTAATTAGTATCACATACACGAAATGGTGTGTATAATTACAGACCGTGTGTGAGAATGCATCTTCTATGACCCCTATTTATTCACCAGGGCCTCAAGTGCTGGTCTTTGCAGAACACTAAGCATGACTGTCTTTATATTCCCTGGTCCAGCTGTCATGAGTTTTGCCTTCCAGCTATCATTTGCAGATGCTCATCAGACATGCTTCTTCCAATTTAGTCTACAGAGCGAGTGGTTCAGCGGCTGTCCTCAGTGTGGAGTATTTAAGCAGCAGCTGTTAGGCAGTGATGATATTAAGTCCTATTTCTAATGGAAAAGACATTGTTGCAGAAAAAATGGACATGTCTGCTTTCAGTTTTACAGAGGTCTTAGTTCTCACATTTTTCTGGTCCTAAGGCTGCAGTGTCAGAAACTCTAACACAGACTCTTCCCACATAGAAAAAAAAACAACCAAACCAAAAAACAAACCCCCAAAATGTTCACAAATGTGAAGGCAACAATTTCCACTTAAGTTTACAAAGGCATTTTTTACAAGAATCTGTTTGACAGGCCATGCAGTTCCAGTATGTAATTTTTTATTATTTTTTTTAAACAGTGAAATAATACTTATTACTCTTACCTACTAAGGGTCACTCTCACCATAACAACATAGTTCTACGTAAAAGTACTTTTGGGACAGTATTCCCCCCCCCCCCCCCCCCCCCTTGGTAAAAATAGTAGATTTTTTTCACTTAAATTCTCTTTAAAGGTCAATACAATTAAAGCTGACTTACAGGATGGCATAAAGTAACTGCGTAAGGTCTGTAACTAAGCTTCCCTCAGAATTACTGTCCTGAAGAGTGATCAAGTTGCTTATCACAGCAATCTCAGGTTTGCTATAAAGAGAATAAGTTTCAATTAAAAGTTAATTACTAATGAAATGTTTCCAAAATCACTGAGAGAACTGGAGGCCTCATAACTAAATGTTCACAAGAAGGGATTAGGAAACTGGTAACAAATAAAATTGACGCAGAAAATCTCTTAAGACACCCACTTTAGTAAACATGAATCTGGTTGCGTACAGCACTAGGCAGCTAACAGCTCCAATAGGAGTAGCTTCCAGACGCACATAAGAAATCTAAGATTTAAGGCATCTCCTGACACACCCTTTAACTCATAACTGAAGATGACAGACAAGCCACAGGAAACTTGGAATATCTATGCCGATCTTGCCATGTCCAGAGTAGCCCAGCACATAAAATTCTTGCCATTAATAGGAAACACCAACAAGCTTTGCACTGACTTGTTTTGATTGAACTTAAAACATTGACAGACTAACAATAAACTAAACAATAAACAATAAGACAAAAAAAAAACCAAAAAAACCAATAAATGAGTGTTTCTGCACTCATATTCCAACTTCTGGCTGTAAATCTTGAGTATGACACCAGGAACCATGAAGTATTTGCCTAGGCTTGGGAGAGGCGGCAAACTTCTGAGTAACTGCTGTTTTGTACTACCCACATACTATCGCCAAATACAATGAAAATTTCCACCCATAAACCTCTTCCCCTACTACCAGCACTCATGTAGCTTCTGCATTTCCTTAGTCTGCCTCCTAGATGAACTTCTAAAGCCTGTTTTGAGTAGCATCACTACTAAGTTACAAAGCATGCATCTACTGCATTGTCAGGCAGAGTTTGCCAAATAGAATAATATTTGTGTAAAACTTAATGAAAACATTCCCATCCTGTGACAGAACACTTTTTGGAAATACCTTTCCTTCAACAGCCACAAAAAATTTCCCACGTCCATTTTTTCTTTAGCAATTACCTTATTTGACCAGGTTTAGTTCTGAAAAGGTCTTAATGTCACTAGCCTGGTACACTAGGGAGAAAGTTAATACAATTAACTGGAAAGTACTCAGGAATCAGATGCAATGGGATGAAAAGCACTACACAGAAACCTGGGTTAGGGTTTCTCGAGCATCTGAAAACACCTACTTAACAAAGAAACCTCAGTGACTTAACACTGCCAAGCACTTTTATTCTGGCTTGCCTACAATCACCTTGCGCTACTGCGGTGCTTGTCCTTGTGCTAAATCAGCTACCAGACCGCACGAGCTTGGGGGACGTGAACGCACACTGCTAGGGTGCTGTCACAAACAGACCACACAAAGCATTTACCCAGTGAGAAAACATCTAAGGGTTTGCATGCATTGGTCCGGCCAAAGACAGCACTGACATTACAGCACCCTTACTAAACTTGAGAAACTGCAGTCTCTTCTTGCTCGTTACTTAAATTCTGAAGAGGGCTGCTGTTGGAATCACAAGCACTAATCAGTGTGGGTTGCTGACAACCACAGATGCTGCCCAGAGAAGATCATAACAACTAGCACTTCAGCATCTTTCCTGCGTTGACCCTCTAGTTTTTGAGCTCATCGCTTTACTAGCAGGGATGAAACCACCCCGTTACCTTTTTAATGGTGACTAAGAGATTGAAACTGAAATGCCATCAACATGCTGCACTCTCTGCCATCAGGCCACTCTCAGACAGTTTCCTCCTTCCACTGTTCCTCAACAATTTTACAGGGACAGAAACAACTGCTTTCTATAGTTTCAGTAGTACGCTAAGCACCATTAAAAAATATAGCTGGAAAACAGTTACCTGATTCCAACACTTCCATTTACATTTAAAGCTTTGAAGGGGGTGCCACAGGCTACACGGTTTAATTTTACCTACATTAGTTTGCAAAGACTTTTTTTGAGGTCCAGAGACTAAGTAGAGAAAGCAACTCCCTTTGAGCAGTGCTTCTTGGGTTTTGGAAAAGTTCAGCCCTAATTTCGAAATTTCTTTTTAAAAAGAAGGCAGATTGTCCTATGATCACTGTTCACTGTTACAAATCTTAAGATACTATTCTAGAAGTAAGACTCAACAATAAAATTGATTGCAATTCTTCCTTCTGAAATCTTGGGACATTGGCAGAGCTTTGGCATCTATCTCAAAAAAGGTCATATTGCTGATGAGTACGTTCAGACCACTGCTGGCTGCAGCATCTCCTCCGTTCATCGTAGCCATACCAACTTGTGACTTCACACTTGCTTTTATCTGTCTCCACTAAAGATGCAATAAAGCATTGTAGCTTGGAAAGGACACAGTTATGAATTTGAGTGACAGTTCCAGTCTTCAGTAAAAGAGAACAGTGTTTGTGGTAAATAGTCAAGGTTGCATCTCTAAGTTATAGAACAAAGTTTTATTCTCAATAGTGACTGATTTCTAGTAAATCAACAAGAACCATGTCCCAATGATAAGGGACAGAATTTAGCCAACTGGCTATAATACAAAAAGTGTAAGCTATAATTCATATTTAGTTTTCTCACCTGGGTTCTTAGATGCTTCTTGTTTGGCTCATTATCACAGACTGCAGTACTTGGACACTAAAGATGCAGTGCACAAGCTCTTCATGAGTAAACTCATTTCTCATCACCTCACCAATTTCCCCATACTTGCACTTACTACAGGTGAAAAATGATACTTAAAAATGTTTGAGGAAATACAATACCCTTAGGCACCTTAACCTATCAATTTAACAAGATAGTCTTCAAAATAATTTTTGATTCAGATACCCAAGAATGATGGAAAAATGATATACTATGTAAACAAAACTTGTGCTCCAGACGAAAAACAATCCACAAGGAAAAGTATCTGTTCAGATTTATTCAATCATGCATGCCTCGTGTGTTACTACTACAACAAATTACCACAATTTCTCCATCACTGAATACACTCAACTCATCTACCAGTGCTTAATAAATATTTGATCCTAATTCAACCCAATGATTTTCTCTGCTTTTGAGATGCTGCTGCAGATCAACAAGAGACTTTTTTTAGCACAGCAGTTTATTTCAAAGCAAAATTCTGAGAGTCTGGTGTGAAATTTGTTTAAAGATAAGTGAACATGAAAAAAAATGTGTTTTCTCTATCATTCTAAAAGGGGAAAGTTAGTTAAGTAAACCGTGTTGCTTTCCAGAAGACTGCATTAGATACATCCCTGTCACCAAAAAACATGTAAATGAACCAAAAGCCACTCAGAGCTCCTGGGCCACTTGAAATGTAATCTAAGTATTCATATACAAAATAATTTCTCAACACAGTCAATACTTGATTACACATTTACAGCTGAAGAAATAGCTTGTTACTTTAACCTGTTTGGCCAGGTTGTTTTTTTTTAATTAAGGAACTGTTTAATCAGGGAGGTTTTCTTTCTAAAGACTTCTACCATTGTATAAAGAAGATTTTTTATTTTTCTTTAAAACCAGCACATTAAATAACTTATTTTAAAATTAAAAGCTTTATTAAAATTAATCTGTTTCCCTTAGGAGCAGGAATGCTAACATTAAGACTACAAAACTCATTCAACCAAGCCAGGCGCACAGGGTTTAGGGTGGTCAGCACTGCCCATCCGAGGTGGCAGTGGGGAAAGAAATGCCAAGGCCCAAAGCTCTCTCTTTTATCAGAAGAAATGTTAACATACTGCTTTGAACACTTCCCAGGGATTGCTCTGGCACCCTGAAATAAAATATAGTGTAACAGGTAAAGTATTCTGTCCTATATTAAGCTAATTTCACAGCTGTTCCTTTGCTGTTATTCTACATCTCTTACTCAGATTCAGAACCTTTGATTTTGAACAGTTACAATCCATTCCCCCCACCTAAAAGTATTCACAATTTTTAAAATTGTGGAATGGATTTGTCTGTATACAGCTTATTTCCTAGTGACCAAAACCAGAAGTGCCATCTTAATTGGCACTAATTGGCAGCCTCAGCACAGAAAGGAACTGCATACTTGTCTAGATAAAAAGTTTCCCTGAGGGCACGCTCCATAGTGGTGTCATGCCAAGGGAGAAGCATCATATGCTTCTAGGACTTCTGGTGCTGCCTGAGAAAACTTTTATTCTGGGGACTCGATCCTGTACCCTTCCAAGAAGGTATATTTCACACATTTTCCTCCAGCCAACCAAGTAAGAGAATCAGAGGCAAACATTCTTCCCTCAAGTGAGCCCATAAAAGAAAATCAGAATCTAAATCACTTATGTAAAGTAATACTGGCAAGAATGGGTGCTTAAAACTAGTTTAAGCTAAACATTGTAAATTGTTTCATCAGACACCTGCTGGAGTTCTAATTTATTTTAATGCATGCATCTAGCAATTCCAGGAACAGCACATTTCAGCAGTATTGCCAGTATCAGCTATTTAGGCCAAGGCAGTTAAAAACTTCAAAATGAAAACTTAGGAAGAAATTAAAATGAAACACTCTTACCTTCTGTACCTGAAACTAACCTAACTTCTGATTAGGGGACAACTCAAATGTCTTTTCAAGCTTCGGGTAGATACTTCACAACTAAACAAAGCTGAAATTCTCAGCTAATACCAGGAGATACAGAAGTGGGACTTCATGGAATACAAATGAGACACTTGTGCACAAAATGATGAAAGATGGCAATGCGGACTGCAAGCTGGATTCATTGACTTAAAACTGAATAATTTCCCTAGGAGCTCCTATTTATTTGAGCAAGCCATACAGGCGCTTCCAAGGAGTGATTAAGCGCATTCCAGACTGTATTTCCTTCTGACTGAGCTGCTGTTTACTACCTATGAATCCCAATTCTGGCACAAGAGTGAAAAGCCTGAAGTTCAGTGAGTCCAACCTGAGTCTTGCTTAAATACTGAATTTCAGGCATACAATTCTAAAAACATTACTTCACGGGATTCTCAGTTCCTTTTCAAGAAGCATCTCTGCTCATCGCAGTGATTTGAGTTACAGGCTTTGATGCTTTTGAAATTCCTACTGTGCACCTGCCCCAAGCCTTATTATATTATCACTGTAAACCCTTCAAGAATTACATTATATTTCTTTGAAAGGTTAATAAAATAGGTTTCAAGTTCCTGTATCAGTTAAGTACTGCCAGATTTCCTGTAAGAGAATTTGAAATCTTGGACTTAGTTCTCCCTGAACACTTGTACTTTTCTAACAGACAGTAAGAAATATTTCACAATGATAGCACCTACCTCCCTATTGCACTTTCCTTTATAAACTGTTGCTCTTAACAGTAATCGACTGCATTGCTGGTTTTGCTAGTAATCTCACAGGAATGCTGGACATGGCTAAATGCCAAGCTAGCTTGCCTTGCACAGGAGATTCCAGACAGATTTGCCTCCTTGTGTGCAGCGCATGTGGTTATTTTGTGCATGCACAGCTCAAATGTAGTAGGACTACATACCCAAGACGTGGTACAGCTTTCAGAGCTGTGAAGTCTGGTACAAACAAGAGCTCAGAATAGAAGCACAACCTCTGAAATTCACATGGGAAGGTGTTCTGCTAATAAACGGTAACAATAAAAAAAAATAAATTCTCTAACAAAAAGGAATTTGTAAGGTAGAAGCTATCAGAACATCAGTAAATCCACTGCACTTGACACATGAAATAAGATATTACAATAAAGTAATAACAGTAACTATTAGTACTTACAAAACCAGTAAGAGGAAGGGAAGCATGTAATTAATTTTTAGCCTTGAAGACACAGGATCAAACAAAAATTAAGTATTTAATTTTATGAAACTTTTTTTTTAAAAGAATGGCTGAGACTGTCTCTTGGGACAAGAGTGTAAGTGTAGGTGTTTGTACGCTGGAACATGTAAGAAAGAAACCAAGCCTTCTCTAGGATATTCACAAGGTAGGTGGAGATACTATAGAGTTGCAATTTATTTTTTTTCATTGTTCCTCAAAATTGAAAATGAAAAGCTAGCTTTCACTAAAAAGAAAACCCAACAAAAACCAAACTCTCCACAACTGCCAACAGCCCGATTCCACAGTGAACTCTGAGTCTATCCCCTCTTGCTAGATGCACCCGAGATCCTGATGGGATACAAATCAGTATGAATATACCATCCTGTGCAAAACTTAAACAAGCAGGAACAACACTGGAGGAATTCCCTTCACTGTCTTCAGTATTGTACTGAGGCTTAACAAAATCCGCATCACCAAACTGCTTCTGTTTTGCTGGTTTTCAGATGGTTTGTGTTTTTAATACATTTTCAGTGTGTATTTTCTTCTGTCATTGCTCATGTTAAGTCTTTCACCTACTGCAGAACATGCCAGATTTTCTACTTACTGCACCTGAGGTTTCTAAACTCACCAGCATTGAAGTCTGCAGCAGAAAACACTACTATGATTGATACCACTAAGCAAGTTCAGCATGCACAGTCTAAGCCTCAAAAGTTTTGACTTTTGGTATCTGACACTATTCTAGAAGTTATTTGTGAAGTCAATATATTAAGTCATTTTAATGTTTAATAAGTAGTAAAATTTGACACATACCCGATTAGTGTAAGGGATTCCAAAAAGTCCACATAAGCTATGGATATTTTATATTCTAGGCACACTCCTGATTTTTAAAATTCCAGTGCAAAATAATCAAAACAGTAATTTGGATTGGTTTGTTCTCCCATTTTTGCTATACAGTAAAATTTAATTTGGGATTTGAAATGTACTGCTATCTCTGTTTAACACATTCTGCTTTTTAGGGCGGTAGGAGCCGTGGTGGTGGGTTTTTTTTGTTGGGTTTGGCTTTTTGGTTTTTTTGTTTTGTTTTGTTTTGGGTTTTTTTTTTTGTGTGGTGGGTTTTTTTGTGTGTGGGGGTTTGTTTTTTTTAAGAAAATGGCTAACCTACTGTGGCACTAGTAAGCTATGTATCAAGAAACTCTACAGCTGAAGAGGATTTTGCCTATTTTATGACTCACTACAAAAGCCAGCTAAAACTTTGTTGTTAAGGAAGCAGCATAAGAACAACCACATTTATGACTAAATAGCAGCCTTGTAACTAACATAGTATATGGGGTAGTACAGAATTGTCTTGACAGAAGAAACAAATGGATCCTCATCTCCGGCTCAGGGGACTGGGAAAGCTGACAATCATCTGTTATGTAGTGTGATGAATATCCTGTTGCTTACCATATGTCTACTAATTTGTAACATGCAGTGACGTAAAATGATTGTCTAGACCAGGTTTTCTCCCATTGTATTAGTTCACTCAGAGTTCACCTGAGCAGTTTAAAGAAGGCACTTCATATTAAACACAGTAACTTTGATCACTCTCAATTTACAACTACAGCAGAAAAATCAGGGCATTTCAACAATGTGGGAAGATGTGATTTATTTGGGGGACTTCTCTACTTACTCCAGCATGCTTTTATAGGTTTTTGGTAATCTTATACCTCAGAACTGCTTTTATCTGTGCACTGCTCTTGTGCTGCCTGTGCTGAAACAGTGAAAGGACTTGTGTTGGCAATTTTATTTGTATGTCAAGCAGTAGAGGCCATCAGCACCCAACTAGGTCCCACCTGAAGAGCACCCTGCATAAAACCAACTCACTGTATATTTCCTTAAATACAGTCCTTTGGGAAAAAAATTCTCCCAGCGAAAGGAAAAAAAGATATAGTTAAATAATGGCTTCATTTTGGCAGAAGAACTACTAAAGAGGTGAAGAGGTGTCTGCCTTCCCAGTTATTCCAATCCATGTGCTAGAGTTCTTCATCACCTTCTGAACCGGTGTGCCACTGAAATGAGCTGCATTTGAAGTACTGCACAAGCAGTTACACTGTATAAAACCAGCTTTTACCGATAAAACCTTAACATTAATGATTACTTTTGAAACACGAGTGAAAAATCTGATGCAAAGGGAAAGATTCAGATACAGCTTCAGCAGGAGAGAAAAATAAAAGATAACCTTGTAACAGGCTTGTTAAAACAAACAAAACATACCCCCCCCTCCAAAAAAAAAAAACAAACCCAAAAACCCACACCACATTCTGGGAGTAACTGTAAGTCATTAACGGCTCTGATCAGGTGAGAGGGATTCCATAGCTAAAAGACAGTGAAGAGCCTGGCCTCCAAGTTACTGTGTCTCTACATCATGGGGAATACTCTTCATGAAATGCCTGGGTCCCCAGATCATCCAGATATGTGCAAATGGAGGGACAAAGCAGGTCCCACCACTACGGCTACAGATCCGTGTGCCAGCCATGAAGCAGCACATGCAGTACCCTGCCCACAGTGTCGATAAAGCCTCTCAAATTGAAGATGACCAAGTACTAAAGATGTTCAGATAATAAAACATACAAGAAAACTGTTTTGCATATATGCAAGGAGGTTTCATATTGTGTATTTTAACTTCACATGGTTGCTGGGGCCCAGGCAAACATGGCATGACAGTCATAGTCATATATATCACAAATGAGTCTTCATCTGTTCTTTCTGAGGTAAAGGAGAAAAAAAAGGTTTGTGTGGGCCATGCAGCGGCCCGAAGAGAAGTAACTCAGGTTAAGTTATGGTGAGGACAGCTATTTCCTCCAGGTTTCATCCCTGTCTATGGAAAAAGATGAACAAAGCTTTCTTCAGAGGGCAACAACAGGAAAACATCAGAACCTGCCTGGCTCTTTGCTAACACTGTTCTTTCACATGTTAAAGCAGTCACCAAGAATGGCCCAAGTAGGCTAGAGTTACCATCTGTTAATACCACCCCTATCTTCTGCTATGAAAGTTAACAGTATGAAGTATTTAAAAAATGCTATTGGAAACTAAGTTTTATTCCTCAGGAAGCAGATTTCTATGAACTGTACATCTGAGGATTCCTACAATGAACACTCTATGGTGTATACACATGATTAAGACTACAGATTTGGAACTAGTAGGGTATATTAAGTCTGAAGGTTGTGAACAAAGTCATTTTCTCAGTTCCTACAAAGGCTACCAAGGACAAGTTACCCAGTTCTGAAGTTGGTTCAGCTCAGTTTAGGATCCTTCCTTTTCCACTGGAAAGGTGTATCTCCTTTCCTTGCAACTTCTGCTTCCGTTGTTTTAGATCTACTGATCACTTCGTGTGAGTTGGGCTTATCCACTGGTCCAAATGAGAAATGAGAACTAATCCTGTAACTAAGACCAAAAACTAACAGCTGGTTTTGCATATACCTTTTTCAGTTACAAGCATTATACTGTCTTAAAAATGATTGCGAAAGCACAGAGATAGTTGACCTCCAGTTCATACAGACTTCATATGCAGTTACATTATTTTCAAAGATTTGTTTTAACTGTTTACTACATTTACTTAAACAGTTTACTACATCTCTAGCCTGATGTGCTTAATTACACCACTGAAAACAAGCAACTAGTCAGATGAGCTTTTCTGAGACCTTGGTATCAACTGCCAACCTAGTATTTCTGTCTAGGTGAGGAGGACTTCATCATTCCAAAAAGCTGGCAAGCTAAGGAAGCCGAGGAATGACAACTGATTAGCCACACAAGTTGCTTTACACAGTGATGTAACACTGAATAATTTTGAAAGGTAAGTTTTCCTTAATATTCCAAATACCACCATCTCCTGCCAGAATATTCTAATCATTTTTTTCTAATATAATGCTCTGTAGCTTGCCACTTCAAACAAACAGTAATAAAGGTGACAAATTCTGTTCTTCGCTATGCAACCTTTACGCCACCCTAGACACTGACTTCAACAATATTCCTACTGCTCTGTAACAGCAAGAGGAGGAGACTGGGAAATGGGCACAAAGATCAATTAAGGTATTTAAATTCCGACATTTGGAATGGGGACAAACTACATTACTCAGCCATACTTAGAAGAAAAATCCACTGGCACTTCTAAAGAATAGTCCATTCATTTATTACAAACACCATGCTCGGTATGAAAAGGGCAGTATGATGCCTAAAACAGTAACAGTTCTAAAAACTGTTATCAGCATTGGTATTGACTGGAGATGCATCACTGCTGCATTAAAGCTACTCCTAATCTATAAAATATGGGAACAAGAAACCTAACAAGTTACCAGATCAGGTCCAATTTAAAAGGTGACCTGAAATTAAGTTGCAGAATTAGCAGTAAGAAATGAGTTCAAGTATATTGCCTGGTCAAAACAGAACAAATTCCCCACAAAGACTGTTTTAGTTTTCAGTATTAAGTATATGTCAATGAGACAGGGAATACTGTTGAAAAATAAATATTGACTAAATACAGGGCCATTTTTTCTAGATTGAGTATCAGGGTACCCACAGCACAACACACAAACATAGCAGAAAACTGGAATACTGCACCTGCAAAAATGAAGCAACTGAAAACTTTAACTGATACAGTCTACTTTGCAATTGTGCCTCTAATTCAACCAAGTATCCCTGAATCTGACAAATTCCTTCAGGAGATGAGATACCATGTCCACCATGAGGTCAAAACCCACTTATTTGCAGAAAAGTAAATTCAATCAAGATTAAAGCTGGCCCTGTGTGCTGCAGTCATGGGGGTGGGGGGTGTGGATTAAAAAAAAAAAACAAAAAACAAAACCAAAACAAACACGAAACACTGCATCAATATGATAAGAATCTCTTCGGTACACGTTCAAAGGTTTGTATCCACATATAAAGGTAAACGTCCATTTGACAATCACTGTAATATTTGCACCATTAAGAAGCCTGAAACAAGTTCCCGTTTCCTTCCTTTCCTTCAATCAGGCTTTTCCCACACACGACAAACTTTACCCTTTACACCTACTGAAGGCTTTTTAGGACTTGCGATGGGGACTGCTCCAAGGTTATCTTTGAGGATACACTTGTATCCTGAGGCGCAGCAGCGGCTGCCACACCACAGCAGCTGCTGGAGCTGCCCTTTCCTGACCTCTGCAGAGCAGCTTGTACCGTCCCGGCATTCTCCAAGGCACAGCTCTGAAAAGCCACTCTGAAGCTTTCAAGCTGACAGGCTTGAAACATCAGCACAGAAAAACAAGTGACTGTACCAAAGGTCATAATGAAACTAAACAAGTTCCCCACCCTTTCAGGCAATGAGAGTACATCCTGGCAATTAACAAGCAGAATAGTTGACGGTACCATGACAGCGTAATCTAGTATCTTCTAGGGCAGGCTTCCATTACAGAAATAAAGCATTGTGACAAATTAAAGATGATTTAGCCCAAAACCTCAAATGGTCTAAGATACAGAAACATCCTTTGCCACAACAGCAGCTAAAGCTTCTTACAGTCTTGATCAACATTCATCCTACTTCATAAGCTCATCAGTATCAATCAAGTCTGTCAAACTCAAGCACAGGGCAGTTTTTCTCAAGACTAACTAAATTTTTAATAGACTTAACAGTTCTTATAAGGCCCTCTTGTTACAAATATGTGTATTTCAAAAGAGTCTGAATCTACCTTGTCATGGCTTAACCCCAGCTGGGAACAGCCCCACGCAGCCACTCACTCACTCCCCCTTGGTGCAGTGGAGGAGAAAATCAGAAGAGTGGAAGTGAGAAAACTCATAGGTTGAGACACAGACAGTTTAATAGGTAAAGCAAAAGCCACGCACACAAGCAAAGCAAACCAAGGAATTCACTCATCACGTCCCATGGGCAGGCGGGTGCTCAGCCATCTCTAGGGAAGCAAGGCTCCATCACACATAGTGGTGACTTGGGAAACAAACACCGTCACTGTGAACATCCCTCCATTCCTTCTCCTTCCCCCGAGGTTTATCTGCTGAGCATGGTGCCATATGGTGTGGGCTATCCCTCTGGTCAGTTGGGGCCAGCTGTCCCAGCTGAGTCCTCCCCCAGCTTCCTGTGCACCCCTAGCCCTCCTCCCTGGTGGGGGGGTGAGAGGCAGAAAAGGCCTCAGCTCTGGGTAAGTGCTGATCAGCAACAATAAAAACATCCCTGTATTATCACAGAATCATGGAATTGTTTAGGTTGATAAAAACCATCAAGATCATTAAGTCCAGTCATTAACCTAGCCCTGTCAAGCCCACCACTAAACCACGTCCCATTAGTTCATAGGAATTTTCAACACTGTTTTCAGCACAAATCCAAAATGTAGCTTCATAGTAGCTACTATGAAGAAAATTAACTCTGTCCCAGACAAAACTAGCACACACCTTTATTCTGATAACCAGTACATGTAAGTTTTAGCATGTTTAAGCAAAAAGCATATGTTACACTTGTGCATTTTCCTTCACAAACACAAGGAAATTCATATATCAGATAAACAAAACCAGCAGACGCAGCTTCTAAATAATTATCTGCTAATAAACAGTATCATTGTCAGCTCTAACGCTTGAATTGGCTAATGAAGAGAGATAATATTTAGACAACTTGACCTACAACAGCTTAAGTATATCGCCCTTCCTACCACCCTTCTGTGATAATCCAACACTGGTAGAAATGAATTCCTAGCTAGGTATACCACCACCAAATGAAAAATTTGTGACCCAGCCCCTTCTCACCTACCCACCTAGTTCTGCAGCATTCTACCACATTTAAATAAAACAGCTAGCAGTAACATCTCTGGTAAAATTCTTTATTAGAACAGTATTTTTTGCTTGGTTACAAGAAAACTGTTTTCCACTAGAATCTTAGTAGGCAAACACAGCGAACATGAAAGTGAAGGAAACCCTTCAAATGATCAAAAGAATGCTTAACATGTTCTCACTGGCAGCTGACCTGCTAAAAGCCAATTATTTGTCCACCATAGATCTTTGCTTGTTTTCTTGGCAAGTATTGTACTTGTAACCCAAAGACTGAAACTGTCACTGAACATTGACTGATAATGGCAATGCTGAGAGAAAACGATGAAGGCAGTGCTGAAGACCTAGTTTGACCTCTCATGGCCCTCAGCATGAACACCAAGTATCACTATTGCAATATGCACCTGCATTATAGGTGAGAAAATGCAGCAAGCATTTTGAGTAACAATATTTTAATAGTGGAAATACTCCTCAAACACACCAGTAGCTAGAAAAAAAAATGATGTAGGGAAGATTTTTTTAGTTTTATATTTCACTGTCATGACTGATTTTTCTGCTTCCTCTATTTGTCTAGCTATGACATCCATGGAATGATAAACACCATCCAAACAGCTGAGCCTTCACCACATGTTCTCAAATAGTTCTGTCTTGTTATGGCTGCAGCTAGTCAAGTTATTTTCAGCAAAGGTCATCAAGTTCTGAAGTCTATTAGAAAGCAAGAAAAAAAAAATATCCCAGTATCTGTCAGTTTTGTATCTACTGCAGCTGTCAAGGCACAATTATTCTAATAAGATAATTAATAAGCAGCCTGAATTGAAGTCTCAAGATAAGCCCATTTTTATGGAGAAACAGATTTTGTTGTTGTTGTTACAGCTTGTTGTCTCTTTCCCTTCCTGTAAATCCATATTCATAGCTAAATCTACATCCTAATTTAGAAATTGGGTAATTCTCATGCCGGTCATTATGGTCAAAAATAAGCCTATTTACAAAATATCCAAAGACATAGGGTTCAAAAGGAGGTGTTTATATTGCAGATTTTGGAATGCAACACACCAGATCAATTCTCCATACTCTGACTGTACCTATACCTCTTCCAATCATGTGCAAATCCAGCACGAAACTTTACGCAATTCCCAGTTAGTCCAACATGTGTCTTGTAAACACGCACTTGGATTTTGAAATGTAATTATGCCTCATCCATTGCCTAGAAAAAATTAATTGCTCTATTTTGCTCTATTTATTTCCCATAATATATTTGGGATGAATAATGAATAGTAAAACCAAAAACATCCTAGCTTCACTTGATAAACATACCTTGAGCTGACCCTATAAGGACAGTAACAGATTTTATTCCTTGCTTATTCCAGACCCAGAAGAGGCCACAGACCACCATGAGGTCCCACCTTAGGAAACACTGCTTTGCCAGCAGAGAAGTCCCTGTGTCAAATGGACTAAAGCATTTAACTGACTTCACGTAAGGTCTAACTGCTACACTATTGTAAATCGTGTGTGGTCATTACTTGCCTGTATTAGACTGAAACTAGCAACCTAGACCTATATATGCTATTATCTATTTTTTGGCCTGATTGCATCTCCAGACATTGTTTACAGTCAAAACATTTATTAATTAAAAGGCAACAATCAATGGTTAGTAATTCCCTTGGTATGTCATTCAGAGTAACAGGATTTGTCATTCCTTGCTTCTGTATGAAAGAGAACAATTCTATTTACTATGCAGTACATGCAAACATTACATAGAAAATAATCAGTGACTTTTATCACTGTCAGTGTGAAAGGCATTGGCACATAACTGGTAACAGCACAAACTGAAAAAGCTGTCAAAGAACTAACTGAAAAACTAAGGTTTGACATAACTGCGCTTAACAGGAACTGGGACATATCTGAAGGGCCAAGCCAGCTACCATGGTCTAAACTGAACGGTCTCACACTAAAACCTGACCTTGTTTTCTTTATTTGTCCACTTGCCAATAGCAAAACAGTGATTTGCATGGTAACACTAGCAGTCTTGGTGTTGATTATCAGCACTAGTAGCTCTCATTGCCAGGGCTACCACCACTGCTTCATTGCACTTAGTACTGTCCAAATAAAGAGTACATCCGTATTCTTTGTTCATCACCTCTACAGCAGTGACAGATAGGATGAACTTTTCCTTAATTGTGTATTACTACAAATGTCCAGGAATATTTTCTACCGGTTTCATATAAGTGATACAAAAATTTCTGTGTAATTTGAATAACTATGCCAGAATCAATGCATTTCCATTGACTTAGAATAGCATTTAGGAAATATTATGATTGCACATTATACAATTTATTGAAAAGTTAATCCATGCAATCATTTTATTTTCCTCACTTGAGAAAGAAACTGCTAGTTTTCAGAAAAGAATTTACAAGTATTAATGTTACAGTAACTCATGCAATAGAACATGAAAGTTATTCACAACAATTGCAAAATTACACAGTGATAACAACAGAGAAAGAACTAGACATCAAATAGGTCTGCTTAAGATACTATTGTTAAAGGAAAAATAAACTGGAAAGTTTACACACAGAAACTTTCTTGTCAGAAAAAACAATTAATAGATGAAGCACACAGACTTTATGCAGGATGTTACATTTTTAATTCTGTTGAGATTTCCTCTTTTGTTAGCTGTAGAACACCGCCTACCACTACTGTGCATGATAAAGCGCTTGGATATAACAACTCTCATGTAATTCAAATGGATGCATCAGAGCACCAAGCACGAAACTGAAAGGGGGAGGGAAATTAACAAAAACTGAGTCTAAGAACTCCATCAGTCCAACAAAACATGAAGTATCATTCAGTGCCTACTGTGCCAGTGTTTCTTACCAAGGTTTTTAGAAATGAAGTGGTTCATTCCAGTTGTATAACAGATGGGAAAGATGTTCTCTTTGCAGAAAGAAGTATTTTAAGACCTGCCTCATTTCTATTTGGCAAGGAACATGTGATCAAGGGAAGCGCATCTTTGCAGAAACAAAAATAATCCTGAAACCTCAAAAGAAAAACAAATCTAGAATTTCTCAGTCTAAACTTTTTTCTCAATCTGAATGCAGCAATTTATGCAAAAGCCTGAAGATACTATTTCAAGTTCACACAAAACAAGGGAATAACATTTAAAATAACTTGAACTACACTATCACCTAATGTCATTCTCTTATAACAAAGGTTTTGCCCGTGTCCTATTGATTTCATCAGTGTTTAGTCATCCTCAAAGTTCAGCCTAAACAATGTAATTTGTGACCAAGTAGGTAGCCAGAGTTTGTAACACTGAATACTCAAGTGTTGGTAGCACAATTGCATAGTAGCAGCTGTTAGTGACAGTTCAATAGGCCCAGACACATACATGAATCTTTTAAAGCCTTAAGAGTAAGAACAACCTTTTGCCCAGGTCACTCCAAACTCAATGAATAAGCATTTTGTAGTAAGTACTTTCAATCAGCTGACTCAAAGGTCTTTCAAACTTGCAGTATTGTGTTCACTGCCCTGCTGTAAAGGGCTTAACTCAAAGGAGCCCAGATTTCCACTGGAAACGTTCTCCAACTCTAAATAAATGTTTTGGTCAAGCAGATCCTAAGAATGCTAAGAGGGGAACAGAGTTCAAAATTTAGAGTTTTATCTTGACACTACTGCTTTTCATTCTACCTGGGCCCAAAGAATACAAAGATCTGAAAACTAAACAAAAGCATGCTCTCTACCAATATCATGTAACAACAGTATTTTCAATCGGAAGTAAGTTGACAGGTTTTGTTCAAATTCTGTTTAGAAGTCAGCTCTTGGTTCATTTCAGCTGATCCACCAATTCCTTATTATTTTTAATATATAGCCAGACAGCCACAAATGTTTCTTGACCAATCAATCATTTGGTTTTACAAGCAAGTATTTGGCACACCTCACTACAGAAATCTAGGCACTGTAAGTCGTTTGGATGAGACCTCCAAGATCACAGGAAGACAGATCAACACCATGCTGACCTGCCACCCGTCACTTTAGTGTTTTGCTACAAAACCACCATGCAGTCAGTTGCTACAAAGCAAGAAACCACACAATTATTTCCAAGTCAGTGGATTTATATTTATTCTATTTAAATACAGGAGGTCAAAACAGATCGGAGTAGGGAGGCCAACATACAGTAACATTTGACACTAGCATATACACAACTCACAGAATGTCAAGTTCGGGAGTTTGAAGTAATTCAGTATGGCCCATCTGCAATACACCCATACGCTCTTTAGGAATTCAGACATGTTTGCCTAGTTATATTTTTCAAGCCTGCAAACTGCAAGCTTTCTTTTTTTAAAAACTGTTAGTTTATGATGGTGCTTTTCAGAAGCATCACCCTTAAGACAAAACTGAATTCCAGTTCAAACAGTAGATTAAAATGTACATCTGCTCAATTTTAATAAGGCATCTTTCATTTCATGCAAAGCCATTACTGTAAAATGCTTCATGGGAATTACTTTAAGCTACTCCAGGATATCTCCTGTATGAAGTGGTGATCTAGCTTTAAACATTCCGTTCTTACATTGCAGGTAGGTTTCTAGGAACCTGCCTGCAGATACAGTTGGGAAATACTTCACAGAATATTTTTCAAAAGCTTTCAATATTAGCTTAATTCTGCTACCAGAACTCTAAGGTAAATTTTAATCACTGTTTCTGTCACAGACAAAAGCAGAGTCTTTCAGTATTTCAGAACGTACTTCAAGCCATAGCATCTAGGTTTTTTTGTTTAACACACATCTCATATCCTCATTTTTAACAAAGTCTTATGCAAGTTTTATTCTCTTTTCTTCTCACTTTTAGACTGTTATTTTGGACCTGAGCTGTAAAATTAAAAAAAAAAAAAAAAAAATCAGCTATGAGCTTCCCTGTTCAGCACTAGAAAGCTTTGTGCAGGACCCAGAGCAGAAGTAGGGGAAAAAAAAAAAAAGTTATTTTACACCATTTGGAGATCCAAGAGACCTCCGATAGCAAGTTCCAACTGCCTTTATTTGGCTAACCATCATGTGGAAGATTCAACTAATTCTGTATATTGAAGGCTATGAAAACTATTGGAAAAATTCCTTCTACTGAAAAGACCTCAACTCTAACTGCAAGACTAAGAGTTATCAAGATTGAGCAAATGGTGTTCCAAATTAACTGTCCCTTCTCACGAGCCACACAGCTTATCTTCCAGTTCTCACCTCCTCTGCTCCTTTCCCTCCCAGGAAGTAAAGAAGATACTATTATCTTATTAGATATCTACTCTTTGTCTCTGGTGTTCTCACTTTACTTCCTTTGACTTTGGAGAAGAAATCCACCGCTTTCCAGAAGATCCAGACACCTGAAAGAAATTCAGGGTCACACATACAGTTCTGCTGCATCCAGCTACACCTCACCTTTTAGTTCACCGAGATCTATTCAGAGGAATCACCTAAGTGAGAGAATCCTACACAGGTGCCTCATGGAGCACTTCCAAAGTTAAGAGGCTTCTCGCACACAGGAACTTGCTGCTTACACTTTTAGCTTCAAAAAGATAGAGCTGCTATCACATTTGTCACCTGTTGGTTTTGCACAGACCAGGGATACATGTGTGTTAAGGGTCTCCATTGCACCAGGTTGGCTTCTTTTTAAATGCATTTAAACTAAATGATTTATTTATAGGGAATAAAAAAAACCCTTTCTGTGGAACAAGCCATTAGCAGTCTCAAGTGTGGAAGCAGCCTAAGTGCCCAAGATGCCTCCAGTAGTAAAGCACAACACAGCCTTCTAAACAGCATTAAAAATTTAGGGACACAAGCCACTAACGGAACACTAATTCTTAAGATCCTAACATACAGAGACAAATGCAGTCTTACATACAAACATAAGCAGGTTATGCGAGCCATCTTGAAAACAGATTAAATCATACTATTAAAAATACGGTTAAGCGCTTACTTCAGAAGAGACAGCACGTAAGCACAGTTTTCTCTTCAAAGTACAAGCACACAAGTGGCTAAACAAGAAAATTATCCACTACATAACATGCAAGTTTATTACAAAATCAGTATTTTTCAAATTCAAACACAAGAGTCAAATGAAACTCAAAGCTTGAGGCAGAAGTGAAAACTAAACTACTACTGTATGTTTCATATGCAAAAAAATCTGCTTTTGACTGTCAACTTTTATATTTTTTTTAAAGATGAAAAATTATTACTTTTGAGGTTGCAGAATCTGAAAAATGTTTATCTCAGGACAGGGTTGGTTTGTTTTTTTTTTTGAAAGGTTAAGCAACTAAAAGCTTGGACATTACAGTTACAATTATTAATCCTGACTGAAGATGTTTATTGCTATGCTTGACCAAGTGATTGATTTTTACCATCCTCCCCCAAAACCCAGGTTAATGATGATGAGTAGAGGCTACTGCGAGAAACTGGGAGCCCTGCCAGTTCCCTAGTTCATTTGGATCGATCAAAAGGGCAAGTACAGCCTACACCCCAAAATCAATAAAGACACATTGCTACCTTTTGTTACTGCAGAGAGGAGCTAACCAGGATGCTGTAAAATCTGCACCCCTCTAAAGCAGGTAGTTACATACAGAATCACATCACAAACTTTTTCCAGAGCTATCTGAGAATAGCATGTGGCCAGGTAAGCCCAGTGCAGACAACTCATAAGAATACACAAGCTCTCAACACCTCCAATTTGGTATAGCTTCAATCTGAGGATAACACAAGGGAGAGGTGCCTTTCAGTTTAATTTCCTCTATCACCACGTCTTGCTCCCCAGTTCTCAAAACACCTTTTCTTCTCTACCATTGTCGCATATTAAACCTATGCAGTTTCAACAAATTAGTATAATGTGCTGCTAGAATCCTGTCACCTTGGAATTGTGCTTGCGGATCAGAATTCCATACAGAACAGATACCATAAAACCCTGTTGCCATCAATAAGTAAATTGAACTTAGACCACACAGTGGAAGCAACATTGACACACTGTGACTAAACAGCATATTAATTGAAGATCTTTATCAGCATGAAGGTTTTGACAAGAAATCCAAGTAATTCACTATATTGTTTCTCAAAGTAACAGTTCAGTAATATCATACACTGCTTGGAAAACACTTATACTGGCAAGAAGGAAACATTTTCTATGATGCTCTAATCAAATAATTCCGTCAACAAATGCTGACAGATACACTTGCTTCCCACCCCTCTAAGCTCACAAAGACAGTAAGGCAAGAGCATGTTTATGTAACCTAAATTGTTCCAAGTGAGCCTTTATTCTTCACACACAAAGAATGACAAACAACAGTGTTAGGTCATTCCAGACTTAATGGGTTCCTTGGGACCATATCATTAAGTAAAATGAAAAATCCAAATAAAGTTGTTGATTTTTTCAATGTATTTGACTTGACCACCTTTGGGAAGCAAACAAAGACACACTGTCAAAAGCAGAAACCTGCACAAAATGTTACCGTTTGTTCCCCATGAATGCAGAGGTATACTTATTCAACGAAAGAAATTCCACTGCTCTCTTGAGATTTCCTCCCTTTAGTTGAATTTAGTGCCAAGTTTACTCAACTAAAGTTCAGGTTGTGTTAGCACACCAGATACAAGTTCCTGTAAGTCAGGTCCATTACTAAGTCAAAAATTAAGTGCCAAGCAAAAACTTGGTCTTACTACAGTAACTTCAAGGTTACATGAATAAAAAAAAAAAAAAAAAAAAAGACTGTTAATAACCATCATTGGCCCTTACTTTACACAATTCAAGCTCCACTTTCAAATGAAAATACTTGGTAAATATTTTGTCTATTATGCAACCTAATTTTCTGTCATTTCTCCTCCAGCTATCTCTTCTGGACATGTTAAGGGATCACAGATTTCTACATTGGTCAAACAGTACTTACAGTATGGCTTCTCAAGTGTCTCAAGTTCCTTCAGAAGCTTCAGCTTCTTCTGAAGTGAGTCTCAGGTGACAAATTCTTTTTATATGAAAACCATCAATGTAAGACAAGGGTGGTCAAAAGAACATAGGAAGCCCATCGATAGGGTGACTGATCTGCAGGATCAGGAAAGCAGCTTTACATGTGACAAGTAAGACGGGAACAGGGAAGATCTCAAATGAAGAGGAATGTACTTTATTAAAAATAAGAGAGGAGAAAAAGAATACCAACTGCCTCATTTGAAACTAAGTATGCTTGGTGCTGAAATTCCTATGGGTTCAAATGGGTACCTACATTACACTATCAATACCTGCTACTGTAAGGAAAAACATGCAGAACTAGATCCATGATTCTCAAATATCTGGATAAAACATTACTGCATTACAACTGAACCAGACTTAGGTTTTTCTGAAAAACTATCAAAGAAAATTCCAGAATTTATTTTTTTTTTTACAAAAAATTTTGTATTTTTAATAAGAAGAAATGCTATATAAAATGTATACAGAAGCTTCAGTTTTTCTCTTTGTATCCAAAACTAAGCTGGAAAGCCTCTCTGGAAAGCCCCCAAACAGCTTGTATGGAAAAGCACTGATCTATTTTTTTTCCTATAAAAACATAACGCATAACTACTGTTTTACATTAAATATACAACTACTTTTAAATATGACATGGTTTTCAATATATTTTTGAAAAAAACCCTAACATTAGGCTACATCAAAGGCAGCAAAATGAACTGCACAAAGTAAGGGCATGCAGTACGTAAGTACACAGTAACTGCGGTAAGCCAAAGCACCACAGTGCATGTAATGAGACAGACTAGGTATACAGGCTGCCATTTAATGCTAGCCAATTGCTTAGAAAAGCCACAGCACTGAGCAAAAAAATCTTTTGCTCTTCTGAGATTTTCTTCGTTTTAATCACAGTAAAGAATAAAAATAGAAAGCAGAGGACAAAACTTTCTCTTGTTTGCCTTGTACTCAGTTAACATTTCATAATCAAAGAAAAACATATTTGTTTCAAGCAGTACAACCAAACCCTGAATAAACTCTGTAAGCCACAAGTATCTTTAATAGAACCGTTACAGATTGATATTATCAAATTAAAGACTACTGACAAGCACGCTTACTGTCCCATGAAACAGGCACATCACCAAGAAAAATATACCATTGCATCAATAGCATCAACCTATTTTAACTACACAAAATGAAACCTGCAAAAAATGAGACATGAATGAATTGCTGGGAAAGTTTGTTTTTGAACTCTGACTTGACACAGAATTTACTTTATAATACAAATTCTAAAGTTCATTCATTAAACACTGAACATTCAAACAAGTAAATAATTTAAAGACAGAACAATCAGCAGTTTTGTTTTAAAACATTTAATGACTTCATTACAGCAAACTGAGAAGAAACTACTCTATAAACTATTAAAACCCTACTTACATCAAAGTACCATGCAGAATCACAGTTACTATTCTGAGATTTGTAAAAGCAGCGTAGTGACTCCTTCACAGATTAGTCTCCATATTTCATACAGAGCATGCAGCAGAACTACTAGCAAACAGAAGCTGGTTTTCCCTGACCACTAATTAGACACTCAAGAATGCAAGTCATGAGGGCAGGGAGAAAGACAAAATCTTGAGAAAAACATGACTTACCAGACGAGGTTAGCTGTGTCTCAAATGCAGAGAAGTAAGAAATCTCTGTATACGTAGATCTTGTTTATTTAGCCCTTTATGAAGGTTTCTCTAAAGAAATGAATTTAACTCGCATGCAAGACTCTGCAAAAGAAAAAGAAAAAGAATCTGAGCTGCTGGCTGAAGTTTTTGTTCTAAGAACGTTTGAGCTATTTTCGGCAGCAATGGGATTGCCTACAGTCAAAATGAAAATGCAAGACAGAATAACCAGCCTCCTAACCCAAGCTTAAAAATAAAAATAAAAATATATATATATATATATATAAATATTCAGGAAATCCATAGCAGAAAACCCTGTTCATTGTCCAAATTTTTATTTAAAGAAACAGAAAGAGCAGGGAACAACCACTGTGAATAATGAATGAAAATACTGTAAAAAGGAGATCTGGGATGTTGAAGAGTATTACTTGCAGTTCAGGAAACGAGCCATCATGGATATTTTTTATTGTGAAAAACACGTTTTGAGTTTGGTCATTTCTGAAGATGCTTTACCTTCTTTACAAGAACATTCATATGAGATAGAAGTGTTTCTATTTGTATTTAAGTTCATCATATCTGGCTGGTATTCACATCTGAGCACAGGACAAATCAGTTTAACAAGACTGAAGCCAATAGTTTGTTTCTAGTTTGCATCTTAAGTTTCCAGTTCCAGCACTAGTGCTATTTTGGAAGTTTAGTGATCTAAAGCTGCTAGCACTCTGTTTTTTCTGCCAGGGCCATTCAGTGTCACCATAAAGACCTGCCTGCCCTCCTGTGCCACATCCCTAACCAGCCAGCTTACCCTCCCATGGTGTAAAAACTACTGGAAAACAAAGTATCAATACAAATTAATGGCTATAGGAAAAGACCCAGTAGCATCTTGATGAATACATAAAAGCTAATTACTTTCAAGTTTTAGACAATACAACAAAACTTAAGTCAGTGGAAAACCACCATTGTTATTTAACTTGTTGCAGCTCCTTCTGGTACAGGAAGAAACTTCCAAGATACCCCTCTATATACGTCTCAGCAATTCTGACAGACACAACTTACTTCGCTTCACCAGAACAACTTTTCATACATGCCCACACTATTAGGCACTTGCACTGAAAAGCTTGTTACTTTTGTTCAAGGTAAAGTTATGAGATTGAAGTTACTCTCTACTCAAAAACTAAAATAGACTGGTGTGGTAAAATTACAAAATGTTTCGTTACATGTTAAACTTCCAATCAAGACTACTTAAGCACACTCGTTTGAAAGCATTTTAGAATGCCATGGGTCACCTTAATTGCTGATTTATTTGTGAAGAGTTACTATTTGGAAGTGACACTGACATATGAAACAGGATGCCAGGCACACAGGCTATTTATTAAAGTAAAGCAATGCTCATTGTTTAAAAACAAACAAAAAGCCTATCTGTTCCTGAAGACTCATAAAACCCATTAGCTATAATACACTTATAACAATAATGAAAAAGCTGCCATGTGCAAAAACATACCACAGATTCTTTCTGGATTAGCTCAAAAGCATCCTTTTCCATTTGATCCCAACTGTTTTTACTGTTGCTGTAGTTAAAAGCAGCTATAGCAAAAAACACAACCCCACAAAATCTAAAACACCAACCCAATTAAACCAACCAATTATATTAATCATTATTGCTGCTTCATTCCAAATGGCTAGTTTAGGACTACTGCCTTACCACAAAACTAGTTCACAGAAGTTAAAAGGCTCAGTTTATATTTAACTTGAGATCCATGAACAAAGAAATGTAAGAACTCCAGTAGCTTGAATTTCAGACAATGTGTAAATTATAGCCAACTTGAGAGCTGTAACAGTCAGGTAGATCACACAGTATAGTTCATCAATAAATACAAGACCAGTATGCACCAGACCACTAGTGTCATATGCTGCATTACTTTCTTATCCGTAACGCTGTCATCCAACCGTTACAAGCTAAATCAATATATATCTGTATACCAAATACTAATACTATGCAAATATGAAAACAGAAGAATGTGTTAAAATAATTATTAGTAGTATCACTTTACTGCTGTAGTAATACAACACACAATGCTTTGCAATGCAGCATTTTTCTGAAGCATTTTCTCAGAAGGCAGATTTACCATTAGCTGATTTACCGTCAGCACTTAACCCATTTTGGTACCTTGTTTCTTCATACTGCACTGTTTTTGTGTAAATAACGCTCTACCTATTAGTAATTATAGTATTTGCTAAACATGAAAATAGCACTGTTTCGGTATACACCAAGATGTGTGTTAACTACTGGATATAAATTGGATTATCTTTATCTAAAGGAAACATTAAATGCCATAAATATCATATATACGATGCAGGTCTTGAAGAAAATACATCTGTATGTTTATTAGTAAACCAGACAAATATGTCACTACCACCAAGATTATCACCTTATGCTTTTCAGAGGCTGATGATAATCATATTTCCCATTTTGTGGCTATCAGCGACACTGAATAAAGCATGTAATTTCCTTAGTGGCACGCTGCAGTGCAACTTAATCTATGGTAGGTATTAAGCAATTCAAACCTGACCAAGAAGTGTACAGTTCACATTGCTAATGGAGACTTGCACCAAGTTCCTACAAAAGCTTCATGACCTGACACGACAGGACAGAGTTGTGATAAACCAGAGGAAAGAATCTTGATAGATGAGAGATACAGAAAATTGTTCAAGACACTGACAGACAGAAGAGCCGCACACCTGCTCCACAGCACCGATTCATCCAAAGGAAATCTCAACTTTTCTAGACCTAACCTTTCAAACACAGTTCAGTCGCTGAAGCTTCACATGGAATGGCTGAAGAAAAGTTCTCTTTTTGAGAAGTCTCCCTGTGTAAATTTCAAGGTGTGTACATAACACTGTACAAACCAGATGATTTTTCCTTCGTATTATTCTGTACATGTTTCTATTCAGATCTTTTAACAGTAGTGTAATATCTTCTAGTAATATGATAGGGTATCTACATGAATTGCATATTACCTACCCCAGGAAGAAATAAGGGGTACACATAAGATTTTTTCTTTTTTTTTTTTTTTTTTATTTTTTCCAAATAACCATGTTTAACTGTACTATGACAGACAGCATTAAACACATTTAACATTAAAGAATGCAAGCAAAATGCACGTGCTGTGCAATTGCTTAAGTCCCTTAAGAGAGTTCATCCATACAACTGATCATGTTCATCTCTGAAATGATTCTGTCCCAGATTACAGGGAAAAAAAGCTTCCCTCCTGTCCTTCTGTAGATTCCTGTCAACCACATGCTTTGTCCTGAACTTCAGCTAGTCTTGCAAGTCTTAGACAAATATGATCCTGAAGGATCTTACATATAAGAATGAATCTTTTTTCAATGTCTCAGGTCTGCTTTCAGTAGCTTCCACTGCTGAAAAGCAATGAAGCTATGAGGAAGTGTGGCCATTTTCCTCCCGGACAGGATGGAATACATAGTTACACATCAATCATATAAACCATTAGTTGTGGTTGATCCTAACTAATGTAAAATAAATGAAAAATGCATGAACACATGTTAAATGAACATACTGCCAGGGATGCTCATCTTCAGACAAACACATCATATGCCTATAAAGCCAAAGGATGAAAATAGATGAGAAAAGATTAATCTCCGGTGACATCAGTTTAATTTCTAGAGTTCAGCTACAAGTTAGTATTTTAGGTTTGGCATCATCAGATGAGTTGTAACTGGCCTTCACCTAGGCTCAGCATGAACATGCTCAGGAATGAAAGGGTGACATTGCTCACAAGTAAATCAGAACATGTATGTAAACCTGTATCTCTGTTTCTTGAGAACTGGTTTGAGGTTAATTTCTTCGATAGAAATATTCAACACCTCACTTAGAACATTGCTGCTCTATTTCATGCATATCTGACACAAGATATTTACAGTTACCACAAAGCTACTAGGAAGTTATTTACTGATGGTCAGTTTATACTTTTTCTCCCACTTAATATATTAGGATCAATCATTATGTGTTAGCATAGGAAACCTGGTATAATTTTCCCACCAGAGTTTCATTTATATAAACTTCTTTAGAAAAGAATAAAATAATTATGTCAGCTCCTTTCTGCTACTTAGGATTTCTAGGCCTCGTTAACCATAAAAGCTTCTTAAAGTCTCACTAGAGCAGATCTATATACTGATCAAAAGTCACAAGAAATTTCTATGAAGTACAATAATCAAGACTTGACTGAGGATTAACAGGTAGGTAATTTATGCAGGAAAGCACTGCAGACAACTTTCTTCTGTATTAAGAGATCTTGCCCTCTCACCCCTACCATCAAACGCACTTGACACTCTAGCCAGGTTACTCCTAAACACATCTTGATGCCCTATGCCATCATGCATGCTTCAGCCTCATGTAGTGTCAGCAGCTTAACAACTGTCGTAGTAGAACAGCAGCATATACAACAATGACTACAAAGACACATGCAGTCGTCTTTAGCTCGATATGCATCAAAAAGTACTTTGGAAATTTTCTAGACCATCATACAAAAAAGAACTCCTGAAAAAACTCAGCATTAAAAAATCCACATAAACAACAAATCCTGAATTTCAGTTTCTACTACAGTTTCATTAAAGCTATACATGAAAAAAGGTGGATCATCTATTGAAAAATAAACTGACTCAAGCTTTCAGAACATTTGATTTAATATTGCAAGAAAGAGTACATAGGCAGCCAAGTTACTGTGGCAGCTACATCTCGGAATTTTTTCTAACCCTAAAGAATATAGGTTATCTCAATAAACTACCCATGGTTATTATGTTAGAATACTTCAGAAGTCTCCCAGAGTGGCTACAAAGCAGTCTTGCTCTTACATCTCTGTCTGTCCCAGCAGACATGGCAATAGAATCTTCGGTCAAGACATTTCAAGAAGTTGGAAACTATCTACATCCCTCAGCGACAATAAACTGTAACCTGCATGAATAGTACAGAAGTGCCACACACAGGATTTGTCAGTGATTTGTGGCTTCATAATTCCCATAATGAAGCTTTGGTTAGAGTACTTTCATCAACAAAAGAGAGTAAAATTTGTCAACATTCATACAATGGAATCTATTTTTTAATTGCTGTTAGCACATTTGTTTCCGCATAAGCAATTCTGTTCTCCAGTATATCCCAAAATAAGTCTCCATATTAAAAAGCAGAGTGCTCTGTCCTGGCTAAGAAATTTTTTTTCCATCATTTCCTTCAAACAATTAATGGAGGATGGCCCACCTCACTAATACTATTAGGTAATAATAAAGTTATTAAACTCTTCTCTCCAGGCTTGGTATAGAAGTGGTTCATCCCTATATAACTCATTAGAAAACTTGGCAACTGGGAGGAAGACTAAAAAGAAGCTTGGAATTGGGGGCGTAGGGGGGTTTGGCTTGTGTTCCTCTGAAAGCACTCCAGAGCCAGCCAAGAGTTAGCAAGCAATCTCTGATCCAGCAGGATATCCAAGAAGCCTTCTGAATTTGTTACAGAAGTCTTTCACTGAAAACTCACACATCTGAAAGACATGGATCAAGACATCAAGTATGAAGAATCACACTCTCACTTCATTAACACCAGCTGGTAGATGTTTGATAAAGAGTTGCCTCTGCTGCTGTTCTGTAGAACAGCAGATCTGCATTCGCTTTAAAAGACACCATGTGTCTTTAGCTATATTCAGTTCTCGTATTTTACACTGGGATTTGTTAAGTCTGCTCCCCCCCCCCCCCCCCGTTATAATAAAATTTTGTCTGGTGACAGCAAAAAATAATTATGTGAGACAGAAACCCCTAGACAGATTTTTGTGAAAGACATCTTGTAAATAAGCAGCTCCAGCTCTGCCATCACAGTAAGCTGAGTTTAACATACAACTTAAAATTTGCTTTTCAGGAATCTTGATATATCTGATAAATTTTAGGAAAGGTACAAAGCGCCACTGGCTGTCTTTATGGTTAGATGTTTCTGAAGATGTAGAAGTCTTTAATATAGCATCAGCACCTATGAATTTGTGATCTTCTTTATACTTCTCTGAGATCTAATATACTAAACCCAAATCGATATTGGAAAATTAACCTGTTTTCTAAATAGAAGCTGCAAAGATAGCCAGTACCAGAATTTCTGCCAATTACCTTTGGCAAAACTGGATTGGATTTCATTGCTGCAGACTTAGGTTTGATAGCTAAGGATTCAAAACCAATGTTTTGTCAGTCATTTAAATATTTATAATTGTTAATGTTTCATAACAGCATTTTATAACATGGAATACTTTAAAAATTACAATACCTTTAACTGAGTACCAAATAAATACATTAAAACGTAAGGAGACGCTCAAGCCTGAAGTGAAATCACATGCATTTAAAAAAACCCCAACTATGAAAGCATATTATCTAAATATTTACAGCCTCCTGGTCACCTACTGTAACAAATTCCAATACTTACACCTATTTCATAGAACCGACAGAAAACCACCTAACTGCTCTCCTAATGATGCAAAAATTGACTACAGTCACTGCACCTATCACTATGAAATTGGACCAAAAGAATGATATACCTGCTAAAAGCACTATTTTGCTAGTAAAACTAACTTCCTCTGTTCCAAGAGTAAACAGTTAAAAATGTATGAGGAAATAAATATGAAAAGGCCTTGTCAGGAAATGGAGAACAGAACCTTATTGTTTATCTCAGTCTTGATACACATCACTAGTCCATTGTTTGAAGAACTTTGTACAAGGTTATTTGTCTTTCAGACTCATTTTCTGCTAGAATGTGTTCAGCTACTGTGTGAGATTGTGAGGGTTTTTTGGGAGGGTGTTGGGGCACATTAGGGAGCAGGTTTTCCCTGAAGGCCTAAACCTCGGACATGTGAACAAGCCAGGACTCTAAACCTGCAATGCTCATTGTGACTTACCAACTCAAATTACTAGGTTTGTTGAACTAGCTGCTTAAAAGGATTTTTGAGTCCAAATCCAAAGTGACAATCTTTAAAATGCCCATTTCACATATACCCAAATTCCTAACCCTCTATATGTCTTTTAACAGTAAAGTTCCCAGTTACCTAAAACTCTCCTACTGGACCAAGCAAGTGACATCTTGCCTTGATGAAAAAACACTTTGATGACAGCCATCACGTACAAACTTGTGTTTTATCAACTTTGCGTCTGAGGCACAAATGTCTATAAGATGTTCTCAGGTTTTTTTTCACTCTTCATAAAAAACATGGATGATGGTGTTACCCCACCACATTATATTTTTTAGAAAAACACTGTATTGATGGTCATCAAAACATCTGCCACCAAGAAAAACCCAAACAAAAAATTAAAAAAACAGAAAAAACAACTACTGAAAACCTGGCTTACATTTCCTGACAGATTTACAGTCACATCTCCCACTTTGCTGACACGGAATACTAAGCATCAGTCGACTGTCTGGTCTTTTGAGGACACTGGCCCACCTTTCATAGAGTAATTACAGACTTCATGTGGCTCACAGAGCAAGAGACTAGCACTCCTCAGCTTAATAAAGAGAATTTTCTTAGAAGAAAGGAAAATTTGAGGGGCTGCCTTTCCTCCAGTTACTCTGAAGTATTAACAGCCAAACCATATACTCTAAAATATTTCCAATTTCCAACAGTGGGCCAGGGACCAGACTGTGCCCCCTTCTCAAGGGAGAACTGCCATCTCTAGGCTCTAAGACCATGCACGCTCCCGTGCACAGCTGCCACTCTCAAGCTAGTCAGTCCATGCAAAGCAAAAGAAATTCACAGAAAAAACACAAGTCCCAGTTCCCTCCTTCGGCTTCACAAAGACGTTACAGAGCACAGAAAGCCTAATGCCATTCTGGTTTTAAACCACCAGATTACAGCTAGGCCAGCTTTACCGCCTCCACACCGAGTTTCTATTCCAATTACCATGATTAAATCCACAAAGGAATTTAGGATTCTCAATAATTAAAACAATGGTGTTCAGCCAATTTGCTAAGCTGCCAATTTAGTAAAGGGGAAAAAAAAGGACCTATATGAAAAACAGTCCTTAACTTTAGCAATCAAGTAATTTTAACATTTTCTGCTACTTGTAACGTTGAGGGTAGGGGCCAGCAAACCTACTGCAACTGAAGCTTTCAGGCAGTGAACCCCAGGGTGACGGGAATGATATTTGTCACCCCAACTGAGTGCAAGACCTCCCACTAGCAGTCGAACAACAGGATAAAGCAGCATAGAGAACCTTCTTTCCTTACATGTTCCTCTAGTCAATTTATACATTTTGCTACTATAATCCACTTAACTGAAAACACAACCTGAAGACATAAGCAACTGTGCAAAGCTTTGAAGACTTCCAGCTACAGATATGTAACACTTCAGCATTTTATAACACAAGCTAATACTGGTAGAGTCTGTTATTTTTCAGATTTTTTTTTTTCTTCAAGAGACTGATCTCAAAGGCAGTATCTGGTTTTCAGCAAGACCCAACATTTGTGTTTGGGTTTCCAACCTCGAATTGCAACATAAAATGGTAACATCAAAAACACACCTAAAGTCAGCCAAAGCTCACTGAGATACAATTGCCTCAGCAAACTCCCAGTTTGCAGCTCACAGTTTCACACAATCATGACAGTCCTTCAGGTTGCAAAGGTAGTTATTTCAAGAGCTCAGGTACATGCCACCAATGGACTGAAGCCACTTGCAGCCACGATACTCCCACCTTAGCCCACCTTCACATTGCTTATTGGTAAGAAAAGGTACTGCCAAAATGCCTGAGTCTACCAAGTCAGCTCCTGCTGCCACCAAGAAATCCAAGAATGCTGTTACCAAAACCTGAGGGAATGCTACAAGCAGCTTAAGAATAATAAAGGAGAGTTACTGCATCCATCAGTACAAGGTACTGAGGCAGATCCATCGAGAGGATGGTACCTTAACCAGGGCCACAGGCATCATGAACGCCTTTGTCAATGACGTTACTGTATACTGGAAAAGCATGGCATCTGGCACATCACAAGGAATGCTTGACCCAAGAGGCACAGTCTGTCACATACTAGGGAGCTGTCAGAAAGCTGGCCAAGCACACCACACCTGAGGGCACCACAGGTACTGGGCAAACAGCAGTTCCAGAATATACAGAAAATACAGAAAGCCAACTGTATCCTGGGCTGCACCAAAAGAAGCGTGGCCAGCAGGTCAAGGCAGGTAATTCTACCCTTTTACTCCACTCTGGTGAGACTTCACCTGGAGGTACTGCATCCAGCTCTGGAGTCCCCAGCACAGGACCTCTTGGGAGTACATGCAGAGCAGGGCCACAGAAATGATCAGAGGGCTGGAACACCCCTCCTATGAGGACAGGCTGAGACAGCTGGGGGGTTGTTCAGTCTGGACAAGAGAAGGCTCTGGGGAGACCTTATTGCAGCCTTTCAGTACTTAAAGGGCTCTTACAAGAAAGATGGGGACAATTTTTTCCACAGAGCCTGTAGTGATAGGACAAGGGATAATGGTTTTAAACTGAAAGAGGGCAGATTCAGACTAGATAGAAGAAAGTTTTTTGTGGTGAGGGTAGTAAAACACTGGAACAGGTTGCCCAGAGAAGCTGTAGATGCCCACACCCCCATCCCTGGATACAATCAAGGTCAGGTTGGACCGGGCTCTGAGTAACCTGATCTAGTTAAAGATGTCGCTGCTCACTGCAGGGAGGATGGACTAGGTGACCTTTAAAGGGCTCTTCCAACTCAACCCATTCTGTTATTCTATGATTCTATCTGCATTACATTTTGGCAGAACTTGAAGTCAACTTCAAGTCTCCTTATGACCACTTTTTTCTCCCAAACCACACACATTCTTATGTCTTCACATGAACTGTTTGTATAGAGTGATTCTGAAGGGATTTCTGATGGGATAGCAGTGACAGGCTGGTTATTCATGAAGGGTGTAAAAAGAGATATGGCTACAAACCAAGTCGTATCAGCTTGTTGGAAGTCACAAACCATTCTGACTTCAGGCAATAACAGAAGCAGCAGCAGACTGAATTTGAGTCAATTTTCCTATGATCCCTCATATCAAAGAGAAAGGATCTCCAGGTCATCTTGTTCATCTGCTTCATAACAGCAAAAATTTACAGTAAATATATCATTCCTGACAGACATTTGATCGAGCTGTTTCAGAAGGCATCCAGCAAGAAAGATATCCCAGCTTCTTCAGACAATCCAGTACCTAGTCATCAGCATTATTTTTTTCCTAGCTCTAACCACAGTGTCCTTTCCTGCAATTTAAGTCTGAAACATGGTAGTTCAAGTGATTTAGACATACATAATCAAGCTCAAATTCCAAACATCAAAACACAAGTCAAAGTAGGACCAGAGCTGCCCAACTGCCAGCCTACACCTTTATATTGCATCGCACACAGCCAGCACAACGAGTTTGAGGGCATGCAGGGTAGCCACAGATAGCAGTGAAGCTTAGCCAATAGATAACACTAAGGAAATGCTACGTTAGATTGGGACTTCAGCTCAAAATCTCTTACAGATTTAGAAATCACCTCATTCAAGAGTAGAGGCGAATCACTGCTGCTGTGCATCTAGTAGATTTACAGCTCAGTGGGCACAGTAAAGGTGTTTCTCACCTTTCCACTTCTGATCAGCTAGAACTGGGCTGTCAAGCTTGTGGCTTCGTGCTACTGGCAGACACCGACAATTTATGAAGTTAGGCCTACACAATAAAGACAACAGATTAATTTTGCACAGGACAAACTACAATTTCTGCAGAGAAGTTCAAAAGCTTTAGGGATTCAAAAGTCAGAATGGAAAACTCAGAGCATCAATATCAATGTACATCTTCACTGGAACATCAAGGCTCTCCAGGCTTTATGAAATAGATCATGTCCCCAAAAATAAGGTTTAACATGCAGCAAATTGTTGGCGATTCCCTGACAGACACAGACAGTAGCTGCCTCATGCTGTCTTTCCCACTCACACATCAGTAGATATATGTAAGGACTCAACATGTAAGTGCACCTGCAATGGTCAGAGGACTGTCACCACTGGATGTATACAATTGGATGTTATTAGATAGCAGCATGCTCATATGGTCTTGACAGGCCAAAGCTATAGTATCTTGATAACTGCATACATTTGGTTCAGAATTATACAAGAATGTTTCATGTCCTGGAGAGACTGCAACTAATTTTTTGGATTTCAAAAAGTCTTTACAGTCCATCTGCAGCATTATTGAAACTGATGCTTTCCAGACAATCCAAATACAGACCATTGTAACTTTGAGAACGGATGTTAGAGAAAGGGCATGATGCAGCAGCAGGAAGCTGCTGAACTCTTTTGGTTTTTGGTGATGGCAAATTACCTGGGCAATGTCGTCTTCTGTAGTATTATGTAACATGATTAACAAGAAGTCCCTAAAGCAGAAAATTGACCCTTTCCTGTTTAAATCTCTTTATTCCCAAAGATCGCCATTTTTGGGGATTTCACAGTTCTTTCACTAGTAGCTTGGACAGAAAGGAGGATTTGGCTTCTAGGAAGCTCTTCAGCTTCCAAAGGTGAAGTTACAGTGCAATGCCAACGTTGCTCGGTAGATATTCTATACCCTAATTAGCCCTAGCCCACCAGGGGAATGGCTCAGGAAATCAGTGCTGAGCTTTCATTTCTTTTGCCTTCTTTTTAACAGACGCACATTGGTATGTAGTCATTTTTTCAGTCAGTATTGCTTCAGCTAAGTGAACATTGGAGCTCTTTCACAGTTTTTGTTTGCTATTTGTGTTCTCTGTTAATTGCAGAACAGGCTATTAGTTTGAAACACTTGTTCAAGCTATATTCATGCTTTTCCTAGCCAGGGAAAGACAAGCTGACGTTTGATGTGTTTAAGGCAACACAAGGTGTTACAGCTGTACCACCAGTTAATTGCTCTATGTTGACTTACTTGCAGGCCAGAACTAATTTTTTGGCTAACAGAACCCAGACCCTCATTTAAGTGGCAAGTACAGTGAGAAGATGAAACAAGTTTTCTACCAAAGACTTTTTTCCCTACCTAGAAAAATTCTTCCATAAGACAGCCTACAGACAAAAATCTAAAATAATGCTTCCTTGCTACCTCCGTTTTTGGTAGCCAGTATGACACAGGACGAAGGAGTATACACACTTTTCAAGGGATGCAGGGTATATTTACGAAAATCAGGCCTTTAAGAGATCCCAATTCATGTAACAAAGGCCAGTGCCAACTAGGGAGGTGGACAGAAGAGTCTTCAAAAATATTCTCAAACAGCAATAAACTGACAATTGCAACCATACTACTATATCTATTTTGCACATTAGGTAAAGGAAGACGCACCTGTATCCATCCCATAAACCTAAAACCATGGCAGTTTAAGTTATACAGAAGGCAGCTTGAGGAGCAAAAATGAAAACAACACATAGGTAGATCCTAAGGTACATGAGAACTGGAAGTCAAAGTTAATATCTTTTGGGAGTAGATATTCTGTTTTGTATCCCTGAAGTTTTACACTTATTAGGTAATTTCCTCTCTTTGAAAAATAAACATATGGAAAGGCGGATTTCCCTTCCTAGAAACTGTTTACTTCCTCAGAACTTTAACATCCTCTATTTTTCAAAGTTATCAACCCCTTATTAATAAAAGCTCAAAAGACCCTTTTTTGCCTCAAGGCTTTTCAATTTGTCCATCAGCTTGGTCCTGTTGAAAACCGAAAAATTCTCTGTTCCAGCCCTTAGAGAAAGATCGCTACAAGCAACAACACACTAATGAACGTTTGCATCACAGAAAACTAAAGGATGAAGTCAGTGACTTCTGGTACCCTCTCCTAAAACAGCTTGAAACTTTTACATATATGGAAAGCCAAAACTGAGAAGGTGAAAGGTAAATTTTCTGTACTAAATTTATACAGGGTAGTTAATCATCCCAGTTTTCTATCTTACCTCCTGAAAGAGAATGTAAAGATAACGTTTGCAAATTACAAAGCTGTACATCACACACATTTGATTCCTACAGCATTTAAATAAAGTTTTCATAAGGAAAACATTAGAAAAGCATTTCATATGAATTTTCTACGTTTTGCATTCTGATCAGCAGGATGAAACGACATACTATTGACAGTTATCTGAAGACTAGAGTTTGAAATCAGAGTACAACAACAGAGTGGGGGAAGTCACTAATAGTTTTACACAGTGCCTGTAGAAGCCTTTGGTTATTTATAACAAAATCAGCTTATGATAGACTGGTGGCATGAACTAGAAACATGTGATCTGAGATCAAATTCTGAAGTGTTACTAAGCTGTGTACTTCAAATCATTTTTATAGTAGTTTTAAAAACAAAAATAGCATTGGAATATAAACAATACTCTACGCTAACAACTGTTATGTGATCCATACCTAAAGAAGTCAATTTTTTTTATGACAGAATATTGAAACAATGCTGCCTTTGCAATGACAACACAATATCTCTATTTCCTGATTTGTTTTCATGAAACTATGGTGACCCCTTACCTCAAGTGACATAGTGACATTTCAAACTTCCAGGTGTGTCTGACACAGCACAGAAAATGAAGTATGATAAAACACCAAAACCACAGTGACTTCCAAGTCTGATTAGCATTTGAGGGATCCCAGGTTGAAATGCATAGCATAATTTCAAAGTACCTTCTGAGCTTCATCAAGTTTTAAGAGGCAGAACTACTTACGCATCTACCAGGACATCCAAAAATTACGATAGAATGTGTGTATACGCATGTAAAGCCTTTTCCAGAAATAAACATACTGTAAATAAGGCTAGCAGATTCATTCAAGATGGTGCCAACCTTTTCAGCACAGATCTTACTAATGATAATAAAACATAAATGCCTACATGAATTTTTAAAAAAATCATCATTATGTATATTTTTGTCACTTGAAATAAGTGCAACACATTTTTTCATCTTTTATTTATGTTTTTTCCAGTATTCTTCAAGAGGCATTTACGAGGCATTTTGGGCTGAACCTAAAACTAGAATAGTAAAGAGCTGGTTACTAAGGCCTTTTCAGTGGCATTTTGAAAGCACTTAAATTTCCTGTAACTATTTTTAATGAATTCAGGGAGGACTTTATCATTGCCTTCAAAGGGAGAATCCAAACCAACAAGAGCTTCTGAAAATACCATAGTCTATACTAATTTCGTTTGTAAGCTCCATTTTGCTAAACTCATCTCTGCCCTTTTCAAACAAACAAACAAACTTTACATTCTTTGTTTAGCATGTATCTTTGGGGAAAAACAAAACAAACAAACCAACCACATACACCCAGGTTTGAGGTAAGTCACAGAAGAACTACCACCCTGAAGTCATAACCTTGCTTTTGAGAGTCTTACCCAGACTAGATTCTTACAAGCCTAAACTTGAATCTTAATTTCAGGACTTGCAGCACAAAATACTGATTTGGGATTATGAGATACAGGAAACTGGATTTCAGAGTTTTGCAATCTAAGCTTACAAATTTTGCAGTCATATACTGTACCCACCAAAAGGTGCTAAGGGCCTCAGAATATAGTTCCAAAATTTACCTGTAAAAACGTTAATTAACAAAAGTACTAGATTTTGGGCACTGAAAAGCTAAAAGCCCTTTCAGTGTTTTAAAAAGGTCCTCAGTAAAAATTATCTACATCTCAACACTAGAGAAAGTCCAATAACAAAAGGAGTGGCTCCTTTTAAGAAGATTTAATTTACATACATGATTAGAATGTTTTTAGAATTTTAGTTATCGAATATGGAAATTTCACAGCATTATCTACAATAAGTTCAGGAAAACATACTTCTAATGAACATAAAGAGAAGCTGTTCCTAAACATATTGGAAGATAAAGTCCATAGAAATCTAACTAAAATTCATACAATACTGAAGATGACAGTAGAGTAACAGATTTCTGAGAGGACTACACACAAGAAAGCTTGCAATATAATTATTCTTTTATGCCATGTTTGAACTCATGCTGCCTTCAGACTTCCAGCTCAGCTGATCATTTGAAAACCAAGTACGTGTACTGAGAAATGGACACCTTCCGTAAGAATCTGCAGTCCTAATACACAGGTGTATAGAAAGCAAACACACAAGGTATCTCACTAACATTCTAACACAAGTTTTCCCCAGTTACAGTAATTTAGTACAAAACCAATGAACAGAAATTAAAATGGAGAATTGCCAGCAAATATACAGGCAAAGCAAAAGTAGCAGATAGCTCAGAGTGTAAATAGCAGTTTCATAGATGGTTTGGGGTGCTGACTTCAGAATCAGAGAATCAAGCTCCCTCTTCCACAACAGCCAGCTAAACCAAGCACCACAGCAACTTCTTTTACAGAGTGTTACCCTTGCCCCCAAACTACTTACTGCCTGACGCCCATCCTCAGAATAGCATTATTCCATTGCTGGTGGAGGACAGCTACAGAGAATCCCATTTCCATAATGGATATTCACATAACTATATATTTGAAAACATGGACAAATTCTAATGCTTCATTTAAAGTGCTTATGAGCAACCCAAGACTTGATCATTTGGGTCTCCAAAAAATAAATTACAACAAAGAATAAAACCACAGGAGGGGATCAATTTGTTTTCAAATATGTAAATGGGGATTGGAATTTTTAAGTGCAAATATGAAGACTAAAAAACAAAAGTATTGTTGGAATCTCTGGCACACTGTGCGTATGTTAGAAATTTGACAAGAAAACAAATATTATGACTTTTTCTTTTTTTAAACACAAAAGATCTTGGATACTCAAGCATGTGAATTCCCCAAGGACCTGGCTCATTTCTCCTCACACCTGCTTCCCCTTCACTCTCCTAAGTAGCACATCATAGCTTTTCTTGAGTGGAGTGATTTCTCCACGGTGTTTTTGAAGTCTGATCTCTCTTTTCTTTTTTTGGTCCTCCATCAGGAATGCTATTGTTTAGGCCTCTGTCATCACACAATTTAAACAGTATCTGGGCCCGCAGTATTAGGTAATGCTTTCTGATCTATGTAAAACACACCCTGTGAGATCAGTCTAGTTTTCTGCTTTGAAGCCATCGTACCTGTCTCTGCCTCACAACAGTGGGCACATACAGCTGGCTCCTTGTTTTCTCACTGCAGCAATTATCTTTCTCCTTTTGCCGTTCAAACACTTGCATAATTCTCTTCCCATCTCCTCTTGCAACTCTCAAAACTCTCATCTCAACTTCGGACAATAACTGCTCAGATTTTCCCACATAAGTTTCATCCATCCCTAAGAGGCAATAGGCTTTTATTGTAAGAACACTTCCCAGGTTTATCTACAAAGCTTCTATTCACTTTTCCCTCAGAGTTCTTACAGATTTTTATTTCTGCTATAGGAAATCAGGAAATCACTGGTATCGTGGCCAAGCAGTGGTCAAAGCCACCTGTTAATGAATCTGCACTTCAGTGTACCTTTGCATTCAAGTGTTGTTTTATATTTTATGTTCACCACCTATTGCAATATTAAGTACACCATTACTTAAACACAAGAGTCTCCCTTCAAACAGCAACTCGGGTGACAGTCTCTTTATCCATTCATTAGGAAATAATTCATCTGCCCTTTCTCTTCTGATGGCTACTGATACGAAGATATTGATACGAAGAGTGAATGTCAGAACTGAAAGTAGCAAGTATCTACACAAAAATAGTGTAACAACTATGTGCTGTTTTATTTTTTGTAGCTCGCTCTTAGTCACATTGACATGTTTGTTTTCATTTGTGGTTTTTAGCTAAGCAGTGATTGATTTTAGAGAACTATGTTTAATATAATTACACCACTAAATATTACAAAAAGTAAACAAATTCACACCTGGATTAATTTAGCAAAACATCTCTGCAATTATTTCTGCCTTGCTCATAAGAAAACTATTGCCTCAAGCTGGAAGGCATCCTCCTAATGCTTTGCTATAGTTATGTGTTAACTCGAACAGGTGCAGACTTCCAAACAATTTTTGTAGAGTTTGCAGTCCTGACAATAAAGTATGTCCTGAATCTGGCCTTTTCTCAAGACCATAAATCAGTCATCTGTGAATCAAATGCCACTGGCAAAAGCATGTGAACATGTAAACCTACAGCTATGCAAACAAGGAATTAAAAACCTCTCTCTTGTAGTGGTTTAAAAGTAGAATGATAATCTGCAGGGCTCAGATTACACGATCTGTATCTGTAAAGTGACCCTTATAGAAGAGGTCTGTTAAAAAGACTTGAATTTGCCTGACGATCTGTACGTATGTCAAAACAAAGTCTTTGGTTTGGTCTTCATTCTACTGTCAAAGCAGTCAGCACCTCACTTAGCTTTCAGACAGTAACGCTTTATTTAATTAGCCTCTTTTATATTTTACTTATTCAGAGTAAACTATTTGATTGCATCAGTCACACTGAAATTATTATTTCCTCAAGATTCCTAACAAATACAGATTTCTCCAAAAGAAAAACAGTGCAATTACCATGAATTTGATTATTTGAGAGAATGTCATTGCTTAGAGTTCCCTGTTCATTAGAAATTCACTAGTAATTAAACCAAGTAAAAATCATGCTGGGAACTGTTAGCTTGTTAGAATTTTCTTATTAAAAATGCATAAAAAGCATAACTGGCTAGAAGGAGCAGTGTGATGTATATGATCAATATATCACTCAGATGATACATACGGAGTGTTTTCCACTGGCATCCCTTTGGGTTGCTACTCCTTGTTTGTCTCGAAAATACTTACCATTAGTAGGAAAAGATACAGGGTCAATGCCTAAATCAGACAACAGCTGTTTAAGATTTTAAGTGAAAAGCACAAACCATGCAGAAGTCAGTAGCGTGACCTCTATGTTCAAAAGGGAATTATTTATTATATACTTCTCTCAGACCAATCACTACAGTTTAGGATTGCCTCCAAAGCTAAAGTCCTTCTGAAATTCAAAACTTCCATAGACTTCTCATGATTTTTAGAAACAGCAGCTAAAATACCAAGCCAAAGCTGGGGCCATCTAATCCATTAACCCACCCCTTATGATGGCTCATACTGGCTGGTTCACAAAGAGCAAAATAGTCTGTGCTTGAGATTTACTAAAAAAACCTTCCTAAAATACAATTCTTTGTAATTGTCACCAATAAATAATCACCTCATGCCAATTATTTACCATAGATCAAGAAACTACAAAAGCTCTTATACCTGCATAATAGAGAATGTGAGGTTGTCAAATGAACATGAAATTCAGTGAGAAACAGGCATTTAGTACCTTACAAAAATAATTTTCACCTTCTTGCAAACTTGGTGCCAACAATACTTTGATTTCTGATTGTGTATATGTTTTTAAAAAAAATAATATTTTTGGTTTATAACCATGCCTAATTTTTTAGTATTAAGAGAAACTGAACATTGAAGCCAGGCTCCATTCAAGCATCCAATTTAACTGTCCACCCCACACTTTTTTTTTTTTTTTTCTTTTTCTGTTGTCTTGAATCACTACTTTTCCCTCATGGTCACTTCAAACACTGAAAATATTGTTCATATGCAGAGAACTCTGTATTAACATGTAATTCCTAGTTTATGCATTTTTCAGATATCAGAACTGATCTAGACAAAACTGAGTCACAGACAGCCTCCTCCTGTCATTTGCTAAAACCAAACTTTGGCAAAGCCTTGGCTTCTACTGGATATCCTTGTTCTAGTCAGATTCAAAACACTTTATGAGATTAGCTGTAAACAGCCATGAGACATTTTGTTTATATTTGTATTTTATTCCAATCAAAGGCAGTCTTAATCTTAACTGTTAAGAATTGAAATTTGTATTTTTGCAGGTTTAGTGATATAATGAGATGAAGTGCAAAAGCAGAGGAGACTAATCATAGTCAAAATATAAATCTGACCACACTGTTCTCATAATTCATTCTGACTTTTATATATATAAACACAAGTACTAACCTCTCTTCTACAATTTAAATTTCAGAAATCCCTATTTCTATTCTTGTATTGGTATTCCTTATTGCTAAATTGAGAGACAGGTCACTATTTCATCAAGAACACCCATCAGAACTCCATAATTGGCTAATTTCTCTCTCAAATTCTTACCTCGGGTAAGATACGAATATTTATAACTACTTGACATAGGAAAACTATTTGCACCTTCTGCATCATCAATTACTACGGACATGATGTTTAAGTAGTACCTATGCCTTTTTGCAAGGTGGCATGCTGTGCTTTTCTGTGGCTTCACACATTTGTGCCTATCCCACAGAGATATGTGGCTTTATTAAACATGATAACACTCAAGGTACACTGTGGTGATGAAGCTTTACATTCAGGCTACAGCTAATGAGTCCTCAGACAACGTGGCAATGTGCTGAAAAGAACACTCTATGGCTGTCCTGCTCTTGACACAGATCCTAACCCTTCTCATCATGGGCTACACCATCCAACCCTACAATCACCCTTCAGTCTTACTGCAGTTGAACTGGGACCTCACCTTTTGATGCCACTCAAAAAAAAAAAACCAACCACAAAAAGCCCCCAACAAACCCCAAAACACAGTAAGAAACAGGACCCATTGTTTTTGATTAGTTTGAAAAACCACAAAGACTCGTACCTATTTTGACCTTCAGCCACAACCACCCACTTCCTATTTGCATAACTGTTGATCCTATAAACAAATTCAACCTTTAAAAATCAATGCATTTTACTGTTTATGTAAGCCTCAACGCATCTGATTTTCAGCTATGAGAATTACAGCTACTGATTCCATTCCCCTTGGGTTTCCTCATGCATTCCTGCCTTTTCTTTTGGGTCCCAAGCTACACTTGTGGACAAACTTAGCTAATCAGCAACTGCTGCTAAACTAGGGATAGTTTTAGTTACCCACCAAACTGTTCAGCTGTACACTGCTTTAATACTGGTACATAAAACCCAAGGCAAGTGCCCCAAAAATACGTAAAGCTTTCATTATTTTATGCCTCAGCATTATTTAACAGCTATTTTCGGAAAAGGCTAACAAAAAGGTTTACTGCATAGTTTAATCGTGAAGGTTGAGAGGAAGAAGGGTTGCTTTTCCTGCCATCGTAATGTTTTCCACAATCCTTTGAGGCTTGGGATCTTCAGCATCAACCCAAAGTGTACTCTGTTACTCAGGTTACTTAAGAACACAGAACTGCACCTGTGCTATTCAACCCCCTGATGGTGGTTGGTGAGGTTTTTAAGGGTGGATGAATCAGAACACTATCTTTATTCAGTACAGAAATAGGGAAAGAAGTTAGAAATAACAGAAGAAAAGGCTCCATCTTTGGAATTGTCTGGTTTACAGCAGCATTAGCTATGATGTATCACTGTAATGGAACAATACAACTGAACAGGAAAATATATTTCATGCTTCAAAAAACCTGAAAGCAGGAGTGGATCTAGAATGTGATCATCCAGCATGCCTTTACTCGAAGATACATGCTACCCTTTTAAGTACTTACTTCTCTCCTTTCTCCCTCCCATACATGATGCTTTCCATTAACATCAATGCCTTTGCAAGTCTTCTTAGCTTTTGTTTTAGCCCTAGAATGTTTAAAAGCTTCATAATTTCAGAACAATCAGCTTATTGAAACACTTACATGAAAAAATACCACCCTATTTGAAGAAGAATGAACACAGACTGTGTATTTGTGGTACAGTCTATACACTACATCCAATAGTAAAAAAAGAAAATAAAAACTAGCAATGAGTACCATGCTTAATGCAATACTGAAATAATGACACAGGAAAGGATCAGTATCAGAGTAGCAGGACACAACACCAAAGTATACATCTGTAAAATTCTAGTTTGCAAACAAGCAGGAATATCAACTTTTATTTCCATGTTTGTGCAGACAGCCTCACTGGAGCAGAAATAACTGTTCCAGGGTCACAAGCTGATGCCTGCTCCCAGGTGCAACCTCATAACAGGTGTATTATATTCAATATCTGATCCTTCCCATACAGAAGCGACATTTGGTTGTTCCACAGCGTAACAATGTACCTTAATTTGATATCTGAGTGTGTTTTCTGGGCACATGCCATCTGTATTGTTACTCCCAGACTGGTCATGTATGCAAGTTTACAGACAACAGTCCATAGGCTGAGGGTCGGTAACATATTCACACACTAGCTCTCTCAAAAGGTTATTGTGCTCCACAGACGGCATGGTTGTTTGATGCTTATCACTATTTGCTCAAAGCTGATTACCTTAAATGAACAACACAGAAAAACCCTGTTACAATGCTCGATTCCACCTTCTTTGGTCATCCTGTTCTCTCATTTCTATTACTATTTGCACCTGGTACTATGATACAGCATTTTAGGATCCATCTGTCTGCTTTTGCTTTGTTGGTATCCTGTTTATGAGCACAACACATCAGCCCAGAGTCACCTTTGAAGGTCATATGTCTAAAAAAAAAAAAAAAATGTTTGAAGTGACCGTAATGTTAAAGCATGACAGCTGATGTTAATTACATCCCTGCTGACCAAGAGAAAGCCTGACTTTGCATAACCTACAGACTTTAAAATCATGTGTAATCGTCTCTTAGTCAGAAAACTGTAGGTCCACTAAAACCTGAAAAAACTTCTGGACTTCAACTGGAACTTGATGTCATCCATTTCAATACAAAAATACCCAATGTCTCCTGTGTCATATTACTGCCAAGGTCTTCTTGTAAACCTTCTGCTTATAAGTACACTTAAGTTCATCATGAGCTGACAATTGTCCCTCTCCCTTCATGCCCATTTCATTTCTACATCAGTGACCCAATTCTGTGCCTTTACACTTTACAGCATTTGGAATTAGTTCATACACTCTTAGTCGCTGTTTCTTACCTCTAACTCATTTAAATTCTTCCTTCATACCAGACTATTGCAGCACCTTCATGGCCATTACTGACAGTCACCGATTTGATTTACAAATAGCTCTGAGGGGATCAGATGTTGCCAAAGAGCCAGTAAGGAAACACAGGGAAGCTGGGAATTGATATGAGGGGGGAGGAAAAAAAAAACCAAAACAACAAAAAACCCCAACAAAACCCCAACAAACCACAAAGGGAGAAAAGCAGAATGGAAAGAGCACAGAATTTTGCTTTAGAAAACACAGACTAATAAGATGCATCTATCAGCACCTAATAGGTGCACACCGTTTAGTGATTAGTCATAGCTAGTCTTCACTTGTTTTCTTATACCATAAATTCTTCATAGTGAGATTATGTTCACCTCGTACTGCAAGATCCTTATTGTATATGGCTATATCCATATTTCTCATTGTTATAACACAAGGTCCCTCGCTCTTTCTTAATGACTTACAAACACCTTAAAGGAAATACCAGCTCTGCTCATTTATCATTTTCTCATAATTACAGACTCAATCATAAATATTAATGTAGTAGCAAACTGTAAATGCACATTCCACTTTATAGAACAGAGATCAAAGCAGTTCTCTAAAGAACTTACTATGTGACCTCTATCCAGAGGTATAGAAAAAAAGTTGGGGTGTGCATTCACTGAACAACAAAATCATGGAACCATTCAAGTAAGATGCAGCTTTTCTAATGGAAAAAATGCATGCTAGCAATCCATTTATCTATTGCTGTTTCCAAACGCAATGTCTCTTCTAGGGGATAGTTGCTGAACATGTTTGTCCAAATACCTCTGCAGGATATAAGTACAGAAATAACACACTGGAATTTGGCTCCTAATTACAGAGCACTGGTTACTAATTTAACTATAAAGATAACAGGCCTCGAATACTTGATTTCACGCCTACTCAACTGTTCAAACAAATGGCTCATCTCAGTGGGACTTAAATCCACATAAATATGAAATAAGAGTTAAGACCAAAATGTCATTTCATTTTCTATAGATGTAAGGTGAATCAGAATATTTGGTCAGTTGTCAGAATAATTTAATACATTTCAGTATTAGCTAATTAGGAAACTGTATTACGCAGGGAGAATAAAAGTAGTTCATCAAATGCTACTTTTAACACAAACATCTGTAGTGGGTGAGCGTGGTTTTATTGATCAGGGTCTAACTACAGTTTTCATCTCAAAGCAGATGCACTGTGATTAATAACTATTCAGCACAATTCATTTCACACCAAAAATCTACAGCAGCAACATACAGACCCAGCCAGAAGACCTCTCCCATTTCAATTATTTCCTTACATTTGTCTTCATGTTTATATTTCTCTACCTTCTCTAGCCTGTCTCAGAATCACTGAGATTGTTCAATAAAAGTTTAACCATCTTGTACTATTAATGTGCTCGTGCTCCATGTGGAGTGCTCGTTTCCTTCCTTTTATTGAACGCCAAACGAAGGGACACAATGGGCGCGTTGTGCTCTGTCTAGCACGGTATGTGCAATATCTTTAAAAAGGAGGTGTGAGCTGGATGTAATGCCACTACTTTTAACAGTACATGTGCCACAAACTAATCAGCCACAGCACTGAGGCATGCAGTCCATTGAAAGCTGGTGAAAAAGCTGCTTTTTATTATGACCTACATATTGCACAGCAGCAGTTGGACAATTTAAATCGAGTTACATTGAGGCTGAGCACAATGCATGAATTCCACTAATGATGAACTCAATGACGTAAGGCTTTTAAGAAATGCTCGCAAGTTCTATAATGTTTTATTTCACCCGCGTTATCCTGACAGTAAAAAGCAGTGAAAAACAAAAAATCCTTCCCTTTTAGTAGAAAATGCAAGTGTGAAATCTTATCACCTGTCAGAAATGTCCTTCTGAATCAGCAACCGTACAGAACATCACACTGAAATATCTGACAAAAATGCAATGAGATAAATTAATTCAGCAACCACCCTAAACAAGCCACTGACCGAAGTCAACCTTTAAGCGCCAAGGCATCTAAGGAAGCTTATGACTTGCATGAAGTTTTGCTCAGTTTTATTTTACAAAATGGAAATAGTCTAGGCAAAGGCGTACCTCTCTTTGCACAAGCGGAGATGCGCAGCAGCTGCCTTTTGTAGGAGAGTCCAGAGGCGAAAGCTCCCAAGCCAGCCCGCCCGCAAGCAGCCCGGCCGCCGGAGCAGGGGCTTGTGGCCAGCCTGCAGCAGGGAGCCCAGCCGAGCCGCACACCTGCTTTGTCAGTGGCGCCCGAGTCCCAGAGCCAGCGGCACGCAAGGGCAGCAGAAGGAAGGGCAACACCCTTCTCCTGGATCAGAGGCTTTCCCCCGGAGCAGCTAGCGAGCGGCCGAGGCAACACTGCGGAGGAGCCTTGCCTTTACCAGACAACACCCCGCGCCGCTGCCTGACAGCAGATCCGCAGCATTATCACCCCGCATTCCACCTCCTCCGATCGGCTAAGCAGGCACGGCGGCCACCGGCTTGCCAAAATGGCAGCTTGCGAGCACGCTAAGCCGCTGCAATTACTCACTAACACGCCCGTTTCTTCCGTCGCCTCCGACGAGATTTTTGTTTATTCCCCGGTAAAGCACGGCGCATAATATATCACATTGTTTCCCATAAGCAAAATGGCTGGCGCTGCCAGCGCCGCCGCAGGCCGCTCATTGGGCCGCCCCGGCTTGCCGGAGCCATGGCAACAGCCAACCGCCGCCGGGCCGCGGGGGGGCACCGCCCCCTCGCCCGTCCCCGCCGCCGGCTCCTGCGGCACCGCGGGGCCCGAGCGGCGCCGGGATGCGCGCGGCACGGCGGGCACGCCAAGCGCGGAGCGGCACAGCGCCCGGCGGCTGCGCTGCGGCCTGGAAACGTTCCCGCCCGCGGGGCACGGCGTAAGCGCTGGGGGTAAACCGCCGTCGTTATTTGGGAAACGGGGATAGCCACCGCGCGATGGTCAGCTCCTTCGCCAGCCGCAAGGCCCCGGCTTTTGCCAAAAAGCTAACCCCGACGTTATCACGGTCACTCCCCGGGTCTGTAAACACATTTCTTGACCTTAAGGAGTTAAAGGTGACTGTTTATCATGCGACTTCATCCATCGCAATCAGCATGCAAGCTAATTTTATCCTTCTTAGAATAACACTATTTTTCAGTTCAGTTCACAGTAGGAAGAAAAGGAGACATTCGCAAACAACTGAAAACTGCCTATAAATACTCCCACTCTTCAAGAACTGTCCCTCATGTCTCAGCTGCCTAAGGAGTCAGCAATTAGAGCTAGAAAGCAAACACAGCACTCTTCAACCTAAGGTTCTTTGAAAATCATATAGAAACGTTAAATAGACCGGAGCATGCTGCATTTGATACATAAAATGTCCGAGTATTGGTTTGGTGAGGATTTTTCCGTCCCTTCCTAGCATTAACAAGGATTGGCTCCGTATGTGTAACAAATCATGGCGTTTCCTTGTTCGGTGTTGTACTATTCTAGGACTACAGCAGATCTTCCACCTCCGAGTACAGTTTGCAGACAGCGCTCTGCTGCTCTGCCACTCCAAGTGGAGTTTCTGCTCTCAGGGTTCAAGGGCAGTGGTTTCTCAGTGCAGTCCCAGGCAGAGTGCTAAGGTCCACCGCAGTGGATTTTACACATTTCTCCCCTCAGCATCTTTACCCTGCTTCCCTTGTGTAAGCGCTGGTTTCTCTGAAAGTCTGTATTACAAGAGGGAAGTTGTCTGGGGGGTAGGGGAGCTCACCAGGAAACAAGCAGGTAAATTCTGTTTAGATTTCTAATGTGTCAGAGATGAAACATCTGGTACATTTAAATAGGTGCTTCAACAATAATGCTGATTTAGCCTTGTGTCATGACCTCTTAGCCTTCCTTAAAAGAGGTAGGTGGATGTCCACATCTCTCAAACTGCAGCTGGGGCTAAGAATCTGTGTTAGCCCCAGGTGAAAGTACTCCCAACTCCCGTTACTGAAACTCACACCTCCTGTGCCATGATTACTGTCCCACTGTAGTTTTTGATCAAAAAAGGATGTCTGCTGATTTGGCAACCTGATCCTGAAGCTCTTGGCTGGAAAACATTAAACTACTGAAGAAATTATTTACACACAAAGTAAGCATTAAAACAAAACAGGTCTGCATTACAAGAATACCATTTCACCATGATTAATTCACTAACTTTTTTGTTAATAAGCAACGTGAAACAGATTGCACATCCCAGTCCCTTGCTTCTTAATGCATTGATACAGTCACCGACTACAAAAAAAACCCCAAACCTTCAGTGAGCAAAGACGCAAGCAGGTTTTCAGTCACTTTATCACACTAACCTGCTATGGTTACTATCATAATACTCTCTACAGGGAGGCTAAAACCTTAGCTTTTGAAAGAGCAGAAATCATGAGTTTTTAATCAACGGGCTTGAGCTCAGAAAGTTTCAAGTTAAGATGTTTGTCCATATCTATACATCTACAGGTATCTCAACACACAGCGGAAGCACAGTATTTTCACAAAAACGTTCCTGAAGCTCAGTTGTTTGCTGGTGTTTTTTTTTTTAATAAAAAAACCTGTTTGAAGGCTACAATATTTGTAATTCAGTCTAGAACTCTGTAATGCAGGCACACTTCCATCCAGTTAAGAGTAATGGAGCTCTTGCTCGCAGTACGCACATAGAACTTCATGATACACATGCATATGCACACCTTACTTTTCTGCAGTGATGTAAGTGATTAGGTAGAAGTTAGAAGACGCTTAATCCAAGTGCAGATTATAATTCCAATTCAGCAAACAAAGCACAAATTGTGAGCACCTAACCTGTCTGAGATTACCTAAAAGCTCTACATAAGTCCTAGAAACAGTTTCTGCTGCATGCTCTGCACAGCCATAAAATTCCTCCTGGCAAAACCCACTGAAATCATGACATCAAGGATGGGAACTGGACCCACAGTGCAGCTGCCAAAGACCAAATAACCTCTGATAGGCCCCCAAGGCTCAGTTACACTGGTGTGTCTGCCTGTCTGGGAATGGCCCAGAATCACGCATCTGAGACTGTGGCTGCTAGCCTACTTCCCTCATATAAAAAAATTCAAGTGCAAGGCACAGAGTCATACTGACCCTACAATGAGTATTTAAGTGCTTAAAGATAACCACTTGCCTGCTGTGTTAGAACAGATCTGAAAACAGAACACGTCATTTGGCATCTTTGCTCAAATCCTACTTGCACATGAATTCAAGTAAGCTTCCTGATCCCACTGTAGCACCCGGAGGACAGTTGTTCACATCAAAAACGGTCAGAGCTGAAAGAAAACTAGTACTTACCAATCCTTCACCAGAACATGGCTAGCAATCTTCAGTTTAGAGACAGAAATAACAAGCATTATTCTCAGCCTCATCTATAGATAGATACTGTATCAACGTATCCTTCACCATTGTAATTTAGCCCTTCCTGCTATATTCCTTCACAAACTAGGATCCAGCTGTCTCAAACCAGCTCTGCAGAATGTAGAACTTATTACCCCCATTAAAGCAACATTTTATTCTTATAACTTCTTCAATCAACTGAAGAACTGTTATTTGCATACGTTTCACTAAAATCCATTTTTATGAAAAGTAAATGTGCATTCTAAAACAGTTTAAAAAACATGAACAGATACTAAAAGATATTGGCATCCACAGACAGGAATGTCAAGAGACCAGATTCTAGTTAAGAAGCAATGACTATATAAAAATCAGCATTTTATTTCCTGCATTGCATTGTAATTGTTCCTAGATTTGACTATTCAAATAGAAGACCTATGGTTCAGCCACCCTGAATATCATTAACAATTACAAATCTCTCTGATCCTTGTTCCATCTCTGTAATCACTTGATGGTATATTTAAATGAAAAATGCTCTATTATGAAAGTAAATTGGACTGCTCTCATCATAATGAAAGCATCATGTATCAATAAAAGTCACTATAAGGTCTACAACTTAAAAAGACCAAAGCACGGTGGGTTTGTCTTTGTTGTTGTTTTTGTGGGGTTTTTTTTCGGGGGTGGGGGGGTATTGTTTGGTTTTTTTATATTGGTTGGTCAACCTGCTTAAATGCAAAGCAGTACGTGAACAGAATGGATATTTTTAGATGAGTATGCTGAAGTATAGACTAGTTAACATAATTTTGCCAAGGCACCAGGTGACTGGAAGAAACCCCCGACATCCAGTTCCCAAGACATCACTATCACTAGCTACCCGAGACACAACCTGCAGAAGAGTGAACTGGAATTCAAACATAAAATAGTTAATTTTATCCAGGGTCAAACTTGTTTGTAGCTCCTCCAGATACTGAACACTGAGCAGAACTCCAGCTACTGGCTTAGTATTTTCAGATTCTCAGTAATAACAACTCTGATCAATTTTCTGTACCATGGATACAATCAGATACTTGGCAAACATGCTGACAGAGAATTCTATCTAGATTGTACAGAGTAATGAGTAAGTATTTAAGATGCGGCATTCATTTAAATAAAACAATCACAAAAGCACTTCAGAAACATTTTCTAAGCTGTATTTGGGAAATTTTTATCCCAGGATGTATATACTTTTTCCACAGTTGCCCTTTGAGACATGTTAGTCATCACAAGTAGTACAGCCATAAAATGAGATAGAAAAAGACGAGAAAAGTAACCTTGATTTTCTTTAAAGCAAATATTTAAAAGTTTTTAAAAGAAACCCTGAAGCTCTTCTGTAATTAGAGATGAAAGTGTCTTAACCTAGGAAGACTAGATCCCTCATGTTTTACTGCAGTCTTAAAGATGCTACTGAATTCCTGGAGCAATTTCCACTCTATTTCCCATCCCATATTCAGTATTCTACTTCTTGATGAAATTTAGTTTAAAAAAATGAAAAATTAAAAATTTAGTTTCTCAAATATGAAATTTTGCTAAAATTATATTAAACAGCTTTTGTACATACAGTTTTGTATTAATTTAAGCTTCATTTTAAGTGAAGTGAAGAAGAGCCTGAAACAGAGACCCATTATTTTCCGTTTCTATGTGCTCGGTTACCAGTTGGATCCATTCACATACCATGTTTTAGAAACACCTACATACTTTGCTGTCACTTAGCCCAAGAAGACATCGCAAATTTTATGAAATACTGAGCAGACTTTACATCATGTGAGCTATAGTATGGATGAATGTTGTTTTCAGAACTCTAGGACACTATTTCGGATAAAAAGGTGAACTTGAGCTCATTAATATACAGGGTTCTCCCCAAAATCAGTGCTAAAATATTTGGTTTTAACAGAAAACAGCAAACCTTCAAAACAAAACTAACACATAGGTCAGTAAGTGTCTATAAAAGTTACCTTCCTAATTCTTGAAAAATAAGCAAAACATCAACTGCAACCTAAAGCAAAACATAACAACAACAAAAAAAAACCAGAACAAACATAAAAAAACCCAAACCAACCAACCAAACAACCAAACAACAACAACAACAACAAAAGAGGAAAAACTCCTACTTGAAATGCACAAATGCCAAGACAATTAATAGTTTATCTGGTCCATCTGTACTTGGAAGCTTTCCAGTCCTGATTTTATCATGTGCTGACAGTTCTATTAAGCTACATTAACTCACAACCTAAGCAGAAATTCAGATCGATTTAAATTCTGAAGAACACCCAATTCCCAGTACCCACCAAAAATCAAGTTTTGTCTCCATTCTGAACTGGAGATCCTTACAAGCCTCAGTTCCTGTGGACACCAAACATCAGTCTCAGCAGTAAGGCTCTATCAGATTTCACAGAGGCCTGAAATGCTAACAGTGCTGGAATTTTAAGAACTTATCACAAGGAATTTGGAATTTCACAAATTTCAAAATTTACAAAATTCACAAAATTTCCATAATTTAGGGGAAAAACAACCCTGACAGCATGCATTATGAAGGCTTATTGTATATTTGACACTCGTGCCTAAAAGTACAAATATAAGACTGATAGCTACATAATGCAAATGTTTTCCCATCTTTGCTACAAGAGTAGGGCAATTAGAATTCTAAAGTGAAAATGTTATTAACTGCTTAATAACAGGTTCCTCATGTATTGCAATTTATAGAAGAAGCAAATAGACAAATATCCATGACAAGAAGTTCTTCTCCCTCCTGCTTTGGCACCAGTCGTCTCCTCTCGGCCTGAAGTGTATGAGTATTTATCAAATATCACTGTTAGCTACTTTGAAGATGAGCTGTCACTCAGTCTCCAAGCCTCCTCTTTCCTTCATTTGCAGTATGTAAATCCAAAGCTTTCACCTTCTCTGTTTTTATCCTGCCATCACCTTCTCCTTGCCTTGAACCCAAAGCCACAGCCCTGAGCTATTTGCCAGTGTTCCACCAAACTGCAGCTTCTCACCGGCAGCACTTCCTCTTCCTCGAACCACTGCTTCAGATCTGCAACTCCTTGAGAGCAGCTGCCAGACAGGCTCAGGCCCATGTATCCCGATCTGGCAATCTACCCCTGACCCTTCGTTTCAAAAGCTGGCTTCATATAATTTCTTCGCATGCACCTTATTACCACTACATTTCTAGACTACTTGTTCATGCTCTACTAATTGGGACATGCATTCTTTTTTTTCCTATTTGAGAAACAATTCTTAACTTCCAATCGCTAATTGTATAGAATATCAATTGTGAGAAATGGAAAAAAAATTGGTAGGAAGAAAAGGTCACTGGTGGGAAAGTGGAGCAGGAGCATGGATTTTTCAAATGTTGCCCACAATTCTTGGAACAAATGCTTTGCAAAAGGCTTTTACACCACACCTGTAGCTTCTCATTAATTCTGCCTCAGGCCTGCTTGGAACAAAGGCCCAAACCAAGAAGAAGTAATTAAAATTGTTCTATTTTATGCAACTTAAAATATAGCGATAGCAGAGTCATTGCTAATAATTAGAATGTGGGGTTTGGGGTGGTGGTTTTGGTTGTTTGGGTTTTTTTAACGATCCATTTGTCCATATCTATATTCCTTTTTCCCCTCAGCATCAATCTCTGTCAGCCACCTACACATTTCTGTATTTTTCTACCCCATGCACTACCACCCAACAAACTACATCTGTTTCTTAATATGCCTCTGACCAATTTAGTTTTGTTCAATCTGGCATAGGAAAAGCAAAGAAGAAATTAAGTTACAAAATCAGCTCCAACTGTTCTCTTTTCAGCTCCTCCACCCTGTACTTCCAACATTTCATGATGCTGAGAGCCAGAAGATAACCAGCTTACTAAAAATAGAGAAGACTCCCCTAGACACACAACCATACTTGTGGCTCTCAACTCAAAAAGGGTGTTCTTGCCTGATTAGATTGGCTTATTAGGTGATAGAAAGCTTGTTGGTCTAGTCCTATCTGCCTCTGATACTCCTCAGAGCGAATCAGAGGACATGTAAAAATTTGCCCTTCCTTACAGATTACAACTCACACACGTTGCATGCAGGATTTTGCACTGCACAGTTCTAAAAAAATGAATATTCAAAACCTAAGCTCAAAAGCATCTGAAAGATATACAAACAGTTATGATACTTCAGACCATCATTTGTTAAAAACAGCAAGATTTGGGAAGAGTAGATGAGTAAGCACATCTGTAGCAAACAGGTATGCTAAAGCTAGGAAATCATCATATTTTCCAAAGTTCTTTGAAACCAGGAAGTTTTAAATAAAACTCCTTGTACAGTGGGCTTACATTTTATCAATTCTGAGAACTTGGCAGCAGCTCTCTATGCCAGATGAGGTCACCAATCAATCTCAAAACACCTCTGATGAAGTACAAATACCATAGCAGAGTATGTCTAAGTCACACTAACACGTCTGGCTGGCATAACCACAATAGCAAAGTTGATAAGGTACCAACCAGCTTATCCACAGCATTCTTTTCATGAAGAGGTCATTTCTTCTTTTATACTAGGAAGTGAAACAATGCCAAAGCATTCCAGAACTGCTTAAACAAATAATAGCAGCATCCACCTCTACTTAGAGGTTAAGAGTTTGTACTTTTTTGGTAGCTTTTTTCTTCAGAATGTAACATAACACATTAGGAACTTTAGCACAGATCACCTACTAAATAAATCCTTTATCCTGAAGGAAATGAATCAAATTTTTGTGACAAGACTTCCAGATTCTAATTACCTTCTGGGTTGAGCCACGATTGGGCTTCTTAAATCTAATTCACCATTCACTTCCCTTTTGCCTGAAGTGATTTTCAACTCTGTGTTACTTTTTGGTCTTGAACAGTGTTAAAGCAGTAGGTATAAAATTATGAAACACGATTATTTTTAAAAGTCTGCTGCCAGTTTTCCATCAAGTACCCCACTTATACTCAAGGAGTTTATTTGTCATAGAAGCTCAAACTAGACTTAGCACTAAAGAGGAGAAAGCTGCAACATGCAAACAGGAATGTGAGCCTCCCCCCCTGTGCAGTGCTGCTGAGGTCACACCTGCAGTGCTGCAATACTGTGTGCAGCTCTGGGCTTCCCTGTACCAGAAAGGCACTGACATACTAGAGAGCTCAGCAAAGGGGCACAAAGATGACTAAGGGACTGGAGGGTCTCTCATGAGGAACAGCTGGGAGAGCTGGGACTGTTTAGGCCAGAGAAACTTCAGCAGAGGGAGGCTCAACAATGTGTACACATACCTGAAGTGAGGGCATAAAGATGACCAAGCCAGGTTACTTCCAGTGGTGCCCAGTGACAGAACCAGAGACAACGGGCACAAACTGAAACATGGGAGAGTCTGTCTGAACATCAGCAAACATGTTTATAATGTGAGAATGACTGAGCACTGCCACAGGTTGCCCAGAGAAGCTGTGGAGTCTGTGTCGTAGAAGATACTCAAAAGCCTTCTGGACATCATCCGGGACAACTGGCTCTAGGTGGCCCTCCTTGAACAGGCGGTTGCACCAGCAATCTCCAGAGATCCCTTCCAACCTCAACCATTCTGTGATACAACAAAAAACAACTGCCCAAGTTTTTCCTTTGCAATTAATAGTCATATTTATTCCTCTCTGGAACAAAAACTTAGATCTTTCATTTCTCCAAACAGAATCAAACTCAGATCAGCAGAAACAGGAAAGGCAACATCAGAATCTTCAGTAGGAGAATGTTTGGATACTACAGTCTCCTAGCATTTAACTTTAAGGAGGGAACAGTGAAGAGTTTGCTCAGCATCACTTTCCAAAACAAGCTGCAGATATAGTGCAGGAGGAAAAGAACAACTACATTCACACAAGACGAAAGAAAACAAGACAACTCAAATGTATTAAAGATTTAGAAGCTCATAACACTGATACTGTTTCCATAGTAATATACTTCAAAGCAAGCAAAAACACAGTGAGGATTTTAAAGGACAGCCCCATGCACCAATTAAAACCAGATATTGCCTATCAACTGATGATCTGAGGTTTGGACTGATACAATTTATCACAAAAAGTATCATTTGTTAAGGAGTCAAAACCCTATGAAACTACCCTACTACAAAAATAAGAGTGAAGGAGTAAAAACAGCACAGTAAAACACCACTGGTACTTGACAGCCTGTCTCCCAACTCCTTAGCAAGCTAAGCCCAAGAGGTACTACATACTACCAGCTGATGCAGTTGTGCCTTGTGCACTCACCACTCACTGGCAAAGGCAGATTCCAATATTATCTCCCTCCTCAGCCAGGATAAATGACCTAAGTGACCCCAAGGAAAGACAGGATACAGTAGACAAGCAGCAGCATATATTGCACCAAGGTGAATTGGATGATCCAAAGGTTTGAAATGCTTACTTTTTTGTAACTTCCTCCTCCAGGCAGCTCAGAGAGTTGATGCAACCGGCTTTGCCATTTAAAAAAAAACAACAAAAAAACCCAAAAATAACACACACAAGCAAAGGAGAGAATTTATACTTTTTGAGCTTAGGGTAGACAAAGGAAAACAGTATCAGTTCAAGAAATAACATTTAGCATTGGAACAATGCTTGGTACAGAGAAGATGGAACTGTAATTCTGCTAGATCAAGGCCTTCATCTGTCTCTTTCACAGTAAATAGTTAAGTGACAGGCATACAACCCCAACCATTTTAATACCCAGTTGAACCCCTCCCTCTGAAAAACTAACCCCCTGTATACAATGCTCCCATATCACCATTTCTGAGAAATGAAACAATATAAGCTTGTAATTTAAGTGCTTTCCAGACTCCAGGAACCACTTTGGCGCCAAACGCACAAAAACGTTACGAAGTGTAGAGTTCTATACAACATCAGTCTATACCTGATGCGTAGCACAACTTCAGAGTTTTCATCTGCATAAAAGTTGGGAGACAAAATCCAATTGCAAGTTATGTAGCCACCTAGTACTGCTACATGCATCCAGTTTCATCCTCGTTACGGCAAGGGACATGGCCAAAGGAATTCAGAATCACAAGTGCCAGACCTCTACCCTTTGCAACTGACTTTTTCAAGAATAGGATCAAGAAAGACTTTCTTGCTTATCATGAAAAGGAAATGTCATGGAAAGATCAGTCCAAAGCCAAGTTTCAGAAGGGTATTAACAACCTTCTTGGGATCTTTACAGCTACCCGATTAATGTCTACAACGTAAAATAAATTCAGTATACTATTTTCAAACACTTGGTTTGGTGTAATAGTAATTTTCAAGTGTTGTGCTACTAATGGACAGGGAAAGTCAGTATCTACCCAGGACCTCATCAGCTGACTTGTTCCTCATCTGGAATTTCTTTCAAGTACCTTTTCCTTTTTGAAATCAGGAATTCATGCAAGGGATAGAATACCTGAAAAACAAAATCTACAGCAGTTTCCCAGGTGATACAATTCAGTACTCAAATTATGCAGAAAATTCTGGTACTGGGCTGCTAATTTTACTTATTCCTTATTAAATTTACTTACTATAGAACAAAACAAGGAAAAGCACGATCATTTCCCCCCCCCCACAGTGGAGGAAAGGATGTAGGTGGTGAGTATAATTGACACTAATTGTTTGTAGGAAAGGTCAGGGTTACCTTTTACCAGCTGCATGAGGCAGCTGATTATCTGTCACATCTCTGGAGCACAGTCATGAAACTATCAGTAACTAAAGGACAAACAGGCCTTGGCTAGCAATCACACTTGGCAATGTTCAACAGCACAGCACAGCAGATGTCTTTTTAAAAGAGCTAAATTGTAAGACATTAGGTAGCATTAACACTAGATATCTGTAGTGCTGAAAAAAACTTCAATAAAGACTACTGTTTAAGTACCTAATAGATGACTTGGTAGCATGATCTTCTCTGCATTTGAAGAGCTAAACAAAAACACCTACATCACAAAATTCCAACTCAGTTTTGAACTCCCTCAGAAAGTCTTCAGTTTTTACAGCGCACATTTTTGGATACAATAAACCTCATTTTGTACAAAAACTGCACATAGAAAGTACAAGTCTAAATCTATGGAAAACATGAGAACAGATTGTGCAGTTTTAAAAACTATAGTACCTCAAAGATTTGGGAATTTGCTTGCCAGAGTCTTAGGAAACACCCCTTTAAAAGATGAAAACTGTCATAGCATAATGTAATTATTTTATTATTGCTGAAAAACAAACTGAGATCTGATACATCTTGTTTGATAACTGATTTGTTACCAGGATACTCAGAGTGCCAAGTAAAAAATATTATTTGTTATGTAGTAGGTCCCTCAAGAAGTATGATGTGCAGTAAGTGAAATGAAAATTCCACCCCCAAAATCCAGTTACTGGCTTTCCAGAGAGTACAGGCATGAGGCTACTCAATTCCAAAAGGCATTGGCTTTGATTTTAATCTCAGAACTATTGAGAATGGAAGAAGTCTATATGACCATGTACCCCTACTTATCAAGTTAGTTTAAAAAAAAAAAAAAATCCTTAAATGAAACAGTCTAAGAAATTAAGTGGGATTTTTCTTTATGTAATTTTGGACACACGCATTGTAATCAATGTAAAACAAGTTTTTTGCAGTTTTCTAGTCAGATATTAAGGTACTGCAGAAAGATTATGTATAGATTTTATTTTGTTTTGAAGCGTGAATGGTTAATTTGCAGTTATGCTAGGTAGTTCTGCAGCAGTCAGTTTAAATGCTATCAGCTCCAGCTTTTGCCTACACACACATTCAGTACTCAAACAACACAGAGACTGCAGTGGAGCATCCTGACAGTACCACTATTCTTGATGCTGAGTGGCACGGCCAGGGGATTATAACAGCCACCTGGACATTTCCGTTTGCTGAAACGAAGTAATACCACAAAAGTTCGATGCCTGAGCAGCAGTTCTAGGGAAAATTTCTGTTTTCCTCAAATGTTTCAGGGTCGCATTTCTGAAAATGGGTTTTGCTAGGGAAAAATCGAAGGCTTGGGCCCTGCCAGGTAACGAAGACAGTTTTGATTAGTAAGACTTTAGGCTAGTAAAACAGGGAGAAAAATAATTATGCAGACTAGTAGTCCTGATACATAACTTGTCAGCTTTCCTTCCTTTCTTGCCCAAGTGCACTGTGTAATTGCACTGTTCAGGCTTCACAGAGCACACTGAACTCTGGCTCCTGTTTTTGCAGAAGTTAGTAAATAGCAGTTGGCAAAATTATATTCCTGACAGGAAACACTGCATTTTTTCTTAGGGCTCCTCAGTAGAGACTCAGAGATATTTGTGAATCAGTCCACAAGCATTTTTAAGTGCAAATCTCAGTAACTGCAACAAGCAAACAAAACCCACTATGCTACTTTTAATTTATAACTGATCATCTTTGGCTACAGTATTTTTGCTGCTTATTAGAAGCTACAGCACACTCATGCTTATTAAGCAGAGGAACGATGGTACAGGTTAAAAGGCAGAAAGGTTAACAAATCTTTCTGGCTCTGACTACAGGACAGTGGCACAGCATACACTACTGTTCCATGACAGGCCTGTAACTTTACCCACGAAAATATGAAACTGGTAATAAGTTACCTGGTTTCTATTGAATGTATGTGAACAAAGAGGAACTTATTACACTTCCTCCTCACAGAGAGTCACTAAACAGGACAAGGAAGATCAAATTCTTGGTATCCTTTCTGAATAGCTTATCTTTCATTCAGAAACAGAGAGAAAGATGTCTCAATGCCAAAAATGAACAGAAAAGCTTGACTTAATTTTATGGCAAGAGATGGCAATCAGGATGAAGGTACAAGGTTTCTATAACATTTCTTAAGTTGCAAAGCTAGCTGTTAAGTATTGCTATTCACCAGAGCCAGGCTAAATTCAGCAGTACTCAATTTATCAATCCTATGTAAGCATTTCATTAGATGTAATAATACATGCTGTATGAATGTTATCTACAATATACTTATACCTTATCTTTTTCAGACAGTTATCAGTGCCTGGGACCGAATTTTAACATGCATTCCATTTGTTTTTGTAGCTAACTGGTATTAATACAGATCAAGATTTCTTGAGCTAGAGATTTTCAGTAACTTCAAAATACTCAAAGCTAAAAAAAAATAATAATTGAACAATGTTAGTATAATAGAGAAGCACTTCGAAGACAACAAATACTGCCACTTTTGAGGCAAGTAAGCAAGCATAGACAAGCAATTTGCCCAAAATCATCTTACAGGTCAATGACTGCCACATTGAGAAACCTCAGGTTCCTGCACCTTTCATCATTTTTCTGTCCACCTCCCCAGATAGTCCCTGTGATCTGACATTATACCAGTGCCAACCTCAGGTCCCTCCATCAGTCTTCACAGGCAGATACGTGATTTGCACTACTACCTCTTTCAGTCAGCAGGCCTCTCTACTGTGGCCAAGGCCTTAATTAATAGTCCCAGCTGCCTGCCTCACACTATCACTGCTTCCAGCTCCTTGTATTTTAGCTTTACATCTGAAAATGCTGACATACAGTCAATAAACCTGACTTTATAATCAACAAGACTGAAGTAAGTATGCAACAGACAGGAGAAATTTTATTACCTTTTAGTCTGGAGGAGAATTCCAAATATTTTCCTCCCTTTTAATTCTGTTGAGTTATCAGAAAACTTGATGACCTGTCCCTCCCTTCTCCTCCTCCCAATGTTGTATTTTTTTAACTAGAGAAACTCCGAATACACTATCACCTTTTACGAGTACCAAGTTTTTTTTCCATTGGCCAAGGTAATTTTTTAAATGTTCAAGCTTCTAAATGAAACAAGAGCTTGAAGTTTTGAAAATGTGTGAGGAGACTGAACTATAGTATTTTCTGTATAGTGCTCCAATCTGAAATACAACTCAGTTTTCCAGTTCAGAGCACATAACAAGTTTGCATTTACAAGGCAACTGTAAACTGCACTCCCAGTTCCCATTCCAATGTGCAAATCCTCAAGGTACCAGATCTTAACTCTAAATTCAAGGATACAGAAGGAAAAAATAGGGCATGTGAACTCTCCATCTCTTACCCATACCAGTCCTTTACAAAAGCAGAGAAAATGGGAACCACTTATTTTCCCCACCCCTTGTCAGCATTCCAAAACGGGGAAGGAGAAATGCATTGTACAGTCACTGCTCCCCTTGAATTTGGCAGCGCAGTGCAAACCCCAGTATTGACTCTTCTGTTAATGGCAGCAACAAAGCACAAGACAGTACTTTGTCACACTGCCACTTCTTCACTGCAGAAGTACAAATAATCACCAAGTTAAGAGCAGGTCAGCCATGCTATAGCTTTAGGACTTGAACAACAGCTGCACGGTTCCAAATCATTTACTCTCGTGCTAGGAAAACCCTAAAGGTTGGGGACCACAGCCAGAGTCACTCTTGAAGAAAGAGTCTTCAGCATTCAGGATGCAGACGTTCTACCCAGATTTATTTATTTCTTCCGACTTATTAAACACTGCTTTATCAAATTGGTTCAAACCAGGCTAGACCATCTGATTTACATGCATTTACAGAACAGTAATGCTGACACACAAGGCCTGTAAATTTACCTTATTTCTCCCAGGTCATTCAGAACTTAATTTCAAATAAAAAGATCTAGTTATAACCATCTGCACCGCTACAGCTTGTTTCCCAGGAACTAAAACACTGCTCTGCTTTTAAAAAATATTTTGTAACCTTGTTGGTACAGATGGCCATGGCTTTGTCAGAATAAAAAGATAGTGGTGGATGGTTAATTTTCCCCCAACATCTAGTATTCCCAATTAGAACAACCTAATACACGACTGAAAAAGTGAGACTTTATAATTTGTGCTATGAATAGCAAGGGATATGAACATATATGAAAATAAAATTAATAGAGAAAGTATTTTATTGCCCATGGAATAGCTCATGGGCTTTGCATAAAGACAAATCTCAGTCACGTGTTTACACATTGTTTCTTGTCAGACACTTTACTATTAAGAACTGTGGTATCAAGAAAATAAGTGGCAGTAAGTCTTAAGAAAACACACCACAAAAATTTCAGTTTCATTGTTCAGTATTTCTGTAGATTGCAATGAAAAACACATTCCATACCCAATTATTTTCAGTGCTTCTGTACTAGAAGTTCCCTTACAGATAATTACTAATGGAGTTCATTTTTAACAAGTATTTGAGGTATACTTTGAGGTACACTTGAGGCTTTTGTTCTGACTGTAATCATGGAATCCCCAAAGTAAATGTTGGCAAATCATATTTTTTATTGAAAGGAAAAGTGTTTATTTTTTTTAAATTTGTTAAAAGGAAAAGAACATGAAAAGCATGATTCACAGCGCAGAGAAGAATCAAAAAGTGATAATATAGTCATGATTTTTCTTTCCCTATGAGAAAAGCATTTTCCAAGAGCCTGTAAGAGGTAGATGTTCACTGTGTAAAGCTGAAAATTTCCCTCTTTTAGAATTTAGGCAGAAGTTAGAAACTTGAGTGGAAAAAATAAATCATTCCAAAGCTGTGCAAAGCCATCAGGTCCTTAATTGAACTAAGTCTTCCTACTGAAATAAAAATTCAAAGCAGCAAAGCTTTAAAAGGTACCTTGTTAAAAGAATCAGACATGCTCAATTTTGCCTTTTTTTGATTTGTTTTCCAAAACTTTTCAATAAATCCCTTAAGTTCTAGTCATTTGATCTCCTGAATAATAATAAAATCAATTTTCAAAGTGCCAAGAAACCTCAGGACAACATTCAGCGATCACCTATCTAAATTTTAAACAGTAAACCCTTTTGCTACTTCACAGACATTTATTTCCCAAAGAGGTAACTACAGTCAGTAAATGAACAGGTGAACAGACGTGTCTCACCATGAAGTGATATGTGAAAAGATTTAAGTGATGTAGGAGAGGCCATGATTTTCAGGATTCTCACATTTTTTTATATTTTCCTTTACACTTTATATACCTTTATTAATGGGAGCTGGTACCAGTAATAGGTGAAACGAGAGACAGAAGTTACACTGATAGCCCTGTCTGATGTATGTATTAAAATAAAGGTCAAGACCTCATGCATTATAGATGCTTTCATATGGCATCAGGATTTGTGTTTCAAGACTACTGCAAGCATGACCTCTGTTCAACCAGAGAAGCTGTGTGAACCTTCATAGCTCAAGGTAAGAACTTTTAATCATAATCAGCAGCTACAATTGAATTACTGATAACAACTCTGAACAGAGGAGTTACTTTTGATTCTGGACAGTTAACACCTTTCAAGGGAATACTAGGTGGGTATATGTGCATTCCCAGGCTCCAAATAAAACTTTGTCTAGTGTTCCATACTGATGCAAGATAATTTTCAAAATGCTGAGAAATTGCACTTCTCTCTTGTGCAGTAACTGAAAACCTAAGTCAACAAGCGATTTGGCGATCTTTGAGGCAGTTGCAAGCATTCTGCCAGATGATCCTCTAGACAATAGCACTACAGTTACCAGGACTCTTTCACAACTACCCTGAAGCATGTAAATGGTTATGGATAAAGCCACATGAAAATGGTTTGTTGTCTATGGATTAGCCATATCCTATCACATAGGACAGGTAGATGATAGGAGAAAGATCATGTACCAAACAACTAGATTAAGTTGAAGATAAATTCTGTTGGGAAGAGGTAAAGATTTTTGTCTCAGATGCATTCACAGAAAAGCCAATGAAATCACTGTATTTCCTAACACGAGGTCTTTGTCCCTTATTTCCTGAACAGCAGCAGCTGGCATCAGACCCTGCACGAGACACATAAGCATGAATATAGCCATTCCACCTCTTCCATTTCACATTCTACCAATAACATGACTGTGCCCTAGGCTCCACCAGCAGCACCCCAGTGACCAAGCCTGCCTATAAGCATCTGCTTTGAGAACTTGAAGACTTACACTGCAGGAATGTGTACACTTTGAGAACACTGCTGAGAATCAAAAACTTGCAGAAACACAGCACCTAGCTGCCCTTCTAACACTTCCAGTGAGGGCTGGGAAATATGCAGAGCTAGTTTCTTAAGGACTCCAACAGGCATTCTACAATGAGGGAATAAAGTATGAGTGATAATGTATGTCCTCATCATAACTCTGAATCTGTTGCTGTAGTCCCTTCAACAAATGGAAAGCTCTAGTGTCCAGGACATTACACGACACCAGCATGAAAGGTAATGATAAACTTAAGGAATTTTCAAGGAAGCCAAAGTCTGTCAAATAAAATTCCTAGCTTTTGAAGAGTTAGCTTTATTGAATCATTTATTATCACTTACTGCAGCTTGCCCCACGCTGATGTTCTTTTAGAACACTGTTTAAGAAAAGCATCCATTCATTACTACCTACATCCTGAGGAACATGTTTCCATTATATCAGTTGAGCTAAAAGATGACACTGCTCTCATGCCCTCACGAATAGCTATTTCTTTAAATGTTTTCTACCTTTTCCTCTTAAAATTCCTCTGCAGTCAGAACTTCGTTTCAAAACTTTATAGCACTTCTTCTGGTTTTGAATACTTCTGATTCTGGCAGCAATTTATGTTGATAATACTGCCATAAAAACTACGCCAAACGTATATTCTTACCTTTGATATTTGGAATACTACAAATAGAAATCGTAGTCAAAAGTGCAGCTTTTGTGATAGGTCATCAGTGATGTCACCTATTCATCAAGTTACATAATCACATACTGTACATTCCAAACAAATGAGCAGACTCACAGGTTTTTTAGATGAAAAGTTACAGTTTCACACTTTGTCAATGATTTAGCATTCATTGAAGGTCTATAAACAAAGTGGTATGTGCATTTCTGAGATTCATCAGCTTAGTTTATATATAGTCTGTTGAAAGACTGGCTTGCTAAGAGCATACTTCAGAAGAGAACAGAAAAACAACTCAGCCTCTTCCACTGCTAGGGCTCCCACCTACAGGAGATGCCAGAATTAGCACTAACATTTGGTTAAGTGGTAGGTAGGAGCCTTAACTGAGTAAGTAGCTGGATCAGTGTATAGAAAACTATGATGAGAAGTCAGTGTTTGATGTGCTAAACTGAGAAGGACCTAGTCTGAATTTCTTCAAAAGCCCTGCACTAGTTTTAGTACCTTCAAGTTTAACATGCTTCAGAATTGTGTTAATTGATGTTTATCATTAACTTCTCACAAAATTCCTCTCAGTACCATTTCAGCAAGAGAAATCAGTGTCTGCTTTAACACTCAACTAAGTCTTCCAGTTACTGTTAAAGGGTACCATCATATTTGCCTTTCATAATTTCATGCTGATTTACATATCACTATAAGGATGCTCAAACTTCAGCTGAAAAGCTGATGATGCAGCTAAGATCCCTTCTGCCAGTTTTTAGAAGCTATTGAAAAGCCTCTGCTCTCTTTAATGGCATCTGCCTATAGTGAGTTGATGGTCAAAAGTAAACTCAAACGCAGAAAAGCACTTTAAAAAGAAGCTTAGCCATATCAAAGTCTTCTTATAGAGCCTTGTCTATTTAAACAAGAATTTGGTTCCATTCTAACAAACTGTCTATAAAGTTATATTACCTCACTTATATTTTTAGCATCTCAAAGCTTGCAGAAATACAGAAATATAACCAGGTATCTTACCAATTTGACAAGTCTTGCCCATTGGTCTTTTTTTTTTTTTTCAGTTGGGGCAGGGATGAAACAGACCAGATGGACTTCAGAGTAGCAGTCAACCTAAAGAACTGCTAACAGCACACTAACCTCTCCCCATCTAGGTCAGCTTAAACTAAACTAACAGTAGTCACCCAAAGAGAGTATTCCTAAGATCTATGAAGTCCTTTACCTGCTTTAAAGGAGTTATCCAGATCTCAGTGTACCAATTCTAAAATTTCCCTTTACAAATAAATTTGTCTAGTCTTTTCCCCTCTCAGGGCAGCTCTGCTATCCTTGAAGCAGTAGTGCTCCTCTTGCCTGCACTATATATGGTCTGTGGAGTGAAGTCAAAATACTAGCAGTATTTTTGGTCACATCTGTATTGGATCTGTCTCACTTATTTTTAAGTGTTCTGAAAAATAGTGCAGATTTTTTTCCTAAAGAAGTTGTTCACAGACTTATTATGACATTCTCCAATGATTTTTTTTTTCCTTAAGTCAAATTATCATCCTATTTAGTTATTTGGTTGTATAAGGTAAGATAAAGCACAGGGTGGCAACTTCTTGCACTGCTGTTAATTTTAACCACCGTATCAATTAGGAGCTGCCATTCCAGTTAATCAAGGTACTCCATTATTATCATCAGGTTAAGAGAATGAGATCATTAGCACCACTCAAGCTATAAAAAGCTGTGGCATAACTGAAAGCTGACACAGTCCTAAAACATACTTAGAAATAAGTTTGCCTTCTTCCAAACAGATAATTTAATTCTCTTAGACAGCGTTATCTACACAGTTGAAACAGTTACAGTTCCATTAAAAAACGTGGATTATTAATACAATGAAAAGCATTCACTGGGTACCCAGCATTCATAATGGTTATGTTCTACAGGTGGGCGTTACAAAAAATACCTGTAAAGGTAACATTGTAAGGTTCCATTTCTATTCTGGATCACTTCCACCACATTTTAGCAGTACATTTGTTTTCTAAAATGCTAGATCTTATGCTGTAAAGAGGTTGAAATCTACAGTTATGGCCATACAGATTTGCCTGATTGCAGAACACATCCTACAGGCCACGTATCATCCCAGCTGCTACCTATGCAAAATCACTGTCCCTAGCCAGTGCAAGCATTTACCCTTTCTCTCAATAGTATATAACAAACAAGAGGTACAATTTAGAGTAGTGGGGTTGGCCTAGGTATTACTGCAGTTAAATATACCAATTGGTTTAAGATACAGAAAAAAAATAACTCCCTCACAACACTTAAAGCTGAAGAACAACTGTAAATGGGGACAGCATTAATCTGTAAGATTGCATATTAAGTCTTTTTTGTAAAAAAAGATTACATTGCACTCTGTAGCATAAGAATACATTACCTGAAAGAACTCGATCTAAAGTGTATTAATAAAGCAATGATGACATGGACTGAAAGATCACAAAACCAGATTAATGTAATCACTTTAAATCACAAGTGAATTTGAATTTGTATTTTTCAGTTACCTGCTGCATAAGGAATCACCACCTCATTTTTAGGAGAGCTCGTACACTCAGAGTGAGCTGAAAATTAACATTAAACTTAATCCTTGAATTTAATTCTTCTCTTTAAGGCAATTATCTTTTTCTTGCTTCCCTGCTCCTCTCAAGAAGTAGGACTCCAAACCTTAACAGAAGACTAATATGTTTAACTGTAAGAAATTACATCTTTTTCAGGTAGTACAGCAGCTGTTATGAGTCCCAGAACTAAGATGACACAAAGCTTTTACTACTACGATTTCTAGCACACCAAATGGTTTTGCTGAGCATCATTAGTATACAGCATTTCTCTTACATGTACTTTCTGTGCTTCAGGGAATGGATTATGTTTGGGAAGACGAGCAAAAAATTCTTTGATCTTTGAAAAAATTTCAGCATAAAGTTAAGTCAGCCCTCCACTGATTATTTCAACCTAGCCAGCATTGAATCTAGGTTAAAATATCTTAATCTGGAAGTTGAAAGATACATGTAAAACATCACTAGAAAAACCCTAAAGTACACAGCTAAAATTTAGTCCTGCTTAACAGGAACTCCCCTCAGGATTTCTGTATTGCCACTGTAAAGTAATGCAACAACGCATCCCCTCCCATGAGAAGAACGCTCCTTCTTCTACAGACTCAAGGCAACAGGATTCCCAGTATTACGATTACTGATACTGTCACTCTGGTGCAATCCATCACAAAGATGTCTACTTATGATTTTGCCTTAATAAGTTTTATCGGCAAAAGCCATAACAATTGGAAAAGCCTTTCCTCAGCTGGAAACTGCCCTGCCCAGGAATTCTTAGTTCCACTGACATAATTTATGTTCCACTGCCATAGTTTATGACAGGTAGCTCTTATCAGTGATCATCATAAATGATAGCCAAGACTCCTTTGTCTATTGCTTAGCATCATAAACCAGAATACTGACATAGCAGGTGTTTAGTTGTTTCCTCAGTCAAGATGAATCGTAGCTCCCCTCCCATCACACTAATATTTTAGGAAATTCACTATGAAGCATTTTCTTGTGAAACTTTGCTGCTATTTCCAAGTTAATCTTATCTCTGAGGTGCATTTACAAATAAGCTTTAGCCCTCAGCAAGCTTCCAGTGCTGAGAGAAGTACATGGAGATTAAGCAATCCTGAAGACTTCCAATAATCACTACCACACAATGACATGGTACATTTCAAAACATATATTCAAAAGAATATGCACATTTCAGAACACCGAAATAAATTATGTGCACTAAAAGCTGTGTTTGTTTAGGCTCAAGTGAGGACTCATATGAACACAGTGCCTATTTTGCCCTGCATAGCATCAGGCCATTTGGATGGTGAAGACAAACATCCTTTATACCCAGTGAAGTTAACATGAGCAGAGGGAAATCAGCATGTAGAGAAACATCCAGCAACTTTGTAGGACTGAAATTTAACTGTGTAAGTCCAAAAGGTCTATAATCATATTAGACCTTCTGACACACCAGCTTCTTTTTACTTTTTACTGTTTTATTTTGACTATATAAAGTATGTTGTATTTTCATGGGATAAATATTTAAATGAGTAACTGGTATTAGATGGCTTACTAGAAATTCTTGTGTGTGTTAATCTGCACCCCTTAAACACAAAGGCAGCTTTTCTAGGCAGTGTATCACTGTGCTGGGCAAATCAGCATTCCTGTCTGAACAGTTCATTCCTGTCATTCTCAGAAGCACAGCTTTTACAGAAACAGTTCCAAGAATGAAGGCAAATGTATGCCAGGTTTCACAGCAGGTAGTCACTGGCATGGCAGCAACTCCACTTTTTTATTCCTGATCCTGAAAACACCACCCACGTCTGAAAATCTGGGTGTATTTCTATGTGACTGCCTCAGTGATAATGTGAGAAATCCAACAAAGTTAATTTGAATAACAGAAGATGAAGTGGACTGCATTTTTCAGAAGGCCAAATTGCATAGCTGTTTCAGCTTTCATGCATATTAAATCTTAACTCTCTTTACTTAGTTGTTGGATATGACATACAATCTTCACTTGCACCAAAAACAAGTTAGATTTCAGGGACAAATTACATCAATACACCAGCATACTCATTTTACTGTCTGCTAGGTCCCCCTCTAAACATTTTCCTGCAGTGATACAAGGTTTCTGTTTGCTTTTAAGTTTTGGCTGTTACTTTTTATACAGTGTATAACTTCAAAAAGTACATTAAGTTTACAGTCTCTATCTTGAAAGTCAATAGAAAAGAACGCATTGTAACTGCCAACCACCTCCACCATTACCAAATATACCTAGTATTCCTCCTAACAGTTTGAGCTGTTTACTAAATGCAGTTTTTCAATTTTAAAAGGGATTTTTAATTGCATTTTTGTATTCCACTTGAAAATTTAATACACTGAAGCCACTTAATGTTAGTCACATGCTAAAAGGAACACATACTGCACACAGCTGTAAATTAGCCACCTGTAGCATGTGTTAGCTTCAGTGCACTCACTACTGTAGAAAAAATTAAGATTAGAAACACACGTTCATTTTTACAATTTGTTTATTTGGGTGAAAATGTTCTCTTCTAGATCAAAAGTTGCAGGTTATAGGATTCAGCCAAAACTTGCATAAAAGCCTACTTTACTTATTGTGCCCATAGACATGAGCATTGCAATCATGCTAATTGTGAAGAACTCCATTCAGAACTCTACCATGAGAACACAGGTTCATGACATCCAAGAGTATCTACATCCTAGACTCCACACTAGAACAGGTTGTAACTGTCTCCACAATGGCAGTGGATGAAAACTCATCTGTATTACAGTACAGGCATTGCTCTTCATAAAAACCAACAACAGTTACCAGATTTAAGCAGGTGTTTTGTCATAAAGATGAAACCTGCATCACTGGGATAAAATGGGTAGTTGATTCTCTAAGACAGAAAGCATTGCACTGGAAGTATTTAAGACATTAAAGAGAGCTTTTGTAAATGACCATTAAAACACATGAATGCAACAAGCATTGTTTTGAAAAATGACAAGGCTAACCTGGCTAAGTATATGGCTGCAGAGAATATGGCTAGTCACAGCACGGAGGTTGGAAGACATCTCTGTTTCCCTTCCCCTTGTCTTCCCAGTGGTATCCAGTAAAAGAACAGTAAAGCACTAGGCACAAATTGAAACACAGGAAATTCCATTTAAACGTAACATAACTTTACAATGCTTGAACACCGGAGGAGGTTGCTCAGAGAGACTGTGGAATCTCTAGCCTTGGAGATGCTCAAAATCTGTCTGGACATGGTTCTGAGCAGTTATGTGGCAATCCTGTGATTTCTTCAATTTGTTTTCTGTCAATGCTCCAGCAACCCAAACAGAAGTTACTTTGGCATTTGTTGTACTAATCAAGTTGTATGGAATATCCAGTGCCCTGGAAAGCCCTGAATGGCTAGTATCCCAACAACAGCAACAGCCTTAAACTAGCCTAATGCCATTTTGTTAAGGGCTAGCAAGAGTGGCTATAAGTTGTTGACAGTAAAAAACTTCCTCTTTTCCTTTCAGAAGCAACCAGCCAAACAAGTCCAGCTAGTCAATAATAAAGTTAATAACTTAAGTTCTATAAAAAAGAAAAAAAAAATCCTAAATCAAACAAATAGGACCTACTAAACACTCAAGAAGCACTCCTGATTTTCCAAAACATGAATACCATGGTCACATTATTTGTGTTAAGCATTCTAAGACGACTGTTTTGAGATGTGGGGGGAGAAGAATGCCCTTATATTTAAAGAAGCAGATAGTAGTTTGACCAAACTGATATTAAACAAAGATAAAACCTAAATTTATTACATCCACTGCAAATGTTTGTGATATGAAGTTGGTTATCTTAGTTGCCAAAGAAAAGTATGTATTCCACTGAAGTAATCTAGAAAAACACTGACTTGAATATTCCACAGCAATCCCCGCCAGATTTTCCTTTTGTGTAACCACTTAACACAGTATAAAGTAGTAAAAACTGCTTTTGTGAAGCTAAGACTTTTTACACTTTAGTTTTATTTACATCAGACAAAAGGATAGGCTTCCTTCAGAGAATGAAGTGTTTGCCAAGTTTGACAAGGTCAAATTCAGGGGAAGTTTCAGACAATGATTCTCTCCACTTTCTACTAAACCAGAAACCCCAGTATTAACCAGTTGTGCTGCTAACATTTTTGTATCACAATGTCGTTTATCTAAACACTTCTTGATTAATCTGAAGAAGTATGTTAAAAGCCTTTTAAAAAGAAGAAAAAAAGCAGTTCCTAGCACAGCAAGTAGGATGTGCCTAAGGGGGGAAAAAAAGAACACTTAAGTGGTTATCTGATGTTAAAAGCACTGCCTTTACTTTTTTTTACTACTTTTTTTTTTTTTCATTCTGAACCGGAAGTACTAAAAAAACCGGCAACAAACAGTTAAAACCTTCTGATCACATACATAGGGTGAAGTTTCATAGTCAAACAAGAAGTTTTGCCCTTCGTAGTTTTAAAAAGATAAATTAACTAATTCCATATGATAGTAGGATACTTCAGGACACAATAAAAACAATAGGACGCCATCCCACCTCCTTGCACAGGAGGAAAGCACTTCAAGTAGTTTAGAATAAGAGAGCAGAATTAGTGCCATATATTCAGAGAGCAATTTCTAGCTCAACCTTTACTGGAATCTTCACTTGGATGTGAAGTAAGTAGTTTCTGAATTGTGATAATGGACAGAACATGAGTTAGGCAACTATACAAGAAAGTTATTGCTAATGTCACCAGGGGAAGACACATGAAGTTGTACTGACCGAGCTTTAGGTGCAGGCATGGGAAGAGATGTTCAGTGCATTTGAGCAACCACAGTTAAAAATCACCCTTCAGGCTAATGGATACCCAGTATAAATACAGAAACACAGGTATTTCCTCAGTAGAGGGATTCTTCATTGCAGGAACATAGTTCAGTTCAGAGATAAACAGTTCATTAGGTCTTAAAACTCCCGTGACTCAAAAATGAAGAGCGTAACCTTTAAAAACTGCAGCCTTTCCTGAAAGGGTTATTTTCTTCATGCTCATACAGTATGCTACTGGAAACTGGTAAAACATCAATTGCTGCTCCCCAGGAATCCACATTAATATTAAAGTGTCCATGATAAGTGACTCCTGAGTGTGGGAATAAGGCACTTTGAGCATCTTCATCATTTATACCCTTCCTGTATCGTCACAATAGCAATAAACTGCTCAGCTCAACAGATGATTTGGTCAGGTTACCTTAACCCAGTTTAAGGAAGAAAAAGCAGAGAGAAAAAACAAGAGAATGTCCAAATTTAGAAACCAGAGACAAGAGTTCCTTTTCCTAAGGGACCCTGACTAGTTTGTTTTCACTGTCTTGAGAATGTAAAAGGCAAAAGATTATTTTTTTTTTAACCTCGTGAATTTTTCCTTGCTTTTTGCCCTCAACTCCTAGACCCCAGCAAGTATTAGGAAATTTCAAACAGGTCCTAATGTTCTAGATCAGTTGGCTGTTCATGCAGCTTATAAAATATGTATTCCAGACAAGGCATCTTAAAACAAGGTTCACAAACTCAGGGTAGTCAGATACCAGAGATATCCCTTACCTGATACTTTCTGTTGCTACCAATCGCCACTGACTTAGTCAGGAAAGAAAATATGCTTACAGTACTGCAGATCTGCACGAATTTACTCATCTCGTAACTGAAGCTGTGAAAAGGAGCTCGGTGACTGTACTAACATAGTCTGAACCTAAGCAAATCAGATTCAGTCTCAGGGAGTTATCACCAACCTAAGCAAGTAAAAACCAACCTGCTTATCTCACTGACGCTGTTAAGACATTCCTCAGCTCATACTACATGTCTGTCATTCCTTAATAGCACAAGTTGGGATTCAACGCAAGTTTGTTACAAATGTACATTGAACATTGTGAAATATACACCATAGTGGATAACTAGACACTTTCACTCAAAAGCTTAATAATCTAAAACTACACCAACTCCCTTCCTAGGGTATGTATGCTGCAGAGCAACAGCCAGCCTGGAAATAAGTGTTCTCTAATCCCTACCAGAAGTAGCACAAAGATCACTCCAACCTGTGATCTATGTATCAGAGGGATCCAGTGGATTCGCTTAAGACCCAACATCTGTTGTTAGCTCTCCCCATAGAATTAACAAGCCTTAAAGCAGTTCAAAGGCTTCAGTATGTATCTGGTATCTCGTGCTATCCAATTCCTTTCAATTAAAACAAAATGCAACAAAAAGGAAGTCTAACTCTGAAACTAGTTATACTACCAATAATTCTAGCTGCAGTGTTCAAAACTCAGTTTTACAAAGCCACTTTGTTTTTCAGGCTTTTGTAGGCTTTTCTAGGTCTCATTTTAAAGCTTCACCACAAACGGAAGAAAGGAAAATACTGAATTTCTTTTCCAAATGAGCACAGGTATTCTTACAAATCACCTCATGTAAGTAAAGAGAAACAAACAAACAAAACAAAACAAAAAAAGAAAAATCTAAACACCAAGCACCAAGTTCCAGAAGAAAATCAGAGATAGCACCAAACTAGAAAACTTAGGAGAGGTCTTAAAAAAATTATCAAAGAGCTTTTCATAGAAGATAATGAACAAAATGGTTAAAATTGTATCATACAATGCAAATGTCTACAAATGATCCACATCTGGAAAACTCAGGCACATTATACTTAGAAATATCAAAGCCTTAGCAGTCTTTATAGTTATTTACATAACACATAAATCACAACTCTATTGTGTTTATTGAAACAGCTGTAAAAGTCTCTAGTACTTGAAATTACCCCCACAAAAGCAGCAACATTTGCTAATATAGTTTGTCATAAACAGGCAACTTGCTTTTCCATCTAAATTCTGAATGTTATCATTACAAATCATGTTTTGGAGAAGATCTAGGTTTTTAATATGAATTTGTGTATATTGGCTTCCAGATCAATTGGTTTTAAAATAAGCTATTTATCTTTACAGTTAAAAATAAATAGTTGCTGTATTACAAGGAAAACATCAAGATTACTCTGTTGAAAACATTTCTCCCCCTCTCATTTTTCTGCTGTTACTCCTTAGCTTTTATGTCTGGATGCAGCTGAGCCCTGTGCTGAATACTAAAGGACCATTAACTCAAGACAGCAACGTTCCAATTTAGATCTTGATCAAGTGTATGGAGATGGACTTTCTGCGCCCTTTGCATTTATTTTGGAATATACCCAGAAACAGCATTTCAAGCTGTAGAAAACCAACAGAATGCTATCATCAGTGCATATACACAATCTGGCACATTTCCACCTGCCTCTACTTTCTATGTAGAACATAGACTAAACTATCCCTCTATTCAACCGCTCAATCTTACAATGCTTACTCAACTTCTAGTTGTGATTATTATGAACTACACATTAGGTCCAAAGAGCTGACAAGTATCTATTTCCATATTTAATGATTAAAGCCTCTGTTACCCATAAAAGCTCACCAATTCTTATAACTCCTTAATTTTTTATATGAAAATGTGTTCTTGAGCATACTGATGAGGTAGATGCATTTTCACCATGTACTGCTTACCACAGAAGCTTTAGGGCTTTCGAGTTTAACACTGAAAACATTAAGTTGACATAACTGATTAATGAACGGAGGAATGGAAAACCGGTTTGATTTTTTTGTGAAAAATAAGCTCAAGTCACTACAGGAATTCCAATTAGCTACACTAATCAGCATGAACAGTAGAAATGAAAGATTCTCTGGACTGTGGAAACAAAGCTATTACTTCAGACAAATGAACATAAAGTTGCGCCACAGGGGAAGTACCATCCAAGTCTGAGCAAGCACCTGCCTACTCACAGACTATCAAGAGTAGGGTATGTACAGTCAGTATTCTTCTGCATCCCTGTCTAAGTGTAAGCAATAGCCTATCCACAATCTGTATTGGAATATGAGTAAACACAACGGCACTAGCTGCCTCACTTGGAAACCATTTCAACTACATTGAAACAGAAACAACATTTAATAATGACATTTTTAAAGCATGGTACACACTCACGAAAGGACTCAGGCTTTACACACTAGAGGCAGAGCTTCCCCGGCATGAACGCACATTGTACTAGTGAATTCTTCAGTCTATAACTATATTCCTTCAGATGATCAGTGCAGAAAATCCCATTTCTAGTAATTCCTGAAAAACTGATTTTATTTCATTAGGAGCAGGAATATAACTGACATGGTATATTCCCTTTTATAAAGAAATCTTGCAAGAATTATCACAGTTACACCAGATTTAGTTTTTATATTTTTAAAGTTGTCACAACCAAGCAATATAATCAGACCTCATATATTAGGAGATGCCAGCTCAGGAGAAGAAAGTAATGGCAGAAAAAACCTGCAAGGCATGAAAGCACTTATGTCCCTCCCTATTTCATGCACCAGTATCTCCTTGCTAGCTGTTAAAGAAGCCTCAGAATCCACACAGGAATTACTGCTTATGTGTAGGCTGTTACACTTCACCTTTTGGGAACTGAGAAATGCTTATTCTTTTAAGCACAGCCTAGGCGAAAACAACAGTCTGGAGTTAGATAACTTTGTATAATTACTTAGTGGCAAAAATGAGAAATCTAGACTCTCTTTCCTGGAAAATGAGTGAGAACTCGGGTCCTTTAAGAGCTGAGTTTAATTGGGCAAAGACACTGTAATTAACAAACAAAACAATAATAAGTTAAGTCAAACTATAGACTGGCCACATCAGAAACAACACACCTCCAGAATCTTGCCTACATAAGTAGGCCATGAAGAAATGAGTACCAGCATTTTCTAAGTGAAAAAAAACCACAGCAGCATTTGGTTTTTCTGAATGATAGTGTAAATGGTGATTACAACTTACCAGCTAGAGAAGTGAGCAGTAAGTCAGCATCCTGTGGCAAAGAATATTTTAGATTTGAAGCAGAGTTCATTAAAAAAAAAAATAATTATGCCTGACCAGAGCAGGATGGAGTGCAGCGACATGTCTTTGGTAGTTAGTCTAATTCACATTACTATCGGAAGGAAGAAATTTTTTATTTTTTTTTTTAAATCCTGAAAGACTTAAGTTTCAGCTTTGCACAAAGCTTTGCTAAATGTCCCAAACAATGTAACAGTGTGCCATCTCTACATGGATGTAAGGTGTTCCAAAACAGCTAATACCTTTTGTGTCATTTTCTCCTGTGCAATGTAAATGCATCTCATTTGTATTTAAAAATGCATATGGAAAAATCTCCAAACAAAAAGGGAAATAAAAAAAATAAGTGGTGAGGCAAGACATATATGCAATGCAAAGATGTTGTAAAACTCTAGGCAGAAATCCACCCCACTTTTGGCAAATGGAATTCGCTTTCTTGTCCCTACTAGTATTTTCCTTTCATTAAATGGCTGCTTTAAGTTGAGATTCTGATGATTTAGTGTACTTGAGAAATAGAATAGCTTTCAAATATATTAGTAAATGGTAAGTTTACAAATGTCACATCAGAACTTGACTAGTACAACTGAAGGACAGTCAACTGTTAGACAAGATTTTAGGTTTATGAACCCAGATCAAATATATACCAAATCAAAACTATAAAGTGGAAACATGTAGAGGAATGAAGCTGGGTTAATTAGCATTGATAATCTACAACTGTGGCTGGCTTCAGGGGCAGTGGGTTGGCCAATGTAGATAAGGTGCAGGTGTGGCTGGTTCTGTTAAGGGGTTGGGCAGCCGATGAAGAGAGAGGAGGAAGAAGCAGAGAGGAGAGAAAAGAGAACAAGCGCCCTGGATGAGAAGAGACCAGGAGAAGGCAGCAGAGGGACTGTCATGAAGAGTATGTTGGTATGAGATGGTAAAAAGATCTTGTTGGAGCTTGATAGTTCGGAGAGTGATGCAACAGAAACAGAGACATGGCAAGGTTGAATCTTTTATATTGAGTTCTATGAAAATGTAATGACATTTGATCTATCCAAGTGGATGCCCAAGTAAATCCCAGAAATGTAGTAAATGGAAGCTATATAGAAATGCCAGATAGCTGGTAGTGTATAATGGCTGCTGAGTACCGCTGTTTTGAGTTGTTCATGTTCCTGAAGTATTTTACTGACTTGAATGTTTGTGTTCAGGATTCTTTTGGACTGATAAATGGCATTTATAGAGACTACTTGAACATGGGATGCAACCATTGAGGCTATTGCTTTTAAGTAAAGACTTCTTTCATTTTAAGAATGAAGTCTTAAGTATTCTTTTTACCTGCAAATACAGTTATAGCTCTAGGACTGAAAGGAGTTTAATGCTTAAAAAGACAGACATTAGAATAAGTCAGAACCTTAATCAGTGTATGCACTTCTGAAAGCTGTGGAAAAATAGATTTCTCAAGAAGCCCTACTCAAGCAGTCTAAAATTTGGTCCAGTCATTTAAACAACTTAATTTTTAGTATCTAAATAAAAATAATTTTGGTGCTGTTTTAATCAGTCTTGATTAAAATTAAGACAAGTTTTCTAATGAACTATTTAATTTAGCATACGTAAAAGACTGACTTTATGACAATTAGAAATTCAAATATAACTTGATTCAGTAGGTTAATACCCTCCCATAAATATGCTTCCAACTCACTCAAGAAATAATTATGGTCATAGTATTTCACTAGTCCAAACCCTTTTGTGGACAGGGTGGGAATATTTCATTAAGACAACTGGTTTTTGCTGATAGTCTAAAGAAAAGAATTTCTCAAATTGACTAGCAGCGTCACCTAACAAATCTATACTAACCATGTTTGTAAACATGTAAATACCTTTAACACTGCACTTTGTAAAATTACAACCTACTTAAGAACATAGTTGTGCCGAGCACATTTGCTATACAGAAGGTAAGTTCAAATTACTTATTTCTCTTCACAGAACTCTAGAGTGATTCCAGTAGGAACCAATGTAACTGGATCTCAAATTTGTCTCAAGATAGACTAAAATGAATAATTTAAAAATGGCTGATCATCACTGCATACAAGTGCTTCAACTTAGTGTCTTCCTCAAATGCTCTAAAAAAATTGTTTGTAGTATAAACAAGCTGGGTAGGAGTATGTTCAAGTCCTTAAAGATTAAACCAAGTATTGTGAACATGTTTGCTATTGTGTATAAATCATCTGTGCCTTCCCCAAGAGGCATGTAATTAATTTTAGATGAAGTACTAACATAATATATCAAACACATAATCCAGAATACATAGTATTTTTCTCACATTTTAAAGATTTGTGCTTAAAGAAGTAAATTTCCCAACTGCCTTTAGTAACTGGAGATAACACAGACAGTACCTGCATGAAATTCACACACAACAAAATAGCCAGAAAAAGCAAGACAACACGATTTGAAAATGAGCTCAAATGAGTAGAAAACTGAAGAGTGGTTTAATTAATTTCATTTCCCATGCAGCAGTTGTACTATTGACTATTCCCTCCAGTAAGCCCACAGCTTGTTTGAGGTAGCAAAAATTACCCTGGAGCATACTTCCCTTTTACAACTCAAAAAGTACATTGCATCCCCTACGGTTTCAAGGGTTATCTTTGATATCTTTAAGTTGTACAATTCCAACATAATATGCAAAGTTGGTGTAGAAATTTTACTGCAATGCTTGAGTGATGTACATACAGTGACATTATGTGGTCACAAGTTTTAAAGCTGTTATTCCTAATGTTTAGTTATGTTGTCTGCTCAGAATTTTTTTTTTTAAATGTACTAGTATTTGGAAGATAATATGCTCTATTTTTGTGTCAAACATTACCATGCAATTCATCCTCAGATGAAGATAGTGCAGTATCTACTTTATTCCCACATCAGCTGTATTCATTTTATTTCTAGCACTACTAAAGTTTTGACCAAAAGCAACTACAGGAGCAATTAGATTAAATAAATGCATTGTTCTGATGCACTATATTCTTTTTCAGTTCTTTTCTGTGCATTCTTCAAGTCTGAAGATCCCTATCATGTATTCATGGAATTACAGCAACAGTGAGGTTGGAAAGGTCTTCTGGAGCTCATCTAGAGCAACACCTTGCTCAAGCAGGGTCAGTTACAGAAGGTTGCCCAAGACTATGTCCACTTTGGTCTAACAGCTAAAAGGATGGAGATTTTACAGATCTTTCTGGGCAGCCTTTTCCAGTGTTTAATCACTCAAATTTTCTTGTGTTCAGACAGAATTTCACATATATCAGCTTGCGCCCACTGTCTCTTGTCCTGTCAGTGAGCATTACCAGGAAGGGTGTTTACTTACTCCATTAGTTACTTACAGACATTGGTAAGATCTCACAACATGAGCATTATCTTCTCTTAGCTAAACAATCCCAGCTTTCTCAGTCTCTCCTTACATGAAAAATGCTCTAGTTCCTTAATCTTCATGGAGGAGCTCTAGCAAGTCCATGCCTTTCATGTAACTGAGGAGCCCAGAACTAGCCCCAAATACTCCAAGTGTGGCCTCACCAGTGTGAAGCAGAAGGATCACCTCCCTCAAACTGCTGACAAAACTCTCCTTAATGTAGCCAAGGATGCCATGGGCTTGCTTTGCTGTGAGTGAATGCTTGCTGGCTCATGGTCAGCTTGCTGACCACCAGGTTCCCAAGGTCCTTCCCTGCAGAGCTGTCTTCCAGCTGTCTGGCCCCCAGTGTGTACTGGTGCAGGAGGTTATTCCTCCACAGGTGCAGGACTTGGCATTTCCCTTTGTGAACTTCATGAGGTTCCTCTTCTGCCCAATTCTCCAGGTCCCTTATCCCATGGCTAACTCTTGTTCTAGACTGAGTTTCTTAAATGGCTGTTAATAGTGTAGGTCTGACATGACATGTAATACTGAAGTAAATTTGCTTGTTGTTAGTAATACCAAGCTAAGGGTACAGTATGCACATGCAAGTTAAAAGGTTGACTTGAAGTGAGGGCAAGTGTAATTGTGACCAAACCAATCACTCTTACCTGTCATCTAAGCCTGGAGGAACCTTCTAATAAACCTAGATTTTGTCAATTAAAAAAATCATAGGCACCTAACACACTTCTGGAACTGATCAGCAATCTTGGCAGCTGAACACCACAGCATTCACAACAGTTCAGTCAGGATTCAGTAACTAAGAATTTCTATTTATTACCTGTGGGCTAGAGGCAGTTAGCATGCTCCGGAACATTCCTTACAGAGGTAGCCAAGGCCCAAAGTGCAGCACAACAGCACTACCTTCTGAGGTGTCAGCCTTTTATAGAACAGCTCAGTGGTTAGATAGAGGGTGTGGGAGACTCTTGTATGTTCACTTACTGAAGCATTAAAGGCTGGAGTATTTACCCAGCCTTTCAAGCAGACTGTAACCTGGGACTGGCCCTCCCAGGTAAGTGCCCTTGCTCTGGATCCTTTGCTGATCCATGGAAATGTGAAAGGCCATCTTAACAAAACAGGCACACTTAACTGTCACACTTTGAGCAGTCAAATCTCGAGTATTCTGCAAGACAAAACACTGGGCTAGAACGCATGGCAAGGGGAGACTGAATCCAGTTCTTTCATTTCCTGACATTTTATCATGCTGCTATACAAGGAGGAAAAGTTCTATTGTTTAACTGCACTTAGTTAAATGTTTACTACCAGAAAAATCCTCAGAGTTACAAGCCCTGAATATGCCCCTACTGAGAACTTCAGGAAAGCAAGCCTGGTCCTGCCATCAGCATTCTTCACTGGGTAGCTCTCCTTCACTGAAGAAAACCATACCCAATTCTTTGGTTGGCAAGTATCTTTTCCAGCACATACTGTAGAGTTGACTTCTGTACATGCTTAGAAATTGAATCGTTTCAAGTCCTACTGTTGCTTTGGCCTTAAAGATCTGTCTTATTTCACTCACCCTGCTGATCCCTCTCACTCGCATTACAAGCTAAAGAAAGGATGCCTTTCCAAAGGCCTAGGTAGAACACAGACACAGCAAACGCTTCTATTACTGGCTCTGTTGAGCAAACAACCAAACTAGAAAGGCTATTTCTGCTTCTGTAGATAATCATATTGATCTGTATAAAGCAGACAGAACTTGCATTAATAAAAGTCCAGTTTATTCCAGAGATTAAGAACTGCTGTGTTTAAATGCTGGAAAAAGTCTATGACCAAGCGGTTTGGCAAGTGATTCTTTGTAGCACTGTAGAGAAAGCAGTGCTTGATTAGACAAATCATAGTTTCAAGAAAACACCTGACATATCTTTCTTCAGGATATAGTCTTATGTATTCACTGTTCTTGGACTAACAGAAAAGTTGTTACAGAATTCAAAAAATGGCTATAACAATGGTAGCAGTTCTGAAGTGACAGTATTAAGTTGTCAAAGAAATCTGAGTGCACAGAAATTAGTGCATTCAAAAGCACAAATAAACCCCTCAATTTCAAGCCAGATATAAAAAAAAACCTAGCAGAAAATTTCAATTAAAAAAGGGGGGGCTCCTTCCTCAGTATCCTAAAAAAAATTAAAAAAAAAAAAATCACAGTAGACAAAATTTAGCTGACTTGAACAATGACAAGCAGTCAAGATAGTTCTAGATCATGGATTTTAATACCACAGGACCACAGTTCTGAACTACTACATGCCAGGAGAAGCAGCATGAAGTTATCAATGTATTTACGAAAATCCCATTAAACAATTCTCAATACATATAGTTTTTAACTGAACATGTAAAATCTAAAGCACAGTAATAAAATAATTTTATCTTCTGCTCTTCCCACACAGAAGACAACTTAAAGACTGTTGTACCTCTATATAAACTTTCCCAACTACACCCAATGGATTGTACATACAGAAGAGGACAGAGAAAAGCAGTGAAATATATGCATGGTTGTTATAATTTATCTGATAAATTTATCTGTTAATTATTTATCTGATAAAAATTAGATAACTAAACTCATAGCTGCTTATACAAATATTGTTTCTTCCAGTTAAGAATTTTACTCAAAAATAAATAAAGCATATTTTGCAAACTATAGCCTTCAAGCTTCATTATGTTTGATGCAAAGTTATATTTCTAGTAACTGCAAAGGCAGGATTAAGGCACCCCACAGCTTTGCTGACTGTTACATTTAAAATTCTATGTCAGAAGAAAGAAAGTAGTGGAGCTTGCTGCTGAATTATAATAAAGGGGAATTTAATCTTCAATTCACTGTATTTTGGCACTATCCTATTATACATGCGATATAAAACAAGAATTGTGCTATGAAAGGAATTTGTGCATATTTAAATAAAGCCATCTTCATTTAGTCTGTTCTTTATTTTACTCTGAGTTTTCACACACCAGTAGCCTCTGCGTAAGCAACTGGTCTGCAACTGATAATAAAGACATTTAAATATGACTTAACACTTTCATCATGATAAAGAATTAGCTATTCACATTTTTGAGGAGACCACTATCAGGTATCTTATTATTTTGTTATGTATATAGGTTCAGATCCCATATACATACATACACTCTAGGCCTATATATATAGGCTCTGAACAAGACTCAGCTTTATCTTTTTCCCAGTATCGCAGTGTACTTAAAAAAAACCTCTTGGACAGAAAACTTGGGTTTTAAACCATATTTAGTTTCATCATCACATTTCAATTCCTTCTGAAAACACAGGCACAACTGAGCACAGCATTCCATGGTCTTTGCAATACACGGAAGTAATCCTATCTACTGCTACCAGAACCCAAAAGGACATGAAGCTTTTAACCACAACATTACCCAGGGAGTTCAAGTTCAGGTCATAATTCATCAAAAGCCCAGGTACATTTTCTAATCAACCTGTCAACTGAGTATTTTTCACATTTTCTATGGTTTGCACAATTTATTTTTCCTCTTCATCTGAGCCTGTGATTTGTCGACATGAAAACATAATTGAATTCACCTTCATTTTACAAAGGGATGTGGATTATCTTATAGAAGTAATCTCAACTTGAGTACTATCAAGATTCAACTGAATGTTTAGATTCAATATACAGAAGGTTTTCTGTTCTTCCCCTGCAAAGCTAAAAGCAGACAGCTATGATGTCTGTAAATATACATGTGCAGTAAATATGATATATTTAATATTTAGGTTTTAGGCAAGTTAGTGTTACATGTACAGAAAGCATAGCAAACAGCACAAGTATCTTGTAACTGATGACGCAGCCAAACAAAACCACTTCAATTACGGGCAACATGACATCAAAGGCGTAAAGAAGATTATCTAGTTGCATTTTGGAAGCACTGGAGTGAAAAGTGAAAATCAGAAGAAGATAAGCACGAAGGACTGTAGAGAACAGGACATCCTGCCAAATACCTAAGAAAGATGACTGACAAAACTATAAACAAGACAAACAGCACTGAAGTAGGAGTCATACTCCTTTTTAGAATAGTGGCAAAAAGTATAAAACTAAGAATGAAGATGAGAAAAAGGAATTCACTTTAGTTCTGAATTCTCTCAGAGTTAAAGCCTGATCATCTCAACCTTTCCAATTAAGAGCATCAAGGACCACAGCCACCAGTTCTAATTACATAACTCATCAATTCCCATGTACTGTACACTCACAGCTAGCATAAGGTATGATTAAGACCAGTCTGGTGTGTAGAACCATAGAACCATTTAGGTTGATGATCATCATTAAGATCATCCAGTCCAATCATTAACCCAGGACTGCCAAGCCCACCAGAAAATTATGCCTCTAAGTACCACATCTACACTTATTTTAAACACCTCCAGGGAATGTCAATTCCACCACCTCCCTGGGCAGCCTGTTCCAATGCTTAACCACACTTTCAGTGAAGAAATTTTTCCAGCTTCCAAATCTCAACCTCTCCTGAAGCAACTTAAAACTACTTCCTCTTGTCCTATCACTTGTTATCTGGGGGAAGAGACCGACCCCCACCTGCCCACAGCCCCTGTCAGGCAGCTGCAGGGAACAACAAGGTCCCGACACTGAGTCTCCTCCTCTCCAGCCTAAACCACCTCAGTTCCTTCAGCTGCTCCTCATAAGATTTGTTCTCCAGGCCCTTCACCAGCTTTTTGTTGCCCTTCTTTGGACTCACTCCAGGACCTCAATGTGATTACAGGCAAGAACTAACCCTATGCCATTCTAACACTTGAATTTAGTAAAGTTTTGTTCTAAAGTTTGAAGCTGGTCTCACTAAACAGTTTCTAAACTCTCCTACCACAGCCATCTCCAGTTCACCCAACTACATAGTTCAGTTCTAACACTAAATTTCACACTTTCCTAAATAAAAACAGACTCTCTCCAGTGTCCAACTGTATCCCTACAAAGGATATTCTGAAAAGAGGGATGTTGGGTTACGCTAGAGACCCTGATCTACGTTTCATCCAGAGATCCCATTGACTTCTCACTACTCTGTACTTCCCCATCAGTACCACAGTACAGGAACCTGAACTGGTCAAATACTGCATGCATGCAGACTTCTCTCTCAAGGCCAGGGTCTTTGCCTGTCTTCCCATCACAAAACCAAAATCTACTTGAAATTAGAGGACAAGAGCACTGAAAATCAGTCTAATATACCAGTTTGCCTAAACTCAGTCTCCGCCAAAAGGAACTAGTTCAACACTATGTCACAAAACCTGTGCCCTTCTTGATGCTCACAGAGAAGCTACAAAAGCTGCTATTTTACAGTTATAAGTGGGATAAAGAGATTAGCATTTTCTATATTTTTGCCCTTGACTTTATTTTTTGCCCTTTTAAAAAAAAAGTCTCTAACAATGAGAACTAGGTTTATGAGCATGAGCCTTCTGCTGTGACTTTTGGTTACTTTTCCTAGTACATTTGCTACAATTTGCACATCCAAACCAATTTTGTAAGAGTCCTCTGTTCCCCACTGCTTTTCGGGAGTGTTTAAAAGCTGTACTGCTAACAAATACCAGTCCTCATCAAGAAACACTAAATCTCAGTTCAGCGTGTGACCTCTGGCCATGGGTAACAGCCACACAGAAGGCTTTGCCACATACCTGAGGCAAAATACTTTTTCCACTACACTTTACTGTATTTTTTTTCCTAGAATCTGTCCATTCTAGTTTAAGAGCCATATGAAATAGTTTGTGACTGCCCTTGTAAAAAATTACCTGAAGTATGATTAGATAAGAATATCTCAGCCCATGTGTTCATATACTTAAAATAGTTACAGATCAAAGTTCACCTCCTCAGTTTTGCAGGAACCAGTCTGTATTTTTGCTATTATTAATAATTCTACTATTCTGCTGTGTGAACTCTCATCATTTGGTTCAACTACAGAGCCACATGACGCAAGGCATAGTCATGCTATAGTTTGAGGCTATTCCAATTGTATACACACCAGAAGTGTTACCGGCTTTTCTTGGATAGAAACTCAGGTATTTAAACATTTTTTTTCAGAAGCTACAGACAAAATTTCACATGAAATGAAGTTCAGAAAGCCTTCACCACCATAGAAGTCATCAGCAATCCAAGCTTCCATGCTGACCACTGATGCTATCTTTAAAAAGCTGTTGATGTGAACTGTACAGTTTATGAAACTCAAATGAGCACCAGGAAAAAAAGAAGTGAGCATATATTTTACTGAAATACCAACGGCACAGCTCTCATATTGCTTTCCCAGAGATTTTAGGACAACTAAGAACAAATCAAAGCAATAGCCAAAGAACTGGTGGGTAAAAATTTAGCCTTTTAAAGTTAATTGAAAAAGCCAAAGGGAATATTATAGTAGCATAGAAACTACTGATGAAAAGAAACTTGTCCCATTTATTTAAGCAAATGGAGGAGAGAAGCACAGAGTGGAATACACAGAGTGTTCAGGCTGGAATAAGAGTGCCAGAAACAGATAACTGATTTATGATAAAGAACAAAGTGTAATTTTGCAAAGTCCAGTAAATACAAAGAATTAGCTCTTTAGAATGAAAATTGGTATGAACTATGAAGTCAAAGCTTTTAATGCAATTAATTGAAATTCAGGGTAGTCAAGCATATGATATGATAAAAAGAACAAGAGACATGCTTAATGTAGTAATTTCTGAAGAATTCATATATGAATACTTTAATAAATCGTTCTACATTCCAGTACATTTTCCAGTTAGTGATGCACTTATTCTCTTCCTGCCTTTGTTATATTAACCAATTATACTGCATCCTAAATAGTAACCCAACCAGTACTGCCCCAACCCTTGATTAATCCCCCATTAATCAAAAAAGCCAGTGAAGCTATTTTGTAGTGAGTTCTCAATGTCAAGATGTATGAGCTACTTTGGATCAAAATAGCAACAATATCCAAAATTGCTCTTTGTGAAACACCCTTTTAAAAGAATTTTTGTCATTTTAGAATCAGCTCAGTGTTTATTAATCATCTAGAGATCCAAAGCTTCAAGAGTGAAATAAAATACAAAATTACTTTATTTCATCTTCCAGCCACTTCAACCCACTTCATTTTTAGTTAAATTTTCAGCCAGTAGAGCCTACTACATCGTCAATAAACCAGGGACAAAACTGAAATAGTTAATCATTAAGCAAGCAGTGCAATACTGCAATACAGTACAGTTTGAACACACAGAGCAAAGAGCACTTGTACTTGCTCCATTTATTTTTTCAAGCATTTGCAACTGCACACCAAGACTGATTTCTGTACTAATGCTCAAGCTTGTATCTGTCAGGATTAAGGGGGTAGGAAGATAAAAGGGGCATCCAAGTTAGAAGGAAAGGGAATGCACATAGCAGTAAAGTATTGAGGGTTAGAAGGTAGAAGTGGAGCCCCATACCTCCAGAAAGCATCCAAACTGCCCAGTATTGCTGCACCTAGAGACATGACAATGAGAGATGGAAATAGGTCCTGTACAAAACACTGAGCTTATTCCTGTTCATGGTGTGAATGCAGGTTGGTGGGGACATCTTGTGACTGCAGACAGATCTCGGGTGGAAAGGCAGTAAGAAAGTACAGCCAGGATGGTCTGCCACAGTAAGAAGCTGAATACTAGACTAGGTACATTTTTTACCAAGTATGCTACATAAAACCCTTTAACTCATCCACACATCAAAGTACAGGAATATAAAAACAAAAAGCACACAATAATAATACAAGCGTATTATCACCAACTGTTTGCAGGTGCACCTTCCAGAACAATGAATGTTTGCCTAAAGCAACTGTCTACCTTTAATTTCCTTTCTTTAGCTAACCCCAAATAGCTGAAAAGCCCATGTGAAGAGCAGTAAGAAAACACCAGAAACTTTGTATTGCAGTGGATATTTTTTTTTTTTGGTTTGTACTCAAGGAACTGTTTTGCCCATCCCCCAAAATCCCTTTCTACCACTTGGCAAAGCAGGTAAAATGGTATAGATGATTGTGCACGCTACGTAGACAATCTTCTCAACTGCTTCCTGCTCCATAAAAGCAGCAGCCAGCCCGCCCCCCCCCCCGACAGGTTCTACAGCTTCACATTTCCTATCGTACTTTCCATCAGCCAAAGAAGGTTATCTAAGTCTTCAGTACTAACTCCTAGTCTGGTAAAGGGAGCACATTAGTCTGACCTGGATAATTATGACATTACAACACAAAGTCAGCTGAAATCTTCTGAGTCCAAAGTAGATAAAATATTTCCTGCAGCAGCTGACTAATATTACAGGAAAACAGAAAAGTCCTACATCAGATTTTGTAGCTGTGGAATAGCAATTTTAAACAATTTTGTGATGCCATTCTGTCTCCAAAACCACATTTCTTTATAATGCTGCTCACATTGTGCTTTAAACTACTTACTGCATGTTCAGAGAGCTGAATTGGCAGACTCCTAGCATTTTATACTGCAATTTAAATGACCATAGCTTTCTGGTCTAAAAGAAAACACGTTTATAATGTGAAATATCCATTGCTAGAATTTGCTAGTATTACTAGGTTTTCAGTTTATCACCAATACAAAGTCTGCTTAGAAATATGAGTGTATTTTGGATAAAGTACAAAGTTAATTACCTAACATCACTCTTTTTTGGTACAATAAGCTCTGAGCGCACATTTCAGGGAAACTCAGCTGCCAAAAGTTTTATAGGAGTGATTTTAATTTCCTTCTCATTGCACTCATTGCAAACTTCCAAACCCAGATACTGTTTACAGAGTAGCTTCTGGAATACTCCCCAAACATATACCCTTTATCATTATGACACTGTTCTCAAAAAGACTACACCTAGGTATCCCCATCTGGGGATGCAAGAATGGACCAAACACTTAAACTGAGAGCTTCTACAATGCTGTCCTACACATACAATGGTGGCAGCTTCCTGATGAACTCATCTTGTTCTATCATCAAACAAAATCTTCAGGGGATGAGAGTCATCTTACTGCATCTTGTGCACCCCTATCTCTCACAGATACTCAGGCTTGGTAAAATTGTCTTTTCCAATTAAAAAAACCAAACAGAACAGCAACCTTAAAACTAGAACCAAACAGTACGCATGCGGTACAATAGTAACTGTGTTGAACTCTCCAGCCCACATCTGTATAATCACACGCTTGACTAAATATTTACATCTAAAAAATTGAGTACCTGCTTGAGTAAGATCTCTATGAAAGCTTTACTTTGAGACAAGAACAATTTGTATTTCCTTAGTTGTTTCACTTGCATGAATAGTTACTTCCCTTTAGTAATGTCCTATATGTAAAGTATGCTCAGTAGGCATTCTACCGAGGCTGGCTGACAAAACACCCATGGTGCCTAGATATACACCATCAGACTTTTCCTTATATGTAACAGCTGGAAAATGCATTTAGTAGCACTGAAAAAGTCAATGCTCACAGGCAAAAGTGGGAAGGACTAAAATTAAGAGCACTTCAAATCTAGAAACTTAAATTAAATTACTCTTCGGAGTTTTCCCAAAGTTTTCTAACTTGATTAAGCATAGGTAGATTTACCAGTCTGCAAAAGGCATCTTTGCTAAAAATGTTACACGCCTTCCAGCTTTCAAGTACCAGGGTCTGAAACATATGCAACTGCACAAAACTCAACATGGACAGAGAGCGGAACTCCTTAAGTCTTTAGAAAAGGCTGAGGTTTTTGTGCCCAAAATATTGCATAGCCTTCTGCCTCACCTGAATAAAAGCTTCAGGACAATCAAATAACTCAAGTACAGCAGAAGTCTTTAGTATCCAAAAAAACAAGGCTCAAGTATCATGAATTTCTGTCTGCAGGAGCACTGCAAGCTCAGTACATTGGTTTTGCTTGAAGCGTTACAGCATTTAAGCTATGTAATCTAAGAGAATCCCAATAGAACTATGCCACAGGATACATTCCTGAACATGTTGCACACTGGACACAGGCCCTTATCAGCTTAATTCACCACTGACTTCATTATCTGTTTTAACCCCCCCGGTGGCTCTTACAGCATTTGCAAATTACTCGCTTGCAATAACCAACTGAAAATACTGTACGGGCTGCCCGGTTATTTGCATGCCATGTACGTTTCCCATGCAACAGAGTATTAGTGGACTTTTTCATCAGCATTTTTTTTTTTTTATCCCTCAAAGCAGCAATGAAAAAGCTAAAAAAAAAAAAAATAGAAAATAATCAGTAAAATTCTGGTCAGAAGGCAACTCTGGAGTTCATCTAGTCACACCTACAGATAAGGGTAGGGAGATTTCCAAATTCTGGAAAGCAAAGATATATATGGATGACCAAAGGGCTGTAAAATACCAGTAGTAAGAATATTTGACAAAGATTCTTCACAACACAACTTCAACTGGGTCTTCAAGGAGTCTCAAGGTAAACTAGTAGGTATGCAGACGGTAAAACAGGTAGATTACATAAATTCCCACTGTTTGTGGATCACTGTAACCATATTAGCTTCACCTACATGAAGCCTAACTGTGGGCAGAATTATATTTAAATTTTCCTACAGAAGGAGGAATACACACCTATGGAACACATGTAAACATTCAGGTTTCTTGATACTTTAGACAGACATTAGGAAAAACTGATTTTTCAGGACAGTCAGGAAACATGCAGATTTAAGAGCTCTGTAGAATGAAACAGTTGAACCACAATGAAAACTGGGAAAGCAGAAGATGCAAGAGATTACTGAAACATGTCCATGAAAGTGTCTCGGATTTTTCACAAAATGTAACTTAATATTTTAATGTAAACATCCTTTGAAAAATCCTGGGTTGTTGTTTTGCTTTTTATCTCTCATGTCATTTGCCAGCTATTTCTCAAGTTCTTTCCTACCCATACAAATAAGTGTAAACATATCTGTTTAAACAAAAGCTTACTTAACATTGCTTCCTACCTTCTCTTGAAGAATAACACAGTTAACAGTACAACGTATGTCATTACAAAGCCACCTATGTCATTACAAATCACACTGTAAGATAAGATACCAAGCTGAACGGAGAAAGGTAAGTAGTTTCTGCCAGCCTTTATTTTTCTACAGCAGAAGTGAAAAGCCTCTATAGCAAATAATTCCTTCACAGGATTACTATGTCTGTGACAAATCTGAGCCAGTTACAGGGAAATTATATTTCAAAGTATGTAGTGAAAGTAACCGGCTGTTTTCATTACTGGATTAAAGCCAACCTAAAGAAATCTCCGGTTTACAGAAAGGGAAAACATAGGAGGCCTGAATTATGACCGCTAGACACCACTATACAGCTTCATCATAAGATTAATGTTACTCAAATTACAAATTTGTCCACCAGAAACAGAACTCTGCTACCCTTGACAGGAATTTAAATTTTGCTCACCTTTCTACAGAAAAGGTGGATTCCTCCCCATTTACCTGTAAAATCCAGCAATCAATCCAATATGAACAATAGCATCAACACTTTTTTCTGCCTGCATTTTCTGCAGCCTAAATATATTCATACAGGGTCAATTTCACACATTTCACATGTACACAACCCAGAGTAGTACAGTTCAGACAGCAGTAAGTTTGACAGTACATTTTTAAAAATCATAGGGATCAGATTCCTTCAGCTATTCAAATAAAGAATTTCATTTGAAGTATTTTAGCTTTCTTTTTTTCTAAACATGTTCAGGATAACGTGATTGCTAATAGTCAACCTTGATTTACGAAGGGGAAATCATGCTTAGCAAACTGACAACCATCTACAAGGAAATGACTGGCTCAGTGGATGAGGGGAGAACAGTAGTTGCACTCCTGATAAAGTCTTTCAGTCTCCTATAAAATCCTCACACTGATGAAATGCAGGCTAGGTAAGTGGTTTGTGAGATAGTCTAAAAAAAACCAGTTGAACTGCCAGGCCCACAGAGGCATGATCACAGCAGGTCACCAGTGCTGTACCCTACGGTGAATCTTCACTAATGGTCTGGGCAACACAACAGAGCGCACCTTCAGCTGCTTTGCAGGCAACACAAATCTGGGAAAGTGGTTGATATTACTAATTGGTTGTATTGCCATTCAGAGGGACCTCAACAGGATTGAGAAAGGAGCCAAGCAGCAGCTAACGGAGTTCCAAGGGAAGCATAAGGTCCTGCACCTGGAGAGAACTAGCTTCTTGCACTAATACACACTGGGGACCGATCAGCTGGAAAGCAACCCTGCCAAGAATGGCCTTGGGATCCTAGTGGAAAATACTCTGAACACAAACTAGCAAGCCATCCTTGCAAATAAGGCCAGTTGCATCCTGGACTACATTAGGAAGAGCACTGTGAACAGGATAAGGTAAATGACTATTCCCCTCAGCACTGGCCAGGCCACATCTTGTATACTGGCTCCAGTTCTGGGCGCCCCAGTTACATAAAAGTTAGGCACTTACTAGAGCAAGTCCAGCAAAGGGCCATGAAAGCAATTAAGGAACTGAAGCATCTTTCATATGAGAGTGAGCTGGGACTCTTCAGCTTGGAGACAAGGTTCATGTTGTGGGATCTTATGTGTATAAATATCTAATGGTATTTGTACACACACTATACATACATACACACACATAAAATTATAAAGACTGGGCAAGACCCTTCTCAGTGGTATCCAGTGATAGGACAAGAAGCCAAGGGCACAAACTGAAGCACCGAAAAATAAATTTAAATATAAGAGGAACTCCCCACTTCATTCTAAGAATAATCAGAAACTGACACAGGCTGCTCAGAAAGATTGTGGAGTCTCTAGTCTTAGAGATGTCTGAAACCCATCAGAACAGTCTTGGGCAGCTTGCACTAGTTGCATGTCCTTTCAAGGCAGGCAAGTTGGACCAGAAGATGTCCCTTCCAATATCAGCCATTCTGCAATTCTATCCTACATTCTCCTTCTGGAGTAAGGTAACCACAAAAAAAAAAAAAAAAAAAAAAAAAAAAAAAAAAAAAAAAAAAAAAAAACCACCACCCCAAAAAACCCACCCAAACCACACACAAAACAAAACAAACCCACCAAAAAAAACACCCTACCACCAAAAAAAAACCCAACCAACCAAAACCCAAACAGAAAGCCCCAACCCACCACTTTGGAAACAAAAATGCCATCCACTAAAGATTCCAGCCCCAACCCACCACTTTGGAAACAAAAATGCCATCCACTAAAGATTCCAGAGTGCTCTTCCCATTAAAACTGTGTATCTCATTCTGCAACAAACTATCTTACACAATAGTGACTTGGGTATTTATTGCATCCAATCCAACGAGGGGTAAGGAAGAATGACAGTATTTGTGGACTCATGATGCTACTGGGTAAAGACAGTATTGCCTGTCACACCATGTGACATTGTGTAGTTCTGTTTTGCTGTAAAATATCTTTGGGGACCAGTTACTAATGCAATCCATTGTTTTTGTATAACTGTAAAAAATACCAGCTATTGAAGCAATGATAATTAGGTCTACCCTTACAACAGAGTTGTTATGATTTAAGATTCTTTTCATGACTCAGTTTTACAGATTTGTAATTCTGATCTATGAATTTCAGACATCACTGCATAAGAATAAAAATTAACATGTGAAACCACTGTAAAGTTAGAAACCACAGAAAGGTTTTACCACTATTGAATAAGACTATGAAGTAACTCTACCAGCCTGTCATAGAGCTGTTTTATGTATCTGTCCTTGCTTGATTCAGTGTTCAAATGCAGGAAGAGCAAATGCATCGAACTGTCAATCTGGTTAATTAGCCACTCTTTCACAATGAAGTCCTGGCTTGCCCTGCAGTTCTTTTTATTAACCTTGGTAATCCTCTCTTCCTCCCAGACTCCAAAAGGCTCTCTGTACCAGATCCCTGCAGCAACACTTGGTCAACAGGCCTAGACTGGAGTTACTTCTTATTGACTTTTTTTTTTATTTATTTAGGAGTCACTTTCCATAAATCAAATCACTGCTCTTAAGTGAGCAAAACTGCTTTTTTAATTCATTAAGCAAACCTATTCCTCAAGTGCATTGAAAACAAAAACACGCTTACCATATGCTTCGCAAACAGCTAACTGCTCAGAACAAAAATTCAAGCAATTAGCAATGGTAATCAGAGTGGACATCTGTGACCCTCAACAGCAGTTTTCCTTTTATAAGGCCTGTTCCTTCTACCCATACCGATGGCTGTGATATACCCTGTACAGAAGCGTGTGGTGGCAATTTAGTCATCTTGCTTCAAGTGAACTGTTTCTAAGCTGTGTGTAATGTGATTATTTTCTTCCTTCAAATTTGCACACAAGGTGTAACAGTACACAGATAGGTCAACATAGCCAAGACCATACTTTGACCCACTGATTATAAGAACAGCTGCTAAGTTCAGTGCATATGCATAACAATAAACAATTTCACTGAACCGGGGAAATTGTTTTTTCAGCTTCGTACTTTAGGTTAAAGTAATTGTGCCCTAAAACCCAAACTACTGAAAGCTCCTACTAGGTCTATGCTGGATTACAATTCTGCAGTAACAGATCTACAAATCTGTGTCAAAATTTTTCTAACTGCAAATATTAAGTTCTCAATAAGGGGGGGGGGAGGTGTGCGGATTTACGAAATCCATGGTCTAATAAAAGAATTTTCCAAGGTTCTACAGAAAGCCCTGAACTTTTCCATCAATGCAAGAGTTTTAGTTGTGTCATAAAAGTTTACCTACACCTATAAATGCAACAACCACATAGGGTGTGTGGAGACTAATAAAAACAGCCACCAAAAAAAACCCACCCAAAAATAGAGTGGACTATCTGTTCTAGCTATTGCTATGTTTTAGACTGTTTTGACTGCCAAACCTGACATTTACATGCTACGAACTCTGAACTTTAAGATCGCGTTCATAATTTAGAATGAAACCATGTATTACATTTCCATTCATGGATAATATTTGATTATATGAATTTATGGAATAGTGCAGGCATTATACCTTCTTACTGTGAGACATTTCACATATGAAGTCATCAAGCCCTTATGATTAACATACCTCACTTCTTAGTGCAACACAGGGAAAATACTAAGGCTTTTGTCAAAGTTCAACTATTTCAGATGCACCCTGCTGCACTGAAATCAAGCTCATTTGAATAAGTAGTCAAAACTATAGCACCAAGTCAGGATCTGATCTTTTTCAAGGAAGCAAATTGAATTACAATAAGAAGTTGACGTAATTATCAACATGAAAATAAATTCTGGGCAATTTATAAAAAGTTAAGAGTCTGTACTGTAAGTGCTGTACAGTAAATAGAACATGAGGAAAATTGTTGTTCTGAATGCACTGTTATGCTAAAGATGAACTAATTCATGAAGGTGAGCAACTACCAGTTATCCAACTTGGAATTACGTGGGACAGCTCTTCAGAATGAAAAGCACTACACAAAGCAACATGCAAACTCACAGAAATACAAATATCTGTCAGTAAATACCACACACTGGCACCCAAGAATCTCCTCAAATACCTGTTTATAAACAGGCTGTATGAAGCCAGAGTTGCTGAAAGTTTTCCATCAAAATTAGTTTCTTACACAAAAGGGTAGATGCCTCAATATTTTACAATAATATTTTGATTCTGATGAGCTTCTCCAACTCTGAGGGAGATCCCAGTAGAAACCTGCCTAGCTCTTTGCCAGCAACACAGGTTTCCAGCCGCACCCCAGCCAGCATGGAATCTTGCGTTCCTCCCATGTGCTGGTTAAGAAGCTCCAGATGAACATCTAGACTCCTAACCATACATAGGTGAGGACCTGGTAACCTGGGAGCTGGCTTCTCAGGGCTTCTTGTTATCATTGTGTTTTGCAAATCCTGATACAGTCCACTGCTCTGTCCATGAGAGAAGGAAAGAAGAGATTTGATTCCTCTTGCTCTCCTGTCTTTACCTTCATATAAAGTATTAGAACATCCTTTTCAACAAAAACATTAATTTAGCCTTTTGTTTTGAACTGGAAATACTTAAAACACTTTAGTCAAGTGGAAACTGAGTCTCAATCAAGCTTAAGACAATCCAGTCATCAGCAGAGAAGCCACATTTCAGGAAAAGTCAGTCACATTAAAGCAGGACAAACTTTTCTCCTAAACATACACTGATGCTGGCAGGAAAGCTACAGATGAGTTAGCATTAACAAAGCCAATTGAGGTTGCTTTATAAAAGTTGTGTGAAAATACAGCAGGAAACTCTTTCAGACAATACTAAGATGAGGTCAAAGGAAACTGACAGACATAAAAAGCATACTCATTGCTATGGAAGACTGGGTCATAAGCATTAAGCTCATCCAAGGATAATCAAGGCCACAGAGGACACAGCAAAGATGGAACAGAGTAATGAAAGCATTACAACCAACAGAAAACACTGATTGAGGTTGATAATAAATTTGAAAATTCAAGACAGGATAACTGCTTAGCACTACCTATCAGCTAGTTAATACTTGAAGCAACGTACTATCGACAATATGGTTTCTTTCATGACTGTGGATCCCACTTTGCTCGCTATGTCAGATAGACAGGAAACTGTTAATTTGTTGAAAAGTGCAAGTTATAGAAGAAAAGAAACCCCCTTCCCTAGCTTTCACAACATTTCCATGTTAGAATACTACAATTCTCCGAGCCTTCTATCTTGTAGGACTTGTTCACACTAGGAAAAAGGGGCAGGCTCCAACTAGGAAACATCTGAACTTGGGAACTAACTTTCAACCATCTGCTTGCCAACTTGTGTTAAAATAACAAGTTGCTCCATTTCCACTAGGAATTCACCTTGTATTGAAATCACTGCATGAAAATTAACTAAGGATGAAAGGCCATACAGGTGGCTTCCACTGTTTGTTTTCACAGATTCTGTTGTATTTTCATCACTATGGATAGTAGAAGCCAACACAACCCTGATCCTGGAGTAAGTTACTAATGACACTAAAAGACACTATCTTTAACAGATACATTTTCCCATTAGTGTATTTTAAGGGTCATCATCATAATCAAGGAACCCTTCCAGACAAGAACAGTCAAGGGAAATAAATCTCATGACACCAATGACACTGTCGCATGAAATCCCAGGTTCCTTTCAAGCCCACTCCCCCAGAGGAGTGCTGCAGAATTCTTATTTTGATTCTGCTGAATTCATCTTTTGCCTGTAATTATGAAGGTACACACACCCCTGAAGTAGAAATGAAAAGTAGAAAAGTAGAAAGTATAGTTTTATGTAGATTTTATGCCCCCCCATGGGAAAAAACCCTCAGTGTAAATAATACATTCAGGGTGTTGGGGGGGGGAAGGTTGGTTGGTTTGTTTGGGTTTTTTTAAATCAACTCCTTCATAAATCCTAACATACTTAAAGAAAATCTTAATCATGTTAGACTTCAGCACAAACTATTTTGAAAAACAGATCTAACTGATAATCACAGCTTTCTTGGTCACACCCATGAAGTTGCAATCATGTAGAGGTTTACAGTAACAGATCAACATATGCTCTGTTCCCTTGTGCTCTGAAGATAAACAGCTTTAGAGATACTGCTTCCTTTTTGAACATAAAAGCCTTTGAAAGACTTTACTATAGAAGAGTTTGAGGTCTGCTGTATCTTGACACCAAGGTGTGGTACTGCACTTAGTAAAGTGGTGTTACTCAGAAACTAGGAAGTGCATGGCTGCTACAATGTGCAGCTAATTAGTATTGCTGGAATTAAGCTAAGAAAAGGTACAGAGCAGCCATACCAGGTGTGTTGCATATCAGATTACAAAATTATCAACACTCCTAGCATATGACTCACACCTGTCTCACAGTAAATATAAATTTCCTACAATAATATCCTAATTCTAATAAACATTTCTTAACGTAAGTATTGCTTGAGTCAAAGTTCTAAATAATTGTCTTGATACATCAAGAGCAAAACGCCTTAATGTCTCTAAAGAAAATTCTTAAGATTTCTTCCTTGCAGAGAAATCTGATTCATTAAAACAAATCCATCACATGTAAATACAGAAGTCTGCTTAAGACAGCAGACTTCGCTTAGCATTATACTTACACCTTTAACATACATGTGAAGTTACCTGTCTGCCTAAATAATTTTAATTTATAAGTGTATTGTGAAACATCATTTATATTGCTTTCTTTGCATTACAAAATTACTCACTTCCTCAAGTATCTGGAAGCTGCTTATGCTCCAAACTCAAAGACTATTAGTCAGCTCCAGTGACTACTTTTAGTAATTGTCAGCAAGTAAAACCTGAAATTATTTCCCACTTTAAGTAGGAAGAAAATAGTTGGGTTTGATGTGATCAATGTTTGATCTTAAAGACAAGAAGTAAATAATTGAAAATTAGTATCTCCACATCATTCCTTTCAAATATTCACTTATCTCATAACTCCCATGTAAGAAAGGGATATTTGATATCCTTAACCCCCTGATACCCATCCTAAGTAGCATATTAAGCTAAAACTGTCTTGAAACCTGCTGTGCTTCTGGAACAGATTGCCGTATCTACCATCTTCTGCAGTTTCCTTGTATTCTACTGAAGAAATAAATGCCAAACTTAAGCAGATTCACTTTGAAGACTACCATGTTCTTTCAAACAATAGCAAAGACAAGTGCCAAACTAGGCAGGCTATCTACAGGTCTCTGGAAGTTCTCACCTTTTAAGAAGTGTATCATGTAGACAGTACTTCCTGAAGAGCATAGACATTTAAGTTCCAGGAAGACAGCTAAGTTCAGCAGACTTGGAACAGTGGCAATAGCAACACACGCAGAAACACCTTCATAGGCTCATAGTCATGTATGAAGTACCTTCTCATCCACTCTAATTCACACTACTCTTGTATAATAATAGTGGCATCACCAGTTGTCAGTCCACACATTACAGAGTGAGTTCAGTTGCTCAGATGCCACGTGCTGTGCTCTGCGTAAACTACATTTCAGCATACTCTTCAGTCTGAACGAAACCTTTAAATCCTTCCTGCCTTTCAGGCAAACCTCTAACTAAAGCAACTCCTCATCTGTGTTCCCAACACCAGATGCAGAATTTCACATTTAAAAGGCTCATTAAAAAGTAGACACACACCCCTATTTTCTACATCTTAGGAATATGATACTCAAACTGAAGTAATACTTATTATATAAATATTAATTGTGGAGTGACAGACAGAACTCCAGGCTCACCTGTCTGGATGGATGCCTGTACTAAATACTTAAGTTACTGCCTATAACTAAGCTTTCCTGTACAACTTCAACAGACCAGGATTAAACACTAGGTATTTATACATCTTTCCAAACCACAGAAATATTATGTACCATCTAATATTATAATCTAAAGACTGAAAAGAAGCTATTTCCATAGACTAAAAATATCTTGCTTATCCAGCTCCATTAATAGCTTAGCAGCTAGGTCAAGCTATTAAACATTTGGATTGGCTTCCGAAACCTACACATGTAACTGATAGGCTGTTCCTACCAAACACTCCCCACAGAGACTGTGCTTAAAGAGGTATTTTCACTTATGGGACACCTTTTTGAAAAATTCTGTGGGCTCAAATACAACTGTATTTCTACACAGCTACCTGTGAAAAAAGTCAGTACAATCAAGGTCTGGCATCATTAGACTCCTTTCAGAAAATGTATTGTGAGAAAACTATTTTCCAACATTTAACTTACTTTCTTTGTGGAGCAGCTTATTACATGTAAGATGGGTAAAAATGCAGATGTATTTGGTTTATGTAGCAAGGTTTTGGTAGCTAGGGGGCTGCACGGGTGGTTTCTGTGACCAGACCTAAAGGCTGCCTCTATGCCAGACACAGCCCATTCCAGCCAGCTCCAAAATGACACACCACTGGCCAAAGTGGAGCCCATCAGCAATACTGGCAGCACCTCTGTGATAACATATTTAAGAAAAAGAAAAAATTGCTGTGAGAGAGAAATAAGTGTGAGAGAAACAATCCTGCAAACACCAAGGTCTGTGAAAAAGAATGAGAAGATGCTCCAGGCACTGTGAGCGGAGATGCCCCTGCAGCTCATGGAAGACCATGTCAGAACATAAATACACACTGCAGCCCACGGAGGACCCCATACCGCAGCGGGTGGACATGCCCTGAAGCAAACTACAGCCCATAGAGAGACCATGTTCTATATCAGGAGGCAAAAGAGTGAAGAGTGACGCTGAGCCTGGGCAGAGAGGGCATCAGGGGGAAGAAGTTTTTAGTTTTGTATTCAATTGGGGGAAAAAAAATAGTTTTCCCCAAGTCAAGTCTGTTTTGCCCATGATGCTAATTGGTGAGTGACCTTCCTGTCTTCATCCCAATCCATGAGGTTTCCATTTTATTTTCTCCTCCATCCCACTGAGAAGGAGAGAACAGCTTGGTGGGCATCAGGCAGCCAGATAAGGTTAACACACTATAGCAAAGCACAGAGTCAGGCCTTTAAAAAATAATCTCAAAGATCTGACAGTAGAGCTAGGGTTTTCCTGCTCCTGTTTTACTGGGGACACATCCATTAATGTGTCTGGATGGCCATGAAGGGATACACACCTGCATGGATGTCAACTCTACAGAAGAATTATGCTTGCACACTGAACACGGTCACAGCTATGTTCTACCAAAGATATATCAAACCCTAGACAGAAGCCTTCTTGACTCCGTTCTAAAGAAAGCTGGTTCAAGTGAGAAAACTGCTTTCAAGCTCATTTCAGTTGAGTGTTGTAACACATTCTTCCCCTTTGGGGCCGTATTTCATGTCCTAGGGTGACAACATTTATAAAGATAACTTTGGAAAAAATTGGTTTATGCAGACCAAATATGTGTTTCATACAGCTTTTAATTTCATGTTCAACATGATTGCTCAAAACTGTTAGTTTTAAAAATCTGGTAAGCTTAGTATTCAATTTAAGGTAATTTTTCCCTTTCGGAAGTGTCAAGTTTCTAATGCTTCCTTTTTCCTCTTCACCTCCAGCATTGGGGCAACTCAAAAACTGTTCCATCCCACAAAGTTTTGGCTTTGACAAGTCAACAGACAGTTAACATAAGAAACTGGTGTAAGAGCATTTAAATGGTTATAGTTTGTCTTTCAGGTAAAAGCTAGCTAGGCACTTATTTGAGATTAATTCAGACACACGTCACGGTTAAGGGACAGAAGTCTAGTTTGCCACAGGTTTCAGTAGCACCCAAACTAGTTTATCATAAAAGCCTCAGCACCAAATGGAAACTCATTTGACTATCTGTTCATCCAGCTTTTGTCTCCAAAATGTCAGCTGTTAATTTTTTGAAAGAATCATAACAGTAGTTCTATTACTGTAAGTGAATTCTCACTATTAAAATAATTTCATGCCTTAAGAATGTTGCATTGAAAAGACCTGTGCAGAAAAATGTCATTAGAAATACCCAAAGCAGATTAAACTGGTTCTCAGAGGTCATGTATTCAGGGACTGGATCAGTCTGATGGTGTCAATATAACTAATTGGTCCAGCAAAAGTACAGCATAACTTCTGTTTAAGTGCTTCTAGTCCTGTGTTAACTAGTATGAAGCTAGGTCAGTTCTCAGAGTGTACCTGAATGCTAACATAAGGCTAGAAGATGCTTATTAACTTCCATCTCAAAAGCATGTGTATTTTCATTCAAACATCTCAGTTCAATAAATCTTTATTCATGTTTTCATACCTTTTGGGTAAACCATTACAGTGCATATAAAAGAGTTTCTCTCAATCCATCCCCTTTCACAAAATATGAATAGACCACAACAAAACCCTGAATGCAAGCCAGTTCCCACCATTTCTGATGTTAGTTCAGGTCTTTTTAGGGGAATAGTTTCATAGAAGCTGGAGAATATCAGTTTACTTCAGCACACAGTAACTTCTGTCCTGGAATCTGCGTATTCATTAGCAGTCCACTTTTGCAAGATATTACATAGCTACTTGAAGTAATCTGAATCCAACAATTCACAATGCATTGAAAGCAGCAAATTCTCTTCAGCCTCAGCTTTTCAATACACCCTCTCTCATTTAACAGGAGCCTGCAAAATATTATTTCTGCCTGGTCTTTTAAAGTGAAATAACCATAGGGAATTACAGCAGTTACAACTACCCTAATTTAAAACAGTAAGTGTGAAATTTTAGGGGACATAAAAAACATAAGAGTAACAGCTATGTTAAAACCCAAGTTTTAAAAATAATACTTAAAAATAAAAAAACAACACAAAAATGAGCTACTGAGGACTCTTTAAAATATTAAGCATTACAATCCAGTATGGACATCATAGGTGCTCCTAGTCAGTGATACCCTTAAGCTTCAGCCATTTGTGTATTTTTACATTACTGGTCAAAAAACCCTGATCAGTTTTACATGACTTTTACGATGTGTTTACATCACTAACACATTAGCAGGATGCCAAGGTTATTTATTTTAGGTAAAAGTTTTTCTATCAGGCCTTCAGAAAAGGTGTCCCCCCCACCCCTTAGTTCTCACAATCATAGAGCAGCTCTTTCAGGGCATGCCTTAGTTCATGGGTCAAGATACCCTCTTATCATCCTAGGAAATATTAACTAATGGTTCCAGGCAACAGCTCAATGTATTTCTGATTTTAGACCCTACTTCTAAGGTCCCAAAGTCTCCCTTATACACTGTGATGTAAGACTAACCACGGAGCACTAAATGTAATGGCATTAAAACAAAACACCCTAGTATTTATTCTAAGTAACAAAGTCCTTCGTGGGGTATTAATCCTAAATACATTTAGGTCCAAAACTCTGTGGTGGAGGTGGAACTGAGCGCTTTATTCTTCTACAGCATTATTCTAACCAAAACTGTCATCCAACTTGATTCTACAGGATTTTCGACAGTTTAGGCTAGCTGGTTAACATGCATTCCTTACTCCATCAGAAAAGCTGAGCATTACTTTCATATACATTTGTTCATTGTTATCTATAGAGGTTTTATAAACAAAGTTGTCAAAGTCTAGATAAATCAGTGCACATGTACATAACATTCTATTTCCCTTATGTTCTGATTTAGTGTCTTGGCCAAATTCTTCACTGAAGACATACAAGCATTATCCTGAAAAATGTAAAAAACACTCTATAGTGGAAAAAGCCACTATATTAGAAGGCATGGTGACATTAGGGAAAAGCAAGAACTTGAAACTTCAGTGCCTGTATACAGCCTGCACGTGGCCAATGCACACTACATAAAATGCATATGTACATATATAATAGAACTCAGCATCTGTATGAACACCATACTGAATCAATATGATGTTGGCATATCTAACAATGTGGCTGAGAAGACAAGACATTATTAAGTTTGTCTGCCTGTATTTCACAGCAACTGGTAATAGTCCCCTGCCAGAGCAGGATTTGTATATTATTGAACGCAGCATAAGGAAAAAATTATCTTCTGGGGAAATACAAAGTGAACAACCCGATTATTAGGATACTGCAGAAAAGCATTTACCATTAATTTGACAGATGTGATTATATGCAGCATACAACAAATGAACTATAAAATGTATTATAATTATATGGTACAGGTTCAGTCTGGTTTAGCTTTTCTCAGTAATACTGCAAGGATTGCGACTGTTTTGTAAAACACTCATTTCAGTTATTTCAAGAGTCTAAGCTAACTCAAATGATATTACTCATTTTAGTGGAGACTGGTTAGAATTTTCATGTTGCAGAGAACCAAGGTGTATATTGAAGGAATGAATATACACTTACCTCCCTCCCTCAAAAATCTTGAAATCTAGTAGAAGCAGCAGCTTTTCTTTTTCACCAAGTTACGGCAACACCTTATGTCGCATTTGAATCACTCTCCACAACACTTATAGCTCAGGATAAGCTTATCAACTTTCATGCAGGAAAACTGAAAGATCTGCTACACCATTCATCAAGAACACCATTCATTCACTGCTCCTCCCAAATACACTTTCACCTAACCACTCCAACAGAGCACAGCGATCCAACAACTGAGAGATATTTTGAGAATCCCTAGACACACAGATCATTTTCTGACCAGTACTGGCAAGCTTCCTCATAGTTTTATCTCAAGGAGGACACAGCACTTGCATAGACTACTAAAGCAGATTTGTTCTTCTAGATTCCAGATTATTATGTCTAAATCTTCATGATGCATCTAAGTTTTCACCTGTACAGTGGATAGTGATATTAATATTTATACATTATTCCTAATAGTTATTCCATAAACTAATCTTGAGGATTAATTCCTTGATATCTAAATGCTGTTTTGGCACTTAGAGCACTACAAAGTCGCTACAAAGTGTCAAATGCAAGCAGGATTTTATGAAAGGACTCCCTGAAGCACTAGAACTCTAGGTCTATATAAATACCGTTCACACACTTTTGTGCAGTATTTGGTGTGTTTCACAGACTTTCTGGCAAGAGCTACAAACCCCTGCTTCCCCATGTCTGTTGCCATGAAACACAGAGCCCATTTTTTAAGCTTTTATCACACAGTTGTAAGCACTACCTTCATACAAAAACAGCTTGGCACATTCTGTACGCCATACCAGTCAGACTTACAAGCAGGCACATTTCTACAGAAAGAACATGTGCTCAATATCCAATTAAGTATACACAAAGTGTGTACATGTCTACAAAAAACACGATTTTAAGTCTAACAAGCACAAGAAATTAAAACAAAAATTTTAGAACAATTTGGCTTTGTCTGAACTGAGATAATGTATTTATATGATAACCTTGAGGCATTTGTGATTATGTCAATTGATCCTTCACTTCTCTAAAGGTTAATCTTCCCCTCCTGACACTATCCTTTCTCCTTACTAGTAATAGTACTAATTACTTAAAGACTGTGTTTTTCAAGCAAGGCATTTAATAGAAACACTATATCTGATAGCTGGCTACTCAAACAGCTAAATTCCAGTAAATATGAAGCAATACCAGATAAAGTAGTTATTTTGTTTACTTATTTCAATACACCATCTATTATCTCCTCTCAAATAATATAGCTAACACAAATAACTGAGATCACCAATTAGATAGTTTTAATTTGGTTACAGAAAGATTTGCCAGTATTTCTTTTTAGCTAATATCCTATTTATTAATTTTAAGCAATTGACATTACAAACTATCTTTAATCTCTGATACATCAGGTTATATGTGTAAATAGAGATACAAGTAATAACCAATTTGAGGGTCTACACAAGAAAGAAAACATATAGAAATCCAAAAAGCTTAACTTCTTACTGAAGCTATGATTACCTAGTGTGTGATATGCTCTGAAGTATGAATTTTATCTGTTTATAAGCTAATATTTGTAAGTATCCCTCAAGAACATCAATGACACCATTTGCTGGGTAGATAGACCATCTTGGTTTATTTTTTTACTGAAAAGACAGTTTCTTCAGTTTATTATGCAAAGATATAAATTGCTAATTTACCACAAGACAAGGAATACTTTTGAAGAGAAAGATGCAAGTGTACTACCGAATACAAGTTTCAGCTCTAAAAGTAATCCAATTTTCACAAATTTTTAAGTAGGGAAATAAAGAATGTAACAATTGCTAAGGAAACTGATTTTTAAACATATTCATGGGGCACTGATGCCATTAATCCTATGACACACTACATTGGACTAGGTGCAGGGTCACTAGAGTGCTGCACACCTTTCACGACAGAGTTCGGTCCAGTTCTAGCACAATCCTGTGAAGCACGGTGTGGATAACAGGTCTATGGTGTCATGTATTTTATGCTACATATCCATTTTGTCTAGCTGCATTACTTGTTAATGGAAACATAGCCAAAGCCTCTCTATAAATTATTTTTTTTTATGTACCATTAACAGCGAGATCTTAAAATTTGTACTGTTACTCACTAGAGCTATAAAGAAAACATTGTTGGTTTTATTTACTTTACAGATGAAACAGAAACGGATGCCTTAACCTTCTTCTAATGGAGTTTCTTAATAAGGTTTTAATAAAGATGTTCCCACACCTCCTGTCCCTCACTCCACAACTGGAGTACTATGGTTCTTTATCTTCTTGTAGATCTATAGGAAAAGCAGGCCCCTTTTGTGCTCCCTTATCCCATTTAACTAAATATACATTCATGACAGAATATTTGTGCCTTTTAAATGCATTCCTATGCTACTACTGACACAATTAATTCATCATGCCCTCCATTAAAGACAAAAAGGCATGACCATACTAAAGAGGAAGGGTAGGGACTAGACAAATGAGAAATTAACACAAATTATCAAAGACAGATACAGATGCATTTGCTTAGTTCCATTCAAAAGATGTTGTTATTAGCAAGAAAATTAGTAGCTTACACACAAATCTTTAAAAATGACAAAGTTCAGTTTAAGACTGCACCGAAACTGGAAAATAGTTAGATATTCTGTTTTGCAGGAACTTCAACTATTTTTGGTGGTTTTTTTAATTGTAGTATTCAATTTATTTTAATGTGAAAACCCAAAGAAAGCCACCTTGCACTGAAATACTGACACAAACCAAAACACAAACTCTTTCCCACCTGCACATTTCCGAAATGAGACACCACTTGTTGTCAGGCTCCGGTAAGAACATGACACATAAATCACCACCCTTTGAGCCCAGTCATGCAATTTTGTTTCATTTATTTTTTTTTAACGCATTCTAGATGTTTACCCATCTAGATAACACTATCCTAACTTGGATGTGAGCTTACATACTATGTGAGACCGTATACAAAGCCCTTGCAGTGAAGGTAAATTACTTTCACCCGCACTATCCATAACATGGTCACATCATCCCAGAAGACAATCAAGTTTAGTCAGGCAAGACTTACCCGTGATAAATTCATGCTGCCTCTTCCAAATCACTGCCTTCATGTGCTCATGTGCTCAAAGAGGACTTATTCCATGATATTCTCAGGGATCAAAGTCAAGTTGATCAGTCTGTACTTCACAGGATTAAACCCTCGTGCCTTTTTTAGAGAGGGAATACAAGATTTTCCCTTCTCTAGTTATCAGGAACTTCTGATCTCCCTAAGTTTTCAAAGACCAAAGACAGCAGCCTTGAAAGGACAGCACAGAGTTTTCTCAGCGAGCTTACATACAGCCCACCAAAACCTCTGTTTTGAATTCCAGAAGAAATCCCTGACAACTCTCATCCAATTACTGCTGGTAGCTCTTCTCCTTCAAACCTTTCACTGAGAGGCCTGGGAGTCCTTGTTAGTAAAACCTAAGTAGCAAGTACTTCAGCCTTATCCATGTGTACTGTCACTCAATGATGCACACCCCTCGGCAGCAGTTGCATTTCCCATGTTCAGCCTACTAACGCAGCTGCAGCCTTTCTTGTTTCCCCTTTCAAGTCTCAATTCCAGTTGAGCTATGGCTTTCTCAACAACATGCTTACATGGTCAGTATTTCCAAATTCCTCCCCAGCAGTATGTCCCTCCTACTTCCTCCAGTATACTTTTTGCACTGGCATTTTTTATAAGTTCCTGTTTAGCCAAACCAGTCTCCCAGTACGTGTGCTTTCCTGATCATCAGGACAGCCTGTTCCTGCACTTACACATGCCTTAAGTTGTCAGCTTTTTCCACTGCTTTTGGACTTCAGAGTTACCTCCTCCCATGGTATCCCACCTACCAGTTTCCTGAATAAGCCAAAGGTTGCTGGCCTGAAATATACCTTGGAGTAATGCCATTTCCAGGACTGGGACTTTAGATGAGTCTAAAATCTAAGTGTAAACATTAATGTGGGCACATATAGTAATGACCTGTATTTACAAGTTTAGTAACGGAACTAAGCTACTGAATCATCAATCTCATTATCAAGGTGCCGAGTTGGACCACCTGAAGTACCTCACCCAATTTCTCAAGCACAAAAGAAATAATCTTTATTGAAAAAGCAAGCTATTCTAACCTGACAGCCCCTTCTATATCCAGATTTAGGCACACCAAGGAAGTGAACATTTGAAATTTATTTGTAGCTTAACTTACACTTCTGTAGATACAAGCTTTGGATGAATTCTCTCATAGGATGCAGCACCTCAACATAGAACTTGCATGTCCATTATGTCTGGGGATTCAGCTTCAGCAATGAAGTCTGGGAACCCATTTAAGGCATTTATAATCCAATAAAAGACACAAACTAGAAAAAAACCCAACCTATCAAATCAATCTAAAGCAACCAGCACACTGAGAAGAAAGCTGCCCAGAAGCAGCCAACTGTGAGAAGAGTTGCATTTTATGCCCAGAAAAGGATTAATTTTAGCCATCTTTGAACAGAACCAGAATTTTAGGAAATTTACTCCCCTCTCTGAAATGAGTAGGTATGCCTCAGTTTAAGTTATTTCTGCAGAATCTTTTATAATGTATATGCATAGTCAGCATAAGCACAGAGCATAACAAGAATGTCCATAGCATTACGTTTAAAGGTAAAATGGCATTTTAAATCCAGAGAAAGATAAAGTCTTGCTATGCCAGACGTCTAAAAAAAAAATAAAATCCCCAATTAGCAGCTTGTGTTTATGTGGGAGACTCGTTTCAGAAAACAGGTACTTTGTAAGGCAATAGTCACTTTACAGCATATGCCATAGGAGATAGATGAAAGCTAAATACATAAAGTTATCCCAAGGAAGTGATCCTTGTGAACTGCCAGAGATGGGAAGAAGAAAGTAAAAATAAACAAAAAATCCGGCCCATTATTTCTTTACAGACCTAGAATCATAGAATCATTTAGGTCAGAAAAGACCTCATCAAGTCCAACCGTTAACCGAGGACTGCCAAGTCCATCACTAAACCGAGTCCCTAAACACCACTCCTACACATATTTTTTTTAAACACTTCCAGGGATGGTAGTTCTACCATTTCACTGGGCAGACTGGTCCAATGCTTGACCACACTTCCAGTGAAGAAATTTTTCCTAATAATCAACCTAAACCTCCATGGCATAACTTGAGGCCATTTCCACTTGTCCTGTTGCTTGTTATCCGAGAGGAGAGACTGACCCCCACCTGCCTACAGCCTCCTGTCAGGTAGCTGTAGCGTGCAATAGGATGCCCCCTTGAGTCTCCTCTCCAAGCTAAACAACCCAGGTTCCCTCAGCCACTCCTCATAAGACTTGTGCTCCAGACCCTTCACCAGCTTTGTTGCCCTCCTCTGGACTCAGTCCAGCACCTCTACATCCTTCTTGTAGTGAGGGGCCCAAATCTGAACACAGCATTCAAGGTGCTACGTCACCAGTGCCAAGTACAGGGGGGCAATTACTTCCTTCACACTACTGGTCACGCAGTTTTAGATGCAAGCCAGGATGCTACTGGCCTTGTTCCAGAAAGAAGTGCCTGAAGGAACACAGGCAAAAAAACCCAAGTAGCTTAACGAAGCTCACTAGAACGAAAAGAGGTGGTTGACTAATGAAGATTTTTCATTCTTACTCTGAGGGGCAGGTTGGGCAGGTTCAAAAAAAATTAGCCAAGATGATCACCCACAAAAGTACTTTGTGGACTTCCAACCATATAGGAACACCTTATGAACTGAAGAAGTTCTATCTAGAAAGGCATATCCATAAGAGGGCTACAAAACAATCGCTATTTTTATAAAGTCTCCTTCGTTAACAAGGAGAGAAAGAGATGCCAAGCTCTGTGCCTAAGCTTACCTACAATCTATCAGTCTTCTGAACTTTCCTGGAAGGAACCTCCCATGAATCTTGTACCTTTGCCAGGGAAAACATTTGAAGAGAAATATAATTACAAAATTAAGCGCATTGACTTTTCTAAATAGTATTGGTACTTCCATATATTTTCTCCCCTTTGTTCTTCTAAAGAACTCATCTTCGTCTTTACCACATCCACCCTGGGGAATCAGTTTTCAGGCTCATGCATAGCTTTGCTTACTGTTTATTTAAGATCAGGTTCTCCATTACGCACAGTGCCAAAGGCAGTTGGTTCTTAGAAATAAGTTGAACATTTGCCTAAGAAGAAAAGTATCAAGGATTTATTTAAAGAAAATGCTTTTCTTTCACATAAATATGCAGTTCAAAGTTACTAAACCTCAAGAAATTCCCTGCAAGCACTGCTTTTCTGAACTGTAAATCACTGATAACTTATCTTAACTTGGTACAAAAAAGAAAAAAAGCTAAAGGTAGTTGTCCAATCCTTTTGCTATCTGAGTGCCTCTAATATTTTGTTTTCATATATTGGGGAAATTGAAATACTCAAAATTGTTATAGGACAGCTCGAAAAACATTGAGACTTTTTTTTTTTTTTTACAATTACAGATATCTGAAGCGAAAGACTTGAACATTTAGGTTTCACTAACTCAATTTGATAACCTAATTCTTAGATACTAGAGATAGACAGGTTATAAAATAACTAACTCTTCCTACCTTTATTATCATCATGAGAAGTTAACATTTTTTTTCCTGTAGAGAATCCACAAATAAAGATATGTACAAAACACAAAAAAATGGACAGGTAGCAAAAGTAAAGCAACATAAAAAAAAGGTGTGATCAGACCACTGGCTGAGAAATAAATGGAATTGCCTGTGTTTAACAGTTCAGCTGAGAACACATTATTTGTGGACTGCATGGCTATTTTAGAGAGAATAGTTTGTTTGGAAGCCTTTAAAAGAGGGTATGGCATCTGCAACTGGAAATCCATCATAGCGATTGCTGAGCTTCTGATATAAAAGGTGTTTTGACAAATAACACAAGGTATAACCTGCATCCACTTAACTTCAGAGATGCCAGTGCTGTGGCAAGAATATGGAATAGTTAAAAGTTTATAGAGTATTATGGATGCAAGCGGTTGACCGATTTATTCCTGCATATCAGGATACAAAGTTAGATGAGCTTAGAAGCTGAAATTATAGCAAGTTAGCAAAGATCAGAACACTGATTTGTCCCTATCATTTCAGAACATGCCATCAGTTTCTGTATTACACTTAATGTTCACTACTCACAACCCCATGCTGTGGCACATGTGGACTGGCTCAACATAACTGACCACGTATCATGTTTTATTTATGAACATGTACATTAAATACAATTGTTATTGCTTTCCAGTACAACAAAACCAAAACTATCAGAACAAGAAACGTGAGCCTCAGTTTAAAGGAACTGTATTTACTCAAGCAAACTACACTTATGTCTGCTGATAAATAGATGCTACAGACAGAAGACAAAAGATGATATTCACTGAGAAAAAAACCACCCTGCAGAGCTCCTGGTCAAGTAAATTTTTCAGTGGACCTTTAGGTTCAGCTCATTGAACTGTCTTTTAAATTGTCCTGGAATGAACAAAAGTATTCAATGTGCTAATACCTGCTTGCTCATTATAACTCTTAACAACAATACTATGACAGTCCTCATGCCCTTACTCAGTGTTACCATTGTGCACATTTAATGCAGTTCACTTCCACAGAACTTCCATTTGCATTACTCTAATCCACTGCATAATCATGATGATTCAACTCAGCCATTAGTCTCCAGTTTGCAGTCCCCCTTTCACCATTCCTTAAATACACTCATGTAGAGCAGCAATAAGATACGCATTTTCCCACCAGCAGCAGTTTCTCTCTGATTCTGCTTACACATTTAAATAAGTGCCACTTGTCTTACAGCAACGCACAAAACCAAGTTATAGAAGCAACAGAAACAAGAGCCTTCTGTGATTAGCCAGCTCTTCCAGCCTTATTTTAAAACTCAAGAGGTAAAACAAATGATGGAGAACAGCTAGCAATACATAATTCAGCTATTTAACAAACTGATAGTTCACATAACAGAAGTGCGTCCTTGAAATACATCATTTAACTAATGCATCAACACTATGGCAATCCCTGTAATTCTTCTCCTTTGAATGAAGCATTCAACTATAATAAAAATATCAATACCTTGAAATGAGAGCACTCCAGCACAGAAACGTTGCAGTCTGCTTGGCAGACACTGTATAGCGTTATAATACAGCATATGCCTGTAATCCTCCAGTGTTGCCCTTTCTTCTGTGATCTGCATCATAGCCTTTACTACCACATAAGGCATTTACAACATGTGTGTTGCATTCATGCACGATGAAGAAACATAACCAAATCTGTTACCTGTTGGGAAGCATCAAACTACCTCCTTGCAAGGCTGACAGGATGGCTGCTGAGCTCACTGCTCCCAGCTCACCCTTCAGCTGAGCTCAGTTATTTCCCAGGGGGGACACATTCGGAAAACTAGCAGTTACAAAAACAGGAGCAGGTTAGCAAGAGCTGGTTTGGGGGAGGGTAAATTCCAAAACAAGAAAAGCTTCTCAAAAAAGGTTAAGAGCTTTCCAAGTTTACATGCAGACTAAACAAGAACAAGCCTAATAAAATGAATTGCTTCACAATAGCAAGCTTTGTGTTTATATTCTGAAAATACTATAAGCTGTATCTGCTTAAAAGAATACTGAATGGTCAGGTGGTTTCCAGTTTTAAGGCATGTTAGCATAACCAGCCTTAAATTAAAACAGACAGGAATCACAGATATGTTAAGGTTGTTAAAGACCTCTAGAGGATAGAGTTAAATAAGGTTACCTAATCCATCTTAGAAGGGTATTATGTATGGCATCACTTCAACAAGAATAGCATTCTTGCATCTATTTTAGATTTTATTAGACTAAATAAAATTACCAATGCAATGTAACTAATGGCATGCACATCACATGTATCTACAAGTCTCAGTTGTTTTTGAGAGGAACAACCAGAATGTGTTTCCTGATGTGAACATTCATACTGATCTTTTAACAATAAAGATGATCATTCTCCTGGTGTTGCAGTACATAGTAAATGCTCACTAAGGAGCACTATATATCAGCATATTATAAATCGTCATATTGTATCCATTTAGAGAGAATGATAATTCTGCCACTAAAAACCTTAAGTATTCTGGTATAAACTTCTCAGAAGTTCCTCTAAACCACACCCAAAAAGCCCCCAAGCCCTTCAGTGCTTGCAAACGCACTGCTTTTGGGCACCTAAGTGTCACTGACACTTCAGTTAATATTATCTTCTTCATACACATGCAACAAGTTATTAGCACATCTTTTAAGGGTTCCTTCCTACCACAGTAGCTATCATAAAAACATCTAGGGTAGCCTTTGGATGAGGTACACATGAAGTGGAGCAGGAACCAGGCAGGACTCAGGCCTCCACTCCTGTACTGATACCCTGCTTCCTGCCTGTGAAACATTTTTCAGTAAAGAGTTCTCAAGAAGCAGACAAAACAGTTTATAGCCTGCTGGAGCATGGGATCACAAATTAAGTGGGAAACATGGTTAAGACCCTCCTCACATAAGAGGGAGAAAAAGCTCCAACCATACACACTATGTAAATTCTCAGTACCAGGCTACCTTTCAGTCATCTCTACGCATTATTCCTTATGTAAGACAACTGGATGTTTAGAAATTCAACCAGGTAGTAGTGTTCAATGAACCCAGTTTGAGATTTTGTGTGCATTGGTGTTAACATTCTGAGCCTTGCCAAAGCTACAATGCTTTCTCAGTATGTACAGAAGCCATATAATATCCTGCTTTAACCTTTTCCCCCTCCACTTTATAATCCCCAGACTAACAAATCCCAGTTTCCAAGGTTAACTGAAGATCAAGTAACAGCTGAGCTCTGGCTCCCAGAATCACTTTTCTGAATTTAGACAACTATACTCCAAAAAATCCTGTTTGGCAGCCAGCTCTGAAATGACTTTCAAGGATTCCCAAGATCAAGGTGAAAGGTACATGGACAATTTAATCCAGTGGGAGCACCTAATATCTAAAGTTCTGTGCTTGTAAATATCAGATTTGAATGTGAAACTGAGGCTCTCTGAAATTCTTCAACATCTCCATTTTTGAAAGTAAATGGCCCAACACCTATTCTTCTATTTTTAATGTACAATTTACAAATAACTTCAACATTTTTACTACACATGCTGTACTGGAAAATGCAAAGTGGCCAGAGATCAATTTGTATACTTTCTTCCCTTTTTAAGTTTAAATAAAGCATTTTATTCAACTACAAGTTACATTCAACCTTTTAAAGAAATCTACATAATTGAAGTTTTCCTTATACATTTATGTATAACAAAGATGTGTTAGGTCAACCATCATCTATTTAAAATTTTGGCTACATTTGCCCAATTGTGGGGCACTGACAATAGCTGGGCACATTCCAGTCATCCCACAGGAGTAAAGGCAATTGAACTCAAATCCATGAGCAATACAATTCACTAAGGCTAAATTCAATCAGCACTCAGAGGGAAGGGGATTTGAATTGGCATTCTAAATCTGTGTTTGGTAGATTACATACACACTTTCTTTTCTATTCAGTAGAGAAAACTGCAGTGCATAATCTTCTCCAGTGATAAAACAGATAACGCCAAAGTACATTAAGTGAAATTAAAATGCATAGCTCTGATAATATCAAGATATATCAAACCAGAAAAAAAAAGTTAAACTCAGGTTCGTTAGAGAGATCAAACATAAAGATAAAAGAAGAAAACTATAAAATCCGTACCTTAAGCTTCAACATAGAAAGAGCTAGTATATTAATCTCAGAACACTGCTACTTTGTCATTATTCTAGTTTAAGGTGTTTTTCAAGCAGTTTCACATACGATTTAAGTTTTTGCACAGGTATTCTCTAGGCATGAGAGATACATAGCTGTCTGCAGGGGAAACTAATGTGACTGCTAAGTTACTTCTGACAAGCTATGCCAGTCATCCTCATGAAGTCCCCTTAAACAAGAACAGTATCTTTTCTTAAATTCACCTTGTAAAAGGGAATCTACAAGGTTCCACTGAAAGGTAGGTTTTTCTCCTGAACAATAGCTTGGAGGACAGCATAAAGAAGAGAAGCCTATAATCGTAACAAATCCTAAAAGCCCACAGGAAATATCTCTCAAGTCACAACAAACACATAGCAGAAACAAGGAAGACCATGTACCACAATTAAATATTCTTGCATTATTAAATCAAAATCTCAACATTAAAAACTAAGATCAGCTATCTCCCTTCACCAAATAGGTCAAGTTAATAACTGGGGTGAAGTCTTTGTATCACCTTTACAGTGCACTTTGGTTCATATTTTCAGTGTGGCCATAAAACTAGACACTCATTTTTAAGGTATAAACCAAGAGTGTCAAGTGTCATATGATTCTAGCAGCTTTGGCTGTTAAAAAAATAATTGCTTCCAGTTAAAGCAAGATTTATTGTAAGTTTGCAAGTTGCTGAGTTGAAAGAAGCATTGATCAAGTAAATGTTATGAATATTTAACAGAGTAAAAATGAGGTATTTTTTTCCCCATTCCATTATTTTTGTGGGCTCAACACTGTTTTCCATTAAAAATGTTACACACTACTTGAAGGGCACTTGAAAAATACCAACTAGTGTGTTAACAGGCTAAAAGCTAGTGGCACCAACATACTGCTGCTATCTGAAGCATCAGTCCTACAGCAGATTCAATTCTGCATAGGAACTAGCCCTGCTTGCAGACTTGGAACATTACCAGAGCTAGGTTGGAAAGCAGTAGTTGGGCTTCAAGAAAAAGCATAGACAGATTTATTTGCATTGCATTTATAGTGAAGAATTAGCTGCTTCCTCTCTCTGCTGTAGCCTTGTCTTGCAATGTCAGTTCCACAAACAAGCTTTTTCCCCCATACCCTTAGGCTACTAAATACTGAGTTGTGTAGCTCTTAAATGGCAAGCTCTTCTAAATAATTCTCAGTTATTTTCATAGCACTCATCATTCAAAAAGTTAAATAGCTGTTGGAACTAGAATCCTACTCCTAAATATAGCGTTTCTGGAAATTATTCATAGGACCCAGCCTCAAAGTACACAATATACATGGCAGCCAGATTTCAACACTACTGGAATGCAATGCCTTGAGTAGAGGTCTGTGCTGGTATCCTATGTGTCAAAATGAAAAGTGTCAAAAAAACAGCCGCTACTTCAATGAATAAATAAAAAGTACAAGTTTGAGATTAAAGAATGAAAACCTAAGAGGTGCTCACATCCCCAGGGGACTGTAATTTTTTCCAATCTGAGTGATTCTCACTAGCACATTCAAGTATAACATGCGGGCCCATGCAAGGCTACACTGTAGACAGCAAAGTTGACAGATTTTAATCTCCTTTAAAAAGCTTAAGAACACAACATCCATTTATTTAGTCTAATATGCCAGGATTTCACAAAGTCACAATAAAGAGGGCTTTCAGAGTCTACCAGCCAATTTGGAAGGCTGCTAGGGAATTACGATAGCATTAAATATATTTGAGTTTATATTGGCAATAGCACATTGGTTTGAATAACATTATTGTGCAAGCTTCCAGTTGTTCATGATACCCCACTACTTACTATTAGTCCCAGGTGAATACCGTAAGGCACAAGGCAAGCAGCTGTCTAGGGCAGAAAAAGCACCAATATCTTCACTGCCTATTTCAAATTTGACAGGTCCTTGGAAGGACTTGCAAGCTGTTGCCGTCTCTGAGAGGAAAAGGATAACAAAAAAAGTCTGGAACAGAACGTTACACAAGCGTAAAACTGTCCTGCCTCAGAAGCATCTTTACCTCCCAATTCACACAACAGAAGCACCGGACCTAACGCTTGCTCTCCTCCCAGCTTTGTTTCTGCTGCATCAGTTTTCCCTTTAACTAAGATGCTCTGAGGTCACTCTAGATAAAAATGCCTCGGAGTTAACAAGGAATGTAACTGCAGAATGGGTAACTACAGGAAGAGCAGACAGACTACTTGTAGCACTTCATCCTAGTTAAGAACACCTTGTCAGTAAACCAGCTGAAGCTTGCAGCCCCTTGTGTTGAAATCCCATTTATACTACAAAAGACACTTTACATTTCTCCTGCCCAGAACTGCATTCCTTAAGAGCTGGATCTTTGTTCCATCTCTTCCCTCCCCAACAATGTATTAAATGGGTAGTTCCTAGGAGACAGGCGATGTTCAAAAGAAGGGATTAATGAAAGCAGTGTATTAGGAAGAGTTACTTGTAGTATTTAGTTACATTGCTAAACAGAAGTGGACTACCTGAGGCTACGAGGACTGCAACGTCTGCTTTTGTCTCCTTCTCTGTCAGTAGATACTAAGGCAAATTCTAAGACTTCACTTCTTATCCTATCACATCTAACTTGCAATTATTGTACAACTGTAGTTTCAATCTTTGCTGTCTCCAGTCCTCACTGTGGACTGTACCAACACAATTGTAACGCCAAGACCATACCCCCAAGAAGTGCAAAGCAGGCAGCTAACTAACTTTGTTGCAGATGTATGACTGAAACAGTATTCCAGAAGAATCAAGAAAATTTTCAGTTAAGCCACAGGCATCCAGAACTATCTAAAACCACCTACTCTTAAGTGCTACTACATAGACTTTTCACTTATCAGTTGTTTCTTGAAAGGTCACTTTTACCTTTCTTCCAGTAGATGTGCTTGTAACTGTAGTTTAGCTTGGCATCTAGTTGATACTTGATTGGCTTGGTATTTTTACACATACACCACACTTCAAAATCTGCACTGAAACAGTTCACTATTTCCTCAAAAATAAACTATTAAAGATATAAGGCTTTCTTGAGAAATTAAAGTTCTCTACCTTTGCCAAAGTTGATACACCTTCCATGAGAAACAAACTCCCCTCTAGCCTTGCACCAGTAAAACTGTACAAATAACCCCAGCTCATTTTCCATTCCACTAGGAATTAACTACTACATAATAGGCTGCACTCTTAACTCACATGCCTTGCGCAGCAGCACTAGGCAGAGGAGTTATGCCAAGATCAGTCTGGATGGCTAACTTCTACCTTATTTACGAGCCAAGCATAGCTTGCATTTTCACTAACTCGCCACAGTAGAACAGTTAGTGTTCTGCTAGTCTTCCATCACTTTTGTTACAAGCGCCACAAAAGCATAAAACGTTCTCTCAACTACTCAGCAGCCACAGGCACTGAGAGCAGTTTACCAGCAATAATCAACTAGTTTTTAAAACACGTTTGCCACAGAATATACAGCTAGTTCACAGTGGCGTAACTACATTCTGTCTACAGATGCTTTACCCAGGGTCAAGTCAACTGTAGTTCTTGCTACAACTTTGACAAATTACAGTGACTTTATCTGTACTAAGTTCTTATTAGTGTGAAGTCTAGCCTTGTTCTTTGCAAGATTTTTTTTCTTCAGTATTTGGATTACTTTATTTTGGTAAGCATCCAATTAGTGGTATTTTATTTGACTCTGCTGTCTTTAATCCAATATTATGACAGCAATAAAAAGTTTTTAAAAAGTCTAGAAGACATACTGAAGCAGTTCTTGTCCTCAGTAGCGAGCATACAAGCCACACTTGTTTAAAAAAAAAAAAAAGACATCTTGACTATGTTCTCAATCCAGCTCAAAGTCTTTATTACTAATTCAATTTAGCACTGAAGTGAAACTCACAGAAATAATTTCTCAGTTATTAATTTCAATAAAAACATTTGAAAGTAGATGACAAATTATCAGGGCAAGCAAACGAAAAACTTAATGTGGTAATACATATAACTTTTCATTCATAAGGCTTTTCTCCTTCTAAGGAGGAATAAGACTCTATTCAAGTTCATCATCAACATAATCAGGAAGGCATGGTAAAAAAACAAGGTAAAAATCACACAGCTGCATAACTTGAAAAATCAGGAAGTAGGAGGAAACTGGGCAGAAACAAGCTTTCTTCATTCACACCACAGTATTCACTTTTAGCAAGTTACATTTTTAATCACACCTACTCACAAGGTCCAGAGATTTTATGGTTTGAAAACAAGCTTTCATAGCTATTAGCACTCTAGAACTTGCATACTACTGAGCAGTTATTACAGTGAACAGTTGAACTCATTTCCACAAGGAACAAATATCGCCAAGTTAAATGCTCTGCTTTATGGTAGACTAGAACAGGCACTCCATTTTAACACTGCAGCAACACCCACTAAGTTCTCACTGAGAAACTCAATTTCTCCATGGGTTAAGATGTTTAACTTTTCCTTAAATATACCAAAAAGCTCACTTCCCTCATTTGGCAGAAAGTAAAGCAAACTGATTATAGGAACTGGCGCAGCTCATTACCCCAAACAATAGCTATATGCTTTCTCCATATTTAAGTTTCTCATAATTTTAGCCCCTCATATGGCTACTAGATTCAAACTTTTAATATGAAGGTAAAAGGTTAGAAAATTAATGCTTTCTAACAGAAGCCAATGTTTTAGTCTTGGCACACAACTGCTAAAAAAAAAAAAAACGGTCAAAAAAGTTGACAAGAGAAAACCAACTATAAAGCAAGAGAGTACTGGCACCTTTCTATGAAACAAGATAAAATACTCTCCCAAACAAGCCTTTACTGCCTAACCTGACTGCTTCCTTACAGCTATTATGATAGCTAGTAAAACAACAGCTTAGTAACAGTCATCAAGGAGCTACTCATTCCACTCTGAAGTACTCAGACCTGTATTAAGTTTTTAAGGGGGAGGTGTGAAACCTTAAAAATTAATCATTAGCCCCTCAAGAAAAGACAAGAATAAACAGTCGCAGAACTTCTCGTGCTTTTTGTAAGCAGAATTATTTTACAGCTGAGTACACAGAAAGAAACAACACAAAGCCCTACATAACTATTCTGTATTCAAACAGTTTCTCAATATCTTCAACAATTTGGGCATTAAGATAGAGAACCAAACATGAAGAAAAACATGCAAAACAGCTGTCCATTTAGGCCAACAGTTTGGGTATTTTAGTTATGATTTTAAATTAGATCAGATCCGCAATCACAGAGCTACAAAATTAAAGGAAATGTAAGAAACATTTCTCAAGGACCATAACCATTTTTCTTTTACCAGAAATAACCGGTCGGCTTTTAAAAAAAGAACAGAGGAGAGGAAAAAAAAAAAAAGGCAAAACAACACAAACAAACAAACAAACAAAAAAACCAAAACAAACAACCCAAACTATTTTCAAGTAGAAACACCGCACACACCCATAGCTTTTACTACCATACTATACTAAACACAAAAGGCCCTATACAGTTAAAATCACACCACGTACCTGCGAAAGCTTCCCGTGGCGCGGGTGGCCATGAGGAGACACGCCAAAAGGCGGGAAAATGACGATGAGCCACAACATGGAGGAGCAACAGCCTGCACGCGCTTCCGGACGGCCGTATAATCTCGCGAGAAGAGAGCTGTGGCGGCGGCGGGGGCGGGGCGCGGCGGCGGTGGGTGTTAAAGGGCCGGTGGCGGTTTGCGCGCCTTCTCTTGTGGGGGGGTGGCTGTGGGGGCTGTGAAGCTGTGTGCAGTGGCCGGTGGTCTTCTGAGAAACTCTGAGGGAGGGTCAAGCCCTACGCAGGTGCCTTGGCGCAGGGAATTTGCTGGGAGCAGGTGGTGGGACTGGTGCTTGGGGCTGAGCGCAGTACCCTTGTGAGTGACTGTGCTGAGGGCTGAAGTTGTTTAAGAAGGAGGCTTGTGGGGGGTGGCATGGAGCTGGAAGCCTGTGTTGCTGTTTGTGACTTTTGTACCTGGTGTATGGCAACTGTCTGGGTGGCTTGGGGCCTTCTGGAAAGTACCTTAAGATGTGAGGAGACTTCATAAGAGTGGTAGGTGATTTTAAGGTGTGCAGCAGGGATGGTGTACGTGAGCAGAGAGGCCCTCGTGTTGGGGGCTGTTGGTGTGGGCCTTGTGGCTCTGTGAAAAGCTATCCTTGGTAGCAGTGATGGGTGGTGGGCATCTGTGCTTGATCCTGTTTGTTGGGTGGTGGCAGGAGAGTGTGAGGGTCTTGCCTGGCTAAACAAAGTACCTTCAGAAGGTCTTGTAATAATGCGAAACGGTAATTTCTTGTGGAGGAGAGCTATGGCCAGGCTTGGTGAGTGCCTTAGAGCTCTGTCTCTGCCGGGGAGGCGGCAGAATTGTGCTCTGGTGAGCTCGTAGTCATGACAGAAAGGTGCAAGGTTACCTGTGAATACTGCAGTTGGGCTTCTGGAAGGGACTGAGTTGGGGCTGGTACGAGGGGAGGTCTCCTTATGAAGGAGTAGATGCATGTGGGCATCTCTGGTATGCTGCGAAGGTGGTGGGGTAGAGGGACCGTGCAGTGGGAGTGGTGTTCACAAACAGCATGCCTTGTGTTTGGGAGGTGTCTTGGCAGCTAGGATACTTATAAAATGGCTCCTGTGCTAGGGGCAGCCTTTCCCAGGACTGCCAATACGCTTTGAGTGTGGTGCTGTGTGATGCAGGGCCTGTGTTCTTGAGCAAAGGTCCTCTTGTTAGAAGGCATTGGTGTGGGCATGTGTTAAGGGAGAAGGGAGCACTAAGGGTGGAAAGTGTTACCTAGGGTGGAGACCTGTGTGGGGGTGGCAGAAGGGTGTGATGGCTTTCACAAGTGAACTAAACTGTGACGTTACAGAAATAAGAAAAGGGAATGGAGAAAAGGGAGTCTTCTCCCAGGGGTGGTGGGTGTGTGAGAGTGATGTAGGAGGCAGGAGTGTGCAATGGTGACAGCGGCCTGTAAAGTGTTGGGGTTGTAGAGGGGAAGGTGGGGGAGATACCTGTGAGCAGTGGTGCACAGCTTCTGTGTCCTGAGGAAGGCGCAGGGTTAAGCAGTGGTATTCTAAATTAAGCGCTTCAAGTCTGGTGGGCCATACAGTCTGGTGACAAGGAATTTGTCAGGGAGCAGTGTCTTGCTGGACAGAAGCAGATGCCTGATATGCAGTTTGTGGTGGAGGTGGCAGGGGTGTCTAAATCCCTTTTGTCCAAAAGGGTTCATGGCCTTTTTAAAGGGAACCCTTCTGAGTGGGGTATAGCCTTCCTGGGGGGGGGACAATGCCTGTGTGCAGCTTTTATGTGCTGTGAAGATGACATGAAAAGGAGGAGTGTCTTATGGCAATGACCTCTATGAGCTTAAAAGCCTTGTCTTTGAGGGGAACTTACAATCTAGGGAAAAGTGATGTGCAGTGGGGCTGGAGGAGAAATCTCCTTAAGGATTGGCACATGCTTGTGTGGGTGTCACAGGCAGAAGGAGTGTATGGTGGTATTCATAACATAAGGGACTAGTTTTTGGTCAGGCTTGCACTCCTGTGGGAAGTGAACGGCTAGGGCGGAGTGCAGCTGTACCCTAGAGTGGCACATGCTGGTGAGCAGTTTCCAGTGGCTATGAAACCAGTAGGAGTGTGGCTGCACTAGTGTTCAGAGGCTGTGTACCTCCTGTTTGAAGAATTGTCGCTTTTGTGGAGAAAGTACCCACTGGAGGATGGTGGGAAAGCTTTGCATGGCAAAAATGCACCCTAGTATATGCCTCCTGTTAGGGGTGAGGGTGGTGCTGTGGAGCAGGGTATGATGGTGTTTCTGAGTGAAGTTCCTCAAGTTTGAAAGGCTTAGTCTCCCAAGGTAGGAGCTGCTTGGGGGTTGGGGAAAGCCTTGCCCAGGAATGGCAGATGCTTGTGGCTTCCATATGCTGTGACGGTGATGTGGTCAGCATAAGCATGCAATTGCATTTGCAGACTGAATGTCTCATGTTTGGGTGGCCTTGGGTCAGCAGAAGGGACCTGTTGCAGGGTTGGAGCTTTAGCTGGGGTCGGGGGCAGAAGCCTGTGTGCTGCTGCCATTTGGCTGCAATGATGTTTGTGAACTAAAAAGTGTTTCTAAGGGCTTGTATTGTGAAAGTGTTCACTGCAGAAAAGATTCGCCTCCCCAGGGAGGGCCAGATGCATGTGTGAGGTTTACATGGTCTGGGAGGGCAGCAGAACTGGCAGGTATGTGCAGTGGTGACGATGTTTACTAGAAAAGTATGTGATGCATTTGAGTGGGCTTGCAGTTTGTGGCAAAGAGATTTGGGTGGGGGGTGGGAGGGGGACTGGGATTTGTCCAGAAGGAGCAGTTGCCTTGAGGCTGGCAAGGTGAAGTGTGCTGCAGTAGCACAGGTTCATGGGCAGAGGTGTTCAGGCAGGCTGGCAGTCGGTCTTTTGAGAAGAGAGTTGTTGGGGGTAGGGCAGCCTTCTGTAAGACTCACACATGCGTGTGTGCAGCTTCCATACGGTGTGAGGGTGGTGGGGGTGGAAGGAGAGTGCAGTGATGATATTCATGAGCTTGAGTGCCTCATGTTTAGGTGGGCTTGTCTTCCAAGAGAGGACCTGTTATGTGGGGGGGTCCTTACCCAGGAGCCAAGTGCCTCATGTTTGAGTGGGCTTGTAATCTTGTGAAAAGTGATCCTTTGGAGGGGCATAGGCATCCCTAGGTGGGGCAGGAGCCTGTATGTAGCTTTTAAATTCTGTGAAGATGACATAGGTGGCAGGAATGTGTGGCAGCACTGGCACAGAGGAGTGAAGAGATCAGTGATTATGGGAACCTATACTCTCAATAGAGAACTTTCTGTCAAGGGCCAAATCTTTCCCCTGAGGAGGGAATGCCGAGCGTGCACTAGTAATGGTGTTCACAAGCAAAGTGCTTCATGTCCAGTTCTGTTTTTTTGTGAGAAGGGGACCACTGGGAGAGAGCCTTGTCCAGGTGTGAATGCCAGTGCACAGCTGCTACTTGCTGTGGCCACGGTGTGGTGGCAGCAGTGTTAAAGCATTCAAGCTTATTCTGTTTGAGCAGGCATGTAGCCCTATGAAAAGGGGCCCTCAGGTGCAGGTAGCCTCAAGGAAGGGCTGCGGATGTGTTGGGGGAGCCTATTCTATGGGTGACAGGGATTGTGAGGTGAGATATGGGGGGCAAGAGCTTGCTGTGGTGATGGTACCATGAGCAAAGTGAAGCCTGTTTGGGCAGGCTTGTAGCTATGTAAAAAGGTATGTTCTGTGGGGTAAGGAGGAGACCTTGTCCTGGAGTGACCACTGCCTTTGGGTCCAACTTCCATTTGCTGTGTGGACCTTATAGGCAGCAAGAGTACAATGGGAGCAGTGATTTATGTTGAGGGGGTTAATCTTGAGAAAAGACCATTCAGGCAAGTGGGGATAATGGTAGATGGACCCTTGCCTGTGAGTGGCAGGTGCCTACAATGATGGCATAAGCTGCAGGAAGGATGACTTGAACTTCTGTGTTTAACCTTCCACCTGTCTTTCCCACATTTTAGGTTTATTTACAGGGAGAAGTAAACTAAGCAACAACCTTAGCAACAGGTAACATCCCATGTCATCTTACCTTCCGTGGGCTTTTTCAGTGCCATTTTTCTTAGCTACCTCTTAGACTGAGGCAGCTTTCTTTGACTTCTTCCACTCACTTGAGCCTCACTTTAAGCACTTTGAAACAAGTTTGCAGCAAACTACCATAGCCCGCCTCAGGCTTTATCTTCTACTCTAACTATTCTCTTCTGACTCCCTGCTTTAAAACACATGCTTTTAAGAATATTACAATTCGATTTGTTATTGGTTTCCCATCCTTCTCTATTATTGCCTAGCAGAGACACAAGCTCTGCATAGCCTAGCCATCGTGCATCCCCTCTCAGCACCTACCTGTTTCCAGTCTCTTCAACTCAGCAGGGATTTCTGTTTGCTATTGCCTTTATGTCACATCAAGATGGAACCAGAGGGATGAACTCGAGCAGTTAGGCTTTTGCAAGCTGATTCTCTGAAGCTGCAAGTCCTTGTGGTGCCTAGAAGGCTCTACTGGTGCACTGTGCCTGGCTGTAATTCCCAGTTTAGGAATTCCTGACTTTGTCCTGTCTAATGCTCATGGTCATCTTAGAATTTGTACTGAGGTTAGTCTGGGTTATAATTTAACTTGATTGGTAGGAAACTATTTTCATTCCAAATACTGTCCACTGTGCCAAGCACACTGTTATACTTGGGATATTCACTGCCAGGGCAAAGGTGACTGATTACTGTCCAAATTTTTGTTTGCTGTAGAGGGAAGAGGTGATGGGCAAAAGTTGAAATGCAGAGGGAAAATCTGACAAGTAAGTGTGGTACTTAAACACCTAAATCCTCTTTACTTGAGATATAGGTTATAGGTTCATCCTTCTGAAAACCTGCTAAAAGTAAACTACTGGAGGAATTGTTACAAAGCATCTTTATGGTGAAAGCTGCAACTCATAATTGTAAGGATTTCTTGGTTTTGAAAGATACTACCTATGCTATTACAACAGTTACTTTAAAAGATAATATTGTTTTACATTGTTATTTTTCATGGCTGTTTAGAGTTCTCTTAGCCCTCACTACAGAAGTATGCTGCAGCAACAGGTAGTGAATGATGTGATCTGTTACAGTCACTGATTTTTTTAAGAAATGAGTTTCAGTGTTCTTGTGTTAACAGTACTGTCTTGAAGACTTCTTGAAGCTATGCTGTTACTCAGCTCATCTGGGTTCATAGATCTAGATTCAGGATTGCAGATACTGGCCCAGTTTATTAAAGGAGAGAACTGTCCTGTGAGATGCTAAACTTGGTTCTGCCTGGTGCTGTGCACTCTGAACCACTGTGATGTTAGCATGCACAGCTGAATTTCTGTTCCACCAAAGCTAGGTTTATCTTTAAATGCCTGAATAGGCTAGTACTTCTGGGAGCTGTAATTGCTATGGTAATTTTGCTCATACAGTAGGCTTGTGAGTACACCTACACTCACATCTACTCAGGCAACCTCAGTGGCTGCAGATACAGTTCATGGTGCAGCAATCAGTAGGAAGATATGCAATGGTTTTATTGAACTGAGAAATTGTTTTATGGGAACAGATTGCTCTCCTAATCCAGAGTTTTAGAACTGAAAAGGAGCAGAGTGAACAATATGTTGCCTTCTTAAGGGTTTCACAAAGTCAGGTAGGAAGCTGTGAGGCAGCTGTTCAGGGTCTACCCTTGCACATCAGGAAGATGGCAGTCCATGAGTGACTCGGTTGGAACCACAGAAGGAAGGAGCTTATGAAAAGGAGATGTTACTGCCATCAGCAGTCCTGTCTCAGTGAACACCTCAGAAGTGAGGTAAATGTGTACTGCTGGAGATGCCTAAATGCCATCTTGATCCGTTCCAAAGTAGCAATCAATGACTCACAACAAATGCTCCTTCTCCTTGGCCTGGCACAAAATGTAGGATGAAGCATAAGGTGCAGAGCCCCTTTTAAACTTACATGAGGCAATTTAGAAGTCTGTGCCATCTTTGAAAGCTGTTTTACCTGTTTACCTGGTTACACTTCCCTGGTTTTCTTCTGCTACCATTTCCTTTGCATGAAAGCAGGCTCTGTTTATCTGTTTAGTCTTTCTCTGTTTTGGTTTTATTAATACCAAATAAGATTAAAAGACCTCCTTTCTGAGTTGGGTAATGTACATTTTGAGATTCTTTACATATCAGTAATACAGCTTCCATAGTGTAGTGGTTTAACCCTGGCGGGATGCCACGTGGTCCCGCCCCTGGCGACAAGCCCCGCCCATGGATACCGCCCGACAGAGCGGTTCTCCGACCGTAGGAACAAGCCCCGCCCATGGATACCGCCCGGGAGCTGCGTAGCCCCGCCCTTGGCAGCAAGCCCCGCCCATGGATACCGCTAGGGTTTCCTCGAACCCGTTGCATTTGATCAGCCTGTCACTTTCGCCAAAACGACGAGACCCTGCGTGTCCGACCGGCTTGTCCACTGCCTGCCTTTTGACAGCCCACCATTTCGCATTTCGGAGGGCGATTCGAGTAACCTGCCCAGGGACCTCTGCTGATGGCATCACCGAGTCACATCCCTTATAACCACTACGCAAATCCCCGGGGACTCCCACAAAATGAACTTCAGATAGAGGTTGTTATTACACAACATACAAGTTTGTGACAGAATATGGTTCGAAGATTGCAGATGGTAGTACACTGATAGCAAAATAAGCTTGAAATAACAGTATCAGCTAGTAAGAGTCAGTCATAGGATACAGTTCTTCTGCCATAGGCATCCTTATGGCGGGAAGACTCCATTATAACTTCTGGGATCAGTTGACGGGCTGAACCTGTCTTCTCCCTGAACCTGGTACCCCACCTGGAAAAATGTTTGGGGTTTTTTTGTGGTCGGCTTAGCCCTGTGAGAGGCCAAATGGGCCATACATAAACAACTGATAGTGCTCAGAGGTCCTTTTAGGGTGATAAAACCTCTGTTGATGGTGTCACCAGCCCCTGACAGGGTGGCACAATGAGCCCCGGTGTGGAAATGGTATGCTCAGGTCGAACATTACTGTAATATTTTCCAGGTTGCAGAGGGTGCTGCTGAGACCTTGGCTATTCAGGAAGATGCTGCCTTGAAAACTGGAAAGGGTACAATTTCCCATGTGGTGCAAGTTGTATCCCCTTTCATTCCCCCCCGCCCCCATTTTCAGAACACTTGCAAAATGTTTGGTTTACAGATGCTTCTGCTAAACAAGAGGATAAGATAGATGGAAATATCAAGCTGCTGCCTTGCAAGTAAAAAACAAACAGAAAATAATCAGTGAAGGGGAAAGTAGCACTGAAGTGGGAGAATTGGTAGTGGTATGGTTGAGACAAAGTATCTGTGAATGGACATTATCATCTGGTTACAATTGTATAACTGCAGAATGTGAACCTCATAATTGTTCAAAGTATAAGGACAAGTGGAATCAGGCCCATGTTCCATTATCCAGTGGCACTTATGTTCTTATAATAATCACAAATGTATCAGTTTTGTGGTTAAGGATAAAGGATTTAATGTGGGTATTCTCAACTTGTCAGTGAGGTAACACCACTGCAGAGAAGTACGCAGCATGAGTGTTCTGTTGCGCTTAGCGATACTGAAATGGAAACAGCCTATTTGCAAGCATTCTAGGCTACTACCAACCAAACAGGAACTCCCTTAGTATCCAGTTGTTCCTGGAATCTAAATGGGGGAGCGTGGAGATGTAGTTACAACTCTGCCAAAGGTGTTATAGGTGGGCCCTTGGGAAACAAGGACATTTTATATTAACAGTGCCCTAAGTAATGACAAAAAAGGGACTGGTCCTTTCCCTAAAGGAACCTGGGTCCTAAAGAGCCCTTATTTGGTTTGTGGGCAGTATGACTACAAAATTTTCCCCCTCATTGGTCTGGAGTACATTGTATTTGGCCCTTGTTTTGTCAAGGAAAGAGCTTAGGAATCTGAATATATGATGACCTAATAAGGAGAAAAACGATTGATTGATACCTCCGTCACTGGTGGGAGCACTCTGAATTGGGGAAAGGAGGAGTGGCCACCAGAACAAATTATACAGCCGGTCCCATGGAACCCTAACAAACTGGTTAGTGATGCTCGAGAACCTATCTATAATTTAAATCGCATCATGAGGTTACAAGCTGTCCTAGAAATTATCACCAATGAGACTGCACGTGCCCTTGATCTATCGGCAGATCAGGCCACACAGATGTGAACAATGATATTCCAACACTGAATGATTCTCAATTACCTGCTAGCCAAAGAACAGGGTGTCTGTGGTAAAATAAATTATTCTATTTGTTGTTTAAAAATTTATTATAATGGTCAAGTTGTTCAACATATTACTTCAGGAATGCAAAACCTGGCCCATGTCCCTGTCAAGACCTGGGAGAGCTGGGAATTTGATCCCTTTTGGCTTTCAGGTATCCCCATGGGTCAAATGCATCCTTATATGTTATGTGGTGTTGCATTGTTATTGTTCCTCCCATGTTTAATTCAATGTTTTGTACAGTTGATACAACATAGTTTCAAGTATGCAATTTGTAGCTGCCTCATCTTATGATGACAAAACAAAGAAAAATCACTCAACAGCAAATCTATTACTGTTAAGCAGGTATTCTTTATTGACAGTGCTGGATGTGTGGGGGATAGCTCCACCTAACGTGCATAGCCTCCTTCTCGCAGGTAGCTCTTTTTATGCAGTACATGTATATGTATGAGAGTAGCACTAAGAGATTCTTTTGCTAGAACTTCCCGCCCCCGCCCCACCCCACCCCCAGCTTACCTTTGCTTCTTGGTACATTGCAACTTGAAGCAAATCATTCCATCCTCCTTCCTTGGCAAGACATCTGAAGCAACTAAACATTGCCACCTTGCAAAGGCAACTTGCCATGTAAGAGCCATTTCTGAATGGTGAACTACAGTCAAAATGAAGAGAGAATAATAACACTCAGTAATGCATTATAGGTATATTGCTCCGATCATGGCAGGATTTTTTTTTTCTACCCCTCTAATGCTTTGTGAATATGATCACATGATTCTACTTTCGACACACAAAGCTAATGCAAATCAGCAGTTATGAGAATTTAAACAAGCCAACCAACAACTGTTTTCAAAAGTGGAATACATCTGAACTAGGATGCTAATTGTTTTTATGTATTGTGAAAACTGAAACGCTCTGTATCATAGACAATGGAATAAAGGTATCTCAAATCAAAGAGTTATTTAATCTCATGCCTTGGTATCTCACTGTAAGGTTACAAGATCTCCAAAACTACATCTAGTCATAGGATGTGTTCACCAAACACAGGAGAGAGTCTCTCATTTGGGTAATACTGTGGCCTCCATACACAGAGTAAAAAAATATTACTCCACTGAGCCAGCACAAAACAATAAGGCTAACCATTATTTCTAACATAACAGAAAAATTCTGACCTTTCTATGGTTTTCCCATTTAATCCATCTGCAACCTTCAGTAACATATCTGGCAATGAGCAATTCAAACTAAGAGATATCTGTTTGAAGTCTATTTGAATTGGGTATGCAGCATTTACCAAGCAAGTATGACATTTGTCGACCAGATAAGTCGTGCGAAGCTTTGATATGTGTGTCATCAACATGCTGTTTTATAGCTATTTCTAGCCCTCTTTTATGTTTGCAATTTCCATTTCCTATTAAACAAAACAAGATCAAATTAAGAGGGGAAAAAAAGAAAAAGGCTAATAATGCAGATGTTTCCATTGGTCTACATAATATTAATTTTTCTACACAAAATTAGTGTTTGGAAAAATCAATTCCAATATTCAGTTCATAGAAAAAATACTGTTTCACAGTTTCTTCTCCAGAGGTGGCATTATTTTCATTGGATGCCTCCTTTTTGGAAAATTATTCTTCATCAACTCTTTCCATTCCTTGCGGAAGATCCCATACAAACTTATGATCAAAGGTTTCTTTGCTTTGCTACATTATTATAAAGCAAAAAATTAGTTTTTGCTTAAGTAACATACTACTGCCTCTTTTAAGTGGCCCCACTTTGCTACCCAGAGCAAGTAGCTCCCTTCTAAAACCTGTCTTTAAATAACTCTATATATAAGCAAATCTGCTGTGTTAGACAAAAATACTTCCCAGAGTTTGTTTCAAGAAGCACATGCCAGAATGGCCAAAAATCAAGAGACAAAGTGCTGACACTGCAATCCATCAACTGTTACAGAGCAGTTCAGAAAAAGTCTCATCAACTGTTTCCTTGTAAGAGCGGCCTGTGGCACTGAACATCATCTGAAGCCTTCTGCAGGTCTAACAGGAGGGGCTCCCCCTGTCAGCACAGCTTGCAATAAACCGCTCTGCCTTCCCAGCACCCAAACATATGCAGTATGAAAGCTGCCAGCTGTCTCGCTTATATGAAAAATTTATGAGTCTGATTTTCAGGGACATCATTCCACTGTATGGGACACAAAATAATGTTCATAGTAACCCAGTAAAGCAGTGACTGCTGCTGTTAAATGTCAAAGCTATTCTAACTTTTGTTAAATTTTGGAAAGTTTTAAGTGTAAACATAAGCATAGGAGGATATTTGTCCCATCAAGTTTCTCTCATTACTTTTTTTCCACAAAGCAGAGCAGGAACTGCTTCAGTGCAAGGTTTTTTATAGCCTAGGCCCGTGGTGCAAAGGATGGCATTCAGTCACCACATCCACTTGCTCAGTGGTTAAATTAATGATTTATTAGTATGTTAAGATTATCTTGGGAGGGGGGTTAACTGTTAAGTGGGGTATCTGTAATAAACAAAGCATCGTCCTGAAGCTATAACCCATGTAAAAGGTTCCTGTGCTGTCACGTTGAGCTGTATCTCATGCCCTGATCACTATCGCCCTGCACATTAATGCTTGCAAAACACGAGAAAAAATGCAGGATAGCCCCCCATGGTAGAAACATGTAACAATGCGTATTTTCCACACTCACAAATGTGTTTGTCACTGCAAATAAATATTCCACTACAACATCTCTGAAAATGCCAAGGCACGCACACCTGTGATTTTACCTGAGCTGCTCCTTTTGGAAGCTGGTTCATGTAGAGAGCGAGCGAGCTGTATTTTGCTTTATGTAAGCAGCTTTGAGCCTGGTGCAGTGCCAAGTACAGGTGTTTCTATCCTCACTGGATTTGCATTATAGAACAGCAGATTCCTATAAAAACATCTAAAAGAAAGCATTAAGCAACACTAAATGTGAAAAACACTACTTAGCTTACAAATACACAGACATTCACGTTTTATTCACACAATTTGAAAATAATTTGGAAGGTACCGACTACAAAATGCAAGTTCACTTATATTTACATTTGTGAAAGTAAAACTGAGAAGAACCGGCTACAAGAGAAGTGGTAACTATTTGTACACACATTCTTACCTAGGCAGAGGACGCCTTGCGGTAGCAATGGCATGGCTGTCACGCAATGCTCTTCCGCAAGGCTGGGAGCACTGGCTGTCATTGCAGTCTCCTGTTCCTAGACCTCATGCTGTCCACCCAAAAAACCCACCAAAACCAAACCACATTTATTTTTACGTGATGGTGGTGGGTTAAACTTGTCTGGCTGCCAGTTGCCCGCCAGGAATTCTGTTGCTGGGCCTCACCTTCCCTGTGCAGCCATATGGAACTGCTGCAACAAAACCTGGGCTGCCTGCTTTCTGGGCCCAGGACACGGTCCCCGCGCTCCCTCAGCTCCAACACTGCCCATCGCCCCAGGCCTGGCCAGCCCCAGCACCCTGTGGGGCTCCAGCCTGCCTCACCAGGGGCTGCCAGGGGGGATCTGCTCAGGGCCTGGAGCCCCTCGGCCTCCTGCACCCGCCCGGGGGCTGCTGCTCTCACAGTCTCACTCTTCCCCCCAGCTGAAGTTGCCATTGCGCCATTTCCCCCCTTCTTAAACGCGCTGCCCCAGAGGCGCTGCCACCATTGCCCCGGGGCTCGGCCTCGGCCAGCGGCGGGTCCCTCTCGCAGCCGCCTGGCATCGGCTCTGCGGGACATGGGGGAAGCTTCTGGCAGCTCCTCACAGCAGCCACCCCTGTACCCCCCCGCTACCAAAACCTTGCCACGCAAACCCAGTACAAGTATCTATTAAAAATGTACTGCAACATGGACACACGGATGACTGGCTGTAACTTTGATACTGCCACGGTTGTTCTTGCTCAACAGAAAATAGAGCAGTCACCTCTTCAACAGGTCAGAGATTCTGGATTTTTAGGATCACAGGGACTTGGGAAGCAAGCACTCCATTTTACAGGGTGCATTAAGCTCATGCAGCGTAGGGCTAATTTTTTTTTTAACCTATTAGTCTTTTGTTACTAACCTAACACCTTCAATAAAATCAATTTTCTGGTTCTTAAATGCAGGCAGGATCATGCATCTCTGCTACCACCTGGCTGAGGAGAAAGACCAAGAAAAGGCTGAGGAAGCAAAGAGGTGGCTATCTGCTTTTGATGGCTTGAAATCACATGAAGAGCAACCACCACTCAGCCCTTCATTCAGATCTTCACTTCAGCGTGTTTATGTGATTCTCCCTTCTGAGCGGAGTAAGAATACTAAAGGCTTACTTTCACTGGTTATTGCTTAGAACTAGGAGATCTGCAAACAGAAGACAACTTTTACTATACAAAATACTCGAAAACAGGCCTAGAACACGGCTAGAAGGAGTTAACAGACCGTGATCACAAATTGATGGTTATCACCTTCACCAGACTCCTGCGGTTCCTGTGACTCTACTGACAGTGATCTTGTAAAAGCATGCTACTACAGTAGGAGTCTGAAAAACATCTGCACTTGAACTAAGTACACCAAACAAGACATTCACAGTGACGGGCTCCAGCTGAAGAAGACTTTGTTCTGGTGATGGAGAAAGGAGGCAAGCACCTTGATCAACAAGAAGCCAGATACCTCAATGAACCCAAAACTTCTCTCCACAATTCACGAGTCATCAGCTCTGCAAGGAGGAGAAAAAAAAAAAAAAAAAAAAAAAAAAAAAAGAAGAGGGAGATGCAAGCTTTCCGTTCAGAAAGATACAAAAAATGAGCCTGAACTGAGAAGAGTCATATCCTACATAGAAACTTAACCAGACCTGAAGTTGTACAGATCAGGCATTCAGTCTCTGTGTGTCGTTTACTTCCATTCATTTTATAAATAAAGAAAAAGGGCCCTTATTCTTTATATTAGGCACAAGTACTACAAAAAGTATAAACAATTCACTAAAATGACAGAAAGACACAAACATGCTTTTCCCTTGCCAGCTCCCTGATCTACAAATATTGTTTCCCTTTAATGTATTTTCTTTGCTGCTAATTAATCTTCCTTGACAATTTAGGTGAGGCTTTTAAAGTGTTCCTTAAAGCTTTTCAGTTATGGTGCATTTTACTGTGTTTTTCTTAACAATGTTGTTGTAGTGTAATGATATTTTATTTAGAAAGGAAATGAGATAGAAAGAAACTAACCCTTCATAGTTGTGCATTAAAAACAAAACAAAACAAAACAAAACAAAAAAACCCCACAGTATGACACGGTCACTGGTATCTGCCCCAATACTTTTTAAAGACAGGATTTTGGGGATCAGCATTGGCAGCACTACTTTATCCTCTATGATTCCAAGGCAATTTAAAGGAGTGATTTGCTTTCCTGTTAAAATACAATCAACTCCATGGTGAAGCTGGGAGGGCTATCTAAACCACTCTACCTCTGAATAAAACCCTAAGTAATTCCTTGCCCAGCAAAAAAAACCAGAGCTCAGTTTGAGTGTGATTACTGAAATCTGACCAGCACAGAAGTCCAGCACCACACAGAGGTAAATGTTACTGGATTTAAAAGTTATAGCACATCAGCATATTCTCATCTGAACAAGCTATCCACCTCTGACAGAATATGAGCCCCTGTGCATACACTGAACTACTGGTTTGTTATAATTTGACAAACAGCACTTAAATGAAAAATATGCAAGTAAGAAAAACACTAAATAATAATAAAAAAAAAAAAAAAAAGAAAAAGATGTTTGGGACACAAACCTATTAAGACACAACAGTACCGTTGGGAATTGTTGGGGGGCTTATGCCATCATGTCAGCATACCAACGACACAAAGAGCACCGTACAGCCGATATACAGCCTTACCAGTACCATGACCATGAACGTTTCTGCCTTTGTCCCTGTACATTCCACTTCTCTCTACTACTTGTGGTCAGACTTGGTTTGTCTTGCGTGTACACAATGAAAACAGAATAGCCTGTAAGAGCAAGCTAACTCCTTTGGAAACTGCTTAGCTAGCAGAGTGAAGGTTAAAGCTTTTAAGCAGAACAGACTCCCCAAACTTAAGGTATAATGCAAACATGAAGTTTTTGTTAGTGTGTTAACATTAACTAAGTTTGTGCTGTTTCTGGGTTTATCAATAAACTCCAAGCCATCTCCCCCTCACCTGGCACATCCAATACAAATCATCAAAACAAGATCTGTTGCTTTTTCCCATTGGACCACAAAACCTGCAGTGAAATGTTATAGGAAAATTAATTACTCAAAACTGCTGTGCGTTTATTATTAAACTTATTAAATTTCTAATAAATAATTTATTAATAAATAATTTTAATTAATAATTTATTAAATGCTGCATATTCAGATTCCCCCCTCCCTGCCTTGAAATGCAAGCCTCTTTTAATCTTTGAAAACAATTAACAGATAAAGATCTGATTCCAGTTACACCTTGGCTACAATTGAAATCGTGGTTTTGTACACTAAGGCTTATAAAGGACCTAAGAGGAAAATGTTCTTAAAAGCCCTATGGTCAGAGATGCATGGGAGCGAGTTACATCAACAGCGTTAGTTCTTTAGCGGACCTATCTGCAAATCTTCAAACTAGCTGAAAAATTTGACAGAATGCTTAGGCTTTCTTTTTTTTTGGGGTTTTTTTTTTGTTGTTGTTTTGGGTTTTTTTAAGTTCTCCAAGACTTGTAAAAGAAAACAGTAGAACGCTGTGAAAATAAAGTAATAATCCAGTGCTGGCTGTGTTATTTTAAGCACTGACGCAAAAAATCCCCAATACTCTAGCACAAAGGAAGTGCTCGGAGCAACTTCTGTTCTAAACTGCTAAAAACTACTCCAGAAAGGCATCAGATTCAGATTCTGAAATCCAGCGCTTCCAAATGTATTTCCATGGACTATTACATAAAGAAGAGACAAACCTCTCTAATTTTGTAGAGCTGACATAGGAAAGACTGAATAGTGTTGGAAACAGCAAGCAATAATTCCAAACAAAATTGTATCTTGTGCTGACTGTTGCAGTATTTCTTAATACTTTACACAGTCAAAACACATTAACTTAAACAAATGACTACAAATGTTGAATAAAATGACCTAACTTTATTAACACCCTGGAGAAAGGCTGACAATCCAGTGCTCAGCAGTTCACCTCTGCAGTCATAACTCCTGTCTGAAATTGGTTACTATTAAGGATAAAGACAAAAGGCAGCAGGTAATAGTGCCAGAAAAGGTTTCAAACTACACAAATACTACATATTGCAAGCTACAATAGCTACTAGGACTTCTGTATGACCATACGTATTAAATGTTTGTACTTATTTCAAAACCAGGAAAATGAAGACTAACTTCTCCAGGAGCTGAGATTGCACTGCTAATTAACACCGGTTTAATGGTTAACAGACAAACTGACACTAATAAAAAGAATTATAGTAACGGACTGTATTTAATCCAAGCGAAAGCATATTCTAACCAACTTTGACCAGATCCACCCCCGCTCAGATTACATAATCAGAAAATATAGAGTAGGTTTCCACATGTAGTTTTATATGCAATGGCAGGTAAAGTAATTACCCACCCAGTCTTGCTCATCCTGAACGCTGCAAAACTTCAAACCACAATAGCGTGCAAACCCAGAATTTATTCCACACAGCTTCAGCCGCTAAGTTCACTGGGCAAAAGTCACATAACGTGAGAGACTTCTGGGCACCAGGGGGAGTATTTATCTCAGAACCACACTCAGAATGAAGAAAACTTAGTTTTAAACAAGGCATGTAGCATTCCAAAGATACCGGCCAACAGACCCCAGAACCAGAAAAGAATAACAATTCAGCAACATTATGCAAGAGTTCAGAGTCAAATGACTGCTTACTTTCAATGTCAGTACTGTGATACATACCACAAAATGCAGCGGGTTAGGTATCAGTAAGAAAATCTGTAAATATTTTTAAAAGCAGTGCATTTTCATTGTAAGCTGGAGAAAAGTGAAAGGTGCACAGAAGGAAAAAAGAACAGCATTAAGAGCTACATTAACGGAAAACATGGTTTAACATCCTAAAACAAAGACTCCTGCTGTTGTTTTCCTTCATAAACATTTTAAATTTGACAGTATAAAGACTAACTAAGTAAGTTTACACTGTCTTTGCAAAAGATGACAGGTAAAACCACCTTCAGGCAGGAAGCCAACTTTCTTCCTGTTGTCTAATCAACAATTTCTAAAACGAGAATGCTTCTTTCTTCTTCATTTAAACAATACCTCAGGACTTGTGAAAGGACAAATACATACAGATAAACAACACAGTTAGATTCGACACCTTTAGAACAACATTTTGTGTGGCAGTGATATATTCTATAGCATCTTCTATGGAGGAGTGGGACAGTGCATGAAGGAAAAAGTGTTTCATGCAGAAAGCACAGAGACTGCCAAACGTGAGTGTGGGCTTCTCTTACACCAGTGAATGTAGGTAAAATCCCTCTTGCTTTATAAAAATTCCAAAGTGTCATCAGGGGAGGAAAAACAAAAGTAATGATTCTTGCCATACAGGTAGAACATATGAAAAAATGTGTAATAAAACCTCTTTTACATGACGCCCCCATCTTTTTCCCCCCCCAGAAAGAAAAGTATAAATACACTAAACAGCTTAGTGACAACTTATCAGCTCTCATCATACATCACAACTGAAATACTAGCATACAGATAACCAGAACACTGACATGATGTGCAAGGTACTGATCTTCAGCTGTATTTCAGCAGTAATGCTTATGACTGCAGCTTATGGAGCATCTCTGCCACCAGAAAAAGATGGCCTTCTTAGAGCTTTGATAAGCGATTTACAACTCCTGGAAAAAAGCAAGGACGTAAGTGGCTGATTTTCTTTTATTATAAGATCCTTTTCTACTTATCTTTTCTATTTATTTTTTCCAGAAAAAATTAACTTTTTCTCCCCCTTCTCTACAGAAGATTGATCTTGACCTTTACACACCAAATGACAAAAAGGTGAGTTTAAATTTTCTGTTTTCAGAAAGATTTCTAAGGTATGGCTACTTTAAAATTATATATTATTGAGCTACACCAAAACAATTTGCTTATCAGAAAGGCAGATATAAAAGGCAAATCTGAACAGTTTGAATTCAGCGTAGGGAGTGCAGTTTCTGAAAGATACTTCTGCTTTTGATTTCTATTCTCCAACATTAACAGGCTAATGTACAATATTACTTCATTGTTCTGTGCAATATGTAGGACAAAATTAATCCTCCCTGTTAATACATGGTTGAATCCACAGGAAAACATGCTTTATGAATTATTTAAGCATTGTTTAGATTTGCAGGAGGCAATACTGTTGTATTAACACTAACGCAAGAACAGTTTTGAGATTGAAACTAGACTTAGATTAGATAAAGCAGTATCTACATGAAATTGCCCATTTTTTATCTAAACTAGACACAGAGCCACTGGTAGGTTCCGTTTAAGATGCTGTAAGTCTTCTGTGTCCCACCAATGACGAAACTCAATTATGCTCTACCTTATTCTTTTCAGGAACAAAACTTTACCAAGCCATTCTAGATATATTAGCTATCTATTCACGTTTTATGAATGTTTAGTGAATACCTAAGACTTAGTTCCACAAGAATACTAATATCGTGGTCACTTCTTTCTAAAAAAATTGCACATCAGAGTGCAGGTAGTGTTCTAAGTATAGATTTACCACAGGCTATTACTCATTGACAGGCTGTGGGTCTGTGCTAGTCTTCTGTTTAATCCGATGTGCAAGTAGACCAAGGAACAAGAGCATCAAGTTATTTAATATTGGGAAGCAGTTAAAGTCTGTACACAAGTTATCTGTTAACGACTTTGAATCTCCAATAAATTTTTTAATCCAGAAGAATTCTCACTTAACAGTAACTTTGTTTCAGTAAAGATTTAAAGCCAGATCCTGCAACCACTTCCTTATCTGAGTCATTTTTCTCCTATGGTGGCAACATCAAGACGTATCTATCTCAGAGCCCCAGTGCTTAAATACAAATGTACGAGGCTGATTAATAACGTCTTGTCACTGAGACTTCAAAATAGCTTGTGGAGTGTTGTGTAAAGTTAATTATCATATTCCAAAGCCAGATCAGATGGAGACATTAGATGCAACTAAAGCCCATTAACTAAAGATGGCCCTAAAAAGCCCACTACAAAACTGACAGCAGCTTTGACTATTAACCCTTTTGCTTAAGCTGTGATTTCCACATGACAACCAGGAGTAGGTTTAGGAGCACGTATTACAATTTTGTGTTCCCAAGAAATATTCTAACACTTTGAGTGTCCTGGAAAGATTACTCACTTCTCAAAAGCTACAATAATCTACCACAGGACTAAGGCCATGTGTATCATCTTGCAGTACAGCTTTTAAGGGGAACAAATGAACTATATGTTGCAGAAAACCAACAGTTGAATTCCTGATATGAGGACAAAAACAATGGGCAACTGAGAATTTTTTTTAATTGGATCAACTGTCTGCAGTAAACCAGTTTTATATATATATATATAATTATTTTGCTGACTGTTTTAGGAGTGCAGCTGGCAAACTCTACAGTGTTACCTGACAGAAATGCACCTCTTGGAGGATGAAATTGAAAATAAGGATATTGATAATCTTCGAAATATCAAGAAGAATCTCCAGAGTCTTACGGTAGGCAATCTTTTTACTCAGGTAAAAAAAAAAAAACAAACAAACCAAACAACAAAAAAAAAAAAAAAAAAAAAAAAAACACAAAAAGAAGGGAAAAAGTGTTTGAGTGTTAGTGAAAAACAATGCCAGAATCAGTATTTTTATGTCTCAAGGTCTACATGTTATCATCTCCTGAGAATACAGGGTTTTATACAAAAATATAACATTAAACAATATGACAACATCTATTTGCATGATACCCCAATACAGGAAAACAGATTTGAGCCTTTACTAGTTATACAAGGCAACATTTAGAAAAATATGACACTTATTTTCTTTACTGAACTATGCAAAGCATCTTATACTGACAAAAACTTGCTTTTAGGAGCATAACAATTATTTACACAAGCAATGACTTCAAAAACTGAGCCATAAATTTATGACTGTAAAGGACAACAATGAATACAGTACACCTGGATACACTGTATAAACAAATACCATGGCTAAGAGGTCCTTATATCATTTTAGAAATCTTCTTCAGGCTAGAAATTAAGATTTGCCTCTGCTGCAGTATATATCATAGAGAGTGAATGTATTTACCTTGTAGTATTTTTACATTTACAAAAATCTCCTTTATAAGCAGCAGCTTCATCATACCATCCTTCAGCACTTACCAACTGAAAAAAAACCCAATGTACTGAAATAGTAAGGTGGGTTTTTTTCTTAAAAGAAAAGCTTAACCTACAGAAACTGATGTGCTATTGCTAAAGCTGTCTGGCAAGAGAGCTATCACCAATCAACAAAAATATCTGTTTTGCAGGACCTCATTCGCAGAGGAACTGGATGCAAGAAATGTGAAGCTAATGGCAAGAAAAAGTTTCCTGCGTTTCACCAAGAACTGAAAAACTTTCTGATATCTATGCTAAAATAATCAGATAACCATTCTTATTTTTACTGCTACATTATTTATTTAAATATTTAATTATGACTAATTTATGTATTTTGCCCTGTGGCTTACTAGCTTGCTGTCCATTTTGGGACCACGGTATGTTCTTAGTCTGGGTGATAAGACAGTCTGTTCTAAGATCACATTTGATCCTTTCTGTAAGCCCTACGGGCTCAAAATGTAGTTTGGAAAACTAATTGGTTCTTGCTTTGTCAATAAACATATAGAGACAACTATTTATTAAAAAGACTATTAAAAGTTACCTGTATGTTATATTTAATAAATTTCAGTATCATATAAAAATCACATCTGGAGTCTTCTTTGTTAAATGATGCTGTCTTTTTCACTGGTGACTTAAACTCTTTTTTTCTAAAAACATCCCACCGACCCCCACCCCCCGAAAGCATTACCAGCGTACAAGTGTACAGGTACCAGCTCAAAACAAGACACCTGCAGATAACCTTGTTAAAGCAATATAAAATACCAGTTTATGCCGGCATAGAGCAGAAGTTATAGAAGTAATAGCACCAAACTGCTTCCTCCAAAAACCCCAAACTTTTTTTTGTGAGCTGTCCTACTTAGCTGCACAGGGTTTCTGCTATATTTTTTCCAGGACGCCTTTTTCTCATTGGTGTAAGCAAAAGATGTACTTCTCGAAAATCTTCAGAGACAGGGAAACATGAACACAGTAACACACCTGAAAAAGTAACTGTGCAGGTAACTGAGGTACCAATGTCCCAGAACACTTAGCCAGTTCCTCCCAGCAACAACTGACATAAAATTGACAATTAACATATAAATCCATGTGAACACATACCGCCTTATGTATTCACAAAAATCTTTTTGTGGAACTTCAGCAACGTGCTTACTTCAAACGAAGATGGAGTCGGTCATGTGCCGTTGTAAGCTTTGTGCAGCTAAGCTTTATGCAGCAAGAAACAACTGAGAGGAGCATCTTTTGCAATCGCAGCCCCACTACTCAGTGCAAACAATGCCAGCTGTAATTGATGAAAGTAAGCCTACAACAACAGTTATCAGCCTATCGTTTAGTCTTTGATGTGTTTTGCTGGTGGGTGTGGTATGGAGTATTTCACCTTATACTTAAAAACAGGCCAGCCATGGAAAGCCCAGCAGTTTTCTTGAAAGCTGCAAAGAGAAAACAGGCGTTAATGATAGCTTTCTCCCAAAAGTGCAAAAATACTTACAGTGCTGGTATCTGGTATCTGTTGCTCTACTTACCTCCTCTTCCCACAGTGAAGGAGTGCTCTGTCCCCACCCACAAGGACTCAGAAAAGTGAAATACTGTCAGTCATCCCAGCCACAAACAGATCAGCTCCACCCTCTTCTCAAATCAGATGCCTTCCCAACGACAGCCTGTAATAACAGTAATACCTAAACACAGTGCGACAGAGAAGATGAGAAAACGAGCAATGCATTCATTCATAAACATTTTCTACCTTGTTGTTCTTTGTCGAATAATGCTTTTAACATAGATTCCTTCTTGATAAATTCTTAACAGCAGCATGCAAAAAGAATGGAAAAAAAAATTCCCTTCAAGATGACGCAGCAAGACACAGGAAACACTGAGGCTACGAGATAGAGCCTAGCCTTAAAAACGCTCGTAAGAATGTCAGAATGACATGAATACTACTGACTTCTGACTGGTACTGACAACTGTAGGTGAATTTCAGTTGCAGAATCTTGCAAGACCACCCATACCCAAGTGACCACAACAATAAAACTGAGCAACGCTGAGACACTAACCTAGCAGTGACACTAACCTGCAAAGCCAAACCCAGAGACCCCCCTGGACACGGGCTGGGCTCCCCATCAAGTCTGTGTCTGAGAAACTTAGTCTGGGAAGCTGTTCCAAGGTGGGTCTGACCTGCACCCTAGTGCTGAGTATTAGGGAGAGAATGGAAACAGAATTATAGTTTGATAGTAAAATATAGACAGTTGATGTAGGACTAATAATTAATAGATTTACCCCTGTAAAAACTTGCTACATAATGTAAATGTAACTCAGTGGTGTGGTTTTAGATTATCCTTTATTTCGTTGAGTTTTTTCACTGGTTTACTTGACTTTATAACCTTTTGAATCAATTGCATCTAAAGTGTCTAATCTACAGCAGAAAGCTGCACCCCAAAGTAACAGCATCACCCATAACATTTATACATGAACAGGAACATTTAAACAATCAGCGGGTAGATAAAGCAGCCAAGATTGAAGTGGCTCAAGCAGATTTAGATTGGCAACATAAAGGTGAATTATTTATAGCTCAGTGGGCCCATGACACTTCAGGTCATCAAGGAAGAGATGCGACATATGGATGGGCCTGAGATCAAGGGGTGGATTTAACCACGGACGCTATCACACAGGTAATTCACGAATGTGAAACATGCGCTGCAATTAAACAAGCCAAGCGGTTAAAGCCTCTGTGGTGTGGAGAGCAACGGCTGAAATATAGATAAGGAGAGGTTTGGTGGATTGACTATGTCACACTCCCCCAGACCCACCAAGGCAAGCGCCATGTGCTTACAATGGTGGAAGCGACCACCGCGTGGCTGGAAACACTCCCTGTGCCCCACGCCGCTGCCCAGAACACCATCCTGGGCCTTGAAAGACAGGTCTTGTGGTGACATGGCACCCCAGGAGGAATTAAATCAGACAACGGAACTCATTTCTGAAACAATCTTATAGACACTTGGGCCAAAGAGCATGGCATTGAGCGGGTGTATCGCATTCCCTATTGTGCACCAGCCTCTGGGAAAACGGAACGATGTACTGGGCTGTTGAAGACTGCACTGAAAGCAACGGGTGGTGGGACTTCCAAACGTTGGAACACACATTTAGCAAAGGTTACGTGGCTGGTGAATACCAGAGGATCTGCTAGCCGAGTTGGTCCTGCCCAATCAAAGCTTTTGCATATGGTAGAGGAGGGTAAAGTTCCAGTACTGCACCTTAAAAATATGCTTGGGAAAATGGTCTGGGTCATTCCTGCTCCAGGCAATGGCAAACCCATTCATGGGATTGTTTTTGCTCCAGGATCTGGGAGCATTTTGTGGGTAATGCAAGAGGACGGGCAAATTAGATGTGTGCCTTGAGGGGATTTGATTTTGGGTGAAAACAGCCAATAAACCGAGTGATGTTCATTGTGTCATTGTGTTGTATATTGTCCCTGGTGGCAGCAGTAGGATTTGGATCCACAGCCCCGTAGAGACTGGATAGTGATTGGTACTGCATACCTTCTGGCCCCCATCTCTACTATTTTAGGTTTGAAGATTTGAACCTGACTCCTCCTTAACTGAAGAATGACTTTGGTGAAACCAGATCAGTGCCGTTGTAGTAGAATCAGAACTGGCTTCGACATGCAGCAATCCAAACCTTGTACCATTTTCCCCGCCCGGAAAGACTGGTACAGCAGATAGAGCCCAACATCATGGACTAAATGAACTCAATGGACTTCAGAGGGATGGTCCGTAGACTGAGGGAATGATATCTGCATATTTATCTTAAAGGACAGGAGAGGTGATGGTGTATTGGAAAATGTGGCATGACACAAGTTGTATGGAATAAGGGGTGAATAGAGTCCTGGTTTCAGCTGGGATGGAGTTAATTATCTTCTTAGGAGCTGGTACGGTGCTGTGTTTTGGCTTTGATGTGAGACTTTTCAGTTCCTCAGGCCTTGAAAGCAAAAAGGCTGGAGGGGCACAAGGAACTGGGAGGGGACACAGCCATGTCTGCTGACCTGAACTAACCAAAAATTTATTCCAGACCCTGGGACATCATGCCTGGTATATATACCTGGGGGGTTGGCCGGGGCGGGACGATCATTTCTGGGGTGTGGCTGGACATCGGTCAGCAGGTGGTGAGCAGTTGCATTGTGCACCATGTATTCCTTTCTTCTTTCACCTCTGGATTTTATTCTTTCCCTTCCCCTTTTCATTATAATTGTTATTGTCATCATTGTTATTATTGTTCTTTCATTTTTATTTAATTTCAATTATTAGACTGTTCTTATCGTAACCCTTGAGTATTACATTCCTTTCCAACTCTTCTCCCCATCTCTCTGGGTGAGGGGGGAGTGAGCGAGCAGCTGTGTTGTAGTTCATTACCAGCCCAGTAATTAATTATTTTTTAAAATTATTAATTAAATAATTAATAATTACCAGGTAATTAAATGCCCCCTCCCTGGCAGTGTCCCAGGCCAGGCTGGACAGGGCTTGCAGCAGCCTGGTCTAGCAGGAGGTGCCCCTGCCCATGGCAGGGGGGTTGGAACTAGATGACCTTCAAGGTCCCTTCCAACCCAAACCGTTCTATGCCTCTGTGATCTCTGCAGTGTTTGGGTTTGCTTTCATTGCCGTGCTAACATCAGCTTGGGTGTTGCTCTTCCTTCCGCTCTAATCCATATACTCCTGGCAAAATTGTGTGAGGTGGCGTGCTTTCTTCTTTCAGCTGTCTTTGAATACAAGTCAAAACCCCAAAGCCGTATCCTTTTAAAATGAAGACTTCATCTAGATGAGCGTGAAAAATACGTGATTCTCTTTACTCGCCAAAAGCATTTTACAAAGCTCTTTTTCCATTTTGTGCGGCAAGACTCGCTTCTGGTCGGTGGGAAGCGACGCTCGCTATAGCCACCGTGCAAGCGATTTACAACAAGTCGAGGCAGAGAGCCCTCCTTAACTCTTACCCTGTATTTCTCACAGCTACTGAAAGATTTTGTTTGGAGTGATACTAACTGCCGCCACGGTTTGGTGGCCTCTTTAGGGTTAGTTGGGTGTCTCCTTCAGCAAAAAAAATGTGACAACTGCTATTTAGAGAGAGCAACGCAGCCTTCATTTACCATTTATGTAATCTGTCATTCCATGTAAGGAAGGATGACAGTGAATCTACTTTCTTAATATCTAATCTTAGGAATTTTTGTAATGAAATAGCAACTGAAAAGGTGACGTCATTGCAGTATTTTTCCAGGTTCAGAGGTAAAAGGAGTTGCATTTTCACTGTTCCTGTTAGATGATGTATGTAACAGTCATAAAGAGATATCTTTTTTACATGTGAACCTGTTGTATGTGGTGTCCAAGGACTTAGTGTTTCCTTGGTGTCTGAAAGGTATGTTCTTGCTCATTTTTCTGGTCTGTTGAAGACAACTAAGTAGTGTTTGTGACACTGTAAATGCCACTACTCACAGCTTGAACTGTGGACAAATGAGATTGTTGTCAAGACAGCAGATTTGTCATTAAAGTGGCTTTTCATGGTGGCTTCTGATAACTATGACATAGCTAACAAGTTGTCTGTCTGAATGTGGAGGGGCAATATTGCCTTTGGCTGTGGTGGTGAATAGGTTGGTCTTACTCTTTTCTTAGTTTCAAAGACAGGAGCACACCCTCATTAAATTTACTTTCAGTGGATGGGTGATGGCAGGAAAGAGGTCTTCATCCTTAAAGTGAAGATGTTTATCTAGTAAGGGACAAGTGGTGCCTCAGCCCCTTCTTCTGAATTCTAAGAATTCGGTATGTGCACCTGCATGCAAGGAGGTGTTCAGAAACTCAAAAGTGTTTTTAAAGGAATAAAAAATATGTATTTTATTCAAAATACCAACTACAGCTGGTGGTTACTTGTCCCTGCTGTGCTTTCAAAATCTAAAATGTGGAAGGCTGTACAAGTGTAGAGTGCTCTACCACATGACACGTTTCTTCTTAAGGATTTTTTTCAATGTAACACAGTAGTGACTAAATACAGTGTTTGCTGGGGAAGAAACTGGTCCCTAAGTCTTTGTCACCCAGTGTCTCAAAATGCTGGACAGTATTGTCATTTTCTATTTGTGCATTTGAAATTAATTCTTAGAGGAACAGAGTGATGAATTAGTAATAAATATCAAATGCATCTTGAGCTGCTAACAGAGTTTAAGGCTTCTTAGGAAAGGATTGTGCATATCCTTATTGCAGTTGCCACAAGGAAGATGAGTCTACGTAGTAGCTCTACCCAGGCTAGAAATAACATTTCTTCATGCTTTGCTCATTTTTCTTGCCTGTTATATGTTCAATACATTACTTCTCTTACAGCTTCTGGAATGGAAGGAGGTGCTCTACTGTTGAATATTGTCTTCACGCCTCAGGTGCTGCTTGACATGGGAGGAAGGGGCAGCTGACTAAGAGTATCGGAGTAGGGCTTATTTTCATGTAATGGTTGAGATTGGAAGGCACCTCTGGAGTTTGTCTAGTCCACTGCTCACAGTAACGTCAACTACAGCAGGTTGCTCAGGGTCATGCCTAGTCAGATTTTGGGCATCTCCAAGGATAGAGACTCCACAACCCTTTTGAACAGCCTGTTCCAGTGCTTGACCACTGTTGACATTTTGAATAAAAAAGAGAGTGAATAAAATTTTTTACATCTTATGCTTAAGTGGAATTTCCTGTATTTCAGTTTGTGCCCATTGCCTCTTGGCCTGTCCCTGGGGACAACCATGAAGAGTCTGGGTCCCTCTTCTTTACACCTCCCTCGTCCACAAATCAGATATTCATACACCTTTGTAAGTCCTCCCCATGTGCAGGACTCTGCATTTCCCTTTGCTGAACTTCATAAGGTTCTTGTTGGCAAATTTCCCCAGCCTGTCAAGGTCCCTCTGAACAGCAGCACAACCATCTCATCTGTCAACCATGCCTCCTCGTTTTGTATCCTCTGCAAATGTGCTGAGAGGACACTCTGCCCTGTTGTGCAGGTCATTAGTGAAGATTTTAAATAAATCGGCCCTGTATTGACCCATTTGAGGATTAACGGGGCCATCGCTGACAAAGGTACTTATTTGGGCCCTCCACCGACTCTCTGCAGATAGAAGCAGGCTGTCATCTGCCCAGTGCGGCACAGCTAAGCTGCTCATGTGAATGTAGAGGGTAGGTTCAGGTGCCAGTTGGGGACGTCAAGTAAGACTTCAGCTCACACTCAACAGAAAGTCATCTATTAAAAGAACTTTGTCTGAATTAGGTCTTTAGTGGCCTAAAACTAAGGAGGATTTGAAAAATTGTCCTGACCTTACGTGGGTGAAACGTAGCTGCTGCAGGTCGGGAAGGCTAGCTTGGCATTACAGTGCTTCAGTTCAAATTTCACCTAAATACCCGGCATTAATCAAAAAGCAGAATGCTAGGTACTACTAGGAAAGGAGAACACAACTCTGCTGTGTAAACCTGAGGTTCAGCCACATCTTCAATATCGCGTGTGTGTGTTCTGGCCCCATATCTGGACAGAGATAACGGCCAAGTGGATTACAGGTGGAATGAAAATGCAAGAGATGGCTAAGCGGAATCAAACTCTTCAAGCTGGAAGAGGTGTGTATGAGGAAAGGTATTACAGGCCTATAAACTCATTGAGCTGACAGAGGGTAAAGAGGGAATGTTTCTGTAGTTGAAGATAAACAGTCAAACAAGTTGAGGTGTTGGGTTCCAAGTGAAGTTAAGGTTTCATTCTGCCATCTCCATGTAGCTAAGCAGAAGGACCTCCTTGCTATAGGATGTTGTGGATACCAAAAGTTCCAGTAGTATTTTCATTCCTTTAAAAACAAAAGTGCTGCCTTTTATTCAATAGGCTCTTAAACCACCAATTGTAAGTGACTCAGAGACTATACTGGAGAACTATCTTCCGCAGGCATCTGTAGAGGAATGAAGGCAGTGGGTTGATTAGCATTGATAACATGCAGCTGTGGCCTTGCCTAGAAGGCGGTGGGTTGATTGACCTGGATGATGTGCAGCTGTAGCTCGTTCCGCTAAGTAGTTAAATAGCCCTAAGGAGGGTGGGAGAGGTGGTCAGATGGAAGAGGAGCAGTGTTGTTTGGCCTCTGGAGGAAGGAGAAACTGCATGGACAATAGAATCTGACTGGTGGTGGCCCTGTTGTAGCCTACTAGTTTGTTTGTGCTGCAACAGGCATCCTTTGTTGGTCCTGTCAAACAAAATGTTAGACTTGGGAGACCTTTTTGAAAGAGAGTTGGAATGGGTGATTTGCAGCTGTTGTTTGTAGCAGTTCCCTTTCTTAAGATGACTGTACCTTCACTAACCAGTAATGATGCAGGTAAGGGAAACAAGGATGCTGTATTAAATGAGGAGGCTGTGGTTTCTTTTTCAATGGGCATAGATGGTGTGAAAAATTCTGCCTTGTGAGTATATCTATTTTGTCCCAAAGAAAACATGTGAAATTTGTGGTAGTGCCTTAGTCTTCTCATAGTAGATTGATTAATGTATCAACTTTAAAAGAGTCCCCAGAACAACTAAAAATTGCAAATTTTTTTTGTCTAAAGAGTGGGAGTTCTAATGGATACACCACAGAAATAATGAATAAAAACTCTAATTTGATACTCGTTACAAAGGCATGTTTTGGTACTAGTGACCTGGCCCAACATGAATTTGAGCATAAAGCTGAAGAAAAAATATCTTTTGCTAGGAAAATCCTCTGTGGGTGTCAGTGGCTGATTCAGAGCTAAGCATTGTTCCTGGTTCTTTCCCTTCCACTCATGTTGAAAATCATTTCATTACTGATAGATGGAGCAAAGCTATCTCTGGTCCTAACACAAGCGCTGTAACAGACAAGCTGAATATCATATGTCTGCGATGCTTTGTTATTTTAAAAATGTTTCCCTACCTAGATTGCAGTTTTCATTAGTTTGCTCTACATATGTTCCTATTAAGTGCAGCAGATCAGTAACTAGTTCACTTAAAAACCATAAGCTCTACACAAGTGTTTTGGTTTTTTATGTAGAAAAAATAACAAAATCGGTTAATGTGTCATAAGGTCAGTAGTACAGTGACCAGAGCTCAATTTTTATACTGTTCAAGGTGTCAACAGTATCGGTGTGAGCACTGTGCCTTTTTTGGATAACACTAAACACTTGACACGCTTGCAAGGAGTATGTGCAGTAAGTCAGAGGGTTGTTTCTGAGACATTCTACTTTTGCCATAACAGTTGATTTTTTTTTTTTTCTTGAATGGACTTTTTTGAGATTTTTGAGATGTGATGATACAGAAGCTGAAATTTCACTGAGTTGTTGCTGAAATGCTGGCAGAAGCTAGCTAGCAGAAAGAGCTTTTCTGCTGATAGTATGACTGGAGCCCTCCAAACAAGCTCTGCAGTACTTCTCACCTGCAGGCTGACTGATTGGGACCACTGTACTGTGGATTTCTGAGAGGATACAAGTTATATCTTCTCCATTCAGATTCCCCTGAATTAATGAATCTTGAATCATCATTGTTCACTTGTTCCTTATGACATGGCACTGTTTGACTCAGTACTGGGAATTGAAGAAGGTAAATCTTGCTAGATCAGATAGATTATCAGATAGATAAAATGTTGTAGTTTCTTGCAAGCTGTGAGAATCTTGGGATGGAAGGGGTGGTGGGCACTGTGTTCTGTTAGAAAAACTGATGTAAGGGGATAAACTGTTCAGCCGGTCCTCTCATCAGATATTTGTTTACCTGTACCTGCCTGTGCGAAGTTCTGGACAGATACTGAAGGTGTATTGGATTTAATGTGATATAAATTTTGCATATCCTTAAGTACAGAAGACCTGATGTGAATCAGATAATGTGCATGTTATCATATCACAATCAAAGCTTCTTTGTATGTTTGTAATGACACAGAAGTGGTTTCCTTTCCAGATGTGTGTTCTGTGATCCTGCACTGCATAGTATGAAAAATACTTTTGGATAGCCACGGATTTCTGGCGTCTAAGACCGAACCAAAAAATGCCTGGAGTTCCTCTTTTTTACTCCATCTTCTATCTTGCTTTTGCCTGTTAGTGTCATTTTCAAAGGAAATATTGCTAGAAAACACAGCCTTAAAAAGAAAATAAATGGTTTCTGATTATTGGGGTGAAGAATAAATACAACAGCTTCTATACACATCTCTCCATTTGCTTAATAAGTTGACAGTCAAGGCAATATTGGCATGAGGAAAAAAAGGCTGAAACTGAGGAGACACCTCCTTCAGGTCCTGCTGTGCAGCTCCACTTTGCAGCATATTACTTGAGGCTTAGCAATCCAGACAAGGAGAAGATGTTTCTCTGTGCTAAGAACTGGCACAACACTTCGTTGCTGCTGCCCAGATGATTGTTGATTGTTGGCCTCTAGACAGGAGGTAGGAATGAAAAGAACTCAAGGAACTAGTTTCAGGAAAAAGAAAGTACTCCAAGGAATGGGTATTTTCAGTAAAATTTATAATCAGTCATGGAAGACAGTACATGAAATACCGATGTGGTGCTTGTGAATTTAGTAGGAAAAATAGAATGGTAATAGGGAAATCTTTATGGGCTTTTGGAATGCTAAAAACTTTATTAGATGGGTAACCTATCAGGAAGAAAGTTTCAGATGATGTTATGAGGAAATAAAGGTATTTTTACCTGCAGGGGGAAATGGCCATACTCATCACGAAGTTCAGGCTGCAGGAACCCTCCTTCAGTGAAGGACCCTCTCTTACCTAGCTCTAAGCATACAGCTGTATTTTTGTGAATGTGATGAGAATATGCCTAGCCTGTTCCATTCTTTCTGGGCAGATAGACCTCTGTCTTATAACCTTACTTTAACAATGTGGTCTCGGTCTGTGGTTACTGCTAGCTGTAGATGTGGTTCTACACCTATGCCTGCTTTTCTTGATGTTTTTTGACTTAAAAGTCTTTATCACAAGGCTATTGAAAGGTCTGCAAAGGTCCTTCACCATTACTACTTCTCTAGCTCTCTTAATATAATTTCTGACTTGCTCTTTAGGTTAGGAGTACTCATTTTGTTTTGTTTGTAAAGCCCTTGGGATAACAGGAGCTTGGGCTCACATGTATGGCTTGGCACAGCTCAGGTGATGGGCTTGATTTGTTACATATTTGGGCAGTTGTTGGGAGAAGGGCATTTGCTACTGGGTCTTCAGCGAGGTTGGTTGATTCACACAGGTGATTTCCACAGTGGTACCGGGGTCATGCTGTGCTCTTTTCTGCAATGAAATAACAAGTGTGTTTACATTTGATGTTTGTGTGTGTTGCCAGTTTTGCTCTTTTGCAACTACTCCATGACCAGGTTTACCTCGTTCCCTTGGTTGAGGAAGCCTTTTACTAGCTGCAGGGAATGTAAAAGGAGTTAGTCACTGTTAACTGAGTAGTAACAGAGTATGGAAGAGCAGTGGCATGTGTACTTGTGAGATGGAAAAATAAGCTTGTTGTGACTCGTGTCTAGAGCGGAGACTAGTGAGAAATAGCTTAGCTGTGCATAGTGTTGGCGAGCTTTGTGCAAACGAAGGGGAGAGCTTTGGGGCTGAGCTGAAGGAAAAGGGTGGAAGGTACGCTCATAGGTATAAATGCCTAAAAGAAGGCTTTTACCAAATGATTCATCTACCTAGGACAGCAGTATCCAGGATATGCTCTGTACCTAATTCTGGAGGAAGTAGAAAGTATATGAAAAAACTGCAATGATATAGTTGCCTCAACAGAAAATACAAACTATGCATTATAGCATGGTAACATGATATTTCATAATTGAAATCTGTGGTAATTGTAAAAGAGTGCATGTCCCTAGATCTGCATGTTTGCCCCAGCCACGTCATGACCCCGTAATTCAAGCAAGACCCATATGTGCGTCACCTTCCCTCCTGTACCTTGGTTTTCTCAGAAAGGAAATGCAGTTGCGTGGGCTGGGGAGGAGGTGCTGTGCATTCTAGCTAGGTTGCGATCTGGATGATTACTACAGCACCCACATCAGCTCGCGCCCATCTCTCAGTCTAACAGGAGAAATCAAACTAGAGTGTGATTCTTCCCTTCAGTGTCTAAAGAGAATCATAAAATGCCCTGAAAAATCAGTGGACCTTGGTAGAAGCAAGTTTTTCCTAAGATTTGTGTTGTGGCGGGGGGAGTAAGTTCCTATGGTACGAAGCCAGTTAGGAGACTGGGAATACTAAATTTCCAAACCAGTGGATACTACTTGCCTGGCAAAATTGCAAGAGGGAAGTGAAACACTTCAGACCTAGAACGTGTTTTCTGTTTATGTGCTACTATTTTGTTAATCATGTTATAATAATGCCTAGGCATGACAAGTGAAATACAAATTCATTGTGTTCGCTTTATAAACACAGGAGAGAAGCTACTGTTGTATTACGCTGAACATGCTGCTAAATAATGATGGGCAATAATAAAGCCTAGAGAACTAGTGTTCAGTAGAGTTCAGGTGTTAAGTCTTGCACATCTAAGTTTTCTGGAGTTTAGGGAAGATGGTTGTGCATTTCTGCAGCCATGGAAGCAGTTTCCAGAGAGGTAAGACTGAACAGCATAGTAGCAGAAAGAAAGTGCTTTTCACAAGAGAAACTGCACTCTCCTGAAGCAATGGATTCTAGTCTGAGGAAAGTGGGCTACTGCATCCAAACACCATAAAATCATTTGGTCTGTGACCTTATTCTATCTGATAAGCAAAAGTAAATGGTAAAGTACAGCAATAAAGTGCAGGAAATTGAAACTTCAATTGTAGTTAGAGGTTTCCAAAAGGACCACAGATATCTGATTAGAGTTTATTCTCTTCTTGCTCTGTTCTTGCAATCTTTCTATAAAGAGAAGCCTATTAAACCACAAAGTATGACTTGAAATTGCATACAAGCTCTGCACAAAGTGCAGGCTGATCTGGGGTGATGGGTATATAGGAAAGCTAGAAGACTGTACTGTGGAATGCAAGGTTGAACTTTTAGTGCTGAGTTCTCGCTTGGTCTCTGGATTTTCTTAGTGACAAATTTGGCAGTGGAAGCAAAAGTGATGGAGAAAGTTGCTTGGGTATTGGTCGTCCCACCATTATTCAAATTACTGTACTTTTTACTTTCCGTATCTCGCTGAAGGAAAGATTGACAGTGATTTATTGGTGGCGAATGCATCATAGCAATTTCAGTCATATATTCCATAACCAGATGCGTGAGAGAGTAAGCGTTTTGTCCCCCTGCCCTGTTCAGATCCCAGTTTAAAAGTTTTAGTAATGTAAAGGTTTTGATATAAATGAATGGGAGCAGAGAGGCCCTTGAATGTGTCCATTTTGTGCCTGTTCCATTTTAAAGCTTTTGAGAAAAACATCTTTTGGATTTGCCCTTTAATGTTAGCATATCAGTACAGCACCTGTGAAAGGCTGGCTTCCATGAGATGCTGGGGAACAGTGAATGTGTGATCAGTGAAAAGTTCTCTTTTTAACCGCAGAGGCTACCAGTCACTGAAACAAGTACAAAAATGACTGTGGCTTACTAGGCTGTAATCATGCCTTTTGTCTATGGGATGAGCTGTCAATGGAATGGACCTGACATTTGCATCCAAATGTTAAGGTGCAGCTTTCTGAAAGGCAAGGCTGAACAGAAGAGAAACCAGGGTGGGAGAGAACAGGATGGAGTGGGGAGGGGGGGAACCCCAATCCATGAAAACAGGAAACATAAATGCACCTTCCACTTGGGGAAGATGGAAAAGCAAAGGACTTTAGTCTGATGTAGCGTATAGGTCATTAACACTGCAGATACAAATAGGATGTAAAGATTTTGGAGGCTTCAGGATTTTGTATAGGGACAGTTTCACCATAGATGCTCCCTGTGTGGAACTGCTACTGTGCATTATAACAGTAATGATAAAAGGACCTTTCAGTGTATTTGTTTCAGACTGAGGCTAGAAAAAAGTGAACATGCAGTATTGTCATTATTTCGACCCTTTTTGAAACTCTTTGCCATTGTTTTTATGCTGAATTTATATTATGTTTTCCTTTTGTTGTACATAATTCTCTTTATTTTTCATTGTTTAATGAACAGAGTGACCTAATGGAAGCCGTTTATTCCTAAACTGAGGTATAAAGGTTTGAGCCAGATGCTAAAATGAAGTAGCAGGTTTTTTTACTGCTGGCTCATGATCCCTACTTTGCAGAAGCCTTTTCTGGTGCAAAATGGGAGGCTTTGATCAGCCTTTGAGTGCCCCAGGGAAAGCTCTTGACATTCCCAGAAGGAAATGAAACGTTACCACTGTGAAACATTTCCTGTTCAAAAGATTTTGTTCTTATGTTTTGGTGTAGTGCGATACATATTTTTTTATATATTTTCACATGAAATGACAATCAGATCTTGATTCCTGCCGTTTTGAAAAGAGATTTAACACTGATGGTTCTTCCTGATCCTGTCAAGATACTATAATTGGCTATGGATGTAAGACTTACTTGTTAGTACGAGCATCTGAAAATTGAAGCTGATGGGGAAAAGAAAAAAAAATCCCACAAATACATATAATTCCTTCTGAGGGATTTCTTTTAGTTTTGGAGTTCTGAGTCGGTGAAACACTTCATGACTGAAAATTACTTTCCCTGATGGCAGATGCAAGTCATTACATGCCTTGAAAAAGGGAGCTGATATCACCTGATAATATTATAAACTAAAATCTCTTAAAAATACTAAGCATTCAAGAAAATGAGAAAATTTACTGGTGAATCAAACTGACCAGCTGTTTCCTAAAACTAAGAAGTAAAGGCAAGAAGCATATGTAGGGAAAGAAGGAAGTTCTTGGGAAGTTGTCACTTTTTGGGATGCCAACATCTAGAGGCTGGCAAGAGAGTTCTCAGACTCTTCAAATCCAATAATCCATTCCCTGCTTCTGTAGGACATGTGAAAATGAGCCGTTGAGGTTCATGATTTGCCCTAACACAGCACCTCTTTGCTTCCATTTTTGTAAGTGTAATAGCAAAACCCTTTTTGCAATTGCTGCCAAAAACATCAGAAGTGACTGTCATTCGGAACAATTGTGACTGCTTTATGTGAAACGGGACTCAGCTGCTGTAGAAAATAGAGTAGTAAGAGTTGTATAATCTTCAGTGTGATTTTTCTGAAGCAGTATGTGACATCTATACAAAAGCTACCTAAGGTCATGATATTTTTTTGTTAATGGGTTTTTTGCATTTATCCCCAAATAAAAATGTCACTTTGAAAAGACTGCTTGAAGATTTGAATTTAAGAAGAGTTCACCGCCTTTCTGCTTTTTAAACCTAGACTTTGACTGTGTTGTCAGATTCATGGAGGAACTCTGTTGAGAAATAGCAGCTGGTAATGCACGGGGCAGGGGTAATGCAGAAATGGTCAGCAGTGGAAATTGGCATCAAATCTCAGGTGGAGAATCTCAGCTTGAATCTTTCAGCACTTAAAATTTAGTGCCCTTGCCTGAAGTAAAACACTGTAGAATCTCAGGCTATCCAGTGACAGTAATTTCAGGAGGCTCGTCTAGGAAGTGGATATGCATATGGGTAGTGTGAGTATGGAGTGCAACATAGAGGTGAGATGGTTTAACAAGAGGATTGAGACAGGTTCTCTCATCTCATAGGCTATATTTTCAATAGATGGGAAGCATTACTTTGAATCCTAGCCAGGACCACGACAGGTGAAAGCTAGCCTGGCTGTTCCTGGTGTACAGGACCGCAGGTTTTTGCTGCAGCTGTGTTGGTGTCCTGTGCCACGCCACAGACAGTGGCAGCTCCCGCAGCTTCACAGCCCAATGTGAGACCAGAACCAAGAGAATGAGAAGGACCAAGGGCTTTTAGTTCAGGTAATGTGGGTAGCTCTAGTACAATGAAAGTTTGAGTTGGGTCATTTATTTTATGCCAAACGGATATCCTTGACTTAAACACCAAGAAAACTGCCTAAAATGTTGTTTCATTTTGGATACTTGCTATTCCAAATGCTAGGTTGTCTTTCCATGCTAAAACTGATCTCCCAGTGTCTCTCAAACTAAACGTACAAACTCTACGTGACTGAGAAAGATATCTCTTACAGTGTGAGAAGCAATAGCAATCTTGACCCCATTTCCTATCTTTTTAATAAAAAAGTTAGTCAGGCTGAATGCAGAATACCTTTTGTGGTTTGGGTTATAATTTCATTATTAACAAATGTGATTCATGTGTAGAACACAGGGGTTTCCCCCTCTGGTGTATGGTATATCCTTGCTTGTGGTGATTAAGGGGGTTTCCTCTCCTGCCTGTTTAGTTGGGTGTATAGTCTAATTCTTCCTGTTCTCCTGGATGGCTGTATATTAATTTCTTCCTTTCTGTCAAATCCTGATAGGTTTCTGTAGGATGGATTACCTGGTGTGGTGAAGCATGATCTTCAGCAGGGATGTGGTTTAGAGGCTCCCATGTTGTCATTCTAGCTATGACACTGCCTCCCCCGTCACCTGGGAAAGTTGCTGACTCCTGCTTTAATCTTACTCGTGAGTAAGTGAGAGTGAAATTTCACTACTTACATTTTGCAGGAACTTTGTGCCTACTTCTGAATAATCCAGTCCTAATCCTGAACTCGCAGAAACCAAGAAGTGCTTTGCATTGATGAGTTGCTTCGTTTTGATGTACAGCTTTGGAGTACTTACAAATACCTCCTGATTTTTGGCTCTGGATTTTTTTTCCCGGTGGAAGTAGTGATGTACTTTGGCTTAATGACAGTAGTAAGGGTGACATGTACTTCTGAAAAAACACACTCCATATCTCTGGATGCTATCTTCCATTATTCCCAAAATAATCTTATTTATTACATTTAACTCCTGGATTGCCATTGTAAAAATGGATTTTTAAACACCAGCATCTAAGATGTTGATTATCCTGGTTGCATCACCTTACTGCTTTAGCAACTAGGCAGTGATCTTCGATGGTAATGAGTAGAAGTTTGCATAGTCCTAGGATATTATTCCTTAAAGTAGGAAGCGGGGATGTATCTGTTAAGGTCCAAGGTTAAATTCTAGTTCATAGCCCAAAAGGAAGGCAGGCTATGTGACTTCTTTTTAATGAAGACTGTTGTATAAGGGGTGAAAAAAATGAGCACTGTCTCAGGACAGTTTTTACAGTGACACCTCATATCTAAAATTCCCTCACTGCTTTTACCGTAAGGGTTGGAGATTTGAAGGTCTGTTGTTGGTCTCTCTCCTCATGGCTTTCTCTTGCACTCATTATGGCTCTGCCTGAAAAAGTGCAGGCTTCATGCTACAAGATCTTTTTCCAAGGAAATGCCCTGAGTCTTGCAGTGAAGGTGGAGAGAAGGTGAGTTTTGTAGCTTGGCTGCCAAACCTTGCTCTGAGCAGCATGATCTCAAGAGTGAGACAATTTCTGACTACCAGGAGTACTTGCGTAGTTTCACATCTATGCAGAATAACTCTGTGCTGTGGTGCTGCAAGTTTCTTGCATGCGCTGAAGCCACTCATACTGTACCTATCCAGCTGAGTGTACATATCCACCTGCAGACCATCAGAAGGGCTTTTTCAAATTCAGAACTTGGTACTTCATCCAGGGACTGTTGGCTAAAGGTGCACCGCTGCTACCTTCCCAACTTAGGCCTTGTGTTACTAAATCTTTCAGAGCATTTTCTATTATATGGCTAAATGATTTTTCCATGACACTCGTTTCATCACCCATGTAAAATTTTACAAATGGTTGCTGGGTTGCTAGTGTGGCAATAAGTAGCACGCTCATGGTTCTTCAGCTCTTTTTCATGAGCTGTTACATGGGAGAGTCCATGTAGTCATAGTTTAAAAAGAGGGGAAAAAAACCCCACAACAGTTAAGTTCAGATCATAGCCCTAGCAAGCAGAATTATGCACTTTCCTGGCAAGGTCCTGTTTGTCAAATCCTGTTGCTGCAGTGGGAGCTGAAGTTATACACAGGGACTGTGTAATGGATTGCTTCTATCTGTTGTATGGTTCGTGCCTAGGGAGGGAAGGGGGAAATCCCTTTGTTCAATGCCTCTGCAAGACTTAATTCTCCAGTTACTGCCTGAAGTATAATGACATCTCGTATCTATGAAAATCTACACATTTACATTCTACATTCAGAGAAACTGGAAGGAATATTTTTGAGGCATTGCATATATCTCATAGACCAGTATTACCGTGCCTCCAAAAATCTTAGCTATACATGGCTAAATAAAAATGTCAAAATGTTCTGTCTAAATGCCTAAGAAAAAGACCAAGAGTGAAACCAAGATCTGGGGGAGATGAATTTCTGATGGTAAACAGGAAGCATAAATATGAGTTGGAAATGTTAGCAAAAAGATAATTAACGATTCTATAGATGTACACATGTTGGTTTTCTCACTCATTTCCCCCCCTGGACTATTATTTTATTTATGGGCAACTTAAAATAACCTAAGCTGTCTGATTTAATATTAAAACTGGAAATTACAACAGTGAAAAGAAATAATCTTTCTGTGTGTTTACCAAACACAACGGTGGGAGGAAAATCAACCAGTACTGTAGCCATGTGGTTTAGCCACTGCTGAAAAAGGAGCTGTTTACCCTTTGAGTTCCACACTAACATTATCTGATGTTAGTGTTGTGCAGGTAGTTTCTTGTAGCTTCTTATTCTTGATGTAATAAGACCAAGCTCTTAAATAGCAGCGTGATCTGGTACATCTTAATGTGTTCTTTATAAAGAACATGAGTAGTTTTTCCTGTTTTCCATGTGTAGAAATGGAGAGACAGAGGTGATAGGAGTTTCTTAAATTCCAGCAGCAAAAATCAGTAACATGGCAGAAGTCTCTGAGGCTGAGTATGTTGCTGTATTTGTGATGTGCTATTTTGTCATTTATATGGAGTTGCTACAAATAGCAAGCTGTGGGGAAATTCCTGTATTTAGAGTATTCACTTTTTAAATGATTAATTTCATGGAGGGAAATGTCAGTTAGGTTTAATATTGAGTGAATGAAATTGGAACAACATGGCCGTAGGCACATGGGAATTTGGAATGGAAAGATTTGGTAATGGAGTTAAAACAGAAAGGTCAGGACACCTGGAATTTTTTTTGGCCAATTCTGCCATTAGAGTTGCTGTGTAACACAATACAGCTAATGGAAACTGTGTCTTAACTTAACTGTACATGGAGTGGGGATGGTAAGTCTTTTCAGCATGCAGGTTCTGGGAGGAAAATGTAAAGTTGTTCAAGTAAACAACACTTCTCCTCACTATAGCTGAATTTACGCAATATTTATATTATATGACCTTGGTCTTGATAGTTCAGCTGTTTATAGGTAGTTATTGCTACCTATAAATTGTTTGGCTTGAAAAGCTGAATGGAGTTCATCTGTTAAAAAAACATACTGGCTGCATGAAGTGTACACACAGTTTCTTGGTCCTGATGGATGCCTTGGGGATGTCTGTGCTGATCTGCATTTGAAAGGGCAAGCAACAGGCCACTTCCAAAAATAAGGCCAGTACAAAGTATCGTATTTCCTGATAATTTTAATAGATTCATTTTTACCTTTATCTCAGTGACTTCTGGAAAAAGACAGAAAACACACGTGGCTGTGATTTTTTTTAACAATGTTTAAAAAACCTGTTGATTTCATGTTTAAACTTGCATTATTGAGTAATATTTAAGTAGCCTGTAATATAAAACTAAACCTTTTCAGCTCCCAAAGATTTTTACTTTTTAAGATTTTTTTTTTTTCCAGTTCCCCTCTCAGGAACTGTTTAGCACTGCTATAAAAGTTGTATCCAAATTTTTTTGGAGGCCAGTCTATACATATGCTGCTTGTGGTGTTCCTTGAGCTTGACTGAGATGCAGGTGAGAATGTGAGGCAGCCCTGGCTGCAGAGCAGACTCAAGATGGGTAGCAGGGGTGTAGCAGTGAACGGTTGAAAGAGAACAAATGAGTCTGGAAGAGGAAATGGTGCAAGAGCAGCGGGGGGGAAAAACAAGCCTGGAGGGATGCTTGTAGGGTGCTGGGAGACAGAATGAGGGAGGAGGCAGCTGGGTCTGAGACAGGTGAGAGGCTGTGGTTGGGGCTACCTGAGGATGTGGGTTGGGAGATGGATGTAGCTGGGCAGAAGGGTGTTACTGGGAAGGGCTCTGGCTCTTGTGTGAGGGGTCTGGGTGTGGAGGCTGAAATACTGATTGACTGTGACAACTCCTAGGCGGTGATGGGGAGAGGATTGTTACTATTCGATGAATGTGGCTGTTCCCAGAAAATACAGGATTTAGGCCCTTAGGGCATGTTTGCACAAGAAAAGTTGGCAATCAGTAATTTTTGGGTTTCTTTTTTCAATGTTAATAATAGCTTAATATTCCTTTTTCTGTGCAGTTCATTGTTTGCGCGTCATGGTTTAACCCCAGCCGGCAACTAAGAACAATGCAGCTGCTCACTTGCTACCCTGCACCATGGTGGGATGTGATGGTGGGGGAAGGGAAAAGGTAAAACTTGTGGCTTGAGATAGGAAGAATTTAATAACTGAAATAAAATTAAATATAATAATGATAATTGTAATGAAAAGGAGAGAGGGAGAAAGGAATAAAATCCAAAAGAACAAATAAACCAAACAAGTGATGCACAACAACTGCTCACCACCCACCAACTGCTGACCAGCCAGCCCCCAGCAATGATCGGCAGCCCCTGGCCACCCTCCACCCCAGTCTATGTACCGAGCATGATGTTCTATGGTATGGAACATCCCTTTGGCCAATTTGGGTTGGCTGTCCTGGCTGTGTCCCCTCCCAGTCTCTTGTGCCCTCTCACTGGCAGGGCCTGAGGAACCAAAAAGTCCTTGATTTAAGTTTCTAGTTGTTGCTGGGTGATATACTCAGTGTGTTATCAGCGTTATACTAAACCCAAACCACAGTGTTGCACCAGCTACTGAGAAGAAAATTATCCCAGCCAAAACCCAGGCAGCACAATAACATGGAATGTCTAAAATGTTGAAGTGGAGAGTACTAATATAAGCATTTCAAAACATACTAAAATGCACTCCAGGTAACTGTCATTGCACCTGTGATTAGGAGTTCAGACCAATTCCTTTGCGTCCACACAAGTGGCGACTGGAATTCAAAGTAGTTTGCCCCTTGTCCCTATAGACACACAAAGGTCCAAATACTTGTTTTAAAGCTGTGTCTGGATGTTCTCCGCAAATCAATAGAAGCAGAGAAAAGAAGGGGGGGAAAAAAAAGCAAGAAAAAGCTCATTGGGTTTGGGAGAACTCCAGGTGTACCATGCAGTGTACTGAAAATGGACAGCATTTCTCTTGCTGCTACAGCCAAAGGGGCGCATGGGACCCCTTGTGCTGCCGCGCTTGCGAGAATCCTGAATTCTAAGTAGAAGTGAAAGGACTTCTACTTGTGTTCAGAAACTAAGCTAATGTTTTTTTTCCGTCCAGAGTGTGATTGTAAGGAGAAAACAACAAAAGAAAAAAAAAAATCAGAGTAAGAAAATGAGTAGGCCTTGACTCAAGGTTTTATTAGATTTAAAAAGTACAGGTACATTAGTCATAGTCTCTGGAAGACTTCTTGTAAAGGAGCTTTGCTGTTTGTAAGTACTGAAAAAAGTAATCACAGGAAATAAAAGTATATATTAAATGAAGTGGATGGGTACTTGGGAAACTGATAATTATGGAAAATGAAATTACCTCCTCCCGGCTGTCGGGGCCGCAAGCAGAGCAGGGTGCGGAGGGAGCCGTCTCTGCTGGGGCTGAGCATTCTCAGCAAGCTCCAGAAGATGATACAGCACCTGCTGTGGGGCACCATCTGCTGGTGCCACCTCCTCTGGCTGCTTCCTAGGGGTGTGGGTCATACTGTAGTCTGTACGTTCCCTTACGGCATGGAGCAGCTGCAGTCCTCCTTGGGCTCAGGTCCCTCTGCTTTCAGTGAGGGTGCTTGATGCTGACCCTGGTCTTGTGCAATCACGTCCTGTAACTGCTGCACAGCGAAGTGTTGGCTACTGTGTTTTTATTTCGGTCTACTAATATAGTGTGCCAATAATTTTTTTTAATATTTTCTAAGTGAATTTACGGGAGAGAGGAGCAGGAGAATTGATGCCAGTATTCCCAGATGAATTAAAATATCAGAGCCAGACTTCTCCATGCAATGTGTAACCGGTTTTGATGTACTGGAATCTCCAAAAGGCAGGAGAAGGTTGCATGAGACTACAGGCTGCTGCAAGACAGTTACAGAGCTTACACTGCGATGCACCTGCCAACTCATGGGTCTGCTGCTCTTCCGCCTTTTGTGCAAAAGGGCTGGATATTGTAGGAGGTTGGAAGGCTGGAGACAGTAGCTTAGAAATCAATTTGAGAGCGCTAGACTGAGTTATGTGAAGAAGTTGCCTGGTGCTGAGAGTGGGGAAAAATAAATGGACGTGGAAGAACCACCATCGGGCAGTGTGAGGAGGGCGGTCAGGGAGTAGCGTGGGGGTGACCACAGTTGAGGTGTCACGAGGCTGCTTCAGTTGAGTCGGAAAGCCAGCAAAGGGCCTGCAAAGCCAAGCGTGCAGCGCACTTCAGCCTGAGTCTGTAGGATACACAGTGTTTTACTAATCATCGGACACTTCTCAACTACCATTATCCTTGCTGTGAGCCCCTGCCGAGGCACCACTTGCTAAGCATTGTCCTGCAAAGTGTCATGTTCTCTTAACAGCTTATTGCCTGGTTAGGCTTCTAACCATAGTGATACAGGCAGAATGAAAAGTCGTTGGTGTCTGAGGCCAGAATTCCAATGAGATCGTAGTATCAGGCAGGGATGTTTGAAATCGCAGAACTTGAAATCCCAAGTCATAAAACTTTTGCTTCCTTGCTTCATCTCAGCTGACAAGAGTCAAGCAAGATGTGCTGCGTTTATGCCAGGATACCGGTCTGTCAAGCCTCTCTGTATTTACTAAAATCTAAGAAAACTCTGAACCCAAGAATTTGTACGCTCTGGCCACTGCAGCCGTGGCTGCTGACATAACAGACTGCCCCGGCAGCAGGGCACGGCACCTTGTTTTCGCTGGGAGTTAAGCTGCTGCAGCCTTCGGGCTAGAGCCGTGCACAGGGGCATCTGCCGACAGCTGAGCCTCCTTTTACTGAGCTGTAGGGTACAAAGGGGCAGTTGATAGACAAGAATATGTTCTGTTGCCTCTACTGAGCGCAGGGCCTTGGGATAGGACCTTTTCCTGGTAAAAGCATCCAAGACCCGTGTCTTGGTTACTGCCAGAGATGGTGACGTTGATCATTCAGTGTTAGGTGAAATAGTTGTCTGCTGGTAAGACCATCTATTTATAGAAATGACTACATCATATTGCTAATTTTTGCAAATCTGCGATTTGAGCTCACTGTAACAATGGTCAATAACTTCTGTGAAAAATTGAGATTTATGATAAGACAGCAGCCCTGCTCCCCTTGCTACTGCCGAAGGAACAGAAGGCCACATCATGCTGGTGAGGAGATGTTCCCTTAACTGCCAAGGCAGGAGATGTGCCATCAGCATAGCTCCCTCATGCTCCTCAGCCTCCCCTGGTAGTCTACCGCAAACAAAAGCGATGTCTGGTGGCACGTATTTGTTGATGCTGCCTCTGTGGAGAATGCAACTAATGGAAGCTGCAAAGGCAGCGCCACCAGATTATTTTCCAAGCCTGCCTCACTATGCTCTGGACATACTTGTAGTGAGAAGTGACACGAGCATCATCTCCACCTGTTGTCTCCTTTGGCTTGCTCGGGGCCACCTCCTGTGTGTGTTAGTTCCTGGGATGGAATTGAACGTTGCTGCAATAGGTAAGCCTAAGCAGCATTCTCTTGCCAGGTGAAATTAGCCAATTTGCTCTACTTCTAACACCCGTGACTAAGACTTGCTTTTTTGAGGGATGTCGGAAGGGGTGCTTCTGTTTTGCCGGTGAGGACGTGTCCTCTCCGTGTAAATCTTGCATGATAAGGTAAGAATTAAAAGCTGTACAGTGCAAAACAAGGTATAAATATGGAGTAACAGGAAAGCAGGTTCCATGTTTGTTAGGTTGCAAAGCTGCTAAAATTTATTAAACCTGTGTAAATAATAATGAAGTATTGGGCCACATCTACTATGATTTTGGATGTCAAAAGTCTGGGATCTAATTGCTGTCTGACTCTCTTTAAGATCATGTGCTTAAATTCATCAACATGACCAATTTTTAGCTGATTCTTTGTGTTCATTAACTTGGTTGGTGGTGAAAGGGGGGATCTGGAACTGCAAAAACTCCATAATGTCAAAAAGATGCAAAAAAAATCAGGTTGGTAATTAGCATCAAATTGCTGTTTCTGCAGCTGCTGTTGCAATAGGATTCAGAGTGTAGAATTCAAGCTTGGTCAACACTGTGCTGTTTTAAAAATTCCCCTGTAACAATACTTCAGTTTCTCTCTCTAAAAAATTCACATCCCCAGACAGCAAGCTTAGAGAACGATCTCAAAAACATCTATTAGAAGTAATTATAAAAATAGGAACATAACCTTTTTGCACGAAGCATTCAGCTGAAAGAGGAGGTTACTATATAACACCGTCTGTATGTAGGTTGTGTGGGCCTTTTGACAGTGCTTAAGGCCAAAATGCTCGTTTTGAAATTACATTGGCTACACAATGAGTAAAACTCAGCCAACTTCAGCAATCTAATGTTAAACATCAAGTTTATTTTTCACTGTATGGTGTTGACTGTTTTTTTTCCTGTTTATTTTCAGCGTAGTGCGATCACGTTGGGACACGCTAACTAGTTCAGTGCTACCTGTTGGGCAGGCAGTGAAAGAGTGTGCCTACAATAAGTGAAATATGGGACATTCACATGAATTTTTTAATTGTCCATCTCTAGGGTTAAAAGGATCAAGGTCTGTGTATGCTGCATGTATGTGAACTGTGTGATGGTAGCTAGTCACGTATGCCTGGATGATTTATTATATATAGTTAACATTAAAATAGAGAACAGAAAGAACCACAATTCTAATAATAGCTTATGATGAGAATTATAAAATATTATGTCACCAATGTATGGAGTTACATATTTATCTTACACTTACAGAGTTTAAAATATGTTTATCATATATTTTAAAGCATGTATCATCATTCCTTTAATTTAAAAACTGAGCATGAATTATCCAAAGTCATGTGACTGCTGAGATCTGGTGATGCAGAGCAACTTCTCTGAAGTGAACTAGTTGTGTTGGTGCTTTGTCTTGGTGGAAAATGAGGAGATCTGTGGGGGCTGGGAAAACACCTTGGGTGCTTTTGATTGTGAAATGGGTTATTAATGGATCGATACTCATACAGAAAGTTTCACAGAGGGAGAAGTTTTAAATGAGATGATTATCCATTTTTGTTCTCCCATTGACTTTTCAACCTATAGGTGGGGTTTTTTTATTCCATAAAGGGATTTACTGTTTGCTGTATACCTCTGCTGCTCTTCATCTGATCTTTATCACTGTGCTTGCCCACTGAATTTTATTTAAATATGTTTATTTAAACATATGCATCAGACTGGGAAACTTGCCAGAGAATTGTCTGAAATGCTGAAATAAATCTTATGAGAACCAGATAGAACTAGCTAGAAAATATTTTCCCATCTTTTTTTTTTCTCCCCGATTTTGACCTTTTCCCCACTGTGTCATGCTGCAGTGATGTTGAAAATTTTCAACTGTTTTAACAAAAAACACTCAAGAAAGAGAGATACTGATCCACAGCCCATTGCGTAGGCACCTCCTCTGGCATTGTGGTGGGGCATGTCCAGATGGAGAAACCAAATAAAGCAGAGCAGGGGTTGGACCCTGACTCCAGCAGTCACTTCCCTGGTGAATGCCCATCCCAGAAACCTGCTGTCTGCTCTGCTTTTGTGCATATGCTCTTGTTTTTAACAGAAATTCCATCCTGGACCTGAGAAATGTTTTTTGTTTAAAGTTTTATCAGACTGTTTCAGTGAAAGTTGCAAAGAAAAGTTTCAGTTTCAACAAATTGTTATTCTCCAGTGGAAAAACATTTTACTGAAAAATTCCCAGCCCAGTCTACTTCTGAGTTTGCCTGGTACAACATCTTTTTAAGGAAAATCTTATGGTGTGGAACATTCATGCTTAAGGAGGTCATGTTTTAAAGGCAGTTATTTGTTAAGCATTAACAAGTCCGGGTGAGGTTCTGGTCTGTGTTTGTGCTGAGTGCTGGGGTGAGCAGCCTCACCTGGTGTAGGTGTCCTGGGTGTGGGGCCGGGGCAGGGATCTCACCATGGTTGGAGCTCCTTGAGCTGGCTGGGCTCATCTTTCTCCTGGTGCTTGGTTCTTGTTCCCATCCTTTGGCTGCTTCTGCTGTTGCGCCAGTTCGTGTCCTTGTGCAAGTTGTCATGCCTGGGTCAGAGAACTGACCCAGATGAAATACAGCTTGCCTCCTCACCCCTTCCCACAAAGATGCAGCTGTTGGGGGCTGGTAGGAGGGAGAAGTAGGAATGGTTTAATCCAGCCCTGCCAGGTGAAACACGGGTGGAAAAACAGCTTGAGGCAATCGGTAGCCAGTATTTTATTCTTCAGTGCCATAAAAAATGCTTACTGCCAGGTGAGGTTGTTACCTGGTATTTGTTCAGCTTTTTGTAGGGCCATGGTGTAAACCAGATAATGGAAAGAATGGAAGAAAAGAGAACCCTCTAAGGCTGGTTTTAACCTGAATCATTTCAGGTTTGAAGAGCAGTTGCAGTTAGACTTGCCCAGCAAAGACAACTGTGGAGGGTTGGGATTGACTTGAGTTGAAAGGGTAAACGAGGACGGGGAAAGGAACAAAAATTTCTGAAGCTAGTCTCACCAAACAAAACTTCCTTTATGTTTCTCTAAAAATACTCCTGTAAAGGCAGGGACTGAAAAAACTAGAGGGGGAGTAGAGTGTAGCAGCTGTCAAACAGAATGTGGGACACCTGAAGAGACTGAGACATTTAAGCAAAAATGATGTGTCCGCCAAGAAAGAAGGCAGTAAGCTGGTGGAGAATGCTCAGAACTATCGCTCGGCTGCAGATACTGTATCAGCATTTCAGAAGCAGGCTGAGTGCTCCAAGCCAGAAGAGCAGCAGTGGTCCATGCCACGGGAAGGGTGGCCACTGTGGCACCGAGCCCCTCGGGGGGCTGGTGTAGGGATGACTCCAAGGGACCCGCTCACCACTGAGCCCTCCCACATGTCTTCCTACCCCACTGGCTCCCTGCCTTACCTTCCAGCTCTGGCCTGACTCTGAGCCAGCTGTTCCCTTGCAAAAAATCAGCTTTTGATTTGTGCTGCAGCTCATAATTGCTATCAGAGAGAAATTGTGTTAGAAACTGTTAGAAGGGAAGTGTAAATTCTTCCAGGGATAGCAAAGAACCTGTACGTTTTTCTGCTTGTTATTTGTGATTTATATGTATATTTGGTTTCAAGTGATACTTCTCCTAACGGTACAGCGTGGCATCAATGCTTCTGAGCTTTCACCGGTAGGTTCCGAAATAGGAACAGCTTTTGCTGTAAGGGCCCTTTCTGAGAAAAGGCTTTGGTCACCGTCTGGGTGCCAGGTTACAGAGTGATTATGCCACCACACCTGTCTGCAGTGAGGGGCATGCCCAAGGCCTCCCAATGAGGGGTGCCCAAAGGCTCCCACGTTGTAAGTATGGGGGCAGAAGAGCCCTCCTCAGATGAGCACGGAGGAAGTAAACAGCTCCATGGAGTGTGAAGTGGCCGCAAAGGTGCTTTGCTGCACGTAGGCATATTCCAGGACAGAACCTGGGTGGATGAGCGATTGTATGTAGTCAGCACTTATGTATGCGATAAAGGATCTCACTCGGGGTCTGTGCCTTCGTATGCTGCATTTTGTGATTAACAGGCTGTATTTAGCTGAGAAGCTGGCGATGATATGGATATTTCCTAGCTGTTCAGTATCCAAACAGCCAAGGTTTTATGTACTGGTAGCATGCTGGTCTCAGCATTTTATAAAAGCAGGGTGCACTGGCAGCTGGGGATAATTTTAGTGCTTTTTCTGAATATTAAAGGACCTGTGACATAAGGTGGGGAAGGACTAGCCAACGCTTTCTCCTGTGTGGTGTTGATGTATAGCAGTTGTAAATAGGCACCATTAAACTGGCTTTATCTAAGGAAGGGAAGGAAAGCAGAAGAAAAAGAGTGATAGAATGAATGAGGAGGGAGTAAAGTAAAATTGGGAAAGATATTAATATAGAAAGAGGGAATAGAAATTAATAAGTAGGCGGCATTTGAACTGTGCCTGTGGAAGAGAACACAAAGCAGAACTAACAAGGAACTCTTTCAAAACTTCATAGGTAAGGTTGTGCCTATTTTCGGTTTAAGTAAATTTGATGTCAAGATATTTTTGATTAAAAATACCAGTTTTCCACAAAATGAGCTCTTACTCAAAAAAACCAACCCCACCACATTGCAAAACTGTTCAGTCTTATCACAGGGTGTGTTTGAGTGGCAAACTAAAATGTGATAGGTGTTCTGGGTTTTCTGTGTGTTCCTTGCTCACAGAACCTGGGCAAAGAGCCTTTTTTAGTTTTTTGATGCTGTTTTTGGTATACCACAAGGTAAGCCAGATGTTTCTTGCTGTGTTGGCTTAGTTCACTGGTGTCTTTATATACTCCACTTCTTAAGCAGCCTTGAAAAGAGAGATCATATGGGTGGGAGGGAGAAAAACAGTATAGAAACTTCCAGCTTACTTCCTTACAGATCCCGAATTTAAAATCGGCCTCACCATTAGCACGTGCACATTGTCTGAACATGGAGGCTCATGCCCTTGTGAAAAGTGCTCATAAGATACCAGGTGAGCTGTTAGGAGGGTGGGTGCACGCCTGCTGGGTGGCACGCTTGTGTCTTCATAGGTGTCTGGTAAAGGTGCTGGATTGGATTTGTTTTACTTCACTCTATGCCTCTGTTACAGAGTTTATCTAAGGGCTTGAGAAAGCCATCTGATTACTTTGTGTCTGATTCATTTCTCCGCTGGTAAAATAGGAAGTAATGATAATACTGATGACATGAATTATTTGTGGGGTCCTGTAACGCAGTGATAGTAGGCTTTATAAACACCTGATACATAATGTTTTATCTTTTTTCTAATTTTTTTCCTTGTCCCTGTTTTTAACCTGTCAGAATTAATAGTCTTTGCAGACAATGTCTTAATCAAAAAAAATTATTTTTAGGACTGATCGGATCTGTTTCACGGAGTTTGGGTCGTTGTTGGGTAAATGTTGGATTTTCCTTCTAAGGAGTTCACCAAACTCTAAAGTATCTTAGTTTGTATTGAAGAAGTCAGCTTCATAACTTCTAATCATTAATCTTTTATCAGAAATGGGAGGACCGTAGCTGCTCTTAGTAAAGCTGCCTCTTTGTACGTGATTTCCCTACATTTGAGGGCTGATGAGATGATTTTTTTTTAAAGCTGGGGGACCGGGGGTCCTGGGGGGGAGGGAGGAGGAGGAGGAGGTCTGTTTTCCTTTCTCAGTTGCCTGCTGCCCTCTTGTGCTACGATGTGGTTCGTTCACAGGTATGTTCGTTCACTCGCCATCCGTAAAGGCAGCCATGAGCCTGGAGTTGCTTCTCGATTTGATGAAGTGCTGGATTTGGTGTGCTGGCTTCACACCTTTTTCTGTATTTTACTCCCTGCAGATAGCGTCTTCCATTCAACTTCTGTCGTAATATAAACCGACTCCAGCCTTGATCCCTTTTTCATTTATTGTTTCTACATCTGGTTGAAAGTTTTAAGGCAGGTGGAGAGAGCTGTTCTGTCACAGTGTTAAGGCATTTGTCTGATCTGTTGTGATAAGCTTTCTATGAAGTGGACTTTGTATTCCATGACATGGTTCGTGAGTGGTTCCTCCACTTCTGTGGCTTAAAAATTAAAATCTTGCTGACTTCCTTCTTCTAAGGATAGTCTCCCATGGATGATCCTTTGATATTCAGCCTAGAGAGGTTGCCGTAAACCATATTTTTTCTCGCCAGTTGATAAACAGCAGTTGTGATGACTAAGGAGTTTAATGCTCATGTCTAGTGGCCCTTATAAAGTTATGTTCAACAGTTTTTCCTTTTTAATGGAATTATACAGCTAATGTTTATGCACCATGTGTCAGAAAATCCATGAAAACAGAAAGGAAATTGGAGGAAGCATAACAGAAGGAAGAAAGCGAATTGGAGTTGGAGAACAAATGTTTAGGAATTCAAAGAATGATTCTCCATCTTTCTCCTTCCCAAGGGTGGGCATGGAGAGAGGACAGCAAATAGGAGAGACAGCAAGGTTTAAGAACAAGGCTATCTTTAAAAGGTGAAAAGAGATAAAAATGAGAAAGCTCTTTACAAAGAAACTAAAAGGGGCAGGAGAAATTCTGCTAGGTTGTTGGAAAACTAATGAAGGGGAACATGAACACAGCATCCTTTTGTGCAGTCCATTACAAAAGGAAAGGAGAAGCTGAAGAGGCTAACTGGCATGGTGAGTGGGCTATTGACATCCTTCAGGAAAGCGGCAATGTATTCAAATGAAGAAAATAGGATGATAAACTGGCAGATATAGTGTAAAAAAAAAAAAATTGATAAAAGATGGGCTAAAGAAGAGTTTGAGGTAACATCTAGCAAAAATTAATACTAGATCTTCTCTTAGATGTAGGAGCAAGAAATGCTCCAGAAGTGTTTGTAACACAATGATCAACCATGAAAGGACTGCTGAAAAAGGATAAGGCTATCAAAGGCAAGCTAATTAGTTATCTGTGTAGAATAAACTAAGAAGTTCCACTCGGAATAAAGCGAGAATGTTTGCAACTGTCTCCATGAGGAAACCAAAAGATCTCTCAGGAACTGAAGTGGCTAAAAAACAAGTCTGTGGAACAACATTTTACAACAAATGGTAGCAGGCCACTGATGGTATTTGCCCAGGGGTTCTGAAATAGGTGAATTGCTAAGTGAGATATGTAACCTCTTACTCTAAATTACCATGATAACTGAGAATGAGATGGGCTGCAGTGCATGGGAAGCCAGTGTTTAAAGAGGTTCCACAGGGCATTTAGGAAACTGAGAGCTAGTAGATGTTATGAGGAAAAAAAATGAATTAGTGGGTACCTGAGTAAATGTAATTAAGAAGAGTCACTGTGGCTTTTGGAAAGAAAAATCCTGCCTTACAAAGTATGCTGGAAATGTTTGAAAGGATTGATAGTCATATGGAAAAAGGTGATTTGACTTCCATAATCATGTGGATTTCCAAAACTGGCAGCATCCCTCCCTGAAGGATAATAACTCTAAGCATCAGTAGACTCAAAAGGAAGGTCATTGCAAGAGAAGCAAGTTGGTTGAAAGATAACAAACAGAAGATGGAACAGAAGATGGAAATGCAGTTCTTGTAATGAAGTTTGCCTTGGGGAAGTTTGCTGATGGTGGGGCAGTGAGGGCAAGGGCACAGCATAAGAAGTTCTGGAAAAACTTTGCAGGACTGACTGGGCAAAAGAATGGCGAAATTCAGTGTTGATAGAGGTAAAGTCACATCTGCGTGTCTGTGTGTGGGAAATCTGAACTTTGTGTAGAACAGTGGGCTCCAAGTTCTACTTAACCACACGTGAATGACACTTTTGGGTAACCTGATACTTGCACAAAATAGTCAACTGGTTGTTCAGGGCCAGTCAGGAAAGCAAGTTAAATGTTAGGAAATAAGAATAGAGGAGAGAAAACATTGCTGTGCTACTGTATACAAGCCAGCAATTGCAGGAAAGGTTGCTGGACATAAAGATGGCAAGTGCCTAAAGGCAAGTTGTGGAGAATATATGGTGTTTATGTAAATTCAGAAGCAGGAATCTATTCCCCTCTAAGGACGGCAATAAGAACAGGGAGCGTATTCACTTCATTATCAAGTTCCTGATTCAGGAGGATTGTCTTAAGGTCCATGTACAGACAACATGGAGAGATGTTCTGCATGATCTCAGTTGACTATGTACAGATAAATTGTTATCTGTTGGCGAGTTGGTGCCAGCGATGAGTTTTGAGGACTCCAACTGCATTCTCTCTTGCCACAGCATATAAATCCTCATCATAATCAGTGTTGCTCCAAAAGAAGTTTTGGAGGTATTCATTAAAGGTTATTCGCTCAGGCATTTTGTTACACGTGGCAGTGTTACTGCCCAAGGAGGATGCTGCAAGTAGCTGCTGTCCTTGTTAGCTTCTCTGCAAACTTCTTTGCTGCTTGGGGCTGCCAGCCAATGTCAGTATAAACAGTAAGTGGTATCACCTGGGCACCAGGTTTGATCCAATTGTATTTTGAAGGTGATTCTCTGGAAAAATAAACCAGCTAATGTAATGATGTGACATCAATGTATGCATGCTAAAGTGTCTTGAACCCAGCAAAGATACTCTTGTCCAAAAGAAAACAGAGACTTTAATTTAGCCTCCGAATATATGTATATAGGTAGCATGCTTTGACCTGTGCATATGGGTCATGATTTGAGATGATTGGTCTTATCTTGATCTTAAACTAACCTCTAATTTTCTGAGTGACTGTATATTGCCATACTTTCAATCTTAATCCTCTCTAACTCCAGAAGTTTTAGCTACCATGTTAAACCCTTCATCCTCTAAGTTCTTGCTGTTACTTCAGTCTGTTCAAGAGCAGTGGAAAAGGTATGCAAGAAAGGTGCTGAAGTGACGGAGTCCTGTGTGATACATGAATAGGTAGAAAAGTGAGATAGAGCAGAGAAGCAAAGCTTCCATCAGAAATGAGCAGATTATTCTGTACGAGTAATGCCCTGTATTTTGGGTTCTTAACATCCCTGAAGCCTAGAAAATAGAAACTTTTTTTGAGTAACTTTTCAGGTGCCTTTACGCTGGGTTTTGTAAACACGCATTTCATGTTGTTACAGCAGTAACGCGATTGGACAAAGAAAAAGAATATTGGGAAAGCTGTGTAAGCAGGAAAAGGGAAAACTGAATGGGAAGTCGGTTATTATCTCTGTAGCGTAACTCAAAGCATACAGCCATGAGAATGATTCTTCCAGTTTACCGATTCTGTACCCGGAACTCTTGAGTTTCCGTACATATCAACAGGTGGCACTGCAGCAATTCGGATCGTTGGCTTGGGCAAAGGCGTTCGAGTAGGAAACGTCCTCTTTCACCTGTGCTCCTTGTACAGCGTGGATCAGCAGCACGAGTGCAAAGCAGTGAACACTGTTGGGCGCTTTTGTTCCCCGGCCCCACAGCTGTTGGGACAATATTCAGGGATGTAAAAAAAAAAAAAAATTCGTGGAGAGAAAGAGCATGGTGTTCATATGCGGCACAAACCAACGTACTCGAGACATTCCAACTCTGAAAAGGAATTCTTTTATATCTATAAGGATGTCTCGTTCAGTTTGGGCCACGTTGTTTCTAGGCTTCTCAGCTGAGTTAAATAGTTGAGCTATTCCAGCATTAGGGCCGTTGTCTCTGGTTTGGGAGGCTCTGTTGTTGCATACTGTGCCAGCACGATCCATGCAGCGCACAGCATGCATGGGATGCTCTGCTCCAGCAAATCCTTCTGAATGTACCACAAGCCTAAAGCCTTCTGTTAAAGCTTCTGTGTGATCTGTTTCAGCTTCTGTGAGGTCTATAATATTCTGACTGGAGTGGTGAGACTACATCTACATAAAGAACCATGTACGTAGGAAGACTAAGTAGCTTGGCCATGGGGATTCAGGGTCTATTTGCTTCCCACAACGCAGGTCAAGATACGTCGACGCTATCAGTTGCCCACAGCAGAGACACTGTTAGAGCAGCCACTAGTAATATTCCTGAAATCATGCTCACGTATTTAATCTGTATTTATTTTTCAGTTTCCTTAGATTTTAAAATCAAAGGTCTGCTCCAAACATTTTCTTTCCTGTATTTTCTAACTTGATTGTAGCTGTAGGTGGAAATACTGAAAGATGCAAGTAAGAAATGAAAGAAGTGTATATGTGCAAAATTAAATTTTTTATACCAGGAAAGAGAGGCTACAGTGTATTTAGCAAATATGCACCTGGAAGCACTGCATCAGCCACAGGAAGTATTCTGAATATTTTGGCTTGCATGTAAATCCTAGGTAGTTGTGTGAGATTCATCATACCTAGCAATAGGCATCAAATATGTAGTTATCTGAGTGCGAACTATTCCCTATGCTTTTCTCCAGTCACCTATATCACATAGCTAGTTGGGAGTGGGATGCCTGGGTCCAGAGTAGTCTGTGTCTCTTCATTAAGTGGACAGATGGCTCAGGTTTGACTAATGGTTAACTCCGGGTGAATCCCAGATTACTTGACTCGCACTGGTTTCTTGCGTGCAAAGATGGGAGGGATTGCTTGGATTAGACCCGGTCCTTTGGCTCTTCCCTCCAAACACTTCTACAGGGTGATCTAGGCTGCAAACTCAGGTGTCTGTCACCACTGAATTATTTGGGAGCTAACAGGAGGCAACTGGCACATCCAGCTCCTTGGGAGTCAGTCTGCTGGCTCTTATTTTTGAGAGGAAAATACCTGCTGGACGGAGCAGAACTGCTTGTCTTCTAGGAGAGAGATCGCAGCAGCATTGTCCTGCACATCGCCCTCCATCCTGGACAGGGGAGCAGTTTATGCCTGAAGTCTCCAGGGTATTATGACACTTACTATTTGTTTTCATGTATTTTTGAAGGATTTTTTTTCCTTTTTTTCTTCCTTTTTTCTTTTTTTTTTCTTTTTAAGAAAATGAGGCCAAATAAATGCAGGTGTGTGACAGGAAACACAATGGAAGGCGATGCTATTTGAGTCGGTGTTTTCTGAACAGTTGAAAAGGGAAGGAATAGCTGTTCAACTGTTTAGTCTTTATTTCTGTTAAAGCTTTGTGCTTGTTTGTTGGAACAAAGTCCGTTTTTGTTACATTTTAGGGCAAAGGCTTTTTTATAAAAGATAAAGCATACCTACTATCGTACAGTATACTAGCTAAAAATACTCATTTTTTGAGAACTTCAATACATCCTATCAAATTGGGATGGGGAAAAGGATTGACATTTCGAAGTGAGATAAAAGTAAGATGAGGAGAGAGAACAGTGAAAACCATACTGGATAATTGTTACTCCTAGAGTTACATTTTCAGGTGTTTGGCTTTTACTCTGTGGGGACTGAGGCCCCATGAAGTTACCTCATTTTTGTTCATGTCAGGCTAAGGATATCTAGGTGGCGTGCTTGAACCTGCTGTGAGTTTACTGAAAGGAATTTGTTAAGCTTGAAAAACCAATTTTTAAAAAAATTCCAAATGAGATGGGAACAATAAAAAATTAACAACCCTTTCTTAACAGTTATATAAGAACTGGGGGAAGATAAACTTTGTATACCATGTCCCTCATCTGGCAAAATCTGTGATGGTGAAGGCTAATGAAGTTCAGAGGGGTTTTATGGGCCGCTGGTCCATAAATGACCATTATGGAAATGGTCAGATGTTTTCAAAGAAAAGAGCACGAGAAAATTGTAGTAGCTAAAATTATTTAATATCACTGGCATATAAATAAATCAGACCACATAGTCCTTAGTACAAATATTTCATTCACAGAAATGCAATAAATAATTAAATTAAATGAGTCAATTGGTATAAAAATAAAGAATCTTCTCAGGAAAAGTAAGTATTATACAGAATTGTATATACCATGCTAAAACACATCTTGAGGTGCCTGCAAAGGGCACTTATGACCAAAATCATAAATATATCGAAAAGCCTCCCTGGGAGGTAATGAGTTTTTATGGCTTACTCTAAGTACTCAGTTAATGAAACATACATTGTTTCTGCAGAGAGTACAGTTAGTACAAAGAGTTCATCTTACAAATAAAAATAAGTCACAATTGTGTACACATCTGGAATTGTGATAACTAGTCCTTCCTAGGATCACAAGCTCTTCCTGGGCATCTTCATTTTTTTTCTCCTGAGAACAGTGTTGAAGAACAAGATGATGTCTTTTCGAAGACTGATCTGCCCTTCATTGATTTCCCATTCTTCATTTGGGATTCGAATAACACACCCTGAATAATACACCGAACCTTTCATAACTCTGACAAATCAGAGTTAGCACGAGGCCTCAGCATCGTGTGAGTCCAAATGTGCTGGAAGTGCACGAAGCTGCCCACGGTGGGTGTGCTGATTGCTGCCCAGAAGTTTGATGTTAAATACAACGAGCTGTGAATATTTTGTGATTAATATTCTCCATACATATCTGGACTGGATTGTCCAGTAAATACCATTTTCTGCCAGATACCGGAACGGTTAACCCTCTACGTTACATTTGTTACAGTTTCTCACTAGTTTTTTGAATCCTATGAACAAGCACTTTCAATTAAGTTGTTCTGCAGGTCCAAGAAATAGCCTCAATTAACAAATGAGTATATTGCATTTAAAACAACAACCTTTTGCACTATGCTTGGTGTGATATAGATCCATAGGTTAAAAACAGTGGAGCAAGTCACTAAACAGGAATAGCTACATGACAGCATGTACAAAACCCAGAACCCTTCCAGTGTATGCACGGGTAACTAGTTAGCTTATGACATGCTGGTAGGAAATTGCTTTTCTGCTATAAAATAGCCATCCCGGGTACAAAATTTGCTTCTCAATGCTTATAATGATTACTAATAAATATGTAATGTACAATGTTCTCTTTGTTAGGGCATGCTGATCACTTATCATCTGTTCAATAAGAATTTTAACAGGTTCTTTTAGAATATTGATTTGAATGCGCTTAGCAAATTACTGGAAAAGACATTTACAAATATAAAGAAAAATGCATACTGTATTCTTTGTACAAAACTAAAGCTCTTTCCCCAACACTCTGCACGTGCAAGTATTCCATGGACGTGAATGAAAAGTGCTGTTTTATTGGTTGGCCTTCTAGGACTCACTGAAAAAAGCACTTGGTTCATGATAAAGGCATTCAATGAAACATGTCCACAAAAATTTGGATGTAATGTTGTGGAAACATCAGCAGGTACTCTGCAATTGCAGGAGCTGCTTTAATATTTTCCCAGTTGTTTTTACCTAGACCTGAAATAATCAAGTTCTGTAACTTTAAAATCCATTGCAGTCGCAGCTGCAGCTTTGCATATTGCTTACCAGTTGGTGATTATGGGATTTTATGGGTAGCAAAGTCAGAGAAACAGGGATAAAAGGTGCCATGTAAACTTACCAGCTTGATTAAATACGTATGAGGGGGTAGTTCATGTTTAGAATGTTAATTCTCATGCAGTAATGTGGAGACACTGAGGTATGAGATAGAACGTTACTCAGAGGAAAAGCAGGTTTTGAAGCAGGAAAAAAAAAAAAGAAAGAAAAAATATTATGTAAATCAAAATGGTCATTGCTAGAAACAAGGAGTTCACTGTGGAAACTTGGTTCTTTGTTGCCCTGAGGATCTTCCTTCCTCCTCTGACATATGTTTTTGAGGAGGTTCACTTTTCAGGGTAGTGAAAACGTGGAGGTAAAAAAGCCTTTTGTATTAGTTTTCCTTTAGGCTGACATTGGTAGGAATGGAAATATTTTTATTACTACCTCGTCATTTTTGGAGGTAACTTAAGCTTGCCATTTTCCACCATAACACTAGATGTAGTTTTCCAGTTTCCTCTCTCTACCGCATCTCTACTGAGTAGAGAGAAAATTAGACGAAAGGTTAACTTTTACTGGAAGGCTCTATGCTCTCTTCCAAGATCGGTTTCCACATGTGGGGCTAATATCTGGGGGTAAATTAACAGATGGAAGAGTCTAGAGGTCAGAATCATTGCAAGCAGAATATGGTAGTTTGTAATTAAGCTAAAAACTAGTTTTAAGTGCTATGATACTCACTTTTATTTCAAAAAGTTGCAATGATATCTCTGGCCTTAGTTGTACAGAAATGCCCAGGATTAAGAAGCTGTACACGCAAGTTTCCACATAGCAAAAAACTTGATGGGTTTTAAAGAAAAAATTGAAATTAAAACTTAAACAGAATGAATTGAGAGTAGAGAGGAGGAATAGTGTTAATGGTACGTGAACGTGAGTGTAAAATATTGTCTTTTGAGAAAGAGCAATACGCGTTTGAGCTGCCGCACTCTGAAGAAGCATCAATTACTGGATTTGTTGGACCTGTTGCAGTGGCTCATTGTACCAGCTAGTCAGGCCTCTGCTGTATTTGTTACATTAAGTTGAGGGAGTTTAGGTGGAATTCCATCTCCTGAAATGTGTTTTTCCCCACAGATTCTTGTATCTCCAGTTAGAGCAGCTGGCTTACTCCTCTCCCTGTCAAAACCCATGGCAAATGTGCCATTAACTTCGAGATGGATCCAGGTCAGACCCGTGCCATACAGTATGATTTGTAAATGTTTTTCCAGTATTTCTAAGACAGTTAAATGCAGGATATTTTCCCATAGCTAGCTAAGATACAGTCAAAGGACTTATAAATAAAATTGTGTGTGTGGTATTATCGTAAGTAAGGAAATCAGTCCAATACGTTTTGAGGCTTCAAAGCCTCTGATAATATTTTTTGTTCATTTTCTTTAAAAAGTTTCAGATCTCTGTATGAGATTCATTTAAGATCAAAGCAAAAATACCATCGCATGTATTTCTAGTTCAGCTGAAGGTGACAGTTAAGTCCTTTAAGAAAACCTGTTTTTGTGAAATGCCAATTTAATTTTCTCTATAAGATGAGGCTAGGATCACTTTCCAGAAAACACCCATCTTATGAATAGCCATCCAAATAAGACTGCTTAATATTTTGGGAGAAGCTTTCACTTACCACACACATAGCACAGCACAGTAGCAATGGAAAATATTTACATTTTTCATGTTGTCTTAAATAACATAGTGTCTGCTTTAAATAGTAGATTTTCAGTAGCCTTCAGCTCTGGTGTGTCCTGTATTAGTCCTTGATTAACTGTAAAAACAAGACATTGTTAGAAACGGTGTAAAATAAAGATAGCTGTGATAATAGTTTGCAAAATGTTAAAAAGCACCCAGCAGGAATCTGCTCCGATTACCTTTCTGACTAGGTTTGCAAAGCTCATCAAAAACACTTGGGGTTTTTTTTTCTCGTGAGATTCACACGAAGACTCACACTGTTGGAAGATAAAGAAAATTGTGCCACTTCTAAACTGCACATTAGGATCATAAATAATACTTCAAGCTTTCTTACTGAAAAATCAAGAGACCGACAATCAAAGCCTTTTACACACGGAAAAGCTGAGAGACAGGCTATTTTGGAAAGGGAAAGAATATAGTAATGACACCTTTCCTTCACAGGTTTTTGCAGTAATGCCTGTCCTTTTGTCCAGCACATCATATGGTTGCCAAGTACATATGGGCAATTGATGAATAGAGTCAGAGTGAATGCCTTTCCATGAAGTGCACAAAATTGGGCAATTTTATTTCCAAAGTAACGAAAGGCAGATCAGTTTTTCTAACAAGTTTGTTTTCTACAGTTCCACCATTGCAGATGCTGTCTGCTATAGAAAATAAGGAACAATGATCATGATTATGAGCATTGTGAGGAAATCCTACCGTTCCAGGGTTCCTGAAGGTGAATTTTTTCAAGGTTTTAAGGGTTTGGATGAATGTAGAATTTACTTGGCTATTTTCTGGTTGTAATTTCAGTGCACCATGCTGGAAGCAGGTCAGAGCCATGAAGATGCATTCATCCTAGGGCAAGAAAAGAAGCAATAGCTTTAAAAAAATGTTGCAGCATTTTTTTTTTCCTGCATGTGTTAGGTTGTGGCCCATGTGCAAAAGTATGTATGCATGATATTAAATGTGAAGACTCAATGATACTCATTTTTAAGTTAGTTTTAGATACACAAGAGATCTTTGACCTTTACTCTGCCTGTTCTTTGATAATTAAATATTTCCTCATAAAATAAATGTCCACTTGGGTATTAATCATGACAGCAATTGAAAGAAAATGCTACTGAAGTTGATCACGTTACATGCAGTAAGTTTTCACAAGCACGAGTGTGAATATTTTTGTTTAAAAAAATTATGAATATCATTCTGGACTGTTCCTCAGTGCTACACGTGAGAATATATTCTTTTCTTCCTATTTTTTTTTGCCATTTCTAATATTAACTACTTAATTATACTTAGAATTGATGTAGAACTGCATATTTTCAAATACTATTGAAATGGTCTCACTTGACAGCATGGGGAACGAAGGTGATGAAGTAGGTTAGTTGCCTTACTAAAGAGAAAAAAGGGATTGAGGATGAGAGGCAGGATAAGGAGCCAGGCTCCTAGCTTGAATTGTCTTACTGTATCAGTTTAAATTCAGGCGCACGTTAAACCTAAGTCAAGAAAATTAAACACCCTCTGTATCTAACTTGAAAAAGAAGCAATTTATACTTGTGATATAAACTTTCTGTTGTTGCTGCTTATCTGGAATTAAAGCAACCTGCCTTTTTCCTTTCATGGTGCAGCTGCATATTAATTTTACTGATGCTAACAGAAAGACTGCAAGCTCTCCCTAATCTCTTTTCCTTCACAGTAGCTGTTTTCCTTTGCTAGGCACATAGCTGTGGAAAATACCACCGAAACTAACCCATAGTCAACAGATAAAGAAAAGCAATGTTTACTGAAGCCGATTTCTAACTTGTTTTCTGTTTTCCAAAGGAGGAAACGTTTAGAACTGCTGATTATGCATATTAGAAAGGCTTTAAAGCATCATCCCTGTTTTGCGTACCAACTGCTACTGAATCTGGATCTCACCTGGTTTCTTAGATGCCCCTGCAGTTGGCTGCTTTGGCAAGGACACAAGCCAATCTTCATGTATGTTGTTTATAGCAAATTTTAATAGCAGCATTTTATATTGGTTAGATTTAACATTTTCTCTTCCTTAAAAACCACACATTTATGTTTGTTTCAAGCTTCTTACCGTAACCAGTCTTGCTTACTGGAAAAAAAACACTCGTTTTTAAAGAGATCAATTTTCCAGCTGAAACTGAAAACATTTTCTGCCTCATCCGTGATGAGCCGAGAAACCAGCATTTCTCATATATGCTGCCTTTTTTTTTTTCTTTTTTCTTTTGCTGAGTTAACAGTTAGCTGTAGGCAGGCCAACAGTCAGAGTACCACAAGGATTGTGGGTTCTAGTATGTTGTGATGGGTTAAGCACTTCGGTGAAGAGACATTAAAAAGCATAGACCACTGGTAACACCTGAGGGGGGCTAGGCAAATACGTAAAATATTTGTATAGGAGGCAATTTGCAGCAATACTCTGCATCTGACTCACACTAACTTTACAGATTAGCCTGAAAAGCCTTCATTTCCTGAATTAGTGATCAGCATCTAGTTGGGTTAGATGCTGATCCGATGTAAACTGACATTGTGTCACTGGCTTCAGCTTGCGATGTCAATAGATCTTATTTTCACTCTGGTCTTGGATCACTTCAGCCTTAAGCCTACTTTTTCAGCCTCAGCATGTTTTCCCTCGAGTTGATTCCTCTGAGCTTTTAAACTTCTCACCTCCACTATGTTGTTTGGTTTTTTTTTTTTAAAAAAAAGTATTTCATTGTTGAGTGTACAAGGAAATAGTGTGGGGTTGAACTGGGGCTAACAGTCCACTCACAGGAACCTCAAGGAAGTCAAAACGAAGAGTGAATTTTGAATGTTATAAAAGGTGGTCACCTTCCTGAATATTCAAAGCCAAATGTAAAGCTGGTATAACCAGGTTAACACATAAGCAATATTTTGGTTTTTGAAACACATTAATATGAAAGATGACTTCTTAAACCAGGTTTCCTGAGGGTTTAAGAACCCAATATAAAATGCTGCTATTAAAATTTGCTATAAACAACATACATGAAGATTGGCTTGTGTCCTTGCCAAAGCAGCCAACTGCAGGGGCATCTAAGAAACCAGGTGAGATTCAGATTCAGTAGCAGTTGGTACGCAAAACAGGGATGATGCTTTAAAGCCTTTCTAATATGCATAATCAAGCAGTTCTAAATTAGATTGCACCTAATCACCCTGAGTGCAAATTTGGCACACTGTAATTCATATCTAAGTATGTGGACAATTCAGTAAATGCAAATTTCACCCTGTAGAATGAAAAGGTTATTAATGTGGGTTTTGGTGATAATTACTATTAGCACGCTAATATTTTTAAAAAAAGTTTTTCATCGGAGGTTGAACCTGTATCAACTTAGTACCTTCTAAATATGTGAATTCTCTGTCTCCTCTAGTTTTCAGCAGAGGTACTTGGGACCTCCCAGAATGAGGGTGTAAAGCCCTAAGCTGCAAATTAACTGTTATCTTCCTTCCTGAGGTAACCATGTTTTTTGAGAGAGAGAGAGGAAAAAAAATTAAGCAATTAGTCACTAGTTGTATTTGCTTTGTTTCTGAGCTAGTGGCAAACACTGCAGTAAAATGACAGCTAATCATCTCCTTCTTTTCACTTTGACACCACAAGTTAGAAAGAGTGTTAATGAAAAATCCCCAGCAATTAGTTAAAGGTGCATCAGGTTTTTGCGCTGCAGTTTTTTCTAGCAATGAGAAGGAATGTATCTGTTTTGGTCATGCTGCTGTATATTTTAGCAAGTAAAAAACTCACCCAACTGTAAAGCCTAGGAGGAAGCTAACAAAACCAGTGTGAAACAAGGTGAGTTTTTTTTTTTTCCTTTCTTCTTGTTGTTGCTTTTCAGGAGAGTTTACAGTCTTGAGTAAATAGCTTTATGCTTTAGGTATTTTTCAAAAGACTATGCATAATTGTTTTCATGTGTCGATCAAAATTGTTTGCTTTCTGAAAGAGTTGTTGGAGCTCAAAAATCAAAATTACGGGTAAATTTAAGGCAGCTCATAACAGAAGTGTAACACTAGGTTAGCCGCAGCTAGCTCCAGACCTTTGTTGCATGTTGAGGATTACCAAAAGCAAGCAGGATGCATTTACCTTCTAAGCTTTTAAGACGTGTTGGTACTATTATTAGCATTTAATTTCACAGCATCCTGCCATTTCTGAGTATGCACGCACTTTCTGTGACTCTGGTGTAATTTACTACGTATAAGAAAGTTCCTGACCTTGCCACTTGCAAAATATCAGCTTTAAGTAATGTGTTAATAAATATTTGTATTAAAAGGATTAATGGGGACCTGTTCTGGTAATTGTAACTAGCTATAATCCAAAAAGAATACTTGCAGAATGCAGTCTTATCTTCTCATTGGTAGCACGATCCTTACACATGAATAGTCTTGGAGAAATTAGTGTGGCTACGTATGAGAGGAAGTGCTGTGTAACACTGCCTTACAGTGCTACTCGTGGCACTTTGCTTCGGGGGGAGGGAAAGGAGGGGGCCTTCGGGTTTGGTTCAGCAAGGCTCCCAGTGCGGCTGGAGCGTGTGGCAGCTGGATGCACTTCCGCTCCCAAATCCTGCATCCCCAAGAGCACTGCTGCTCGCCTGGATCTTGTATGAACCCTCACTCTGAGCACCGTTTATTGCAGAAATGGAATACGGACCAATTTGGACCTGTGGGTGTGTTAGAATACACACGCGATAGCAACGTAGTAATTCAGATTTCATAATAGAAACACCCCTACCATTAAAAATTCAGAAATAAGGATCTTTTACCAAAGTATTTTCTTATTCAGTCTAGCTTGCATTAAGAGTACTAGGTCAGAGATGTGAAGAAGGCATCTGCCATTTGTCAATGGAATAAACCAGTACAAAATCAAATTGATATCATTAGAAAGAAATGTTAAAGCAGTCTCACCACAGGGTTTTCTGGTGTATGCAGCAATTCAACGTCCTACAATAAAACAAATGTAAGTTAGAAAAGTTTAAGGTTTGAAAGTGATGTCTCTCACAAGATATATTCTAAGCAATAAATAATGCTTGAAAATAATTTCAATACCACAAGAAATACTTTGCTTACCGTATCTTTCACTGTGGTTTGTAACACATTAATTGTCTTCAAAAGCTGTTTATATTTTACTATTTTGTGTGGAGCTGCAGTCAGCACCGTACTGGAACAGAAGAAAAGCATACACAAAATAATCATCCTCTCCATATTGATGAGTTCTGGTTTAAAATGTGCCAGAAGCAAAGCTGAACACTATTCAAGATGAACACTTTAGTTTGAGCTGTGCTCAGGTATGCTATGCACCTACCTATATACTGCTCCTTGCTGGAGATGTAAAACCCACCCATTTCAGTTTGGAAAGCTTTGTAGAATGGATTAATGAGTAACCCTTTTTTCTTTTCCACTGGCTAGGTGCCTGTATGCAAGTTTGTGCGTAGGGGGCAGGGATTGATGGAGTGAACGAAAATATGCCCCATCTGCACATTGGACAGGAAAAAAGAGAAAAGGGTGAATTCCCATTTTCGCTTTGAGTCAAGAAATGAACATAGTAAAAAGTAGGTACGTAGAAACCACAGACCTAGGTAAACAAAGATTCTGCATTTTTTTCCTGTTTCTTACAGCAATGAATTTCTCCAATCCATCTGAAGTTCTTCAGTACCCTGCTGGAGAAATATGACAGGACTTCTTTTCAGAATTTAAATGTATTTATCTTACTTATTTTATGGCTCCAAGGGATGTCTGTGAACTGACAATTACGTTCTTAGTTTAGTTTCTGCAACAGCTATGAGTAAAAGCTCATCTTAGCATTTAAGCCAGCTGAAGTTTGCGTTATATTCACTCGGAACCAATACCAGAAATTTAACAGCACTGGGGAGAGTATGTCCACTGGGGGTGAAAGTTGCAGGGAGCTGCATTGCCCTGGAAGAGGTGGATCCCAGCAACTATGCCTGCTCCCAAGGCGTGGGAGCAACACTGGAAGATGAGGGACTAAACCCCGGTGAGTCCCAAGGGATGTGTCACTTCGTGGCACTGGTCCAATGCTTGTGACAGCTAAACACATTCCGTTACATTCTGCAGCAGCTAGGCTCGAGGTTAGGTTTGCAATTTAATGCAAACCTTCAAAGGATACGTGATCCTGACACCTGAGAATTCTCTTGAGAATGTAGAAGTGCTTTTGTTTTGGGTGAAACCCAAACAAAAGTGCACACTTTAAAAAAAACCAACGTAAAGCCAGAATAAAACCAGCAGAATTATCTGATTTAAGAAACAAGGCAGATTCTCATTATTTCCTTCAGAACTGATTCCTACTGTAATTAAGTATATATGCTGCTTTTGAGGAAATTTATTTAATATTTAAATGGTGTGCATTTCCTCAGCAAATGCTGGTAAGGCATGTTCTCTTATGGGGACTTCCACAGTTGGTTTCTTTCTAAACAACTGAAGTTAAAGGTACTTAAAGGTATTCTTCTTGAGCATACTCCTTTTTCTAAATTAGTTGCCTTCAGCCCAAGCCCAGTTTCTGTCACTCTCACTGAGCTGCACTGTTCTCAGGAAGGCTCTCTGCAGGCACTAGGGACTTACTGGACTGCCAGCTCTAGGAACCAGTTGGTTTTAAAATCGCTGTTCCTCCTAGTTCATCACAAGGAGGGAAAAAAGGGCTTTAAATGGTCCTGGTATTATCGTTAATAAATCATTTGGCTCTTAGGTATTATCATTAATAAATGGTTATCAACACTGTGGTGTTGCCAGTAAGAGGTTCCTGTGAGGAATTAGTAGAGGGCAGTTAGAGTCACTTGGACACCTTCACTGTGGTGAATAAGAAGATGCTCAAGTGTTTTTCAGATTAAATCTTTGCCTCTGGAAGTCCCAAGATTTCAGAGGGCTTTGGAGATGCTTTACAAAATCTATACGGTGTTTGGGCTTCAGTGTGGTGTGTAGAATGCTAGTTTGTGTAATGTGCTGACAATATACAAAATGCAACTGTACGTTTGTCTGGTGGGTGAGTCTGGGCAGCCAAGCCGGATCACTTATTTCTTCTTGATCTCAAAACGAGTGTTTAAGCTGATGAGAGCTCTATCTGGCATACTCAAGTGAGATTGTTTTCTGAATGCACATGAGTATTTACTGTACGGTCTTTACGTGCTTAAGCCATTTTTAATTTTTCGGAAAATGGGTAGCTCAAAGGAACAGATTTTACAGGTGTATGTGTAGATACATGTAATGCACTCGTGCTCTCATGTACGCGCACACAAAAGCTCTCCTGGTGAAAGGGATGAATCATGAAAAATCGGAACTGAAGTAAGAAAAAGAATACTTTCTTCTACCACATAGTCTAAAAAATAATTTATTGAAGAAAAGGTAGTGTGATTTATTTATGTTTTCATTTCTTTTGATGGACATGTCTTGAAATAATTTTAGATAAGCAGCACAACTGGATTGAGAAGCAGGGAATATCTCAATAGCTTTTATTTAGACTTTGTGTTAATTTATAACTAAGGTTCATTAACGGAAATCAGGATCTTTTGTTTGAGAAACTATGTGGTGACCAATACATATTTTTATGCCCCACTCTCTCCATCCTATTCATGTGAAGCTTTGCAAAATGGGGGGGGGGGGGTTACCTCTTGTTCAGCACCTCTGTGAGGATGCTGAGAGGGTAAAGAGATTGTGTCAGCCTTTATTTTATGCGTCTTTATTTGGTTGATAGGTTGGAAGCTTTCCACTTGGATGTGGAGTAGGGCTCTATTAGCTCAGCCCTCATTAGGTGGTTGGCAGTTACTCATGCATAGATATCGCTGCAGATTGTTTGCATTGACCAGACAACTTCAGGAGCACCCAAGAACTTCAGTTAATGCGCAATATGACTGCCCATAGATTTTCAAGAACTCAGGGCTTGAAGGGACAACACAGAGGGCATTGGCTCCTGTCATCGTACAGCTACATTGTACAGTGGCTTTAATATTTTAATTGTATCAGCTAGAAATGCCTCACCTATTATAGACTAACATTGCGTTTGTCCTTGGCAATTTGCTAGACAACAGTATGCATAACAGCATTCTGGATATAGCTATGTCTCTGGGAGTCGCTTCCAGATACTTGTTCTGGTCTATACAGCCACATATAACAAGACTCTACAACTCTCTGGTAGAATCGTACCTGTGTAGCTAATAACCATTTTAATTTTCTTTTTTTTTGTCCATAAACCTGTATTAAATATGGATCTCATGCATTGACCAAACCTTCAAACAGTGCGGCTTCTCGGGATAAAAATATGAGTAACTAAAGAGTGGAATAATTGTAAAGCTCGCATGTTACTAGCCTGGACAGCGTTGAGATTCTGTTGCTTTAGGAAAGAAAGGAACATAATGGCAGACAAAGGCAGCTTTAAATCCACTGAGCCAAACTGATTGGAGAGGACATGTACGTGTACCAAGGACATGTAGCAACAGGACAAGGGGGAATGGTTTTAAACTAAAAGAGGGTAGATTTAGATCAGATATTAGGAAGAAATTCTTTGCTGTGAAGGTGGTGAGGCACTGGCCCAGGCTGCCCAGAGCAGCTGCGGATGCCCCATCCCTGGCAGCGTTCAGGGCCAGGCTGGATGGAGCTTGGATCAGCCTGGTCCAGTGGGGAAGATGTCCCTGCCCGTGGCAGGGGGGTCAGAACTAGATGACCTAAAGGTCCCTTCCAACCCAAACCATTCTATGATTCTATGAAGTTCAAGCCTGTTTTGAGGAGTTCAGGTCATCACAAGCATCGTATTTAAGCAAAGCTGTTATGTTAGGCTCTGGTTACCCCTTCACCTCTAGGTTTACTTAAAGGTCTTGCAAACTGAGTCCAAGTGGGAGAGCCCTGCCGATGGCTGGCAAGTTGTGTGTGCTGTTTGTGGTGCTAACAAAACAAACTTTCTTGTACAGCACTGCACTGCAAAAGGCAGTTTATAACATTAGAGGAGACAAAACGGTGAAGACCACTGCATATTTTACAGTAAAACCTGCTACTTGAAAGAATCACTGTACAATAACACCAGAGACCGTTTGGGTGGTAAGTAGAAAGCGAAACATTGTCATTTTCTACCAGAAGCATCTCAGAAATATGGCAGACTTTATTCATTTGCTGGTTCAGCAGGATAATTCATGGATTTGGTGAAGGCAAACCTCCACCAAATTTGTGGGAAGTGAGGTGGCTCTATGAGTTATCCCTAAATTAGATCTATTATAGAGGAAATGAGTTTTAGTGTTGGTGGAGTAATTATAATGGGAAGCTAAACAATAGGTATTTGGCAAGGTGGTAGTGGTTGGTTGCATATCACGTCTCTGTATAGTGTCCTGTTTAGTGCTAGAGGCTATAAGGTCACAATAATTGCTTGAAGAGAGGCATGCTGACAGAGAAAGTGAAATGTAAGGACGAAGAAGAACTTCCTTTATGTCTAGGCAGTGGAGAAAACTCCTTGATATCCCTCTGATCAGATAAGAGCGAGCAAGTTGCTTTTTATATACGTCACTTCTCTTTTGTGGCTTAGGAACATGCTGAGTCAAATAATGACACTCTCTCTCGCACCGTCGCCTGCCTGGCCCCAGAGGGACAGGTGCAGAGTGGAAATCTGAAAAACCTCCCATCCCAGGCATGCGAGGCTGAGCCTTCCTCTTTCCTCTTTGCGACGGTGCCGCCCAAGTGCTGAATGACTTCGACCCTGAAAGCCCAGTTCCCCCACCCACATTTTCCTTTACAGTATAGCTGAATGGAGGCTTTTCCCATAGCTTAGTCATGGCAATGGCTCAGCCAAAAAAAGCCTGTAAGGTACAGGGCTGCTTTCAAAGAACTTCTATAACTCACGCACATGACATTCCATTTGTATACTATCTGTGACTGGGGCAGGGGGGATTGCAGTAAAGCAAGGGGAGAGCGTTATGCTTGACAGTGGGAGACTAGGAAGAAGACCCCTGTATAACAGGTTTAGGAAAACTAGTCTTTAAAATATTTCTGACAAGTTTGCAAGTTAGTTTCGGCCTCTCTCAATTTAATTTTCTTATTATAAGCTTTGGTACAATTCTGTCTTTTAACCTTGCTTTGAAAAGAGAAAATCAAACCTGGGAAAAAATTATTCCCAAATTGTAATTATACTTGCTGTAAAAATCAGAGTAAAGATGACTGAATGTGGTGACATAAACACTAAAAAATTACTAGGCTGATACACAATAAAAACCTGTTGACACGCTCCATGATGTTCCTCCAGGTTTAACTTATAGCCAGTTTCCAGTCCATACTGAAGTGGATCACACATTGGCTAATTAAAAGATCCCATTCAGTAAATGAAGAAATTGGAGGAATAAATGGAGCGGCTGTTACAGGAAATTCTGCATTACTGTCTTAAAGGAATATACTGAGGATCGAAGGGATGCCAAGCAAAAGCTTTTATTACAGAAGGTTCTTCTTATATCATGGAAGGCAGGGTAATTACCTGGAACAAAATATTTAAGGCAATTCTCAGTTGCTGGAAAACAAGAAGAATATGAAAAGTGCTCAGCTGGCTGGGTTGTAAGGTGAACTGCTCTGTCAGACCGTACTTGTGTGAGTACCAAAGAAACCCCCTGTCTGCAGCTCGTAAAGGGGCTGGAGTGGCACCTGGGTCCTGTGGGCATGCTGGCGTTTGGCCTCTAGCTGTTACCAGATTTAAAAATCATTTGTCTTACACTTCTAGCAGTGAACATTACTGACATTAACATTAACATCTGTGGTTCTCAATTGCAATTAAGGCTGAGACGCAATAGCAGCGTAAGAATGGAAGATACTTAGTGGATGGAAAGTAGAACCCGCTTTCAAGAAGAGACAAAATGTTTCTGAATCTAGTGCAACCCTGGTCATGGTTTTATCTAGGCTTTAGGAACAGCTTCAGCTAATGAAGATGTGTGAGAAATGCAAAAGCCATGTGCAGATGTTCCTGCATTGCCTCATTTGTTTCAGAGGAGCCATTACTGTCTTTGTTCTCTCTGGTTCAGCAGAAGTGAGTGAGTATGACAATAAAGTAGGACAATTTACTATCAACAGCAATAATATGTACATTAAATACCAGGTGTATCCTGCTCCTAGGTCAACCCAATGATGCTTGCTATGCACGTAGTTTGATGGATGTATTCCTAGCCTTGTCATAACAAACCTTACTGAGAAATTGTCTCAACATCCAGAGCCTGACACAAGCCTAGACCCACCATGCGCAGAGCCAGATACTCAGAAGAACTGTCCTCTTCTGGCCGTCTCCTTTCAAGTCTTGTCTTTAATGCTGGAGCAGCCTCCCACCTCCTGGCTCTCACCCTTCTCCACATGGGGGATGGAAGCAGCCTCACTGGGTCACCAAGTCTGGTCTCCTGTCGCTGCAGGCATCCACGTCATATAGTTCCTTTCGCATCTCAGCTGAAAACTCCTGCATAAGGCCTTATCAGTCCCGATCTCTGTAACGATAAGAGCTTAGAGCTTTTTCTGTGCCTGAGGTACACTCCAGCTTTTATAGGGCAACTTCATTTTTATCTGCAGCACTGTTAATAATCTTTCCCCACTAGCCGAGGACAGCTACGCTGAGAAGATGCGCGGCTGCCGGCAGGAAGCCCAGCTGCCACAGCTCTCTAGAACCATCTGAGGGCCCGAAGCAGTCGTTCAGCTGAAAGCCACAGGCAGGGAGAGGGGGGGGCGAGAAGCAAGAAAAGTCAGCGCTCCTCTGCCGTGTTGCAGCAGTGGCCTCTCCTGCAGCTCCAGTGCTGGATGGCATTGTGCTGTGGGTCTTCAGGTCTCCTGGTGAAACCTGGCCCAGCGGTGCGTGGCCTTTCTACTGCAGGAGCGTTCCCTGTATGCAATGCATGTCTGCCGAGGGCTCCACTGAGAGACAGTATGGCCCACGGTGTGAAAAGCAGCGATGTGGTAGCACCGAAACCCGGCGGAACGTGCCGTGTTCATTCAAAATGTTCAGAAGGAAAAATCAAAAGGGAGAGACGCAGACATTGGACACTGAATGGAGGAAGCAGGACGGCACAGTAAAAAATGCTGCTTTTGTTCATTTACTGCTGGTAACGAACAGAAGGAACAGGGTCAGAAGAGAGTTACTTCTATGTTACAATATCACTAGCATGGAACAAATAACTCCCCCAAACCACTGCAGGCTCAAGATGAACGAGCCTGGTGTGGAAGCTAAAGCAGCCTGTGGTACTACAGGCACTACATATAGAACTATTCCGCGGGCAGCTGGGCCTTCCTATATCCTGACGTGCCTTGCATGGTGATCTGTGTGATACTATAGCTCATCTTTCAGTATCAGAATGAAAGGTTTGACATTACAACTTTGTTTGGAAGCCACTCTCGGGGTCTGGCGAGGCTGCTGTGCTGGGATGCACTCCCCGCAGCCATACAGTTTCACGGAATTGTCCCCCCCTTACACAGTCCAGAGCAAAACACAGGGCACAGCCAGTGAGGGGCTACAGCCCCTTTTCCCTCCACTCCAGCAAATCTGCTCTGATTTTACTTTCCTTAAAAACACATTCTACATAAAGCTATCTTCAAAACAAAATGCATTTTTTTTCACTTTTTATTATCCTTTGCCATTTAGCATGTATTGGCAGAAGCAGATGACTGGGCACCACTTTTATTTCTAACGAGTTTCACTTTCTGGTTCTGGGGTATTAACAAAATATTACATATTGTATTCTCCTTTGTATGTGTATATATATTTACTGTGTATACACAGTTTCTATTAGAATTTTTTTTTTACGATTGTGTTGGTTTCAAGTTCTATAAACTCATTCACATCGTTCTACTGCCTTTTTTTTTTTTTTCCGGACTTCCCAGGCCTACGGACAGCATCATGTCATACCGTGCTGGGGTGCCTCTGTGGCACAGCAAGCAATAGCAAGGACAGAAGAGCAGTGTGAGGTGGCACTGCAGGACGTGGTCTGCCTCCCCTTGGGGTGACTCCTAAGTACCTGCTTGCAGACCTCAACTTCTCCTGTGCCCCGCCAGCATGTGTGCTGCAAACCACTGAGCAGTCATCAGATTCTGCTTGTACTTCAGCTCCTGCAGCAAAGAAGAGGCTTTGGTGTCACGCTGCATGACCAAAGGGGAAGGCTGAGGAAGAAGCCACCTCTGCAGATCTCAGGATGTAGCAATGCAAGCGCTTTCTTCAGCAGCAAGGCCATTTAAAGAACTTTCTACTTGAGGTTACTGCTGCTCTGCTGTATCTCTGTGTCACACTACTGCAGTCTGAGGAGCCTCTGTGACAGTAGCTGGGGTCATGAAAATGATCCAGCTTAAAACCCCCCCTTGCAAAAGCCTTAAGAGGTTGTTGGGGTTTTTCTTGTTGTTCTTCTGCTTTGTTTTGACTGGAATCTTTTTTTTGCTATCAGCTCTGCTTTCTCCTTAGCACAACTGACAGATTTGCAAATAGTGATGAGTTGCTAGAAGTCAGAAACTCCTCTTCTACTGGCTTTACTACTGATCAAAAATGTGGATCGCCTACGCAATCAGTACCTCCTTCAGCACGCAAGGCTGAGGGGGGCAGGGTGTATTGCTCAGCAACACCATTGCAGGAACAGCAATCTGGTGCCGCTGCAAGCAGCATTCGGCCCTTTAACTGTACCTGAAATTCGATTTCTGGCAGAATCATTTCAAGGAAGAGGATTTAGGGAATTCTGAGCTCTGCAGCCTGGTCCACATTTAACCCTCTTGCAGGTATAATAGTATCACTTGGGCAGGATTTGTTATTTTTCAGGTAGCTGTATCAATAAAATCTCTGATGTGAATTTAATTATGCCAATATAGAATTATCTTAAATAGGAATACTAACTATTCTGTTTCTCATATACTAATTACTCTATGAATACAACACACTTTGTTATGACTTCCCGCTTAAATAAATCTGCGATTTGTTTATAGCAGGTTAGGGAATGCTCTGAGGTGACTAGCTCATACCATCCTTAACAGATAAAACTTTAACGTAGTATCTTTGAAAAACAGCATTTCTTGGTATTTTTTTTTCCCAGATGTCTCTGTTTCTGTCTTCATCTACAACTAGACGTTTACAACAGAAATGACCGTGTATGCCTGTGCCTACAGATGTATCTTTTCTATGTGCACACATACAGATGTGAAAAGCTATATAGCACAGTTGCTTTGCATAATGAGTTTCATTTGTTTTCACAGGCCAGCATCTTAAGCGAACCTTGGAAAAACTATTGTGTGATCAGTCATCGCACTGAAGCAGCAGCACCCATTTGGTACAGGTAGCCTTGGATAAAAAGCTGAACACTGTGGTTTCAGTGACTTATCGTTGAAACCCTGTGGTTTCTGCGTAGGAGGCTGTACAAGCTGGACACGTTTGACATCCTTGTTTCTAAGCTGTGAAATCTGTACATCAAATTTATGAAAATTATGTCTGGTTTAATTTTATTTTTTTAATGAAGTCAACATATTTTCCTTGCATTCAGTGGAAACAATAATGGAAATGTTTTAAGATGTACTGTGAGCCTGTTTTGACTTCACGAAGGGAAAAGAATCAAGATATTCTTGATTATGATTAAGCTCTAAGAAGGAAATAAAAATTAAATACAGGGAGTTAGAGGTAAGAGGAAAGCATTTCTCAAGTCTGGAGACAAATAGAGAAATTAACTGTGAGAAGTGACGTAGATATTATAAAAGAAAAATATTCCCAGTGATAATTTGATTTTAAAAAGAAGCCACACAAGTAAGGTAATTTAGAGTAAACCATGGTACTGGTACCATTTAGGGTAACCAGCAGTATCTATAGTCTTTCAGGTGGTTTAAATACACGAATAAGCTTATGTTTAAGGTAAATCTAAGACTAATGAATATAAAGTTAGGACAAAGAGGGATCTGCAGCAGAAGCAGTTGCAAGCGAAGAAGAACGTAATGAAACATTAGATCAGTTGTGTGCTTTTTTTCTCTTCCAGTTGAGTTTTATGCTACATTCAGTGAATTGAGTCAGTTTGTTGAAGGGTGAAATGTGCTCATGTTGGTGCAACAGATATGGCAGGCGTGCACAGCTGGAACTGGAAGGTAAGTTTCTTGGCTTCACTATGCTGTGTAGGTGTAGCAGAAACACATCCGTGTCCGCATTGCGGAACTGGAACCGGGACAGTCACGGACCCACGGGCACTAGCCTTCATTCTTTCCCTTGCTCTTCTCCTTCCTGCTCTGGTGAGTGCCTATCATCCTGTAACTCCTCAGGAAGCTGAGCTGTGGCAATACAGGATACCTGAGCCTCTAATACTGGCAAATCCTGTTGCCTTCAGTTGTCATCAGCAACAATGGCACTGACTGCCCAAATCCTGAGTTTTCACGAACAACAACTTTGCCTCTGGCAGGCAAGTTTCAAGAAGCATGTATGCCATTCCCTGTAAATGAACCTATGGAAACATGTTAAAAACAAGCAAAGGCCTCTGAATAGAAAATAACAGAGAAGAAAAAGAATATTTAAGGAACAAAACAAAGTTTCTTGCTGAAATATAAATGAAATTACTACCTGTGTGAAAATAAATATCAGTGCCTTTGTGGGAGTACAAAAATCTGCCTGAAAACATTAGTCAAAGGCTTCTGTGTGAGCAAAGATTGAAAGTGTGATCACTCACTGTCAATTAATTTCAGAGGATGACTGCAAGTTTCATCTTAATAATTTTCAGTGATTTCCATACCAAAACATCAATAGAAGACCATAGATTTTAATCCTTGCTACTGTCTCATTGGTCCTGAGGGAGAGTTGTTCCTTTTCAAGAAAAAAAACCAAAAAAGTGTTACTCTAACGTTGTACTTTTGATTGGAAAATGTAGATGTCTTGTCCTGCTTGTGTTTTCTTTCCAGAAATCTGAGCCAGTAAACATGATGACTGCATCTGTAGGTGAATATACAAGAAAAGACAAAAACTACTGTCTTAACGTACTCTTCTGGACAATGACATGCTTCTTGCCTGTTATTTGTGTGTTTCTTGCAGACTTAACGCTTGATACCCCCATTCCTTCAGTGCTGTTTCTCTGAACTGTCTTGTAGGAAACCAAGAGAAAAAACAAGAAGGCACTGAAGATGCTACTCCAGATCAATGGAGGCTTTGGCAAACCACATTTTTTCCATAATCACTGCAAACGTGGGATATACAAGTAACAAAGGAAGAACTCTCTTTTGGAGCATCCAGACTTCACCCAGAAGCAATTATCATAAGATTCAGCATTCCTTTCCATATAGCTGAATTTCCAGTCCCAATCCTCTTCCTCTGACTAGCGTAAGCATTACACAATTGCTTTTATATTGAACCCAAGGAAAGACTCTATCGATGCTTCTGTTTTCTCTTCTTCTGTGTAACTAAGCCTACAGTTCTTCAAATCCCTGGTGGGCAGCATTTTTAGGTGGTTTCATAGCCACTGCATTTCCACTTTTAGCTCTGAGCATGTTCTTTTCCTAACCTGCCTGCCTGTTGCTGGCCAGGGATAGGCAGTGAAGCACCAGTGCTGCACCTCTGCCCCAGGCACCCCCTCTCTCTCCCAGGATGGTTGCATCTCAGGTGCTGAGGAGCAAAAGGAGCTGCTTAAGCCTCCCCTGCTACAGGTTTGACCCCCTGGTGTTGAAAGTCCAGCTGAAAAGTCACAGGAGGTCCTTTCTTCCCCTCCTTCTAGCACCAGCCATTCACCAGCTTTGGTGTTTGCCTCTCAGGGAACAAGTTAGGTCACTAAGCCAGCCAAAAACATACCTTGCTGTGGCAGGGAGATGTTGGGCTGGACCAGTCATCCTCATGGTGCATGTCCTGAGAGACACTTGGCCATCAGAGCACAGAGATGCTGCAGGTACTTTGCCATGCCTTCCCAGGGGCATATCTCTTACCAGCTGAGGAATGCTGCTCCACATCATGGGCAAATGACTGAGGTAATGGAAGCTTGCCTCAGAATGGTATTTTCTTAAATTTTTTTTAAGTGCATCTTTCATTGTCCCGCAGACTAGAAGGTTACCCCCCTTCGGTCACCCTCCTCCCCTGTTGTGGAGTATTTCTTTTAACCCTGATCATTTCAGATGTCTGATGTACGAGTAAACCATAGGCAACTGTTGCTGCATCGCTGGGCGAGGAGGGCTATGACACCCAGCAGGCACGAGGAGAGGGTGGGTATGACTCTGTCCTACCCAGCCTTCACCTTCAAACCAGACCTTCACCTGGTACTGCCGTCAGCTGAGCCACTGCTAGCAACTGCCTATATGCTTGTAGCCGGTTCACAGGGCAAATAAAATGCTAATTGCTTAAGCAGCTAAGAAGATTGCATTTTAGTTGCTCTTTGAACTGGTCAAAGAGTGCACGTGCACCAGTGCTTTTAGCCACACCACCTTGATCTCCGGGAGTTGTGTGCCCATATCATGCACCACACGTAAGGAGGTGCTGAGTGGATTCCAGAGGCTGCAAAATAATCACACTTGGTATTGCTGAACCAAGGGTGGACACGTGAAGGGAAATGGAAACATTAAAGCTGAGAACAGGAAAACTCACAAGAATGTCAGAAACCTGAAGAAAAAAAAAGGAGACAAAGATGTAATTTCCAAAACAATAACCAGAGATCAAAGGAGGCTGATGTTCTTTCAAATCGATGTTTGTGACAAATCTGCAGGAGAAGGTTAAAGAGGAGCATTATTTTGAAAGGTGCGGTGAAAAAACAGAGTATTGCAGAGAAGCAATAGACAGACCCTGTAGCTTTTTTCTTGGCTCTCTTCTTGCCATCACCCTCTGCATTTCTGTGCTAGCCATGCTGAGGTTTTCTGAGAAAAATGCCACAGTGTGCTTCACTTTAAATTGGCTTTAAATTGAGCAGAGATTAAGCTGTTCTACCCTCTGCTATAACCATATGCCATGGAAATTCTCCTTACTCATTCTTTGAGATACCTTGTTTTCTCTGCTATTGCTAGATCCAGTCAATGCATTTAAGGATTGAACTGCACAGATTTTCCCTTTTAGCATTATTCTTCACCATACTCTGATTTTATTGCTTTTTTCCAATTTCTGTCAAAACGAATAAATAATTAGGGATACCAAAATGTTTCATGTTGACACCTTAATACGAGCATTTCAGTTTTCCATTTATGATACTTCATAATGATATTCCACATGATATTTCACTATGAAGATTTGGTTTATTTGACATAGTTCTAAAAGCTAGAAAAGAAACTTTTTCTTCATAATTTGATGCAGAATGTCCAGCCTGAAGTGAACTTTTTTTTTTCCTTGATCATCCCAATCATTGCCGTGTTTTTTGTGCCTCTTCATGTGTGTTCTGGCAAATGGAAAAATCAGATGCTCACCCTGTTTTGGCAACCACTCTAACATTTAATAGTCATTCTCTGTGCTTTCTTAGGTCTTTGTGATTCAGTACACATGCTCTGAAATATTTCTATGCTCGCTTTTTATTTTTTCACAGGTGGGGAACAATGTCAGGGTTATGTGCAGTGGGTAATCAGTATTCCAGAGAATGAAGGACCAAGAATTAACTGGTGGAGTACACAGAGAAGAGCCTGACCTTTGGCGTATATAAACTCTGCAATTAGTCCTTGTCCTTCCCACTTTATGCATGAGGGTTAAGCGGTCTGATACGAAAAGGGGAGGTCCGCAAGCCAACGTGCCAAAGTAGAACTACCCAGGCAATGTAAGGAAGCTTCTAAGAGTTCAGGATAACACAGGTTGAAGAAAATGCTGGGACTTGACTGACTCCTGGGAAGAGGGGGTGAGGAGACTGCAGTGGGGAGAGGTGCGGACCCTTCACCCCCCGTTACTGCAGCGGTAGGCCTGGCACCATGGCCACTGCCTCTGCCTCCCTGGCACTGTCCTCACGCGCCTGCTGTTAGCCCTGCCTCTGACGCGCCGGGTGGCACGCTTGGGTGACCAGGAGCAGGTACGGAAAATCTGTGAACGGCTTGTGCGGCTCGGGGAATAGCTAGGCAACGCCTGGGGCTGGGGACTGGAGACAAGGTGCTGTCTTTCTGCCTTAATAGTGTCTGTCTGCTTCTAACAGGGCCAGAGAAATTTTCTAATTTTCTTTAACTTACCCGACCTAGCTAGGGGATTTGGATTTAGCAGCTGTTTTGACAGGCAGTAGCGTCCTTTAATTTTTTCTCTCGCAGAAAAAGAAATAGCGAGGCTTTGGGATTTAAATGATGTCTGTATTTCTAACCTGTTCCTTGATGTTTAAAGAAAGACAAATGTAACCTTTTTATAAGGTTAAGAAAATGGTCAGGAGAAGCCAGTGTTTTAGACAAAAAATTGTCTTTTCATTAGTGCAAAACATTCTTTAGGGTTATTTAACATCTTCCATAAGTTAGTGGAAGACTGCCTAATGTGGGTTGATGTGGACTACTATGCTTTATTAGTTCTATAGACCTACACAGTGCTTTTTTTGTACCTAGTGGAAATGGGTAAAAGGGCCTTATTTAGCTGTTTTTCAGTTCCCATTTTACCCACTGACTGGAAAGACCAGACACTTTTTTGGCTCTGAATGTCTTCCAAAAAATCTGTGCTCCTTCCCTTCCTGAAGGGATTCGAGGGAACTCACAACAGGGGGCTCTCAAGGCTTGCTTAAGGAAAAACACGTAACTCAGCCCTGCATTTCTTCAGTCTAAACGAAATACCCCAAACTAGAATATGAGCCAAGATTTCTGTAAGAATGATGTTGTGCATGAACAAGACCAGTCCAGTACCACGAGAGAGTTATTACACCGGTATAAATCAGAGCAGCCTGAATCCACACTTGCATTGCTTCTCGGTCTAGCACTGAGAAAGCTTTTCAGGCCTGATTAGTCATTTGAGTGAAGTGTAATAAATATCAGAGAAACTAATTCAAAAAACCTCTCGGTAAATGTGAGGCATAGCTGCTCTCTAGTGGACTTGTGAATAGTGTTAGCAGTGTAGGTACGCTTCACATCCCCAGAAAATAATCGTGTGGATAGTCTGCTGAGAGACAGAAGATGAACGGTGCCTCCGCATGTGAGTTCAGCTGCTGCTTCGTTTCCTTGCTGTCTCTTCCCCTCCTTACGGAGCTGACTTACATCAGGGTTACAGCAAATAGCAGAATGCAATAGCAACTTTAAAAAATATCCCCATTGCTGTGGCAAGCAATATTTAATTATCTATATGTTGTAGTTCTGTTTGCAGACGGCAGTGTTTCCATTTAGCATCGTGCGAGAGTGGCAAGTATCTTAGAGCTAAGGAAAACCATTTTACCAGAAAAGAGGAGGTGTACAAAGTACTTTTTTCCTTATGCTGTACAGAAAAATACCTGCTGCACATAGGACCTTCGCATTTGGGAAAGTGAGATCCTCTCGGGCTTTCTCAGGAGAAAAAAACTACTGATTTCAGTGGGATCAACATCAAATCGAGTCAGCCTGCCCGGGCATAAGTGTGTGCACACAGAGGACCAAATAACATGATTCGAACCCCCTAAAAGTTTATGAGAGAGACTGAAAAAGTTAATCTTTAATACTATGAACAAAATAATGTGTGCAACAAAACAGCCTGTACTTAACCCAACATCGTTTTTTTATATATGTGAGAAGGTTTGCTTAAGATGTAACATCTATTTCAAAAGGAACTTTAGGCATAACCTGGACATCCCATTTCTTAGATTTTCATTAAATTACTGAGAACGGTGTTCCCACCATAAAGAAGTCTGTCAAAATACTGAAGATGTCAAAAAAGTATCTCATATTATGGATTCTTACACAACCCTTGTCTTTTGTGTGTGTGCCAACTTTATTAACAAGTTAATTGTGGTGCAATGGTAAAGAAAATGTATTTAGAGTTGTATTACCTAATTAAATTTTAAATTAACGGTACCCACCTTAATCCACAGAAAGCTATAAAGAAAAAAAGATAAAAAAAATCTCAGTTAGTGGGGGAAAGAAGAATGATAAAGAACAGAGTTGGTAAATGGTTTCTTTTGGTGGTCCTTTGGTTCCCTCCAAGGAAGCGTACTGCATGCTGCCTGGATCAAGTCCCTCAGCAAGACAGTACTTGCTGTGTATTGCTGCGTAACATGAGTATGTTACAGTAGTAGTAGTGATGTACCTGCTATGATGGAAAACAGACATTACAGTGAATGTATACACTACATTGCAATCACTTGTACAACTATGGGAACGCACGTGTGGAAGATAGAGGGAAGGATCGAAGTCGGTTTCAGTAGACACAGCACCCCACGTTGATGCAATTACATAAACCAAAAATGTCCTTCATCAGTATAGCTCATTCCCCCTACATGCTGGTGGAAGAATCCAGCTATAGGCCATCTGTATTTATACCAGGAAGTCCTATTAAGCATAAAAGCGTACCGTAACTTTCTCATTGGTCTGTGGCCCAAGAACAAAGTGCCTGAATGATGGCTGGGGAGTCTAGGTGGCATGTCACCTGGGTTGGTGCAGATAAAATCTCCACCTAGCATTTAGGTGTTTGTTTGGGTGTTTTTTTTATTGGCCTTAAAGGGAAACACGAGGGGAAAATGCCACTACATTCCCTTCTCACACCAGCACTGTAGAGTACATAAGCCGTGGTGATGTGGGGTCAGCAAACATCCAGAACACACACATGACTACCTTGGCTTTTTCAAAGCACCAAGCTCTTTCCCACTGTGGTGGGTTGACCCCATCCAGTAGCTAAACGCCCCCACCCCCTCCCCCTGTGGAATGGAGGAGAGAAGAAGAAGAGCAAAACCAAAAAGACTCATGGTTCAAGACAATGTTTACTATTGAAGTGAAGAGCAGGGGGAAAAGTGATGGAAAAGCAATTGCTCACCCCTTGCCACAAGGAGACTGATGTCCAGCCAGCCTCTGAGCAATGACTACCTCAGAAGACAGCCCCTGCTCCTGCTTTTATTGCTGAGCATATCTTTATTAGGTATGGAGTGTCTCTTTAGACAGCTCGTTAAGCTGTCCTGGCTGCATCGCCTCCCAGCTTCTTGCCCACACAGCCTAGTTGCTGGGGTGGGGGCTGGGTGAGACAATAGGGGAGCCTTGATGCTGTGCAAACATTGTTCTGCCAAAGGCAAACCACTGGGGTGTTATCTGCACCTTTTACACACCACTGCTGTGAAGAAAGTTGCCTCCATCCTACCTGGAGCCAGTATACCCAAAACGATCAAACTGGTTTGATTATGGATCTGATTACACTAAACCACCCTCATTCTTTTCTGGCAGGGACAAATTCTAGGATTTCTGATTGCTAATCTGATTGCTAAGTAAAAGTTGCTCATCAATCATGATTTGCATTTTCCACTGGGAAGGAGATCAATGAGTCCTTGTCCCATCACATACCTAGAAAGTGGGTGGATTTTGGTTCTGTACCTGAACTGAGTATCTTAGCTAAAAATCTGGAAAGATTTCCACTTATGCATCTGAGCAGAGGTATTAAACACCTTTCCTTTTATTCAAACCGGGGACAGAATTCCTTACGTTATTAGAGGTAAAAAATCTGGAATTTGTAGTCTGTATCGCCGAGTAAATGATGTTTATTTTATTTAGTTGCAGCACTCCTCTCTTTTGTGCCCGGTCACCAGAATTTTTGATGCATTCCTTCTCTGCCAGATTACAAGTCTATCACAACAGTCCTTTGAGGTTTAGATTTGTTTTTAAACTCATATATATTTGCCCTTGCCCCTTCCATTATGTGCGTGTTTGAAGGCGTGCGTCTGAGGTGCAGATCTATGGCATTACACAAACACCTAAACCTTAATATTGCAGTATGTACGCCATTCTCAGCAGTTGCACGGTCTCCCCTCTCCAGCAGGCAGGTTGTCATACCCTCCACACGGGCAGTATTGCAGCTCCCTGGGCAGCCACGGCAATACACACAATGGTCGGTGATACCCGAGCCCCCAACCTTCCATGACAGCTGGTGTCAGGGAGGCACCAAGGGTTCTCCTGCCAACCTTCAGGCTGTGGCTGTCCCTCTTCCCCAGGTCCAGAAACCGTGTCGGCTGTGGCACACCAACAGCATGCTAATTAGGAAATGCCAAACAAAATCTTAGAGGTAAGAGGTGACAACATCCCACACCTTAAAGGCATAAAAGAAAGAAGTTACATGTGAAGACATCTGCCTTCCCGTTCATCTCACTGCCATCAGAAGCATCTTTGAGCACCTTGCGATTCCCAATTAATACAAAGGCAATTTCTACTGGATTGATTTCAGCCTTGTAAGCTGATTGTGTTCCCATTAATCTCGGCAATGTTATAGCAAGTAACATCCCAGCTCCATGTGGCCTGTGAAAAGCAGGTATGCTGAATGGGGAAGGATATGGGTCCTGATAAACCAGAAGAAAGATGCTTGGGGAAAATGCACGCTCACATTAGTTATAGCCTGGGGGCTTCTGGATGGCTTGTTACGAGAGGATGGGAAGTCAGTCTGACTTTTGCTACTCTTACTAACCAACAGATCCATCCTTTAGTTCAGTGGGACTGAGGTAATGGTGGTTGAAATGAATAAGGCTCCAACTTGAAAAATAAAAATAGGAAATGTTTGTCTCCGTAGTGAACTTAAGGGGCTCATGTGAAGGATAACCTTGATCTGTGAAAATATGTCAGTCTGAACTATGCAGAGGTCAAAAAAGATCTATGAAAACTAATATTTTCTATTTCCTTTTTGTTCAGCTTCCTGTATGCTGAGCCCAAGTTGTTTATTCTTCTGAATGATGCAATGGGTTAACGGATAGTATGTGGGTTATCAGTAAGGAAATCTGAAGGTACAAGGACCATAACAGTACTTTATGTTTCACTTTGATTAAACTGGTGGAATTCTGTGTAAATGGAAAATTGTGAAGGCGTATAGCCTTCGTTTTATCAAGAGGATACAGTAGGAAGTAACTTAAAACACAAACTTTCATATTATTTCTTATTTCTAAATAATGAAATGCCTTGAAGTCTTGCAATTCAAAATCCATGCAGTCTTCTCACAAAAGATTAAATACATGCCCAGTCCTTTCTGCAAAGGCTGAGATTTAGGGAGATGTGAGGCTAAGGGGAAGCGTTTGATGTTGCTGCTGCTGAGGGTTACTTAGGAACAAAGATAAGTCAGCAGGAGGTTGCAAGTCTCTAACTTAGCTTGCACAAGATAATGAGTGAGTTTCCTTCTGGAGACTGCTTTCTGTGACAAGCAGCTTTTTGCCTGGAAAAAAACACTTTCTTTGCTTTAGAAATCTAAGTAAATTGAGGATATTTTAAATCAGACTTAAAAAAAAAAATCTCTTTTGTTTCTTTGTTTCTTTAGAGCAGGTACAGCAATGCAAGGTAAGCTCAGTTGCCTTTCAGAAATAAAAAGAGTTGGTGCACAGGGAAGCTGCCTTCAACCCCCCACTCCCAAGAGCTTCAACATGCGTACTAGTGGCACCCAAGGGTATGGCAGAGCTTCCCTCGTGGGGACCCACACCAGGCCAGGCATCATCCAAAACACTCACACAATCCAGCCTGCTCCCCTCCAGGTGAGCATCTTCAGTATCTGTCCACAGGCAAGCCAGACAGGTGTACCAGCAGTAGGACTATTTCAGTCATCACGTTCACCACTGTGCAACTTGATGGTTCTGAAACATGTATGGATAGTAAGAACGTGTCCTTTTTGTCTTACACAAAAATAGTTGGTACTCTATGGGGAAAACAACAAAGATTTTCTTATAGGTGGGTCTGATACACATAATTTCATTGCTTAACTGCTGTTGCTTGAATAAAGATTGATAATAATATTTCTTAAAAAACAGCAGGGAGAGAATGCCCTTGGTTTACTCCACCTCAGCACTGCATGTTGGTGTTTTGAAACTAGGGTGGGGTGGTTAGTATTTTGATAGCCCGTTATCTAGGAGGGAAGCAAATAACCTGAAACCTCGACCTTTCAAGTGTCTGTGATCTGAATAATGTTTTGTTCCTCACCAATGTTGTTGCTTATATGCTGCACGACTGCCTGTGAGGGCAGCCGGGAGCTAAGGAGCATCATTTACACTAAAGGCTTCAGGTGTCCTTTTATGTGACATGACTCAGTATGGAGGACAGCAGCACCAAATATCATCCTTCACCTGAGTTGTTTTCTCCATATATTCCATATACAGCACAATGCTGAGCAGGTCATTAAGTAATCCTAGCAGGTCGCACACAGGGGAATAAATGAGCAGCAAGAGGTTTAAAAATGGTGGAGAAGTGGCAGCAGGTAAACCTTGTGCAAGCTGCTGACAGTCATTGGTGGTTCATGCCTGAGCACCTCGTGGGGCTACTCAGTCCCATAGGGCAAAGTTGTGTGCCCCCTCCCCCCTTTCCTGAGCTGTCAGAGGGGGAAGTGAATCCTCCTCCTCTGTGAAAAGCTTTGAGTGGAAAAAGCTATGGAAGAGCCTCAGTGTTACTGTTAATACAGGCGGTCTTTTACAGAACTGCGGACGAGACCTAAATGAAGTGCACTTATTTTTGGACGAAGAAAAGGAGCTTGCTTTCCAGAAGTCCTTGACTCCAGTGTTGACAAAACAGTTACCCTAACTTTCAGTGTGCTGTACAGTAGAATAAGCAGGGCTTGTAGTATATGAGCTACAGCAATCTTCTGGGCAGCAGTGTCCTGCAAAGAATGCGTGGAACTGAGCCTGCTCTGAATTCCCTTCTCAAGTAGCCCGTACACCTTGCTGCGCTGAGTTTATGTAGTCCAGAAATTTGTCTCCAGGCTCTTTGCATGGCCAGAATGAAATCAGTCTTGGACCAGGTTCCCAGCAGCTGGCTTGCAACAGTGTAGACATCACATCTGCGCAAGAAAAGCAGCTCAGACCCATCACTGGTTAAATAATCCACTAGTACCTGTTTGGAAAACCGAACAACCACTGTACAAATTTTGCCTGAATGCAGTACACATTAAAGGTCTGCTCGAGGCAGGAGTTTGTAGACTGAGAACATAAATAGCTGAGTGACATCAAAGCCGCACTTCAGACTCTTCCTATGATTAAGTTTGCTGCTCACGTGGGGCAAAAAAGGAAATGCTAAGTCCCACTTCAATACTTTTGATGCTGCTGTGCCTGTTTAGAAACAGGATATATCATTGGAAATATCTGGGACATGAGTTAGGGCAAGGTTGGAAGAAACCTTGAGGTCACTTCCTCTTCCTCCTGTCCATACCTGGTCTATTTTTCTTGTGCTTATTTGTAATAAATGGCAAGAGTAGACAATCTAAAGTGAGAAGCAGGGTGCTCGGCCACCCAGGAGATGCTAATGATAACATAGTAGATGAAAGCTGCCGCACACCTCTCTCCTGCTCCTGCTCCCCAAGGCCTGCCAGGTACACAAGTATGAAGGTGATCACCTTATAAATGGTTAGGTGGAAAGATAGGAGCTATAGGTTAGATTTAAAGGGACTTTTCTGATAGGTGGAAGAGATATCTTGATCTCTTTTTGGAACAGGTCTCTGCTCATCTCTTCCCATGATTTTCTTCTTGGCCCCATCCTGAGAAAAAATTTCCATCTCTCTCTACTCTGGCTTGTGTGAGGAGGACTGTTTTCCTTCTTGCTTTTTGCTCTCCTGCTGTTATACTGGCAGCCCTGGGGCACTCTGGGATCTTTCACCCTTGTGCCAAGCAGTCAATGTCCTCTGGATTATGTGAGGTGGCAACTGTTTGTTGGGGAGCCATGTAGCTGAGCTCATGTCTCTCATGATCACAAGCATGGGTCTCATCAGTTGAAAGAAGAGCAACACGCAGTGGTCTGAGATTGATAAAGGACTTCTAATGCTTAGGTCACCTCAAACCACAGTTCAAAGGGCTGAAGATGTGGTTACAGTGGGTGTCTTGGAGGAGATAGGGTGACACTAGAGATGTGAAGCAAAGTCCAACATCCTTTGTGCCTGGAGGAACACCATCATGACTCAGGAGCGCACCTGTAGGGGACAGCTGCCCATAGGAGCTGAGTCCTGTGTTAGGTGACCAACGAGGTTCTTCACAATTTGGGCTCCTCGGTAAGACTTGCAGGGCAGCAGGTGAAGGCAGGCCCAGGTCCTGGGTGGCTACAGAGCACGGGAAGTCACCTGCTTGCTCCTGGCTGGGCATGCTGAGCATCTGCACCTACCCAAATCCCTGCCCACCTGGCTTGCCTACTCCAGGAGGCAACTTCTCCAGCATCTTTGGAAACAGCTGCTGTAATGGAGGTGTCAAGCCATCCTCTTCTCCTTCAAATCCTTCCTGGCAAACAGTTTTCCCGGGATGACTTCACCAAGTAAATTAGTTTACCGAGATGCTGAGAATTAAATGTACAGGCAGTACTTTTCTCCTAAACCTATAGGCGAGAGGTACTTGAGTAAGTGACTTCAGTGCCTCGCATATACCTCCTGTTGCAAGACTCAGGACCTGCACATTCTCAGTGCTGGCAAGAGTCTCTGTGGCATTAGTCACAGAGCAACCCACAGTCACTCTGGCTGTCTGAGCAAGAAAACTTGTGGTTTCATTTCAGCTTCCTTGCTAGAAGTCCCAAAGCCAGACATCCCCCTTTTGGGCAAGAGGTGCACTCCCATACCTGACTTATCCCTTTTATTACTTGCTATTTCAGCACCTGTTTCCTCCTTGGCTTTGACTTTACGCTCCCCTTCACTTTGGCGCCCTGAGCACGCCAGTGCTTGGTGCTCCCACAGCGTTACATGCTGCCTCGATGGTATCGCTGCATCCTCATCCACCGCTTCCTCCCCGCTCGCCCCAGCTCCCACCACCACGGTGCGTCTGTAACGTCACCGGCCGCTGGCTGCAACACAACTGGCGTGTGCACATCACAAGCCCGGCGCTCCTCTGATGGCTAAGAACTGACTCCCAGATGTCTCACCAGTTTTAAAGCCCCGTGTCTCCAAATTCTGTCTTTTCACCTAATACTGGCCATTTCTCTCTCTGCCTTCAGATTCTTTCTCTCTGTTCTAAGCAGAAGAATTTTCTTTGCCTTGAGAAAGGCTTTCTCATACAACTCTGCCTCATTGATTCTCCACTCCTTCCTAAATCTCAGATGGAAAATGCCTCTTCCTGCCCCCAGACTTGTTTTTCTTTTCTGCTGGGACTGATTTAACTGCTTATTACTCTGTGCTTCCAACGTTGCTCAAAAGATGTTGCAGAAAACAAAGCTGTATTTCATTGACACAGAAAACAATTTCAGAATGGGATGAATCA